>NC_138770.1:494435371-495040371 GCF_965119305.1 Pelophylax lessonae
TACGGTCACCCTGGTATGGCAGCAGGCTAAGTCAGTAAAGTTCATTACGGTCACCTTGTCATGGAAGAGTTTGGTCACCCTGGCATAGCAGAATCAGTTCACCTAAACTTCGTTACGGTCACCTTGGCATGGAAGAGTTTGGTCACCCTGGCATAGCAGAGTCAGTTCACCTAAACTTCGTTACGGTCACCTTGGCATGGAAGAGTTTGGTCACCCTGGCATAGCAGAGTCAGTTCACATAAACTTCGTTACGGTCACCTTGGCATGGAAGAGTTTGGTCACCCTGGCATAGCAGAGTCAGTTCACCTAAACTTCGTTACGGTCACCTTGGCATGGAAGAGTTTAGTCACCCTGGCATAGCAGAGTCAGTTCACCTAAACTTCGTTACGGTCACCTTGGCATGGAAGAGTTTGGTCACCCTGGCATAGCAGAGTCAGTTCACCTAAACTTCGTTACGGTCACCTTGGCATGGAAGAGTTTGGTCACCCTGGCATAGCAGAGTCAGTTCACCTAAACTTCGTTACGGTTACCTTGGCATGGAAAAGTTTGGTCACCCTGGCATAGTAGAGTCAGTTCACAGTCACCTTGAGTTCGGTCACCCTGGCATAGCAGAGTCAGTTCACCTAAACTACATTACGGTCACCCTGGTATGGCAGCAGGCTACGTTCACCTTGGTATGGCAGGGTCTGGTCACCTAAACTGCCTAACTGCTGTTCTCCATGTTTCAGGAAAATGTGCTCACAGCAGAGGCATGCCAAGGGGGTGGAGAGCTGGGTGGAGAGCTGGGTGGAGAGCTGGGTGGAGAGTTGTGCTGTTTGAGCTGATCAGGAGCAACTAAACGCTTGTAAAACGCCTGTGAAACGCCAAATATCACTTTACATTGAGGTCTATGGGACAAAACGCCTGTGATCTGCCCAAAAAAGAAGCTCAAGTACTTTTTTGAGCGTTGGGCGTTTTCCTTAGGGCGTCAAAACGCTCAGATGTGAACAGGGGTCATTGCAATGAATGGGATTTGTCTTGTTGGGCGTTTTGAGAGCTGATTAGTGAGCAGAAAAACGCTCCAAAAATGCCCAAAAACGCCCACATGTGAATCACTTTAACCAGCAAATTTTAAATATTTTTTAAAGCCAATATATATAAATGGGAACAAGTAACAAATATAAAGTCGGTGTTATTCCAAAGTGGCTGCAAACATTTAAATACTCATCAAGCACTGCACTACACTAATTCAGAGTTCTGATATTGAATCTAGGCAGCACCATGACTCTGCCCTGTTTGCCACCCATGGCTAATGAGAATCTATGGCTTTATCATACTAAATCAAAAAGTATGTCTGGGAAGTTATCTACTAACTGTAGCACCCTCCTAGGTAGGTGCAAGTGAGAGAGTATAGTTTTTGGCTCTTTCTATCAGAGGAGCAGCAGGCACATCTATATTGCTTTCTGCCTACCAGAGAGCTGAATCTGTGAGTTAGGTCTGCTCAGTGTGCTCAGTATGTGATTCATTGGGTCTAGATAGTGTTTCACACTGGTCCAAAAGGGAGGTATGTTGGACAGCGGGAGGAAACCTGACCAATGGATGCACAGGCTTTTATACAGTCCTGGTGATTGGCAGAGACTGGCTGTCTCGGTGCATTGTGGGATACTGTATAAAAGCCAGGAGCACATTGACTGGTGTGCAGAGTCCCGGAGGGAGGGTGGCGGCTGCCTTTCTCTCTGTAGTGTTGGCACGTGGTCGCAGGTGGTCGCCTGGGGATCAAAGGAACTGAACTGAACCCAGAGGTCCAGAAGAGCTGACTAGAGGGGGGAGAGACACTGGAGACCCTCGAAAAACAGTATAGTGAGTAAAGGGGATCTAGTCAAGGGACCTGACCTGAGGGGGGCATGTGGAAGGGGATACTAGGAGTGTATTCTGAACAGAATTAGTTCATCAAGTCTTCTGGATAGAGACTTAATTTACATTCACCTAGTGGCATGGTGAATCAGCAGTCTGGCTGCATCATCAGATAGGAGTCCTCGTATCTTGTGAATAGTTAATCTGGAGTATCCCACTATTCCCTTCTCCCATCCCTATTTAAAATAAAACACCAAAAAAACAACTACAAACCCCTGGACTGATCATCGACTGAGCCAAGACGTAAAGTGTTAAATTGCGAATGCCAGTGTTGCTAACAGTAACACAGGGGGGCCCCAGAGTTTGTTATCCAGCAGTCCTCAAGGGGGCAGTGCTAAATAACTGCTATGAGTTTAGAAATTGATCAGCATGCATAGGTGTGTGCAGCCCATTAGGGTGTACAACCTATAGTTCAAAAACACGTGTGTGTGTGTGTGTGTGTGTCTACATATATATGGCCCCAGCACATTGCTCTCCCTGCCAACACAGTGAAAGAGAAGTGCGTAAGCTCTTCTCTTATGGCAGAGCTGGTAGGAGGGAGATCTTTCCTATCTTCCGGCTGGCACACAGAGCGATAATGCTAATGTGCATCGGGTGATTAGGGTGTGCCCAGTAGGGCTGCTGAATATAATCGCCGAATCGATGCATCGCGATGCGACCCTTCGCGATTCTGCATCGATTCGGGGTGACTGCAAAATCGATTACTTAATGATGTCATTTCCGGGGGCGGGGTCAGTACAGATTGTCATGGCGGCGCTGGCGCGTGATGAGAGTGGCGGCGGCGGCCGGGCCTCGCGGGAGAGGAGAGCGGAGCTATCAGTGCTCTGGCCCCAGGAAGGTTTGGGGCGGCCGCGGCCTTCCCAGCCGGAGATGTGACGGCGGAAGATGACGAGAACCGGGAGAGCGGCAGAGCCAGGTGAGGGGGCGGATAGGGGAAGCACACTGAGGGAGAGGATCTCATATGCTACCCGTTGTGTGGGTGGGCCGGGGATGCGGCCAGCTTTTGAGATATCACCCGTCTGAACCCCCTGCTGCCTGCTCACGCGCCTGCCTGCCCGCCTATCTGGCCACTCGCCTGCCTGTCTGCCCGTCCGGCCACCCGCCTGTCTGCCCGCCTGTCTGTCTGCCCGGCCACCCACCTGTCTGCCCGGCCACCCGCAGGCACTCGGAGAGAGCAGCCGACCAGGAGCATGTGATGTGTGTGAGCCTGCGAGGTAAGCTCAGCTTTTCCCTTATTGCCAGTGTGTTCCCTGATGCAGGGGGTCATGGAAGGGGTTAATTTTCAATGCCACTGACCACCAATGTGGGAGAGGGGGTTAATAATACTGACACCTGTGCTGGGGGTTATTAATGCAGCCTCTGACACTAATGCTGGAGGGTCTTTAATGCGTCCACTGACACTAATTCTGTGAGAGTGGTGGCAAACCCTGACAGCAGGACATCGCCTCCTCTGTCACCCTCTTCTCGGAGTCTGGCAAAAAACAGGCCCAGGACGGCCTCCCCGCACAGACCTCCACAGTTCCCAGGTATGCTTGCTTCTCAGCCCCCCCCTGCCATGATGCTTGCCTCCCAGGGTGTAATGGATCCCTTTGCAGCATTTCCATCAGGGGATCAGACAGCCTGTCTCTGTGTCTCTCATCAAGGACATGCTATATACCCTAAAATCCTCCATGCACGCGGACATGATGTCCTGCATGCATCAATTCAAATCAGAATTACAGTCCCTGGGCTCAAGGGTGGATTGTGTGGACCCTGGGCCCTGGTAAGGAGGAATGCTGTGCTCTGTAGTTCCCCTAGTTGTAGTACAGTAGGCCCTGGTAAGGAGGAATGCTGGGCTGGCTCTGTAGTCCCCCTAGTTGTAGTACAGTAGGCCCTGGTAAGGAGGAATGCTGGGCTCTGTAGCACTGTGCAGAGCCCAGCATTCCTCCTTACCAGAGCCTGTTATACTACAATTGGGGGGACTACAGAGCCCAGCATTCCTCCTTACCAGAGCCTGCTATACTACAACTAGGGGGACTACAGAGCCCAGCATTCCTCCTTACCAGGGCCTACGGTACTACAACTAGCATCAGGCAACTCTTCTAACCTGATTTGGCCTGCTCTAAAGGGGGATCTATGAGGGGACCTGCTCTACTAAAGGGGGATCTATGGGGGGACCTGCTCTACTAAAAGGGGATCTCTGGGGGTGCTGGCCTTCTCTAAAGGGGGATCTATGGTGACCCTGCACTAAAGGGGATCTATTCCATAGATCCCCCTTTAGAGCAGGGTCCCCATAGATTCCCCTTTAGAGCTCAGTTCCCCTGGATCCACTTTAGGGCAGGCCCAGGCTCCCCATAGATCTCCTTTAGAGCAGGGTCCCCATAGATCCCCCTTTAGAGAAGGGTCCCCATAGTTCCCCCTTTAGAGCAGGGTCCCCATAGATCCCCCTTTAGAAAAGGGTCCCCATAGTAATCGTGATGCATCGTGATGCATCGCGGAATCGAATCGTATCGAATCGCGACCCTAATAATCGTAATCGCATCGAATCATGAGGTAAGTGAAGATGCGCAGACCTAGTGCCCAGGCACATTTGGCACACCTATGTCAGCATGCACCTGTTAGTTTCCTTCAGGTTGCACTGAGGATTAGTCAAAGGGTTGGATGCTGGTGCATTCTCCTTCTTCTGACTATTTGATGGGCTGTTTCATGCCCAGCAGTTTTGACTTCTGCTTGACCCCTTCTGAGCCAAACCTTAGGAACTGTACTACCCAATCTAGTGTGAATTTAACTGTCCATCCACTTTTGCATCTTCTCATCACCCCCTTTTTTAGGGTATTCAGCTACCCTTCCCTGAGACATTAGTCTGTCAGTCAAGAATACGTTAGGAGCATTGCAGCAGTGATCATAGTTTCTGAGCTAGTTGACAACTATTGAAATTTATATAAACATTTCAAAAAATGATTTTGAAATGTGCTATGTACTGAAAATAAAACTAGCTGGCGCTGATGTGTTTCTAGACTTTTTTTTTAAAATTGTAACACATTTTTTCCAATTGTTTCTGTACCAGTTACTTTCTGCAAGTTGCAGTTGGTAGATTATTCATTTCAAAACTTGTTTTCCGGTAAAATGTTGAATTCTATAGCATATACCATGTCTCTACAAACCCTTATTTTTCTTAGGTAAGCACCTTGATTATATTCTTCTAAAGCTGTGTGCATGCATATTTGTAGATGAATCATCCTTGCAAAGAAAAATATTTTAGCTTATAATGAAAAGAACTGACATTTTTTTTTTGTCAAAAACTGCATACAAATAAAAAATAAATTTTATTGTTAACTCATGTAATCTTTAACACATTAATTCTGAATGTGTGCACCTTACCCTGCAGTTTTTCCCTCCCCACTGTAAGGGTTAGCTGCTCGTTTTTACTAGGTGATGGTGAATAAGGTGATACACTTACCCTAAAGCCTAGTACACACGCAACGATTATCTGCCGACCGATTGTCCGTCTTTTGTCCAGAGTGGTGTTTTGTTGGTTGGAATGTGCCTAGACTGCACACGAATTTTCTCGCCCGACAGAATTCTACTTCAGAAGTGATGTCATGTGTTGGTTTGCTTTCTTTGTGTTCTTTCTTCTCTGAGCATGCCCAGTCTTGCTCATTAGATTTTTCCCTGTCGAAATCTGTACTGACTGCACGAAAATCGGCCGTGTTTTGACAGCGGACAAAAATTTTATAGCCTGCACACCAGATTTTTTTCGGCCGAAAAGTCGGAGTCAGTTGTCGGAAGCATCATACTAACAAGCCGAAAATTGGCAGATCGGTCATCGGGAAAATTTCCTGCCGATTTTCGATGTGTGTGTACGAGGCTTAATACTTAGCAACATGGCAACAGGCACTCTCCTCTGCTGTCTGCGTTGTGGGTAGGCCCTCCACATACACCCAAAGAAAACAAGACTACTGGTCCTGCATTGTATGGGATGATGTTAGAGAGCTGCAACCAGGTGTTATGGGGGGACCAGTAGTACAAAGAAGAAGCCTGTGGTAGCCACTGCAAGGGTAGGGTTTTGCTTTATTTTTCTTTTCTTTTCTTTTGTGTTCCTGCAATACATTTTTATTATTCTTTAAGTGTGTTTATAACTTTCAAAAATTGATGGGCTATTTCATGCCCAGGCTATTGGCCTTTATGATGCTGGGAACATATGTGTAACCATCTTAAATGTGTTAGTAGAACAGATTGTGGATTTTTTTGTTCAAAGGGTCTTCATAGAAGTCTTTAGAAAAGATGCACCAGTGACCATATATAGTAGCTGGTAAACCCATGTCCAGAAGTGTTTGACCTTTGGACAGTCCCTCCAAATGTGCTTGAACAAGCCTTTGCTCTGACAGTTGTGGAAACACAATGGCAGGTAGGTTAAAATGGTATGAGATATCCTCAAAGGAACCAAATATCAGCAGAGAAAAAGTGTTTAGTTTGCTTCTATGGTAACGACTCCACATCTGGCTCCAATCATCCTCTTGATGTTTTTTTTTTTCAAAGTTTATTTTCAAGTTGACGGTTTTAAAGTTTTTCAAAGCCTCTTTTAATTTTTTCATATTGGAATAAAGATTGTTCAGAGCCATATTGAGAATAAGGAATATATTAAAGAAACCACACCCAAACCATGAAGATTATCTTGTAGAGCTTTTTTGTCAGTTTTTCAGGCGGACCTGATCGGATGCTCCATGCACCCCTATGGAGCAGCCGGATGTCAGCAGTGACCTGTCCGCTGACACCCGCTGCTATCTGATCCGGTCCTATCCATGAAATCCAGACGGATGGAAACCCTATTTTCCATCTGTCTGGAGGATCGGATCAGATAGGATCGGATGAAAACGAACAGGCGGTCCGTTTTCATCTGATCTCCCATAGAGGAGAGCAGGGATCTGACAGATTTGTCTCTGCAAAGTAAGCGGAGACAGACCTGTCATCTGCCTGCTCAACAGGTATCGGCGGATCTCTACCCGCTGAGCAAAACGGAGTCCGCCAGGCCAAAAGCCCCTGTAAAAGGACCCTTACACATAAATCAGTATAGCATAACCAGTGTAGCCCAACCAATATAAAATGCAGCTAAATATATAATCAAGATAACAAGTCCCTATTTTGTGTAGGAACTCTACCGTTGTGCAACTCTAGGTGATCATTTCAAAATTATATATCAAAAACGTGAAGTTCATAAAATCCAGTGACCAACCCCTCTAGCTGGAATGCCTGCTCACCTCCAAATAATGACCCCACTACAGAGTCTTGATTGCCTGTCTGCTTCCTAAGGAGGCACTCGTGTGGACTCAATCGCTAGCCAATGGCTTTCTCTGCTCTTAGGGCTCTTTCACACGGTCCGCCTCCATAGGCGGATCCGTGCTGCTCAGCGGGGATCGATCCGCCGATCCCCGCTGAGCCGGCGGATGACAGCTCCGTCTCCGCTTACAGTGCGGAGAGGGAGGTGTCACAGCCCCCGCTGCTCTCTATGGGGGATTGGATGAGAGCGGACCGCCTGTCTGCTCTCATCCGATCCGATCCAATCCCTGAACGGATGGAAAAATAGGGTTTCCATCCGTTCAGATTTCACGGACAGGATCGGATACGGATGGCAGCGGGTGTCAGCGGAGGTGTCTCCGCTGACATCCGCTGTCTCCGCTGACATCCGCTGCCCTATAGAGCTGCATGGAGGATCCGATCAGATCCACCTAAAAAACTGACAGGCGGATCTGATCGGATCGCCTGTGTGAAAGAGCCCTTGATCTGCCTTGGCCAGCCATTAACCAAAACCAGCACACCTGTAGGCAATCTGTCTATATGTGTATGGAAAAAACTACATTTAACCACTTTACCACTAGAGCATTTTGCTGTCTTACGTCTGGGCCACTTTTTGCGATTCGGCGCTGTGCGACTTTAACTGACAATTGCGCGGTCGTGCGACGCCGTACCCAAACAAAATTGACGTCCTTTTTTTCCCACAAACAGAGCTTTCTTTTGGTGGTATTTGATCACCTGTGCGATTTTTACTTTTTGCGCTATAAACAAAAAAAGAGCGTTTATTTTGAAAAAATAACAATATTTTTAACATTTTTTTATATGAAATTCCCCCCAAAAAAGATGTAAAAACCAATTTTTTTTAAAATTTTTGGCCAATTTGTTTTCTGCTACCCATGTTTGGTAACAAAAATCGCAATAAGCCTTTTTTTTGATTGCGTTTACTAACAAAGGGAAAGATTTATGTCATTTTTGGTGGGTTTTTTTTTAACGAGTAATGGCGGCGATCTGCAATTTTTTTTGCAGGACTGCGACATTGCGGCGGACAGATCGGACCCTTGACTGACATTTTTGACACTTTTGGGGGTACCAGTGACATTACTGCAGTAATCAGTGCTATAAATATGCACTGTTACTGTAAAAATGACACTGGCAGGGAAGGGGTTAATTTTATTGGAGAGGGAGGGGTTAATGTATGCCTGGTGCTTACTGACGTGTGGGGGGGGGGGGAGGTGACTGTGTGAGACAGGGACAGATCGGATGTCCAGCTATGCTGAACACTGCGATCTGTCACTGAGGAGATCCGCCCGCTTGTGTTTACACAGGCGGGCGGATCTCCACACTAGATCCCCGACGATTGGGGCAGAGCAGCGGCGATCGCCGCTGCTCCTCCTCTGGCCCGACTCCCGCTGTGAATGAAAACAGCAGGAGCGCGCCTCCGGCGGCGCGCGAGCGCCGCCTACAGGGGAGGAGTCTGGCGACGTAGGTCTACGTCGTCAGACGGGATCGTGCCACTTTGCCGCAGTACTATTCCAGTACTCAGTGGTAAAGTGGTTAAAGTAGATGTTAACCCCATCAGTAAAACCACATATACACTTTACTTTAAATATTTATCTGTTAATTTAATTTAAATGCAATTTTTAATCTCTTTAAATCAGCCATTGTCAACCAGGATCCAGTGAAGCCCTGGAGTTCCTCCAGAGCTTGCTTGGGGTTCCCTGAACTGTGGCTGATTGACCTCCTATCTGATGTTGTATAGATCTAGGGCCAATAATATTTAGCAAAGCCATCAGCATGACCCATTTATCATTTTAGCTTTCCATGGAGATAAATCCCCACAGAACAGGGAACCAATCCCTGTGTTCACACCACACACAGCCCCGCCCAATAAAAAGGCTGCTTCTGCCCACCCATCCAGGGACAGACAGGGAGCAGCCTCCATGTGCAGAGTGGGGACACATTCAGACAGCCCAGAGCTCTGAGAGGCGCACGGAGGCTGCTTCCTGTCTGTCCTTGGCTGTGTGTGGTGGGAACACAGGGATTGGTTCCCTGTTCTGTTCGCCCAGCCTGTCAAGTGGCTTCGCATGACGTCACCCTGCCATTGGGGCCGGCTTCCATAGTGACAATCTGCGCTGGTTCACATACACGCGACGCTACTTCCCGGGGCGACCTCCGAGATCGCGGTGCGAGCAGCGTGCTGCGACCTCGGAGCGGCCGCCACGGACTTCATAACATTGAAGTCTATGGCGGTCGCCTCCTGGTCGCCCCAAAGAAGCTCCGGACCCTTTTTCTAAGTCGGAGCGACTTGTGTCGCTCCTATTAGAACGGGTCCGCAGCTTCCCTATGGGAGGCAACCTACGGCGACCTGTGAGGCGACCTGGTTGCCTCACAGGTCGCCTCAGTGTGAACCGGGACTCAGGGAGATAAGGGTGATCCATTGGGTGGCCATTTGACTTGTAGGGGACTTCTTTTCCCCCCCTCCCTTTCCCTAAATAAAAATGACCCCTCCCTGTTTTGTTGGAGCTTTATATAGACAGCCTGCATGGCAGGTCTGTCTATTTGTCCTCCAACTCCCACAAGCAGCTCCTGGGCAGGTTTGGCAGGCATCTTTTTGTTGATGCTTTGTTTAAATAGACACCATTTTGCAAAATAGCTTAATAGCCTGTACTATTTAGAGGACTTTTTATGTGTCTGCAGGTTTGCTGAAGTCCTTGGTTCAAGATATCCATCCATCTGCAAACTCATCCACTCCTTTTTTTTTTTACACTTGCGGACCACCCATAATTACCTCACTAGCAACATAGAGCATAGAAGCACATTTATATGTATATTTGGACCTATATATGGACCTATATAGTGATTTCAATTTTATTAAGTATCCACTTAGTGGTTATTGATCAACAGTCCACTTTCTTACCAGACTGTGGATTGCTCCCCTTAAAGGGATATACTCTTATTTACATCTACTATAAGATGGCTCAATTATAGAACTACACCAGCTGACATGGTTCTTTTTTTTTTTGAAGTGTAGGTACCTTCATCCATTTTCTTGCTTAGATAATTCAAAACTTGCAGGCATATTGGCTTATCAGTGTTTTTTTCTTCATTTAAATAGTGCCTTAAGACTATTCTTCTATCTTCTACTCTGGGTCTGACAGAGCCCAATGACTCACAGGTCAACTGCCCTGGCCCTGGCTATCCCCCAGTGGAGACAATATTTATGACTATTCATGCTTTTATTCCTGGCTATTCCTTCAATGTGTAAATTACTTTCAAACAGGTATTGATGTTATAGGGATGTAATAGCAATGTTAACACATATATACTGTTTTATGTTATATGTGTTGTTATAAGATTGTTACATAGTTACATAGTTAGTGAGGTTGAAAAAAGACATCAGTCCATCCAGTTCAACCTATGATGTGTGTTTGCTGTTAACCGTACATTGTATACCCCTGTATGTTGTGGTCTTTAAGGTGCCCATCTAATAGTTTTTTGAAACTATCGATGCTCCCTGCTGATACCACTGCTTGTGGAAGAGAAATCCACATCCTTACCGCTCTTACAGTGAAGAACCCCTTACGTACTTTAAGGTTAAACCGCCCTTCCTCTAGTTTTAGTGATTGGCCACGTGTCTTATTGTATTCCCTTTCTCTGAATAGTTTGTTCCTTATGCTAGGGTCGCCAGTACAGTATTTGTACATTGATATCATATCCCCCCTCAATCGTCTCTTCTCCAGAGAGAATAAGTTCAGTGCTTGTAGTCTTTCCTCATAGCTGATGTCCTCCATTCCTCTAATTATTTTTGTTGCCCTTCTCTGGACTCTTTCCAGTTCCAGCACATCCTTCCTGTTAATTGTTAATATTGTGTTCTCATTATAGAGTGTAGCTCCTTGTTTCTACAGTGGATACATCCCTGAAGAAGAGTATGAAGACAATTTTAAAAAATGTGTTGGGTGCTCACTACCTAGAGCATTCTGTTTGGTTTATCTATGTAGTACCTCTACTGTATGTTGGAATAGCCACTCCAATTTTGTACAACATGCTTTTATATTTTGTGATATGAATAAAGACCCTTTTTTATATTTTTATAAATTTCTTCAAGATATACAGTATCTCACAAAAGTGAGTACACCCCTCACATTTTTGTTAATATCTTTTCATGTGATATCTGAAGAAATTACACTTTGCTACAAAGTAAAGTAGTGAGTGTACAGCTTGTATAACACTGTACATTTGCTGTCCCCTCAAAATAACTCAACACACAGCCATTAATGTCTAAACCGCTGGCAAAAAGAGTGAGTACACCCCTAAGTGGAAATGTCCAAACTGGACCCAAAGTGCCAATATTTTGTGTGGCCACCATTATTTTCCAGCACTGCCTTAACCCACTTGGGCATGGAGTTGCCACTGGAGTCCTCTTCCACTCCTCCATGATGACATCACGGAGCTGGTGGATGTTAGAGACCTTGCACTCCTCCACCTTCTGTTTGAGGATGCCCCACAGATGCTCAATAGGGTTTAGGGCTGGAGACATGTTTGGCTAGTCCATCACCTTTACCCTCAGCTTCTTTAGCAAGGCAGTGGTCTCCTGGAGGTGCTTTTGGGGTCATTATGTTTCAATACTGCCCTGCGGCCCAGTCTCCGAAGGGAGGGGATCATGCTCTGCTCTGCTTCAGTATGTCACAGTACATGTTGGAATTCAGGGTTCAATCAATGAACTGTAGCTCCCTGCTGGCAACTAATCAGTTACAATTTAGCTTACTCTGGAATGTAGCTAAAAGTGTAGCCATTTCCTGAAAGGGGGGTCATTGCTGTTCTGTCTGTTTTTTAAAAAATGTCATGGGTGACCTGGGTCCTAAACCATATGGCTGCCTGGCCCTCTCATGCAGGCTTTTTTGGTTGCTTATTATCACATGATAGTCCTGCCATAAGGGTCCTAGTTCAGACATGTCCTGTCTGTTATGCCTAGGCATAACCAAGGTTCTGTTTCTGTTTCCTAATTGCTTTATTGTATTATCACCCTGTCACATCTACTTTCAATGTTGGCTATAAGCATGTTGGCTTATGCCCAGGACCAGGCGGAGACTGCAGTCATGTGAAAAATTGAACATTAAGGAAGGTCCCAGACATAGAAAAGAGCATTAAGTGGGGCGTGGCTTGGCGCGCGGCGAGGATGGCTGCCTGAAGAGAGAGCTCCGGACCCACACGGCTCTTAACACACTCTGCGGCCGCTTAAACAACCTGCTCCACTCAAATATGGGCAGATTATCCAAGCCTATTTCCCAGAGCAAACAAATAAAGTCCGCTAAGGCGGTAAACGGCAAGATCATAGCCGATATTTTCAAGACACAAGCTCCGGCCCGGAAGAACACCTCAGGCCTCAAGATGGCGCGGAGACAGGCGCGGGAGGAGGACGAGGAGTACGATGCGGAATTCATTGCAGCATCGGAAGACACAGTAAGTGACTCCCCACTAATCGGTAGACAGCTTACCTATAATGACATGACCGCTATAGCGGCGGACATTAAGGGGTCATTTGCTGCAGCCATCACCGATTTGAAAACTGATATAGCCAGACTGTATGAACAAATGGCGGGGGTGGAGAGGTCGGGCAAATGCAGGGATAAGGCGATAAAAAGATTAGAGGAAGTAACTAACACACATTCCAACCACCTCATCTCTATAAACAGACACCTCGAGGATTTGGACAATCGTGGGAGAAGGAACAATATTAGGATCAGGGGTCTGCCTGAATCTGTGGAGGGGGGAGACATCAGGCATGCTCTGACATCAATTTTCAACAACCTATTGGAAAGACCAGCGGAATCCCCAATAGAACTGGAAAGAGCACACAGAGCATTAAGACCGAAGGCCCCTGATCCTTCTCCTCCCAGAGATGTGATATGCTGTTTACTGAGCCACACGCTTAAGGAGGAAATTCTCCACAAGGCAAGACAGAACGAACAAATTTTATTCAATGAGGTACAGATACAACTCTTCCAAGATCTATCCCCAATCACTTTAAAAAATAGAAGAGCTGTCAGACCCATTCTGGACGTTCTCAGGGAGAAAAACATCCCTTACAGGTGGAAATACCCATTTGCTGTCCAAGCCACATATCGTGGTAAGCAGTACCTGCTACGCACGCCAGAGGACTTGCCTGCCTTCTGCACTAATCTACAAATCGACCTGATCGCCTTACCAGATTGGTATGCCGAATTCCTATTACCGCCATCCCCTGCTATGCATTCCAATGGCCCTGGAACTCCCAGTGACCACAGATCGCCTTTTGCCAAAAACAAAAAAGCAAAGAATAAGGGGAGTCATCTCCCCTTCTCCTCCCCGCCAAAAACACCCAGATCTAGAGACTACAACTGAGAGACATTGGATCACGTTATCCTAGACGGGACCTATGGTCTCGCTGGATGAAGGTTGCTTTCTTCTTTTACCCTAGAGCACTTGATCGATCTTACTTAGCTCAGGGCCTTTTCTTCCTTTGATATCCCGAAGACAATCTCTGACTTAAGCTTCTGCCATATCAAAAGGATATATGATCTCGTCATGGAAGCTTTATCTTATAAAAGGATCGCATACTTGCATGTTTGCCTTGTAGTTATGCTGGAATTACTTGCCTCTGATAATGACATTTTTATTTTCAGATGAGTTGTTAACTTTCTCCAGCAGATGGCGCACTTTCATAACATATTGTTCGGATTCCTCAGACAAATCTAGCCTCACACATCCAGCCGAGAACAAAGGGATTTGGACTGATGAGTTGAGCGACCCTGGAACCTCCAAAGTGGACAACCACCATTAATCTGGACTATAGAGGTACTTATGTATCTGCCCATCTCATGACACTTAGACACTGAGGTGCCTATGTTGTAATCTGCACCCACACAAGGACACAATCCGGAATAGGTACCTTCTATTTGAGGTCTCTCGAAATGGCCCTATCATAAATGTTACAAGTTGATCTACAATCTTATTGTACTATGCAGGGTATACAAGCCATATCATTATGGTCTCATTCTTCATGTGCTAGTTGCCGACATTCAGTTTTTCTTGTTGGCCCGCTCTATGTTATTTTTGGCCGCAGAGTTCTTTTTCTTTTTTTTTTACTCATTATGCACTCGCTCATTGAGCCGATAGTGTGGGTTTGGACTAAATGTCCTATTGTTTGTTATCTACCTTGTTTTGTGGGACGCCTCCTTTTTGCGCTTCTCCCGCTGTCCCCAAAAGGCATTTTTGTCGGTTTTTTGTATTTTTTCACAGAAACCCCGTAATATCTAAATAACTTACGTACAATCTTGCCTGCTGATTAGTGAGCGTTTGGGCTTTTTTCCCCAACCGCCCACTTACTACGATATTTGTCTTTACTTCCTTCCTCTCTGTATTTCTTTTCTCTTACCTCTCTGTGTCCTTTCTTTCCCTTACCCCCCATCCCCATCCCATCACTCGAGATATAGTCATGGTTTTCTCACGCCTGGGTAGACATCCCTTGATCATATCTCTCAACATTAATGGTCTTAATATCCCCGAAAAGAGGAAAAAAGTTCTTACCGAACTCAAAAAGAGCAAAGCACAAATAGTTTTCCTTCAGGAAACCCACTTTAAAAAAAATGCTGTCCCTAAAATGACAGATAAATACTTCACGGTAATATACGAGGCATCAAACCCCTTAGCCAAGACAAAGGGTGTAGCAATATTGATGAGCAAGGACGCTCCATTCGTGTTGGAAAAACAATATCTAGACCCGGAAGGCAGATTCATCTTCCTCTCGGGTACACTTTATGGGCGTCCTTGCACATTGGCAAACGTCTACTTCCCCAATAGAGCACACGTGTCTTTCTGCAACAATCTCATATCTGAACTTAAAAGCTTTGCCATGGGTTGTGTTATCCTGGGGGGGGACTTCAATGTCCCACTGGACCCTATACAGGATACCTCCTCTGGCAAGACTTGCATAGCGTTCAAATTGTTGAAAAGAATTAAAGATATGTTGAGATCTATGTGTCTAGTCGATACCTGGAGAACCTTGCATCCCACTGAGAAGGACTACACACATTACTCGGCTCCACACGATAGGTATGCAAGGATCGATCATATATTTATTACTCAAAGAGACTTACCAGATTTGATGGGGGCTGAGATTGGAATCATCTCAATATCTGACCATGCTCCGATATCAATCTCCATCTCATCTAACTCGAACTGTAAGCCTGTGTTCAATTGGAGATTGAATCCATCTCTCTTAATTGACCAAGGGATTAAGGCAGACATCCACGCCACCCTGTCAAACTACTTCCGTGAAAACACTTCTCCTGAGACCTCCCCGATTACACTTTGGGAGGCTCATAAGAGTGTGATCAGAGGGGAATTTATCAAGTTCGGAGCCAGAAAAAAGAGAGAAAATGACAAACATATCTCTGATTTAGTGTCTAACATTGCCCGTTTGGAATCTCAGCACAAGCTTTCATTAGCCAAGACCCTACACAAAGACTTGATCAGACTCAGAAACGAACTAGCAGATATTTTAAATAAAAAGACCAAAAGATCCTTATATCTAAACAAGGCGATCTACTATGAACATGGAAACAAGAGTAGCAAGTACTTAGCTAGAGCGCTTAAAGACTTACAGACAGCCTCACACATACCATGCGTCAGAGACAAAAACAATAGCAAATTCTATGACTCCAAGAACATTGCGGATTCATTCCGCCAGTTCTACGAAAAACTTTACAATCTACCCCCCCACGCTCGACCCCCCCGACTTGGTTGGACCTAGGGACCAACTAATCCGACGATACATTAGAGACAGTGGATTACCTATTCTGGAACATTCAGACATATCTGAGCTAGAAAAAGACATTACCCCAGCCGAAGTCCAATCAGCCATTAAAGACCTCAAAAATGGAAAGAGTCCAGGTCCGGATGGGCTAACGTCCCAGTATTATAAAACATTCGACACAACGTTAGTGACCCCCCTTACTGACGCACTAAACATCCTCTCTAAGCAAACCAAACCATCAGCAGATTTCCTCACCGCACATATAACAGTCATCCCAAAAAAGGACAAAGACCCAACGGATTGCGCCAACTTCAGACCCATCTCACTTTTAAATATTGACGTAAAGCTTTTAGCGAAAATTCTAGCCAACAGATTAAGACCCCTACTGCACCTTATCATCGGACCTGAACAGGTAGGCTTTATGCCTGGCCGCGAGGCTAGAGACAATATTATAAAATCCCTCAATCTGATCCATGAAACTCGTAGAGGTGGACTGGAAGGCCTTATTTTATCCACAGATGCCGAAAAAGCCTTTGACAGGGTGGCCTGGGACTACCTGTTGGCCACTTGTAAGCACATAGGTTTGGGCAATAACATGATGAATTGGATCGGATCTCTATACACTGACCCAATTGCAAAGGTCAAAGTTAATAACATCCTTTCATCTCCCATACACCTGCACAATGGGACGAGACAAGGATGTCCTCTTTCTCCGATCCTCTTTATCTTAGCCCTAGAACCCCTGATCAGACATGTAAATGCCGAACCGGCGATTCATGGTTTCCAAATTAGAGGTAGAGATTATAAGGTATCAGCTTATGCGGATGACCTACTATTCTACATTACCCAACCCCATATTTCTATACCTAATTTGAACCTCAAATTTCGAGATTTTCGCTATTTATCCAATTTCAAGGTTAACCACTCAAAATCGGAAGCCATGGATATTTCTCTGTCCGATAAATTTAAAAAAATGACTCAAAGTAATTGTCCTTATAAGTGGGAACCCAGATCCCTTAAATACTTAGGTATTAAGCTCACCCCCCATATTGAGTCCCTCTATGGTGCAAATTTTGAACCACTTTTGAAGAAAATTAAGGGAGATCTACACAACTGGAATTCTAAAAATTTTTCCTGGTTCGGAAGAGCCGCAATATTAAAAATGGTTATACTACCCAGGTTGCTTTACCTGTTTCATGCGCTCCCCATTAAAATTCCCGCTGCTTTCTTTAAGAACCTCGCTCATACCCAGAGACAGTTTATATGGGCACATAAAAAGCCCAGAATTAAATTACAAAGACTGCACATACCTAAACCCAGCGGAGGCCTAGGTTTACCTGACTTTATGAAATATTACCATGCCACTCATATTACCAGGGTAGTAGACTGGCATTGCCATGCTCACCAAAAAGACTGGGTGGATTTAGAAAGGAAGTGCTCGAAATTTCCAACCCAAAACCTGATCTGGTCGGACCCCTCTAATTACCCTGTCGAGGTCAAGCATCACCCACTAATATTTAACACGCTATCAATCTTCAAGGGATTAGCTAACAGACACCAACTAGCCACGAGTCCAGGCCCCATGACGCCAATTATTGGCAACCCAGATTTCCCACCTGGCGCAGACTTTAATTATAAAAATTCAGAGGCCCCCATATCAGATTCCATTTTACGGGTTAAAGATTGCTTTCAAGGAAATAGGGTACTATCTTTTGAGGAGTTTAATAGAAGTAGACCTGTGGACAACAAAATTTCTTTTTGGAAATACCTCCAAATCCATGACTTCATACGAAACCACAAAAATAGACTTGCTCTAACAAAACCTCTTACGGCTTTCGAAAAACTTTGTGGGGACCAGTCACCTTGTTACAAAACCACTTCACAAGCATACAAATGGATTATGTGCAATCTGACACAGACTCCAGACAAATATAAAATAATGTGGGAAAAAGAGTTAAATTGCTCAATTTCAGACAAAAAATGGGAAAAAGCGTGCGTTTTTACGCACAAATGCTCACTGAGCACGAAAATTCAAGAAACATCCTTTAAAATCTTGGCACAGTGGTATATCACCCCGGTGAAGCTACAAACCTGGTCCCCGCATGGTTCCGATCGCTGCTGGAGATGCCTGAAACAAAAAGGCACGTTTGCACATCTTTGGTGGTCATGTGATTTGATTAAACCCTTCTGGAACAGGATCATAGATCTTATTAAACATATAACTGGCACTTCTATAGTCCTTGATGCTGCCTGTTGCCTACTCCATGTAAACAGCCTCTCATATAAACAATATAAACACTCCTTGGTTAGGCATCTACTAAATGCTGCCAAAGCGGTAATACCCATTCAATGGAACACACAAAACACCCCTTCTGCCAAAGATTGGGCTGATAAGGTAAAACTTATACATGATATGGAAGAGACCGTTGCTATTAGAAAAGAATCAGATGCTGCCTTTCATGAAATGTGGAGACCTTGGGTGATTTTTACACTGTCTGCTGATTTCCGCACAATGATTCCACACTAATCGGATCTAACACTTGACCTTACTGTAGTTTGATCCACTGTCACTTTGCTTATTGATCATATAAGCTAAAGATTGAAATTTTGCTATGACTTTACAAGATTACTTTGATTAGAACCCCCGACCCTCTTACCTGCTCTTATCACCTCCTCACTCTCACCCATCTTACTCCTTCTCTCTTCAATCCTTACCTCTTCTTCTCTCTTTCTCCCTTCCTTCTGGCCTTCTAGGCCTCCTGGTGTAGTGGTCCTTACCAATCTACACCATTACTGGTCACGTTGGTTGCCTACTTGTTGTCTGTACTAGACTTGTCAGTGTACAACACTAATATTACATATTCCTCAATTATTATGTACTGAAACGTCTAAATATTTTATGCTGATATGCTACCATACTGTTTACATCATTATTTGTTACTGTTGACTAATTTTCTCAATAAAGCTTTTATTGGAAAAAAAAAAAAAAAAAAAGAAAAGAGCCTTCACTGTGTGCAGTAGTTAAAGTGCATAGTTACTCTGAAATGTGTCTTGTCCAATATCACTACACATTGTAACTTGTAACTTGCATTAGGAGGGATTTGCTGAACCTACGCCAACTCCACCAGTCCAATGTACTTCTGTTATCTCATTCCCAGTAACAGATCTGTTTTCCACAGTGTACCTAGCGTGGACCTCATGCATGCACATATTAACTCCTCCACTTCCTGTACCTCATGACCAGGCCATAGATCTCCATAGCATGGGTTCGTATCCGGTTGCTATTGGATATTGACTGCTAGGGAGGGAGCCAGACATTAACTCCCTGGCTACCAGAGGACCTGTCACCTTGTCAGGTACCACACTTAATGACTGGTTGCTTTCTAGCTTGTTCCTTCACTTGGTTACCCTTAGCAACTACACTCTTCTCTTTGCCTTGCTGAGTTAACACTTTATGGCTGTGTTACTTCATACCCCATACTGCTTTACAGACTCTAGTTCTCTACATCAGAACCAACATGCACCCCTTTAAAAATACTTCAGACCAGGCTCATAACGGTTATTGTAACTTTACTTAAGTAGTGAGGCATAACAGTTCAAAATTAACCACGTTTTTCCCTTAACTAACTATAGTAGTGTGGCTGCCCAGGCTTACCTCGGTGAGGTGAGAGTCCATTATGGAATTATTCATGGCATTGTCCATGGCTTGGTTGTCCTTGAAAGTCCTAGTGTCTTCAGTAGAAATCTTAATTCCACGAATTGAACCAACCAGTACAGGAAAAAGAGCCAAGAGCCCTGAACCTCAGCCTTCCCCCTTTTATAGCACAGGTGGGCTGACTAGGACCAAAAATACTGGGAACTGAGCCTGCAACAGTCAACCCTTTCCCCAGCCTGGGCCATCTGCTATCTTGCTAGTAACAGTACATTTCAAGCTGCCTACAAGCAGCTATGCAAATGCTAATTGTATCCAGTATCTTCCACCGTTGTCATAAGGAAGTCCATTCTCAGTAATGACATGCAGAAACTAGATGAGTGAGTGCCTGTAGACGTAGAAGTGTCTGAGAGGAGACTGGGAGAGTTCAGCAGCACAGAGATGCAAACAACTTTAAAGTAAAAGGAGAAACAGTATTTTCTAAAAAAAAGAAAAAAAAACATGGAAATTATTTGTTATACACAGTGCTTAAGCAAACTAAGTGTTAGGTTTTACATCTACCTAAAACAACCTTTACTGTAATAATTCTGCAGTAGCCTGGCACCAAACCACATAACCAATGCCAAGGCAAAAATAGGTTCAACAATTGCAAATGGAGGAGTCATTAACTGTAGGAACTGTAAGAATGTGAAATAGTCTTCCCTGGGAGCCGGTTGTAGCCAGCGGAATATTTTAAAAAAAGCTCTGAATGTGTTTCTAAATGTGCATTGAACATAAATGCCTACCAAAATGCATAAAAGCAATATTTTAGAATGTTGATTGATCGAGCTTTATGATTGCCTTTAAGGTTTGGAATGACATTATTTCCCCCGTTACAACAAATTAGGGTTTTCTTCAAGTTATAGGGCAGCTTTGCAGAGTACTTGAGAAGATTGGCATTAGGAGACTGTTCAAGCAGAATCAATGAACTACTGGTTCTGCTTAAACAATCTCCTGACATCAGTCCTCACAATATATACTGACCCGTAATGCCCACATTTGTTCCCTATACATGATTGATAAGAATGAAGGGACCTAAAACCAATTGTCTCAGGTAATACCAGCAACCCAGGGTAAGCCATGAAAACTGCAACAACAAATTCTTCCAACTGCAAAGGAAAATTCTCCCAACAGTGTCAAAATGTGGCGTGGCAAGAGGCCCAATAAACAAAGGAGTCAGCGATGATCTAAAGTAATGCTGGAGAGAAACATTAAATCAGAACAAAAGGTGAGGACGAACATATAGCAAAAATTTTGAAATGATTCCCATCTACCTAAAAGCCATTTCTCACATCTGAAAACCCATACCATGGGCAGCAATGGCTGCACCAATGAGGAAAGAGTGTGTAGGAAAAATCATTAGGAGGCAAGACCAGCTGGGAAAGGAAAAGTTGGAAGACCCAAAAATATTGGAATTTGCTGAGGTTGGAGCAATCAGCGTGAGATAAAAACAAAGAATTTCGGGATTAGCACATTCTCTGAGTTACTACCAACTGAGCGTTTGTCCTTGGCAACGTGTTAACTTATCTTAAAGGTGCCAAAGAATGCTCAAGAAAAGGCATTTAGAAAAAAGAGCCCTAAATGCAAAAACCGACAGAGGGCCAAATGGAGAAGTCGCTTAAGTTGTGCACAGAAGACAAGTGCCGCGAATCAGGGAAGCAAGTCAGATGTTTCCAACCTTTTAAAACCCTCTGGATAAGAAAATTCTGGGGATGTCCTCCAGGCTGAATAGTCTGAAACAAACAATACAACAGAGAGAGCAGTACCCACCATCAAACCAGCCACAACTATATCCTGCAGGTAGGAGGAAAGAGCCAGATGCCTGTCCCGCAGGCGGAAAGGGAGAACTCCTCACCAGGTGACTGCACCAATCCGTCCCAAATTCACTGGCAGGTTACCCAAGAGTTCTGGGAGGGAGAACACGGACAGGGTCCAATAGGAGTCAGAAACAAGGCTAGAGAGCGTGCAGAGGGGCAGTTAAAGCGGAGTTCCGGGCACAGAAAACATTTTTCAGTGAACATACCCCCGGGACAGTCAGGGCTAGTACATTCCACAATGGCTAGCCTCTGATCTGTCCCGGTTCGCACTTACCTGCAAGAAGAAATACTCACTTATAAAATTTCTTCCACAGCGTTTCCATCTCTCTTGTGGGCAGCTGAAGCCGGCGCGGTCCTCTTCTGCGTCTTCTTCCGCGTCCTCTTCTCCCAGAATGCGCCTGCACCAGCCCCTCTCGTCACTTCCGGTACGGCGCCGCATTCCTCCACAGCTTCTGGGCATGCCCAGAAGCTGTTTAGCAGGCAATGCGGCGTCGCCCCGGAAGTGACGAGCGGGGCCGGTGCCGTCGCATTGATTCCTGGGAGCGATGACGTTCAGCTCCCAGGAATCATCGCAAGACAGGAAGTGACGGCGGAGCCGCGGCTCAGAGGGAGGAAGTGAAGAATAGGTGAGTATATTCGATCTTCAATTACAAGGTTAGTAAAAAAAAAAAACAACCTAACTATCCAATTCCTTATCAGGTGAAGGAGAACAAGCGGACGGGCACAAAAAAAAAAAGATTGAATTTGTGCCCGGAACTCCGCTTTAACCACTTGTACCACACTCATCTGTTTATATAACCACTTGCCTATTCTGCAAAAAACTCAGCAAAGAAATTGCTGTATCAAAAGTGGAGTATTAGTCCTGGGATTTTTCCTGATAATACTCCCATTAACTGACAAGCCTGTAGGGATAGAAAAATGATGTGTAAGTTGGAATATTTTTTTTGGTACTTTTTCGGGTACCACACCAAGTGAGGAAACCCACAAGGAGCATTAGGGGCTGCATGAAAGGGATCCAAAATCCCTGAATAAATCCAGATTGTAGGATTCAAGCCTCCCCACTGAGAGGGTACTGGTCTAGCCAGTGCAACATTCGTGAAACATTCACTGGCATCCTCTGTCTTAGAAGGGTCAAACTTGAACTTGGTTTGGCAGGTGGTATATTCCCTATTCAGAAAGAGTTGACTGCTGGGTGGGCACCAACGCCAAGGGAAAAGTTGTGTTTAAAGTGACATGCGGTGTACCGCACACAGATAAGCAGCCAGCAGTTGCCAATTGGTATACTGGTGACGTTCTGTGCGGGTGACTGGAAAGAAGCTGGCCTGTGTAGGCACATGAGTAATAACCATATGCAGAGTAAAGCTGGATACACACTATCCAACTTTTGTGATTAGATTTCCTTCAGATTTACCTTTTCTATGTAGTGCAAGGGCCTGCCAGATTACATACAAATTGAAAGTGTTTAGGTTTGACCTCATATTATATGGTTTTGGTAAGTCTAAAGGAAAAAGTCTTCAGAAAATCTTATAGTGTGTATGGCCCATAAAAGTCAGCGCGAGAGTAAATAATGTTGGAAGCTAGCAACGCAGGTCAATATAAATATGCTATAGACTAACATTTCAGCAGTCAAAACACAGTTCTTTCCTGACAGCCATTTAGGCAAAACTGAGTATCAAAATTAAACAGCATTACCTTCCATATGTTTTGTAGACCTCCCAACTGAGATCCACATAATTGAATAGGGAAAATGCTAGTTCTGGATTTTTTTTTTGTACAGAGCAATGCATAGGCACAGAAAACCTTGCAGCCAGTTCCCAAAATTCTAGGAAGCTGCTTTGATTTTTCACCTTCTGTATTAACATCAATATATTTTTATTTGTCAACTGTCTGTGTATCAAAAAGCACCCGCGTCAGCACATCCGTGAACTGACAGTGCCATCTTTAAAATGTAATTATTTAATCACTTGTGCAAATCGACAGGGAAATTAATTATAGTGAGTCACCTAGGTGAGAACCAGACCCTGGAGGATGGGGTGGGTGCCACAGCTGGTGTGACACTCAACTATCAGAAAAATAAAAACTGATTGGACTGCTTCAAAAATGCATCAGTGGCTCTGAAACAGCTGCACCCGACTTATCCCAGACCACCCTATAATCATACTTACCCAGCAGAGTTTGAGTAGGAAGATTGACAATTGCCTTCAGAAAGATCTGGAGGCAGAGTCTGGAGTCCAGAAGTTGACCCTGTGTGTCATAGGTTGCGCTGGGACATACAGGGTTAATAGGAAGGAGCCTCCTGCCTCAAGTGACACAGAAGCCCTGTCAGAGAATCTGAGGCATGTCACTTGGGGAGGCTGTAACTCTGAAATGCTGTCTGGTATGCAGGCTGAGGCAGGGATGCAAATAATTAATGATCAGTGCCTCCTGCTATATGGAAACCTGACAGAGGCTGATGCTGTATTGGAGACATGGCTGCGCTGGGAAGAGGGAAGGAAGGCAGAGTGAGGGGCTAGCAGAGAAGGAATGGAGCTAGCGCCCTCAGCGCCAGTAGCTCCAGAGGGGGTCCTGCGTCTGGCTGTATTAGTAGTGACCCTGGAGGAGCTGGGACTCAGTCTGGATGTAGGGAAATTGCATTGAATAACCCTGGAGGAGGGTGGCTAGGCAGCGGGGGATGGTCAGCAGGTGTAGGAGCTGAGGGGAAAGTCTCACCATAAGAAGAGAAAGCAGCCAGTCAACTCGGATAAAAGTTCTGTGTCCATGATGGTAGAGAAACGCTGGGGAAGGATAACTACTGTGAAATTTGGTAGTGAGGGGCCTGTGAACAGAGGAGGGATACTCACCTAGCATTTCTTCTAACAGCTGAATCTCCTCAGAGCAGTTGGATGTGCCCCAGTGTAGCCTTTTCCTAGAGTTCAGGTCACCCAGTCACCTCAGGTCTTTGTAGCTACTTAACTTCTCTTTTAGGTTCACACTCACAGTGACGCCATGCTTCCAGCAGTCAAGGCTCCCTTTCCCTAAAGAAGGTTCAAGGGGCCTTCATTTTGGCTGCTTGTCATGAATAAAACAGTAGCACCAAAGTGTGCATTTAAGAGGGCCATTTTTTTGAGAAATCTTGATCATAAAAGCAATTTTTTGTTACCACACAGACACGTTGAAATATATAAATGTAGCACCCTACAGGTAGGTGCTAGGTAAATGTATAGTGGGCCTTGTCTGCCTATCAACAGGGCCGTGATTTGTTTAGATAGGGTGTCAGGACTTCCAGATGTGCTTGCTGAGGGGAGAAGTATCCCCACTGGCTCCTGTGAGAGGCTTCTCATAGGTCAGTGTGGGAAGCCCAATCAGAGGACACATCCCAGCTTGTAACTACCCCAGAAGGCAGATTAGGCTGCAAAGGATTCTGGGAGTAGGTATAGGTTTGGGGGGAAGTGCGTGGCACGGCGTCTTTGGCGGGAGCAGTGTCCCAGGAAGGAGAGTGCGGCTGTCTCTCCTCCTGTATGAGGAAGGCGGATGTCTCAGGGTGTCGCCTGAATGTCCAGAGAGTGCCAAGTTGAGCTGAGGGGATCCGGTGTGCTGTGAGCCTGCGGAGACAGAGAGAGGTCCAGTTCCAGGAAAGCCTAGACAGGTCGTGAGTACTGAGAATTGCCCCTGGGGTCTGCCTGAAGTTAGAGTGGACCACTCCGGAAGAGGTTCTGGGATCCAGTGTCAGCTAGCTGTAAAGGGGGTACCTCGGTTGAGGACCCTGAAGCTACAGAGGGGGTACATAGTCAGTGGACCCTGAAGAGTTCAAGGTTAAAGGAGGCACCTGCAGTTTGGGACCTGAATTGCACAGAGCGTGCCAGTTAAAGTGACAGCTATACAGAGTCCTACTATATACTACCTCAAGCTGTGCCAGGCGGGGGAAAGTATTCAGTGACTTTCATAGTACAACAGTGTCAGGAGTTCTACAGTTCTCAGTCTTGGATCTTCTGGACTATAAGTTGAGGATTCAGCACTTCTTCTGTTCTACGGTGTTCTCAGTGTCAGTGAGCGTTGACTGGCGCTGGCTGGCGTCGGCTTGCGTCAAGGAAGCGCCAACGGGCATATCAGAAGTAAAGTCCCAATTGCAATTAGTTTAAGCCTCAATGAGTATCCCACTCATTCCCTTCTCCCATCCCCTTTATTCCAATAAAAAAACCACAAACAAAGATGCCGGAGTTGTTGCTGCTTCAGTTGTCACACCCAGGGTCGCAGCTCACATGGTCTGGAGAGATTACCGGTACTAATGGCAGGCCCACATCAGGCCATTGGCCTGGAAATCTTGCTACATAAATTTGGATAAAAACATTTACAACTATTGCAGCCAAAGGTTTTACACTTTTAAATGTTATACCTTTTTAAATGTTTGCATTACTAAAGAAAAACATTTGTGGTCACTTACCCTTTGTGTCACCTGACACTCATTTTGTTTATGTAAATACCTTTTCTCAGGCGCATTTAACCTGTTTCCTGGACTTGTAACTGCAAGCCTGGGTTTGAAACTCAACAAACCTACTTCCTGAGAAACACCTCACAGTTCGTCAGACATTTTTTGCACATTAGTTAGAGTTGCAGTCTCCTTATTTCTCATGTATTTGAATCTACATTGATTCGGTGTTATAATCTGGATCAGACTAGCCCACCAACCCACAGCCCTGATGAATATTCAGACTTCTTGTTATTCCCCTGCCCTCATGTGTTGCAAGATTTGCTATTTTTTCTAGTCATAATTACTGATTTGATGCCATGACACATGATTGGACATGCTGAAGCCATATTTCCCAGCTGTCCCTGATTTTGGAGGGACTGCCCCTCTTTTAGAACAAAGGCCCTCTCTTCCTCCTTCTCCCTCCAACCTTTCCTCCTTAGTTGTCTCTCTTGTGGTTTGAGGTATAGAACTCTATAAAAGGTTCTATTTAATTATCGACAGTGTTACCTTGCTAAACCTTTCATCTAATTTCTAAAATATTGCATTTGTTTATTTCAAATCACCATGTAATGATGTGTGGCAGGGGTGTGTCCTTTGCTCACGTCATTTTGCTAATGAGTGTCCCTCTTTCCCATCTTTTCCATCTCAGAATGTTGAGAGGTTTGTAGAAGCTATAGTCTAAAGCAGGGGTCCCCAACCCGCGGACCGGTACTGGTCAGTGCTCTGTTTGCAGCCAGGGTGCCAAGGCTGCATTAAGAGGTGCGGCGGGCGAACAGACATATGACATCATCGTCTCTCCCTGCCTGGTCTCCCCACCTCGCATTACTGCTGTTCTGCCTTCTGTCAGGACACAATAGCTGAACTGCTGGGGAGAGGCTGCAAGAAGAGGGATACGTGTAAGTGTATCCACTGCAGAAAACCTTTACAAGTTGGCATTAAAAATTGATATATATATATATATATATATATATATATATATATATATATATACACATATATATTGGGCAAAAGTCTTAGGCAGGTGTGAAATGCTTTCATAAATAGAAGTGTTAATAGTTTATTTTTATCAATTAACAAAATGGAAAGAAAATGAACAGAAGAGAAATTCAAATCAACTCGATATTTGGTGTGCTCACCCTTTGCTTTCAAAACAGCATCAATTCTTCTAGGTACACTTGCACACAGCTTTTAGCCACTTGCCGACCGCTCCGACGCAGATTTACTGCAGCAGGGTGGCTCGGCTGAGCATAATCACGTAGATTTACGTGATTATGTGCGTGCGGTCTCGGCGGCGTGCGTGTGTCTAATCACAGCGGGATCCAGAATGCGGGAGGAGCGTGTACAATCGCCACCGGCCTCCCGCAATCTTCAGAGAAACTGACAGGTCAACCGCCTGCCTATGTAAATAAGGCTCTCCTGTCAGACAGACACAATGAAATTGTGTGTATCAGCTAAGCTGAAACACCGATCTCTGTATGCCTGTCACAGAACCTCCCCCCCCCCCCACAGCTAGTAAGCACAAGTTAGGCTTACACTTAACCCCTTGATTACCCCCAGTATTAACCCCTTCCCTGCCAGTGTAATTTATACAGTAACAGTGCATATTATTTAGCACTGATCACTGTATTGGTGTCACTGGTCCCCAAAAAGTTTCACATAGGGAGTAATTCACTAAGCTGAAAGAATTGCACTGCTCCAGTTCTATTTTTTTTCGCCGCGTTAAATTAATTAACATAATGCCCGGGCAAATTTGTGATCGTTAAATTAATAATTAATTCCAAACATTATGAGATGGGACTTGTTTTGTATTTTCTAGGGGGAAAAACACACAAACTAGGTTTTTTCTTTACAAAAATATTTTAATAACAAAAATAAAAACATAGAAAAATAAATGTGAAAACTTAAAACAATCTAAAAGATAGGGCTGGTCAGCAGCAGGATCAACCCCTGCCAGCCACTCCAAATATTGGATCCGGCCACAGGCCCACCTCAGCACGTCAATGGCTATCGGCAGGGTGATGTCCTTGATCCCTGGGGAGAAAAAGAGACAAGATAATTACCTGGAGGCGAAATGCTGAATCAAAGGATTCACAAAACCAATACATCAAAAACTGGGCACTGGAGCATACTTTCCCTGTTTTCCCTACATTCTTGCTCAAACATGATAGATTGCTGGTCTACATAGTTACACTCAAATGCTTAATCCCAAAAAATGTTTGGGGCAGGTGTAAGGTGAATTCCTTGGCCAACAAGAAGACAATTTTAACTTCAACCTCCATGGATATATGTATGTTAGCAATGCTGTCCAATTAGATCCACATAGGATCAGAGTTTCCTATTGCCCTGATGGTTTGATTAATCAGATGTGTTGGAAGGGAGGAGGCCCAGCTCTTAGGAAGCTGAGGTGTGGTCTTTCATCTCTTAGCATTGAAGCTTGAAGATGGTAGAGATCACAGTGGAGGAAGCACTTTGTTTGGGCTAACAGGTAAATCCTAGATGCTCTAGCTTTAAGTGGCCATAAGCCTAGACAAACATATTGCAGGGGAAAGTGTTCTAAAGGTTCAACAAGATGACTTTTGATTTTATTAGCTGTTCCACAAAAACAATGTAAAAGGCTTGGCATGTAAACCTTAATAGGTTAAGAGAAACAAACATTTGTAACAATGGTATGTGTTGTGTTCAATTGCTACCCAGGATACATGTGCACATATCTCTCTCTATCAAAAACTAAATGTAGATTGAGTTCTCTCTCCCTCTCGCTATCTATATATCTAAAGAGACACGTTGTAGAGACTCACCACTCGATTGCTGGAGGTGGGCCAGCAGATGGGGTTGGTCCTGCTGCTGAGCAGCCCCACTTATTTCTGTAGAAACTGTGTGAAGAGAGAGAGAAAAAATAAGCTTAGCAATGAAATTCCCAAAACAAAATGGAGGCAGTCATGGAAAACCTCAAACTCCCACTCCTCTCATCTTTATCCCCACCATATCCACCCCCTCCCCCTCTTTTTTCTTTCTTTGAATGTTCACCCATTAAACCCCCCTACTCTTTTACACCTTTTTCTCTCTCTCTCTCTCTTTCTCTCCTTACCCCATCCATCCTCTCCTGAAAGGTTGCTTTTTGCACCTTTTCAGTGCTAAAGCTGATTTCTACACTGCAAGCTTCCTGCTTCAGGGAGAAGCATGTAGCCTTAAAGATATGTACTCCATGCTTCTGTGCTGAAGGTGGTTCTCTGAAAAGGTATGGCTAAGGTGCCAAAAACATCAAAGTGTTTTGACCATCTCCTTTTTAGATGCTTCTATAAAACAATCAGGTTAGACCTACTCGCTGGCACCTGTTCAGTGTGGTTGTGCACAGAGCAGCCCTGATCCTCCTTCACAGGTCCCTCTCCACCCCTCTGGGCACCTCCCTCCTGTTGAGTGCCCAGCTTGCTATGGAGGCACCTGAGCTGAGGCCAAGCTCCCTGTGTCCATTCAGACACTGAGCTGTGACCTGGCCCTGCCACTCTCTCTCCTGATTGTCTCAATGATTTGGAAAAGGCAGGGGAAATGGGTAAAGGAGGATAGACCCTCCAATCCACGTCCACCGAAAGGGCGATCAATACTAGGTACCAATGAGTCAAAGAAGTAGTTGTGGTGCTAAAATTGGTATATTTTATTGGCACTTGTGCCTGGTGAAAAAACTGTGCACATAGGAGGACACAACATACAATATAAAATCAATTAAAACCAACAAAAAGACTTGCACATAACTGGAGCCTTGAACTGGTAATGTGATACACAGGCTGAAAAAATTGTCAAGATACTACCCTATGAAACTTGAATGTGATCATCAAGGAATAGTCCATAGATGCAACAATGATGATCCTATGCATCAAATGTGTATGACCGTAATGTGGGAAACAAAAACTTCAGGTGGTGTTAGGCAAACACTCAGGAATCGTTCCCGGTACTTGATGAGGTACGATGGTTTACTCAATCATATGGATAACCTGGTGATCAACACGGAGACTTCACTCAGGCCGTTCCTCCACAAATAAGGCAACAACAATGGTAGTATGAAAATAATTCCACATAAAGGAGAGAATCTCGGGAGTGATGTGTACACCTCCTATGGAAGCATTCAGCATTGACAAAAACGTATAGAATCCTGTCCTGAAAGTCCAATACTGGTAATGTGAGGTGCAGGGGAACTGGCCGGAGTATGCCATTGTCAATGGGAATGCTGATAACCAAGGTCCTCAATGATCCTTTGCATGAAGGTAGTTATGAACAGAAGAATATAGCCCAATAATGTGAAGTTCATACCTCTGTGTGATGTATCCTGACTCAGCCGGCACTTACAGTCCTCTGTCTCGGCGTTCCGACACCATGCTTGCTCGAGCCTCGTTCCGAGTTGGCGTGTGGGTCCGTCAGTGGCGGTCTGACGTCATGTCCGGTATGGCGAGCTTGAAGCAGGGGGAGCCGCGGGAAAGCCGGCCGTACTTGAGTCGGATATACACAGGGAAGGCTAGTTCAGAAGGTGCAGTTTTAGTGGACGCTGCTGCTGACGCGTTTCACCGACTTTGTGTCGGTTTCTTCAGAGCTGATTAGGGAAGCAAAAGGCGTGCATATATATATATATATAGTGTTCATCCTCTGATTAACAGATCAGGTACAGGTGTATATGGTCAATTAACAATACTGGCTGAGCACTAACTTCTTCCACCACAAGATGTCGATGTCGCGACTATTAAGGTGCAATGATAGCAACATCGCCTGCTTCCAGGCGTCCCAACGGTTGACCACCATGGAAACCCGAAGGACATACTAGTATAATGCAAAGAGCAAATAGTATTTAGGTATGAGCCTCATATTGCAAAAGAGGCTGGGGTTTCCATGAGGGTGAACCTGGTTTTGTGTAAATGATATAAAAGAGTATCAAAAGGGTCGAGACTGCATCCACATCATAAATTGAGGAAAAATAATCAAACATCAATATATACAGAATTATATATAAAAAGATCCACCACAAGTGCTGTGATATAAACAAAAATAAAAAAAATATAAAAATACAAATATGAATAAATGTCAGCGCATTGATCACCAACATCAATCTGGCGTAGGCATGGCCCCTCTTACCAATTAATTACCCGGATATAAGGTGAATGGGCAATGCAGGGGACCCTGAAGGAGATCTTAATAACTTGGCCTAAATAACTGCCAAAATAAGGGATGGCAGTGATTTGGAAAAATAATAATTTTTCCTATATGTTATACAAAACGATGAAGTATATTACAACGCCAAAAATAGACTAAACCAAAAAGTACAACCCTGTCCACCCAAATTTTCCCCGGAGTTGATCGTGTGTATGGTGCTATACGGGAAGGATGAAATTATCACGGATGCAGAAAATTGAATGCATCAATAATAATAATAATGGTAGTTCCTTCATACAGTGGGCCGGGAATAATACCCCGCATCACCCAGATCCGTATGACTGAGGGCCATAAAATGTCTGAACAGGTAGAGGGGCAGGTGAAATAACATGCCACCAAAGAAAGACATCCCCATATTATTGGCCCCTATTTAACAAAATTGCCAGAGACCGTTCTCACAAGGAGCATAGGCCCGGCACTCATATTGATTAGAGCTAGTTAAATCTTGGGGACAGTGGCACCTCACTGTTAGGTCCACTAGTGATCGCGGAACAGATCTCAAGCAGAGCAATTGTCAGATCCCTTCTTGGTAGAGGCCGAAATGCTGAGAGGGCTTCCCTTGCAGCTCGGTGCGAATCACCCCTGGAAGTGGGACAGGAGGTGACGCGTCCCAAGGAGCACTGGATGCTTGTGGAGTGCAGGTAGAGGTTCACAAGGGTATCCGGAGCAACTCTCAGGAACTCCAGGGAATCAAGCAATGTGCAGGTAAAAGCCAGGCCGAGGGTCATACACAGGTATCAGTCCAAACAGGCGCCAAGACAAGGGGATTTGAGCAGAAGCAAGTCCGTTGAGCAAGCCTGGATCGGTACACTAGAAGTCAGGCAGAGGGCAAAAGAGCAGGGATGGTCACACAAGCCAAGGGTCAAACACTGGAGCAGGATCGGATGGTCAGATGAAGCCGAGGGTCAAAACCAGGAGAGAGAGCAGACAGGTCAGGAACAAGCCGGGTCAAACTGGAATCCAGGAAGTAACAATACACAGGAAACAGGAAGAGCTGAAGACAATCCAGCAATCAGATGGGCTGAGCAGAGTCCTTTTATAGGCCAGTAAATTAGTCTATGGCCTGAGTCCATTGCAGCCATGGGAAGTACTGGCAAAGTTGCCAGTTGCAGCACAGCCATTTCACTTACAATGAGTCTATGGCCTGAGTCCATTGCGGCCATTGGGAAACGTAATTTGTCTGGAATTGGGGGCATAGATTGTCACTATCGTGTATGTAGAATTGTTAATGGAGCAGGATATTACCAGGAACCTGCCCTCTGGGTCCGCAAACTGCGAGAGCAGCGAAAATACCAAAGTATCCCTGAAGAGCAATGCCACTCCACATCTCTTTTTGGGGTTGTTGGCGTAAAAGGCGTGTGGGTATTGCTTTGATGTGAGTTGTGGGTGAGCTTGGGCCATGAAGTGCGTTTCTTGCAGGGCAACCACATCACAATTCTGGGCTTTAAGTTCCCTCCAAAGCATATGTCTCTTGTGGGGGCTATTAAGACCATTTACATTAAGAGAGAGCAATTGGAAAGACATCTTGTGGGGAAGATCAGGAGCAATGTTATGTGAAGGTGTATTGAAGTACACTCACTGAGTTCACGCCAGTTGCCAAGTCGCAGTCCCTCTCCGTAGAGTAGTGGGTAATAATGTCCGACAGGATTGGGGGTGCCACTCAGTGCACTTCTTGCGGCATGTATGCGTTCCTTGATGATCCAATCGAGGACGAATACTGCTGTGCGAGATGTGAGCAACTGGTTGCTCTGGAAGCCCACATCGTGGATCTAAAGAACACAGTGACAAGACTGCGTGGCATCTACAACCTGGAAAGGAGCTTGGACTTTACCCATCAGGCGCTGGCAGGGGTCAGCATAGAGGAGGGAGGAATGGAGGAGACGCAAGCAGCAGAGGTACGCAGCTGGGTGACTGTTAGGAATGTTAGGGGGAGGAGTGTCAGGGAGGCCAGTCCTGAGTTGATAGACCCCAACATGTTTGCCGAGTTGCAGGTTGAGGGGGATATCAACTCAGGGGTGGTAGTGCTGGAGCATGCGCCCTCCCCCAGCTACCAGGGGGGGGGTCGGCTCCAGGAAGAAGGGGGGCCGTAACTCAGGAAAGGTTAGAAAGGTTGTGGTAGTGGGGGACTCAATTATCAAGAGGACAGAGAGGGCAATCTGTAAAAAAGATCTCGTGAACCGAACAGTATGTTGTTTACCGGGCGCCCGCGTTCGGCATATCGCAGATCTGGAAGACAGATTGTTGTGCGGGGCTGGGGATGACCCAGCGGTCATGGTGCATGTGGGCACTAATGACAAAGTTAAAGGTAGGTGGAGGATCCTTAAGAACGATTTCAGGGACTTAGGTAATAGATTGAGGAAAAGGACCTCCAAGGTGGTTTTCTCTGAAATACTGCCTGTACCTCGAGCCACACAGGAGAGGCAGAAGGAGATTAGGGAACTTAACAACACCGTTCCTCACAAACGCTTACTGTACAAACTAAGGAAGGTAGGTATGGATCATAAGGTGAGTACCTGGATAGAGACCTGGCTCCAGGGGAGAGTACAGAGGGTGGTGATTAATGGGGAGTACTCGGATTGGGCGGGTGTGGAAAGTGGGGTCCCCCAGGGTTCTGTCCTGGGACCAATCCTGTTTAATTTATTCATAAATGATCTAGAGGAGGGGATATCTAGTACAATCTCAGTATTTGCAGATGATACTAAATTAGGCATGCCAATATCTTCTATGCAGGATGTGGAAATCTTGCAAGCAGACCTGAACAAAATAACGGGGTGGGCAACCACATGGCAGATGAGGTTTAATGTAGAAAAATGTAAAGTAATGCACTTGGGTGCCAGAAACCAGAAAGCAAGCTATTCACTAGGGGGTGAACCTCTGGGTGAGTCTAGGATGGAAAAGGACTTGGGGGTACTGGTAGACAACAGGCTTGGCAGTGGCATGCAATGCCAAGCCGCCGCAAGCAAAGCCAACAGAATACTGGGATGTATAAAAAAGGGGATTCACTCCAGAAATAAAGAGATTATTCTCCCGCTCTACAAGACTCTGGTCCGGCCACATCTGGAGTATGCTGTCCAGTTCTGGGCACCGGTCCGCAGGAAGGATGTGCTGGAACTGGAGAAAGTCCAGAGGAGGGCAACAAAAATAATTAGGGGAATGGAGGACATCGGCTATGAGGAAAGACTACAAGCACTGAACCTATTCTCTCTGGAGAAGAGACGATTGAGGGGGGATATGATATCAATGTACAAATACTGTACTGGCGACCCTAGCATAAGGAACAAACTATTCAGAGAAAGGGAATACAATAAGACACGTGGCCACTCACTAAAACTTGAGGAAAGGCGGTTTAACCTTAAAGTGCGTAAGGGGTTCTTCACTGTAAGAGCGGTAAGGATGTGGAATTCTCTTCCACAAGCAGTCGTATCAGCGGGGAGCATAGATAGTTTCAAAAAACTATTAGATGTACACCTTAAAGACCACAACATACAGGGGTACACAATGTACGGTTAAAAGCAAACACACACACGCATCATGGGTTGAACTGGATGGACTTGTGTCTTTTTTCAACCTCACTAACTATGTAACTATGTAACAAGTGGCTGAGGAACTGGTGTAGGAAGGAGGGGTTTGGGTTCCTGGAGAACTGGGCTGACTTCTCAGTCGGCTACCGGCTCTTTAATAAGGATGGGCTGCACCTTAATGGGGGCGGTACAGCTCTTTTGGGGAGAAAGATGGCCACCAAGTTGGAGGAGCTTTTAAACTAGGAGACGGGGGGGAGGGCTCAGAAGTAGAGTCAGTTAGGAGGGAGCAAAGGACTGAAGGCAGTTGTAGGGTCAGCAGCGACAGTAGGTCCACAACGTCTATTGGTAGGTCTGTGCGGGAGAACCGCAGACCAAACAGGAATAAACATAACCAATCACGTTTAACTTCCGTAAAACTAAGAGGGGTATATGCTAATGCCAGGAGCCTAGCTAATAAAATGGATGAGTTGGAAATGTTAGTACATGAGGAGGACATAGACCTAGTGGGAATAACGGAGACTTGGTTCGACCCCTCACATGACTGGCTGGCAAATATCCAAGGGTATTCAGTGTACCGGAAGGACAGGGTAGGAAAAAGAGGGGGAGGGGTATGTCTCTACGTCAAGAATAATGTAAGGGTGATAGAGAGGAGTGACATTACGGAAGGGATGAGTATGGAGTTAGAATCCGTGTGGGTAGAACTCCATAGGGAAGGAGAAAAGGGAAAAGTAATTGTGGGGGTTTGCTATAGGCCACCTAAACAAGGGGAGGAGGTAGAGCTGGAATTTTTAGCACTTTTGGGTAAAGTGGCAAAGCTAGGATCAGTCATCATATTGGGGGACTTCAATTATCCCGACATTGACTGGGGAGAGGGGACTACACACTCACATAAGGGCTGTCAATTCACGGAAACCTTACAGGATAATTACATGTCACAGTTGGTGGATTCCCCTACCAGAGAAAACACAATCCTGGATCTATTGATCACTAATGACCCAGACCTAATCTCGGAGGTAGGAGTCCAGGACAACCTGGGCTCTAGCGATCACAGGATGATCACATTTAGCGTAAATAACAATATAGCAAGGCAAGTGGGGAACATAAGAACCCTTAACTTCAGAAGGGCAAACTTTCCAAAATTGTACTTGTTGATGGAAAGGGTAAACTGGGACCGAACCCTGGGATCCCTGACCACAGAGGAAAAATGGGAATGCTTTAGGAACATATTAAGCAAAGGCATCTTGCAGTGCATTCCTATGGGAAATAAATTTAGAAGGGACAAAGCCAAACCTGGCTGGCTAAACCGGAGCGTTAAAAAACTTATTAGGGGAAAAAAATTGGCCTTCAGGAAATATAAATCAGAGGGCACAGTATTGGCTTTCGACCAATACAAGGAGGCAAATAGGAAGTGTAAACACAAAATCAAGATGGCTAAAATAGACTTTGAGAGACAAATAGCGGAGGATAGCAAAAAAAACCCAAAGAAATTCTTTAAGTATATCAACAGCAAAAAAACTAGGGCAGAGCATATTGCACACATAATTAACAATGATGGGAGGATGGTTACAGAGGACACTGAAAAAGCAACCATACTGAATTCTTTTTTCTCATCAGTCTTTACACAGGAATCGGAGGGGTACACTGACCATGACTGTATAGTCAGTAGTAATACACAGGACTTGCCACTATGGCTAACAGAGGGGGAAATCAGGGAAAGGCTGGATAAACTCAACACAAACAAATCACCAGGCCCGGATGGCGTACATCCGAGAGTACTCAAGGAACTCAGTAAGGTTATATCCAGACCACTGTTCCTGATCTTTGCGGACAGTATTAGGACAGGAGATGTACCAGGGGAGTGGAGGAAAGCTAACGTGATTCCGATATTCAAAAAGGGTCAGAGGCATATACCGGGAAATTATAGGCCTGTCAGTCTGACATCAGTAGTATGTAAACTTCTGGAGGGGATGATAAGGGACTATATCGTAGAGTTTGCTAAGGACAACAGCATCATCAGTAGTAACCAGCACGGGTTTACAAATGGGCGTTCTTGTCAAACCAATCTCTTAACATTCTACGAGGAGGTGAGCTGTGAGCTAGATAGGGGCAGACCAGTGGATGTGGTGTACCTAGATTTTGCTAAGGCGTTTGATACAGTTCCCCATAAGCGCTTAATTTATAAAATAAGGTCTGCAGGTATCGACAGCAGGGTTTGCTCTTGGATACGGAACTGGCTAAAAGGGCGTGTCCAAAGGGTGGTAATAAACAGCGCGTACTCAGACTGGTCTGAGGTAGTAAGCGGGGTCCCCCAAGGCTCAGTCCTAGGACCAACCTTGTTCAATTTATTCATAAACAGCATTGAGGACGGGATCAGTAGTTCAATATCAGTTTTTGCAGATGACACAAAATTAGGCAGGACAATAACAGCACAGCATGAAGCAGATATCCTACAGAATGACCTGGACAAAATAACGGAGTGGGCAAAGACATGGCAAATGAGGTTTAACGTGGAGAAATGTAAGGTTTTACACTTGGGGACTAGAAACATAAAAGCACAATACACGTTAGGAGGGGAACCCTTGGGAGAATCAAAAATGGAGAAGGATCTGGGAGTCTTGGTTGATGATAGACTAGGCAACAGCATGCAATGTCAAGCGGCAGCTGCCAAGGCTAGCAGAATATTAGCATGCATAAAGAAAGGGATGTATTCCAGAGATAAGACTATAATCCTTCCACTTTATAAAACTCTGGTCCGACCTCATCTGGAGTATTCGGTCCAGTTCTGGTCACCAGTCCTCAGAAGGGATGTGTTGGAGCTGGAGAGAGTCCAGAGAAGGGCAACTAAACTAATTAGGGGATTGGAGGACCTTGATTATGAGGAGCGTCTGCAATCGCTTGATTTATTCTCCCTGGAGAAGAGACGCCTGAGGGGGGACATGATAGCAATTTTTAAATATCTAAATGGGGATCTAGGCTTAGAAAAAAAGCTGTTCAGTCGAAGGGATTGCATGAGAACTCGGGGGCATACAATGCGATTAGAGGAGAAGCGTTTTAACCTCAGGCAACGTGGGGGGTTCTTTACTGTTAGGGCTACAAGATTGTGGAATTCTCTACCACATGAGGTGGTTTCTGCGGGTAGTATGGTGGCTTTCAAAAGACTCTTAGACGTACATCTCAAGGATCAGAACATTCAGGGGTATGCAAGATGATTACAGCCACACACATCTACACAGGTTGAACTGGATGGACTTTTGTCTTTATTCAACCTCACCAACTATGTAACTATGTATGAAGGATCCCGGGAGTTATGGAAGTAGGTGCGAGACAGATCAAGGCGGAGGTCTTGAGTCGTTAGTGCTTGGCAGTTCAGGAGGTTGTTGTAGAGCTGGATAGTAAAATTAAAAATAACACAGAAAAAATAAAAGACAAGGCAAAAGTGCGTGGGAATAGGCACTCTGCAACAGCAGAGATCAGGAAAAATAAAAAAGGACGACTCTACTGGAGAGTCTGCACGGTACACTTTACCGTTAGGTGGGGGTGTAAATAGAACAAACATTAGCCGAGCATGTCACTCGGAGCTTCGTAGTTGTAAACACGTATAACTAGGAGGGTCACATTAGAGGAATTAACTTGATAAGGCAGCACACATAAAAAGAAAAGTCATTCCACAGCTGGGGCCTGGTGGTCCTCTGGGTTCAAGATGCCCCACCGTTGTAGCAGTGCTATGCCATCATCCAGTGAATTAATCCGGTAGTCTCTGTCCCCCCTAGTAACCACTAAGGTAGCGGGATAATTCCAACGGTATGTGACCTGATGATTTCTAAGAGGCTTAGTGATGGTTGAGAGGTTGCGGCGTCTATTCATTGTATGAGCCGAGAGGTCTGCATAGAAGGATAAGTTGTTTAACCGGTTGCCGACCGCCGCACGACTATATACTGCGGCGGTCAGCCCCGGCCAGGCAGAGTGACGTATCGGTACGTCACTCGCCTGTCACTGACTTGCGAGCCTTTCGCGGGCGGGCGCACGCCCGCCGAGGCGCGCGCCCGCCGCGGCTCGTTCACAGGCAAGTCAGTGCGTGTGACCGGCGGACTCGATGTCCGCCAGTCACACTGCGATCGCTCCTGTGAAGGGAGAAAGACAGAGCAGCTTGTGTAAACAAGCTGCCTGTCAGTTCTCCCTGTGTAAAAGTGAAGATCTGTCCGTTCTACTATGTAGAACGGTTGATCTTTGCTTTTACACCAATAGGAATGTCATTACACAGTTAGAATCACGCCCCTAGGACACACTTAACCCCTCCCTGTCCAATAAAGTTAACCCCTTCCCTGCCAGTGTCATTTTTGCAGTAACAGTGCATATGTATAGCACTGATTACTGCAGTAATGTCACTGGTAACCCCAAAAGTGTCAAAAATGTCAGTCAAGGGTCCGATCTGTCCGCCGCAATGTCGCAGTACCGAAAAAAAAATCGCAGATCGCCGCCATTACGCGTTAAAAAAAAAAAACCAAAAATGACAAAAATCTTTCCCTTTGTTAGTAAACGCGATAACTTTTGCGCAAACCAATCAAAATACGCTTTTTGCGATTTTTTTTACCAAACATAGGTAGCATAAAACAAATTGGCCGAAAAATGTTAAAAAATTTTGATTTTTACTTTTTTTTGGGGGGAATTTCATATAAAAAAATGTGAAAAATATTGTTATTTTTGCAAAATTTACGCTCTTTTTTTGTTTATAGCGCGTGATCAAAAAATCGCACAGGTGATCAAATACCACCAAAAGAAAGCTCTGTTTGTGGGAAAAAAAGGACGTCAAATTCGTTTAGGTACAGCGTCGCACGACCGCGCAATTGTCCGTTAAAGTCACGCAGTAAAAAAGCGCAAAAAAACCCCTGGTCCTTTAGCAGCCAAATCCTCCGGGGCTTAAGTGGTTAAAGCAGGTGGAAGATTTGTACCCCTCCGAACCAAGGACATAAATTTTTCTTTCACTGTAAAAAAATGAATCCGGGCAATGGTGTCCCGGGGCAGTGATGCGGCAATGTGTCTCGGTTTGGGCAACCTATGTATGCGGTCAATAGCCATGTCACAGAGTGGGACGTCTGGGAGGACTTCCTGCATCAGTGAAGTAAGATAGTCTGTTAGTTCTTGAGGCTTAACCGACTCAGGGATCCCCCTGATCTTTATGTTGTTGCGTCGTGATCGATCTTCAAGATCTGCGACTTTCGATTTAAGCCATGTGATATCATCGTCGTGTTCGTTGTGGGCATCTACCATAGTATTAAAGGTGTCCGCAAATTCTCCCATCTTATTTTCGATTTTTTCCACCCTTGTATCTACTGCCTTAACAGCCCTGTTGCACTGGGACATAAGCTGTAGCATGTCTGCATGGATGGAGCTCCTGAGGGACATCATCATGTCTTTCAGCAGGGAGTCCATAACAGGTAGGCCTTTAGTGGGGAAAGATGAGATGGTGTCATGAAACTCTAAAGTATCGTCCACTGCTTCACCTGAGGCCCTGTCTTCATCTGTAAGCTGCAGTTTCATCTTAGATTTAGCGGGGCTGGCACAGGGAGAGCGAGGGGTAGAGGTGATATGTGTCTCCCCCTGTGAGTCCGCAGCCGCTGCAGCACCTCCCTCAGACTGTACAGAGCGAGCAGGGGCCGCCAGAGCGGGCAGTGAGGCACTGCTACTAGAAGAGCCGGCGCCATCTTGGCTGCGCGGCCCGCCCGTGGGATGGAAGAAGTTTAGTAGCTTACCGGGTTTATTCTTCCCCCTCCTCTTCCCCGGTATGTGCTGCTGACGTCCGGCCATCGTGGAGTGTAAGTGGGATGTGAAATAACTGACCCTCGATCCGTAGATTCGCTCCGGTGTGACTGCTTAGCGAGGAGCTGTGCAGCTAAGCGTCCATCTCTCTCGCCGGCCGGCTCCGCCCCCCCATTGCGACCATTGGAAGTACTGGCGGAGTTGCCAGTTGCAGCATGGCCATTTCTCTGACAGTGCCCCCCCCCCAAGGGGCAGCCTCCGGATGCCCAACCGGGCCAATCTTTCCGGGAATCTCCTGTGGAATTCCTGTACCAGCCTGGGGGCATGCAGGTTACTAGCGGGTTCCCAGGAATTGTCTTCAGGGGGGTAACCTTTCCATTTAATAAGATACTGTATGAGCTCACCCCTTCTTCGACAATCCAAAATGGTTTCCACTTCATATTCAGGTTCACCCTCCACTGAAACTGGAGGTGGAGGCAATTCTTCCCTCCCTGGGAAGGGGCTAGAAATTGCAGGCTTAAGCAGGGAAACATGGAATACAGGGTGGACCTTGTATGAATTAGGTAAAGTTAGTTTGAAAGCCACAGGGTTTATCATCCTTTTGATTCTAAAAGGCCCAATAAACCTTGGTCCCAATTTTTTAGAAGGGCAAGATAGTCGTAGATTGTTAGAGGAGAGCCACACCTTATCCCCGACCTTATACATAGGATTTTCCTTTTTCTTGCGGTCATAAAATTTCTTGTACTCCTGTTGGGCTTTGGATATGGAGTCCTGTAGCCTCCAGTAGTTATCCCTGATAGCCATTATCCGGTCTTGCACTGCAGGAACTGATGTTTCTGAGAAAGCCCTGGGCAAAAAAGAAGGATGGAACCCGTAATTCACCCAGAACGGGGTCTGGTTGGTTGCAGAATGCAGGGCGTTATTATACGCAAATTCTGCGCACGGAAGTAAAGAGACCCAGTTTTCCTGGGAGCAAGTGCAAAAGCAACATAGGTATTTTTCAAGGGTCTGGTTGGTCCTTTCCGTTTGACCATTACTCTGCGGGTGGTAGGCTGATGATAGGCATATCTCAATGGACAAGGATTTGCAAAGCTCTTTCCAGAATTTGGAGGTGAACTGGACGCCTCTGTCCGATACTATACTGTCCGGGAGACCGTGTAGCCTGACCACTTCTTTAATAAACATGTTAGCTGTTTTCACGGCAGAAGGTGTGCCAATCATAGGCAAAAAGTGCGCCATCTTCGAGAAACGGTCCACCACCACCAGGACAGTAGTGAAACCTTCTGAAGGTGGTAATTCCACTATAAAATCCATGGATAGTTGCTTCCAGGGCTGTTCCGGGATGAGCAATGGCCTTAACAGGCCCCAGGACTTGGTCTTAGCCCCCTTGTTACGCTGACACGTAATACAAGAACCCACATAGGATTTACAGTCCTGAACTAAATTGGGCCACCAAAAGTGGCGCTGAATGAGTTCACATGTCTTCCTGACCCCAAAGTGCCCGGCAAGCTTGTGATCATGCAAAGTCTTTAGGACCTGTAGTCTGATTTGTGAAGGAACAAAAATCCTTTTTTGGAACCACAAGAATCCCCCGCGTTTTTCCAAGGAAGAGGTCCCAGGCTCGAGACATTGAACTGAGGCTTGCTTAATTGCTGATTGCAGATCCGTTTGAATAAGCAAAAAATTTTGAGCCGAGAGGATGGTGTTAGGTTCAGCTGTGTTTGGGGTATCTGGAAACATTCTGCACAAGGCGTCTGCTTTCCCGTTCTTGGACACTGGCCTGTAAGTCAGATGAAAGTTAAACCGGGAAAAGAACAAGGCCCATCGAGCTTGACGGGGTCTCAGGCGTCTTGCTGTCCTGAGATATTCCAGGTTTTTGTTGTCTGTGAATATCAAAATGGGATGAGTAGCCCCTTCAAGCAAGTATCTCCACTCTTCCAAGGCACATTTGATGGCCAAGAGTTCCCGATCCCCTACGTCATAGTTTCTCTCCGGAGGTGTCATCTTCCGGGAAAAGAAAGCCACAGGGTGCAGAAGAGTCTTTGGGCCCTGTCTTTGAGATAAGATTGCTCCAGTGGCTATTTCTGAAGCATCCACTTCAAGCACATAAGGTAGGGTTGGATCAGGATGCTGGAGAATAGGTGCTGAGGTGAACAACGTCTTCAGTTTGTCAAAGGCCGTTTGAGCTTCCTGTGACCAATGGAAACGGACCTGTTGGCGGGTCAATTGGGTAATGGGGGAGATAATCATAGAGAACCCCTTCACGAACCTCCGATAGAAGTTAGCAAACCCCACGAAGCGTTGAACTCCTTTCTTATCACCAGACTTGTATAAAGTACTCAAAATTTTTACTTGAGTAAAAGTACAAGTACTCGATCAAAAAGTTACTTAAGTAGAAGTGGAAGTGCTCACAGAAAAAGTTACTTAAGTGGAAGTACAAAAGTATTCAACATTTTTTTTACTTAAGTATTGCAAGTAGTTTTTTCAAAAAAATTGCTACTTAAGTAGTAAAAGTAAAAAGTACCAGTAGTTTTGAAAAAAAAATTCTACTCAAGTACTGAAAGTAGAAGTAGAAGTACTGTGTTATGTAGTTATTAAAGAAAGAAGTCAAAAGTTTGAACATAATATTTGTTTTTATTACTTCAAATGATTTATTCAAATGATTAACCTAAAGTACAATCACAATTCCTTAGGCTGTAACTTTTTATAAACAAAAACAGATAAAGTCCCTCCCTTCCCCTTTTAAAGCATCCCTCCTTCTCTTCCCTGCCTGTTTTTTTTTTCTCCACAGCTTATTGGTGCACAAAATCATATATAAACCAATGTGATATACAACAATATATTCCAATAATGAAATAAAGGAAGAGTGTATGAAATCTAAGTCAATAAAAAGTTCAAAATATTGTGAATCTTCAAATATATATATATCATATTCATATGTGACAAAAGATGAATATAATTTCATATCTGCTGTTAATGGGAAAGAAAGAAGTGAACCTCCCAACCAGGGCCGGCCTTAGGTGTTCAAGCGGCCTGTGCGAGCTGATCCTGTGGCGCCCCCACCAGCGCCCTGCACATTTTTTCTTGCACTTCATTTGACTTTTCTTTTTTATGATCACTACAAACTTGGCCCCCCTTACATTAGAGACCCCCCTTACATCAGAGACCCCCCAACGGAGCCCCCCTTACAACAGAAACCCCCCAACGGAGCCCCCTTACAACAGAGAGTTCAGAAACCCCCCATAGAGGCCCCACTTACATCAGAGACCCCCCACACAGATCACCCTTACAGCAGAGACCCCCCAGCCCACACAAAGAGCCCCCTTTACATCAGAGACCCCAACACAGAGCCCCCTTACATCAGAGACCATCCCCACACAAAGCCCCTTACTTTAGAGACCCCTCACACAAAGCCCCCCTTACATCAGAGACCCCAATACAGAACCCCCTTACATCAGAGACCATCCCCACAGAGCCACCCTTACATCAGAGCCCCCCATAGAGCCCCCCACAGAGCTCCCCTTACATCAGAGCCCCTCCACACAGAGCTCCCCTTACATCAGAGCCCCCCACATCAGAGCCCTCCCACACAGAGTCCCCCTTACATCAGAGACCCTCCACACAGAGCCCCCTTACAGAGACCCCCACACATCAGGGACCCCAACACAGAGCCCCCTTACATCAGAGACCATGCCCACACAAAGCCCCCTTACTTTAGAGACCCCTCACACAAAGCCCCCCTTACATCAGAGACCCCAATACAGAGCCCCCTTACATCAGAGACCATCCCCACAGAGCCACTCTTACATCAGAGCCCCCCATAGAGCCCCCCACAGAGCTCCCCTTACATCAGAGCCCCTCCACACAGAGCTCCCCTTACATCAGAGCCCCCCACATCAGAGCCCTCCCACACAGAGTCCCCCTTACATCAGAGACCCTCCACACAGAGCCCCCTTACAGAGACCCCCACACATCAGGGACCCCAACACAGAGCCCCCTTACATCAGAGACCATGCCCACACAAAGCCCCCTTACTTTAGAGACCCCTCACATAAAGCCCCCCTTACATCAGAGACCCCAATACAGAGCCCCCTTACATCAGAGACCATCCCCACAGAGCCACCCTTACATCAGAGCCCCCCACAGAGCTCCCCTTACATCAGAGCCCCCCACATCAGAGCTCTACCACACAGCGCCCCCTTACATCAGAGACCCCCCACACAAAGCCCCCTTTACATCAGAGACCCCCCACATCAGAGACCCACCACACAGAGCCCCCTTACATCAGAGACCCCCACACATCAGAGACCCCCCACACAAAGCCCCCTTTACATCAGAGACCCCCCACACAGAGCCCCCCTTACATCAGAGACCCCCCACACAGAGCCCCCTTACATCAGAGACCCCCCACACCAAAGACCCCCCCCACACAAAGCCCCCTTTACATCCGAGACCCCCACACAGAGCCCCCCCTTACATTTGATGCAGGAGAGAGTTTACTTACCTTAGTATGGAGGCTTACCACGAGAAGGGGCGGGAGGAGGAGGAGGAGAAGGGGCGGGAGGAGGGGGAGCCGACGATCTCTCCTCTGGCGTCCCTGGCCTGGAGAGGAGGGGATCTGTCAGTGGCGGGCACTCAGCCCTGCAGCTATAGAAGACACAGGCACAGCCGCACAGTGGAAGGTAAGCGGCGGTCGTGGCCTGTGTTAACTCTCTCCATGCCGCGGTCGCCGCTTACCTCCCACTGTGCTGCCTGATCATGTACGAGCTGCGATGGCCGCACGGCGCCCCTTTTGCCCATGGCGCCCTGTGCGGCCGCACAGCTCGCACACCCCAAAGGCCGGCCCTGCTCCCAACCAAGGAGAGTCACAAGCGTACATAGACATTTTTTCTGGTAAGAGGCTGATTTTGTTTTTTTCACTGAAAGTTAAGAGCACAGGTTTTGCAATTTTGTTTCACTGGATCTATTTTGGATATTATTTTGCACTTACCTTCATCTGCCGGGTAAGGGGGAAATCCACAAGGTGGTGGGAGTCTGCACCTATTTGGAATAGGTCCTGTTTGATTCCTGCACCTTTGAAAATATATTCATCTTGTTTTGTCACATATTTCAAGATTCACAATATTTTGGACTTTCATTTCATACACTGTTCCATTATTGGAATATATTGTATATTGCTTTATATACGATTTAGTGCACCATATATTTAATTTATCACAGATTCATTTATTTTTGTCCTGGTTGCAGCTTTTTTACATATCAGCATCAGCAGCCAGCAGCGCACCCTTAATATTCACATTTATTTCTCCACAGCTTATTCCCTGCAGTGTGCATAAAGCAGTCATTTTTGGAAGTTACGCATTTTCTTTTCATCCTCAACTTGTTAGGGCAACTAAAAGATCTCAAAGGCCAGTAGGCCACATTCAAGTATTTCTTATGCAACAACAAAAGTGATTAGAGCAAAACATTGAGCTTAAACAAAAGCAGATCAAATATGCCCCTTTAAAGCATCCCTACCCTCTCTTCCCTGCTTGTGTTTTTTTTCTCCACAGCTTATTCCCTTCTTAAATATATTTATATGACTGCTTAATGCATACCAGTTTAAGTTAGAAATCTTTGGTTTATCCTCAAAAGTAGTTGGTTTTCAAAATTGGAACTAGTCAGTCTCGCTCTTCTAGGGCTAAAGACTAATCCTGCAATACTAAAAAGCCTCTCGCAGGCTGCTGATGCTGGAAGAGGTGTGTTTAACTTAACAGACAACTTGCACACAGCTGGAAAAGACTTGAGCAAGTCCATGTTATCTGCTGAACATGACAAGTACGCATCTAGCTGTTTGGCACTGTCTTGTGCCTTCGAACCCTGCATGCCAGAAAAGAAGTCGTCTTCATCAGATGAGCTGGACCTGTTGACCTCTGTACAGTGCAACGAGGGGTCTTCAATACTTCGTTTGATATATTCCATTCCTGAAATATAAGAGTGTGTTAGCTTAGCTAGCTGTTCATTTTATTCAATTGTATATGGTAGAAAATTAGACTATTAGTCAAAATAATGAAATCAAAGTGCTGACAACAAAGCATCTCAACTTGTCTGCATCAAGTGGTCTACTCTTCGCGCACTCCTCCTCATGAATGAGATGCATGGTTGGTTGTATGAAGTTAGGCCTAAGGGGTTTTGCAAGTAATTGCAGAGAAGTACTAAAGCAGAATACATGAAGGATCTTTGGTTATGGGGTTTCTTGCTTAAGTTTGATTTATATAGAATTATTGTGGAACTTATACAATAATAAGAGTTTCAACCCATGAAAGTAAACACAGATTTGACATGATGACATTGTCGGTAGATGATTTTAATGGAAATAATAGTGGCGACTTTATAATTCAAATAATTCCCTTAAACAAAAAGCCTTTTGCAGCATTTACAGCCTGGTGGCAGACCTTAGACAGGAAGGCTTGGCTGCCAGTGCCATGATACTGCTATGCTAAAGAGGAAGTCTCCCATACTACCACATCATTTCTCACTCTAACATCATAATGCCCTGGTATGTTTGCAATATCTTCTATGCAGGACAAGCTCATGTGTGTTTGTTTTCATATAAAAAAAAAAAAATTAAAAGTAATCCCGCAATATTTGAGCTGTACTGCTGTATGGTATGTGAATTTGTGATTGCACAAAAAATACACAATAATTCACCCATACTACACTATATATCTTACCCATTTTGATAGTCTCATCCTCCTGTGTCCAATTTGTCCTGAATTTTGGAAGCAGAATAGCAGCGGCCACCAGCTCTGGGTCTTCCATCATAGGGCCAAAGCGATTCTGAATGCCCACCTGCAAGGCATCCACAAGCGGCTTCCAATACTTCAGAGGCATCTTGATCCCGTTCAGCTTGATTTTCAGGAGCTTGACGGTTGGGAGCAGCCACCCCATCTGGACATTGGTTTCAGCTTGCAAAATGTTAGTTGCTTGGGCGACTGGAGACATGACAGCAGAATACTCAGACAAGAATGCGAGTTCAGCTGGATTAAACCTATGAAGAAGACAAGAACATATAAACAATAAGAAACAAAAAACAGCATTGCTACATGATTGGATGTGGTGATTATCATGCAATGAATTTGGTACATCGTTCAATGTTAACCATTCAATTAAATGTTGTACAAGTAGACAATATGGACCAGAATTGAGTTTGAACAGAAAGAGTACCATAAACCATTTTTAAACTTACATTGGAACCTTCAAATCTGTGCAAAAAACTCTCATTGTTGCCTCTCCCTTTTCTTTCACTATCCTGAGCAGTCTCTCCACAGCCATGAAGACAGAGTTCCACCTTGTTGCATTTGGTTGCACGAGCTGGAGGGAGCAAGCATCTTCCACAATTTCAGCTGCTGTTGAGGATCTTGAACACTTATTCCAAAGTGCATTGCATTTGGCAAATGTTGAGTAGTATAATTTCTTGTACGCCTCATTGGACACTGCTTTGCTGGCATCGGCAGTGGCTATTAGGTTAAGAATGTGGCATGCACACCGCTGGTGCTTCGGGAGCTGGAACTCAAAACCATCATCCTCATCCAAAAGTGAAGATACATCGACAAACTCGACCTCCTCCTCATCTTTGTCTGCTTCTTCCTCCTCCTCCTCCTCCACCTCAACTAGAGCACCAGCATTTCCATCTTCACCGAAGAGTTTGAAGGCTTTAATGAAGTTGGAGCCATTGTCCGTGGTTGTTCTGACTATCTTCCCTCGAATGTCATACTCAGCATGGATATCATTAAGTGCATTTGCCAGAAGGTCGAAAGTGTGAGAGCCTCTTAATCTTTTACAGGCCAGGGCCACTGAGCACCTTTTTAAACTTTCCGGGTCCAGCCAGTGAGCTGTGACCCCAATGAAACTACGCCGCCTGGCTGACCAGCAGTCAGTGGTTGTCGCGATGTGGTCAACAGTTTGCATGGCCTCAATAATCTTGATCTTCATCTGTTTGGCAGCATCATCAATCATAGATGTGAGTGTGATTCTTGTCATTATTTTGGTATTTGGTACCAGGTCTAACACAAAATCGCGGAAAGCTGCTTGCTCTACAATGTTGAAAGGCTGAAGTCCTCGGACAACATACTTCATGATTGCCTTGTCAATGGATCTCTGAGGCATTGTGCTCCAGCTACCCATTAATGTCGGCTGCTTGATGGAAGGGGAGGGAATCACAGTCTTCTTCTTTCGCTTTGCAGATGTGAGTTCCTCGTATCTATTCAAGTGGCAGTCATGCTTGCTCTGAAAAGAGACCAAAAAATATATTGTTTTACCTTCACAGAATTATAAAGTTTTACGTGACTGAGCAACATAGCTAGGTGAGTGTATAACCCACACTATTAATAAAAAGCAAAAATAATTCAATTAAAGTCAGTTATACTTATCCACCATAATTCTATATACAAAAAACTAAGCAAGAAACCCCCATAAGCAAAGATCCTTCATGGATTCTGCTTTAGTACTTCTCTGCATTCTTGCTGCAAAACCCTGTAGGCCTAACACTTGATACAACAAGCATGGTTCATGATGAGAAACATGAGTGCGCGAAGAAGACCACTTGAGATGCATGCAGAGCAGACAATTTGAGATGCTTTGTTTGTTGTCAGTCAGCACTCAGCACTTTGATTTCATCACCAAAAGTTTATTTTGACTAATAGTCTAATTTTCTACCATATAATTGAATAAAATTAACAGCTAGCCAACTTACTTTGCACTTTTTTTCCTGTTTTCACCTCACTCCAGTCTAAACTAGGCTAAAATATTTTTTAGGGAATTTTTCTACACATTGTCATATATAATTTTATATATAATTTTATAAATAACCTGAAATTACTGCAGTACACCAAGTTAAATCCTAGTACTAATTGGGGTGTCATAATGACAAATACCCAATAAAGAAGTACCTAGGTCCTAAAATCAATTGTAGAAAGGAAAAGGGAGGAGGAGGCATGAGGACTTTCTGGGTACACTAAGGCTACATTATGTTAAAAAATCATATAAGTTTATTTGGTCACTCTCACTCACAACAATATATTAAGAAAGTTCAGAAAGAGTAAGTAAGACACAAACAAGGTGTCTAAAAACAACACATATAAAGGAATACTCTCATGATACCACAAGGACACAGTGCCTAATGTGTAGATTTCTTGCCCAACATGTTTTGCGGTATCTTGTCCACTTCGTATAGGGGTCTTATGTTAACAGAGAGTTCCTAAACATCTAAAGAGAGAGCTAGTTGCATAATGCATTCAAATAAATCTATCAAAGAAATAGATAAGTTAGAGAAAAATAATATAACAACAATATATCAAAAAGCCACTCACCAAAAGAAGGTCAGGCATCAAGCATGCATAGCACTGCTATGCTTGACGCCTTTACATTACCTCTCTGACCTTCTTTTGGTCAGTGGCTTTTTGATTTGTTCTTATATTATTTTTCTAACTTATCTATTTCTTTGATAGATAGATTTATTTATAGCAGCAATAACATGACATCATTTATACATACATAGCTGGTGATGACATTCCTGCGAAGGAAGGTGGCCCCACGACGACGACTTAGCCAAGAAGATGGTCCAGGCCGGGAAGGAGGGGGAGGCAACCACCAAAACTGAGCGGAAACGCCTCCTAGACGGACATGGGAGTCCTATGTTGGAGTAAGAAATGGACAAATGGCAGTCAGAAAGTAACTAAGCATATTGGAAAAGTGTTACTAAATATGCATTTAATCGATTCAAAACATATATATTAAAATGTGCAGTGCTGCACAGTCTGCACTCTGCAGACATCAAACAATTGTAAAATTAAAAGGGAATAAGGGATATAAGGACCAGGACCAGGAGAGAGAGAACTTTCCTCCATATTGTAAAAATAAATAGAAAGATATGTTCATCATGATCATTATGTTTGCCTCGCATCCCTTGCTAAACAAAAGCAGGTGCAAGCAGAAAAATATATGTATATATATATTATTTTTACACACACAGTAAAAAAGTACTGTTATATAATAATATCAGCAGACAGTCCAGTCAGCAGCACTCAGTCAGACTCAGGCTCAGCACACTGCAGACAAAGAGACTCACCAGGGCAGGGAAGGAAGGAGGGATGGTAAAGAGAGCCAAAGAGAGGTGCCTCAAAAAAAAACTGGTCAATTAGAAAAGGAAGACCAGCAGCAGGTCACAAACAGAAAAACACACACTGTGGAAGCCACGGACGGCCCGGACGGGACCACATGGTCAGACTACCATGCTGGGCTCACTGCAAAGAAAAGAGAGTCATATAAAAGTTAATTAAATGAGCCACAAGAAAGAGAGTGCCTGACATCATGATAGATAGGATAGCAAGAGTGTGGACCCCGTCACCCCGAATGCATTTTTTACCAAGTAGTTTAACCTCCTCCGTCCCGTCCTGGGCCGTCCGTGGAGCCTGCTGTGCTAATGTCTGTGTAGTCGTGGCCGAGGCTGGCTGACAGGCATCTGCCGACATTTTATAGGACTCCGAGTCCTGTCCGGCCGCTCACGCCCATCGGCGTGTGACGCGGCCGGACCCGGACCCATAATGCGCATGCGCAGATGGCTAGCGCAGCTGACTGTCTGTACGACGGCAGGCGGGGAGGCAGATGATGGACATCTCCACACCCCCCGCCCAGCCAATCAGCACCCGGAAATTCGGAATGGAGAGCCATTCCGGCCGGGTTATTATGGTTATGGGCGCATCTGACCAGTCACACTCACCAGCGCTGCGTAACGTAACCATATAGCAGCCATGATGGAAAGGGGAAACAAGACACAAGACAGTACTTAATTTAATAACTAGTTACTTAACATATATTTTTCTGCTTGCACCTGTTTTGTTTAACAAGGGATGATCAACTGCAAATAGAGGCAAATGAATTGAATATGAATATATATCATGAACATATCTTTCTATTTTGGAGGAAAGTTCTCTTTCTCTCCTGGTCCTGGACTGGTCCTATGATCCCTTAACATTACAAGTTTGATACACTTTAATATAGGTGTTTTAATTATTAAATCATTAAATGCAACACATTTCCAATATTATGCTTTAGTTACTGTACCGTCCATTTCAGTCCAACATACATAGGACCATCAAGCTATAATGATGACAGTATAAATAAAATAAATGATGTTATGCTATGCTTTACTTTACATTACCAGGCTGAACGGCTCTGACCTTCTTTCTGGTCAGTGGCTTTTTTGATATATTGCTCTCTTATATTATTTTTCTAACTTATCTATATTCCTTTGATAGATCTTTGCTTTGAATGCAAGCTCTCTGTTTAGATGTTTAGGAAGGACGTAGGAGGAAAAAGTCTCTGTTAACATGATAAGACCCCTTGGCCCTTACGAAGCGGAAGCGGAGAAGATACCGTGAAACATGTTGGGCAATGCCAATGCCAATAGGCAGCAACAGGGCAAGAAATCTACACATAGGCACTCCACTGTGTGTCCCTTTGTGGTAGTCATGATGAAAGTATTCCATTCCTTCATTTATCTGTGTTGTTTTTAGACGCCTTGTTGTTTGTGTCTTTATATATGAACTTTTTTAATGTGACCAAAAAAACTTGTATGATTTTTTTAACATAATGTAAGATTAAATCTTACTGGATGGGTCAAAAACACGATTCAACGCTGCGTCATAGCCTTTATGAAATTTATGACAGCTAGTTAACGCGTTAACGTTAAGCATGTCGCTAACTCGCTAATCGCTACGCTAAAGGGCTTACAGTTACAGCTGATAGCTCAAGCTGGTGTGATTTTGATATTTGTAAAAAATTGTAACTTACCTTGATATGTTTCTTCAAATTCGACGGTGAATTTTTGAAGGCCAGTATTTCACAACCTTTCGGGCGGCAGAGTAAGCACCTCATTCTATATGACTTGTCTTTCACACCGACATATGAGAACATCGACTCTAAGTAGGGCCAGGGGTGGTCTCCTTCATGAGCTTCCTCACTCTCACAGCCAGGCAGATCACTTGAAGTTGAAGGGCCAGGGGTGGAAGGTGGTGTTTTTGGTTCGTCCATCTTTTCAGCTGAGGCAGAATGAGCATGCGCAGTCTAATCACGGAATCCGCGGATTGATTTGATTCGCTTGATGATTGATGATGATGTGCCAGGCCAGCTTCACAATCACAAACCTTAACCTACAACGCTTAAAAAGTGAAAAATGCATCAAAAACTACTAACAAAGTGGCTGTGCTAAAAATGCTAATAAAGTACCTGCAAATGCAATTATATAATAATAATATATATTCTTCTTGTATTCAAAATCAGATTAATCGTCCACAGTATCAAAAATAAAGTGACATGTCTGTGCTAAATGCAGTGCAAATTATTCCCACAATGTAAATTTAATTCATATAAAATATATTATATGACAATACCACAATAAAATAAGTTGTGATTGTGAATAAGTTAGGTGCAAGATTAAGTGTGTAAACTAAACTTTATAACGAAAAGTCCATAACTGAATTCCAGTGTGCAATCTAAGAAGTGCTTGTCACTTGCTGTCAGATGCTTCCACCTTTCTTCTGTGATCTGCTCAAGTAAAGTGGTGGACTGGATAGCCTCTCTCAGTCTCACCTTAGGAGCAGCACTGGCACTGCACTGGTTCAAAAACCTGTCTATATATATTATTTTCATTATAAGAACTTGTCAGAACATGCTTCCACCACCTGTCCTGAGTCCTGACTCCTTCACACTAGTGCTCATTTGCTTTGCTCAAGTCAAGTGCCTGTGCCACTGCCAGTGGCCACTGCAGTGCGGGCACAGCCGCACAGGCAGAGGCAGGCCGCAGGAAGCACAGGCACCAGTCCACCTCACCCACACACACAACAACACTTATGGTCCAGGTGAGTCCATGGACCATGGATGATCGGATAAATAATCATCATAGCCATCACCGTCATCTTGGTTCAAAAAAGCCACCCAGCCGCCCATGACCCGGGCCGGCCCAGGCCGTGCCCGTGTGTGTGTGTATATTAATATAATATATATTTTTATATTGATTTGATTCTCAAATGGCACATTGCCATGGTGGCAGATGGCAAGGATTAGGCCCTCTCAGTCTCTCCACGGTCCACCTCACTCACCTCACCTCATAGAAGAAGAAGATGAGAGAGATGCCAAAGAAAATGCTCCGAGTCCTGCTCCCGCGTCACAACTCCTCTCAGACTCAGTAAGGGCCCTAAGGGGTGGAGTCTGAGTGACACATCACGTTTAGAGGCGGAGAGACCTCAAGCGGGAAGTGGCAGCACGGCTCCTCCAGTGCGGTCTCTTAACTTGATGATCATGATGACGACAGTGATTCCGCGGGCCGCGGCGCGAGCGAAGCTGTGGGATTGATTGAATTGAGTTGTGCTGCCTGCTACACGCTACTACCTACTACTACTACTACTAAATTGTGAGTCAGTATGTATATTTATTTCATTTTTATATATAAAAGCGGACCGGTATTGTTGAGCTGAGCACTACACTAGATCTCCTGGCTGTCACTTTGTCACATGTTGGGAAATCACAGTGGCTCGGCTCCAGAAATGGCGGGTGTCCCCGTCATCCTGCCAGGGCCGCCAAGAAGTTCATCACCTAAAGCAATCTTATCTTACACACTTCAACTTGTTGCACGCACCTGACCTGACCCTAAGTCACCTAACTTATTATTTCATAACTTATTTTATTGTGATTTTATTTTCATATTTTATTTTTATATGAATTGAATTTACTGTTACTACATTGTGGGAATAATTATTTTCAATGCATTTAGGCTTTAGCACTGTTGTTTTTTTGATACTGTGTGGACTCGAAGTGTGGGCAGGGCACACTGGGGGCAACGATGATATTATATCGATTGCACAGGCACTTTATTCGCACAGCCAAGTTGTGTTTGTTAGTAGTTTGTTTCTTGATGCACTTTAAGCGCTGCCGCTGTAGCACCTTTGTTTGTTTCATATTTTCTTTTTATTGGAAAGATTTGGTATAGCAGCTTTTATTATACACTGCCTTTATTTTCGTATGTGCTGATTTACAAATGAATGACATTATACACATTTTTTGGAGCTTTATGCAACCTGCCATCTACTGTTCTGGCAGTGGTAATTTTTTTAAAAGTAACGAGTAACGATGCAGCACAAAAAAAAAATATCGGAGTAGAAGTATCGAAATCATCGGAAAAATGTAGTGAAGTAAAAGTAGAAGTAGGAGAAAAAAATTCTACTTTAGGAAAGTACAGATACCGCATTTCGGTACTTAAGTACAGTACTTAAGTAGTTCTACTTCGTTACTATACATCTCTGCTTATCACAGGGGGCTGGCCAATCGAGAATTGACTGCACTTTCTGTGGATCCATGGAAATGCCGCTTGTTGAGATAATGAGACCCAGGAACTGAATCGAGTCCTTCTCGAATTCGCATTTCTCTGGTTTCACATAAAGTCCGTGTTTCCTTAAAGTAAATAGTACCTTTTTAACATGGGTCCGGTGGAGTTCCAGAGTGTAGGAAAAAATTAGTATGTCATCTAGGTAGACAATCAGAAAGAGATCCAGGAATTCCCGAAAAATGTCATTAACTAGATGTTGGAAGGTAGCAGGGGCGTTACACAGCCGAAAGGCATGACCAGGTATTCAAAATGGCCAAACCGCGTTCTGAACGCCGTCTTCCACTCATCTCCTTTCCTAATGCGAACAAGGTTGTAAGCTCCACGGAGATCCAATTTGGTAAAGATCTGAGCTGCCCGGAAACGTTGAAACAGTTCTGGGATAAGAGGTAGAGGATACCGGTTTTTAATAGTAATTTTATTAAGCTCCGGGTAATCTACACAAGGTCTTAGTGTGCCATCCTTTTTTTCGACAAAGAATATCCCGGCCCCTGCTGGTGAGGAGGAGGGGCGGATAAAACCCTTTTCCAAATTTTCGTTAATATAAATCCGGAGGGTTTCTAGCTCCTTCTCAGATAACAGGAATATCCTTCCGAAAGGAATCTCGGCTCCGGGCAGAAGTTCTACAGGGCAATCATAAGGCCTGTGAGGAGGCAGAGCTTCGGCCTTTTTTTTATCAAATACGTCCATGAATTCCTCATAAACTGCGGGGACATTTTCCGGGAGATCATGTACTGGTTGGACAGCCAGGCAAGCAGCAGAAGTATCAGATCCGGGTGGGAAACAATGGTTCAGGCAGTAATTAGACGTGAAGGAGATCCTTCTCTTAACCCGGTCAATCTGTGGGTTGTGGGCCTGTAGCCAGGGAAGTCCTAAAATAATGGGAAACATTGGTGAGGAAAGGACGTCGAATCGGAGGAATTCCTGGTGAAGGGAATCTGTCGTGGTGAAGATGGGGCACATTTCTTCAGTAACAGGCCTGGAACTGGGCAAAGAACCATCAGCCAGAAGAATATGGAGTCGCTGTTCCTTAGCTTGCATGGGGACACCCAGTCTTTGAGCTAAAGAACGGTCCAGAAAGCAACTACATGCCCCGGAATCCACGATCGCCAGAAGCCGAATCTTCTTTTCTGCTACCTGTAGGGAGACAGGGAGAATAAGATGAGTAGGGGATGACCCGGCGACTTGACAGTTCAGCAGAGGTCGTGAATAGGACTTACTGGGTCTCACAGGACAATTGCGTAGGAAGTGGCCAGATTCCCCACAATAAAGGCAGAGGTTCGCTTGATGGCGACGTTGTCTTTCCTCGGGGGTCAAGGCAGAATGGATTAGACCAATCTGCATGGGTTCTCCTTCTGATCCCCCGGAGACAGAAGGCCCAGGATGGGGTGAAGCAGCAAGGGGGACTTTCGGGAGTATCCAGGTAGGTTGGGCCCCTTGAAGGCGTTCTGAGCGTCTCTCCCGCAGGCGCCTGTCCAGTTGGATTGCCAGTGAGATTAGACCTTCCAAAGACGTAGGGGTTTCTACCCGAGCTAACTCGTCCTTAAGGGCTTCAGACAATCCGTGACGGTACTGGTACTTGAGTGCTGCCTCATTCCAGTCTGTATCCGCAGCCCATCTGCGGAAGTCAATGGTATAGTCCTCTACAGGACGTTTATTTTGTTGTAAGGCATGTAGGGCTGATTCAGCTGTAACAGTCCGTTGGGGGTCCTCATATAACTGGGCCATGGCCTGGAAGAAGGAGTCTACAGAGTTCAATGAGGGGCTCTTTTTCTCAAGGAGGTTATGGGCCCAGGTCTGGGGTTCTTCTGACAACAGAGAAATTATAAATCCTACTTTGACAGTCTCTGAAGAGAAGGTTCTGGGCTGAAGGGCTAAATACAAGAGACATGCGTTCTTAAAGGATCTGAACCTTCTCCGTTCCCCACGGAAGCGTTCAGGTGTAGGTACCCTGGGTTCAGGTGGGAAAACCATGGCTGCCTGAGCAGGGCTGGCTGGTCCTTGCTGAGTGGAGGTGCCCCCGGAGCTGGCAGGAGGTTGATTGGGGTCGGAAGGAGAGGGTGCGCCAGCTAGGTTCAACACTCGACCCTCTAATTGAAAATAACCGTCCTGCAGTCTCTGGACTGCCTGTGTTAAAGAGGAGACTTGCTGACAAAGAGTCTCGAGCTGGGAAGCACCTCTGTCGGCCTCTGACATGGCTGGATTGTACTGTCAGATCCCTTCTTGGTAGAGGCCGAAATGCTGAGAAAGCTTCCCTTGCAGCTCGGTGCGAATCACCCCTGGAAGTGGGACAGGAGGTGACGCGTCCCAAGGAGCACTGGATGCTTGTGGAGTGCAGGTAGAGGTTCACAAGGGTATCCGGAACAACTCTCAGGAACTCCAGGGAATCAAGCAATGTGCAGGTAAAAGCCAGGCCGAGGGTCATACACAGGTATCAGTCCAAACAGGCGCCAAGACAAGGGGATTTGAGCAGAAGCAAGTCAGTTGAGCCAACCGGGATCGGTACACTAGAAGTAAGGCAGAGGGCAAAAGAGCAGGGATGGTCACACAAGCCGAGGGTCAAACACTGGAGCAGGATCGGATGGTCAGATGAAGCCGAGGGTCAAAGCCAGGAGAGAGAGCAGACAGGTCAGGAACAAGCCGGGTCAAACTGGAATCCAGGAAGTAACAATACACAGGAAACAGGAAGAGCTGAAGACAATCCAGCAATCAGATGGGCTGAGCAGAGTCCTTTTATAGGCCAGTGAATTAGTCTATGGCCTGAGTCCATTGCAGCCATGGGAAGTACTGGCAAAGTTGCCAGTTGCAGCACAGCCATTTCACTTACAATGAGTCTATGGCCTGAGTCCATTTCGGCCATTGGAAATACTGGCGGAGTTGCCAGTTGCAGCATGGCCGTTTCTCTGACAGCAATACTGTCCGTTTCTTTTTTAGTGCCAGGGACAGAGGCAGAAAGCAACGGGGGACAACCGCAACATCAGGACAATTTGAAAGGGATACAAAAAGACAGAACCAATCACAAGGTCAAAAACAAAGAAACCCAATACAAAACAGCATCTTTAAGGGCAACACGGTCACACAGTCAAAAACCACAGAGATAGAGGGAGGAGTCAGGGACCTCAAGGTAGTGAATCTATCTGCGTTTGATTTACAACAGAGACATATTGACTTGTTAAGTAAAGGGTTGTCCTTCTCACCAACCTCCACTATGTCCGAATTTGAGATATATAAGGATGTCAGTCTGTTCCTCAGGAGGGTCATCTTCCAAATGTGGCATAGTGTTAATAAAACCGATGCAAATCAGGATGTTCCACTTACATGAAGGAGTGGCTGAGGTACATTGGGGATGGGTAGATCACCTGCTCCTCCCAGAGGCCAAGGTGTAGGCACGCGTAGGCCGGAGCCCACGGAGCCCCCATGGAAGTGCCTATGGTCTGTCGGTAGAACGAGGACAGAAATTGGAAGCAATTGTTGGCCAACATGAACTGCAACAGCTCCACAACAAATTCATTGTGGGCTCCCAAATGCGGGAATTTATGTTCCAAGAAATGAGACACTGCTCTAAGGCCCCATTCGTGAGGTATTGAAGTATAGAGACTTTTGACATCAATTCCCACCAATATCAGTTCGGTAGGAACATGGATGCCAGAAAGTTTGCTCAGGACATCCCTAGTGTCCTGCACATATGAGGGAAGATCAGTGACCAACTCTTTAATCAAGGCGTCAACGTTTTCCCCCACCCTTTCCAATGGGCCACCTACGGCAGAGACTATGGGTCTCCCCGGTGGTTGTGTTAAAGATTTATGTAATTTTGGAATTATATAAAAGGTGGGTACATTGTAACATTTGACAAAGAGATGGTCAGCTTCTTTTTTTTAAATCAAATTGACTTCCGTAGCCAGGGCAATTTTGTGATTAAGAGCTGTGACAATGGAAGGGAAGGGGTTGTTAGTCAATTTTATATAAGTATTAGTGTCCTTAAGTTGACGTAATACTTCCCGCTCATACATATCTTCCCCTAGTAAAACTACATTCCCTCCCTTGTCACTACCTCTGATCACCAGATTTGGTGCTGTCTCAAGTTTCTTAAGTGCCAATCGTTCTGATTTGGAAAGGTTGTCCCTCCCCTTGCTCCGCTGCCAATTAATTTTCCGAAGATCATCTTGGACCAAATCAAGGAATATCTTAATGTTGTTATGTTTAGCCAAAGATGGCATCTTTGTAGATCTAATACGGATATTAGCATCCCGTCTAATTTGGTCGGGATCGTCAGTCTCCTCATCAGGAGGGCCACCTTCCAGTAGCAAAGTAGTAAGGGTGTCAAGTGCTTCTTTGTCTTGTTTAGTAAGTGGAACATCCTGATTTGCATCGGTTTTATTAACACTATGCCACATTTGGAAGATGACCCTCCTGAGGAACAGACTGACATCCTTATATATCTCAAATTCGGACATAGTGGAGGTTGGTGAGAAGGACAACCCTTTACTTAACAAGTCAATATGTCTCTGTTGTAAATCAAACTCAGATAGATTCACTACCTTGAGGTCTCTGACTCCTCCCTCTATCTCTGTGGTTTTTGACGGTGTGACCGTGTTGCCCTTAAAGATGCTGTTTTGTATTGGGTTTCTTTGTTTTTGACCTTGTGATTGGTTCTGTCTTTTTGTATCCCTTTCAAATTGTCCTGATGTTGCGGTTGTCCCCCGTTGCTTTCTGCCTCTGTCCCTGGCACTAAAAAAGAAACGGACAGTATTGCTCTGCTTGAGATCTGTTCCGCGATCACTAGTGCCACTGTCCCCAAGATTTAACTAGCTCTAATCAATATGAGTGCCGGGCCTATGCTCCTTGTAAGAACGGTCTCTGGCAATTTTGTTAAATAGGGGCCAATAATATGGGGATGTCTTTCTTTGGTGGCATGTTATTTCACCTGCCCCTCTACCTGTTCAGACACTTTATGGCCCTCAGTCATACAGATCTGGGTGATGCGGGGTATTATTCCCGGCCCACTGTATGAAGGAACTAACATTATTATTATTGATGCATTAAATTTTCTGCATCCGTGATAACTTCATCCTTCCCGTATAGCACCATACACACGATCAATTCCGGGGAAAATTTGGGTGGACAGGGTTGTACTTTTTGGTTTAGTCTATTTTTGGCGTTGTAATATACTTAATCGTTTTGTATAACATATAGGAAAAATTATTATTTTTCCAAATCACTGTCATCCCTTATTTTGGCAATTATTTAGGCCAAGTTATTAAGATCTCCTTCAGGGTCCCCTGCACTGCCCATTCACCTTATACCCCGGTAATTAATTGGTAAGAGGGGCCATGCCTACGCCAGATTGATGTTGGTGATCAATGCGCTGACATTTATTCATATTTGTATTTTTATATTTTTTTTATTTTTGTTTATATCACAGCACTGGTGGTGGATCTTTTTATATATAATTCTGTATATATTTATGTTTGATTATTTTTCCTCAATTTATGATGTGGATGCAGTCTCGACTGCACCTTCTGAACTAGCCTTCCCTGTGTATATCCGACTCAAGCACGGCCGGCTTTCCCGCGGCTCCCCCTGCTTCAAGCTCGCCATACCGGACATGACGTCAGGCCGCCACTGACGGACCCACACGACAACTCGGTACGAGGCTCGAGCAAGCATGGTGTCGGAACGCTGAGACAGAGGACTGTAAGTGCCGGCTGAGTCAGGATACATCACACAGAGGTATGAACTTTACATTATCGGGCTATATTCCTCTGTTCATAACTACCTTCATGCAAAGGATCATTGAGGACCTTGGTTATCAGCATTCCCATTGACAATGGCATACTCCGGCCAGTTCACCTGAACCTCACATTACCAGTATTGGACTTTCAGGACAGGATTCTATACGTTTTTGTCAATGCTGAATGCTTCCATCATCACTCCCGAGATTCTCTCCTTTATGTGGAATTATTTTCATACTACCATTGTTGTTGCCTTATTTGTGGAGGAACGGTCTGAGTGAATTCTCCTTGTTGATCACCAGTTTATCCATATGATTGAGTAAACCATCTTACCTCATCAAGTACCGGGAACGATTCCTGAGTGTTTGCCTAACACCACGTGAAGTTTTTGTTTCCCACATTACGGTCATACACATTTGATGCATAGGATTATCATTGTTGCATCTATGGACTATTCCTTGATGATCACATTCAAGTTTCATAGGGTAGTATCTTGACAATTTTTTCAGCCTGTGTATCACATTACCAGTTCAAGGCTCCAGTTATGTGCAAGTCTTTTTGTTGGTTTTAATTGATTTTATATTGTATGTTGTGTCCTCCTATGTGCACAGTTTTTTCACCAGGCACAAGTGCCAATAAAATATACCCATTTTAGCACCACAACTACTTCCTTGACTCATTGGTACCTAGTATTGATCGCCCTTTCGGTGGACGTGGATTGGAGGGTCTATCCTCCTTTACCCATTTCCCCTGCCTTTTCCTCTTCACGCATTTTTGGAATTAATAGGTATCCGATGAGCTGTCTTTAAGTGTGTCCTTATATACATTTTTTTGAAGGTAATAGAGGCCATCACTGGAACACCCCTATTTCATTTTGTCTCAATGATTTGGACTGACAGCAGCAGGAGGCAATATTGCCGTGGTGCCATCTCAGCCAAGGAGGAGGGAGAGTCTGGACCAGCCAAGTGTCTCCTGCAACATTGCTGGAGTGAGATGGGCTCAGGTAAGTATAAGGGGGCTGATGCACACAACAGACTTTTAATCCTAATGCATCTAATGCATTAAGAGAAAAAACCTGCTGCCTTTACAACCACTTTAAGTCTGCTCTGCCCCATACACATTTATACTTTCTTCCCTAACAAATCTTGGACATTCTAGCAAAAACAGTTTACTTACCTTCAACAACTTGCCCTTCTGGCTTTTTGAAGGTGGTTGTCTGAACCTCAAAAAAAGACATAAAGAAATAGGAAACAAAATTTGTTGGATTCCAGAGGTTAAGCATTTAGAAACTTAAGAATGCACACAATGTTGAAGCCAAGCCACCCCCATTTTGAATGTTGTATACACCAGGACAAGATGAGGTTAACATGGCCAAAAAGAACATAGAGTTACAAAATATGCCATGTGCACTTTAGGGAATCTAAACAAAAATTAGATGAGGGTGGCCTCAGGAAACCGATTAAAGACTAAAATGTACAGTAATGCTCCCCACTACCAGATTCAAATAAGGAAAGTTAACCACTACCCTTTCCGCACTGACTGTGTTGCCTAAAATAAACTTGCAATTAGTGGTCATTGTTAAAACATCCTAAAAAATCCTGGATGAACAGCCTTACATTGGCCCTGATGGAATATTCTCTATCCTTGACCTTCACAATGCTCCATGTCAAACTCCACTTCAGCCTTCCGGTCACATCTAGCTAAAATACACTGGAGCTTCACCAAACTTACATTTGCACATATACACATCCCCTAGCAGACACATTACATGTGAGAATCCCACTGAATGTACTTACAGTGTGGTGCCTCAGGGGAGTCTGCCTCCTCTGCTTCATGGGCCTCCTCCTCCCCCCTCTTTCCCTGTCCTCCCCAACATCATGGATGTCTTCTGCTACATAAACCAAAACCAAGAAAAACAAACTTTGCAGCCCTTCCAGTTAAAACAGGGACCCAGAGAAGACACAAACACATGGAGGGTACTTACCTCACCTTGAGGGAAGGTGTCCTCGTCTCCTCTGTTCAGCTCTCTCCTCTTCCCTCTCCTCCTCCTCCACTGCCTCCCCACCCATCGCTGAAGCTACATAAACCACAAATGAGGAAAAAATACACCAAAAAATGCAGTCCTCCAAGTTAGAACAAAGACACAGAACACATTCACAGTCAAAGTACTTACAGTGGGCCTGAGGGGGATGAGCCTCCTGCTGCTCATCATCACATGTCTCTACAAAAAAGAACAGCACAAGTTAGACACAATTTTAGGACACAAATACCCAGCTTCTTATCCACGTGGTAGCAATATACTCAATGCCCCTACAGATTTTTACACAAAGCTAGTAATGCATTAGAGAATGTCCATTGGACATTTACTTGGGGCAGGCATTACATATAGGAGCAATGACATCAATGAGATTCATTGGGCATGTTTAGAAACAGGAGGTCACTGTCCATCCGCTATCTAAACTTCAGAAGGGCAAACTTTCCCAAATTGTGCTCAATGATGGAAAGGGTAAACTGGGACCAAACCTTAGGAGCACTGACCACAGAGGAAAAATGGGAATGCTTTAGGAACATATTTAACAAATGCATCTCGCAGTCCATTCCTATGGGAAATACATTTAGAAGAGACAAAGCCAAACCTGGCTGGCTAAACCATAATGTTAAAAAGCTTATTAGGTGGTAAAAAAAATGGCCATCAAGAAATATAAATCAGAGGGCACATTATCGGCTTTCCAGCAATACAAGGAGGCAAATAAGAAAGTAAATATGAAATCAAAATGGCTAAAATCAACTTTGAGAGAAATAGCGGAGGATAGTAAAAAGAACCCAAAGAAATTCTTTAAATATATCAACAGCAAAAAAACTAGGGCAGAGCATATTGCACACATAATTATAATTAAAGATTATGGGAGGATGGTTACAGAGGACACTGAAAAAGCAACCGTGTTGAACGCTTTTTTCTCCTCAGTCTTTACACAGGAAAAGGAGGGGTACACTGACCATGACTGTATGGTTAGTAGTAATACACAGGACTTGCCGCTATGGCTAACAGAGGGTGAAATCAGGGAAAGGCTGGATAAAATTAACACAAATAAATCACCAGGCCCCGATGGCGTACATCCGAGATTACTCAAAGAACTTAGTAAGACTATATCTAGACCACTGTTCCTGATCTTTGCTGACAGTATTATGACAGGAAATGTACCAGGGGATTGGAGGAGAGTTAACGTGATACCGATATTCAAAAAAGGGCAGAGGCATGTCCCGGGAAATTATAGGCCTGTCAGTCTGACATCGATAGTATGTAAACTTCTGGAGGGGATGATAAGGGACTATGTCGTAGAGTTTGCTAAAGACAACAACATCATCAGCAGTAATCAGCAGGGGTTTACAAATGGGCGTTCTTGTCAAACCAATCTTTTAACATTCTACGAGGAGGTGAGCTGTGAGCTAGATAGGGGGAGACCAGTGGATGTGGTGTACCTGGATTTCGCTAAGGTGTTTGATACAGTTCCCCACAAGCGCTTAATTTATAAAATAAGGTCTGCAGGCATCGACTGAAAGGTTTGCTCTTGGATACGGAACTGGCTAAAAGGGCGTGTCTAAAGTGTGGTAATAAATAGCACATACTCAGACTGGTCTGAGGTAGTAAGTGGGGTCCCCCAAGGCTCAGTCCTGGGACCAACCCTGTTCAATTTATTCATAAACAGCATTGAGGACGGGATCAGTAGTTCTATATCAGTTTTTGCAGATGACACAAAATTGGGCAGGGCAATAACTGCACGGCATGAAGCAGATATCCTACAGAATGACCTTGACAAAATAACAGAGTGGGCAACGACATGGCAAATGAGGTTTATTTAATGTGGAGAAGTGTAAGGTTTTGCACTTGGGGACTAAAAACATAAAAGCACAATACACTTTAGGGGGGGAACCTTTGGGGGAATCAAAAATGGAGAAAGATCTGGGAGTCTTGGTAGAGGATAGACTAAGCAATAGCATGCAATGTCAAGCGACAGCTGCCAAAGCCGGCAGAATATTAGCATGCATAAAGAAAGGGATGTATTCCAGAGATAAAACTATAATCCTACCACTTTATAAAACTCTGGTCTGACCGCATCTGGGGTATTTTGTCCAGTTCTGGTCGCCAGGCCTCAGGAGGGATGTGTTGGAGCTGAAGAGAATCCAGAGAAGGGCAACTAAACTAATAAGGGGATTGGAGGACCTTAATTATGATGAGCGTCTGCAATCGCTTGATTTATTCTCCCTGGAGAAGAGACACCTGAGAGAGGAAATGATAGCAATTTATAAATACCTCAATGGTGATCTCAGCATAGAAAAAAAGCTATTCAGTCGAAAGGATTGCATGAGGACTCAAGGGCATACAATGCGATTAGAGGAGAAGCATTTTAACCTCAGGCAACGCAGGGGGTTCTTTACTGTTAGGGCTACAGGATTATGGAATTTTCTACCACAAGAGGTGGTTTCTGCGGGAAGTATGGTTGCTTACAAAAGACTCTTGGACGTACATCTCAGTGATCAGAACATTCAGGGGTATGAGAGATGATTACGGCCACACACACCTACACAGGTTGAACTGGATGGGCTATTGTCTTTATTCAACCTCAACTACTATGTAACTATATGTAACTATGATAGGAAAATGAAATGTCTGCATTTAAAATGTGCATTTCTTTACTTCTCGCCTCTTATCGCCTGGTTTTTACGCCCGAGTGCACAAATTCAGTGATCGCGAACACCCAAATTCACTATATCGCCAGCTTTTCAGGTCTGTTTTAGCGTTGGGCATGCGCACATGTGCAGCCTCCCAGCCATAGACTGCGGGTGAATTTTTTACCTTTCACACTTTTGTTGAAATCCCTTTTTATATTTCACTTTTTGACACAGTGTAAAAGCAGTTCATCTCCAGATGATATACCACATCTTTCAGAACCATTTGTGCTATTTTTTCATGCTCAAAACGTGATTTTCATCAGAATAGTTGCACTTTTAGCTCGACTGTTTTTGACTCTCGCACTGTCGTTAATTGACTTTAGTGAATTTGGAATTGCAATAACGTTTCCTCCGGCATAGTAATGAATTCCGATTTGACCTTCACCCGTTTGCCACGGTGTTAAAAAATTGAAAATCGCGTAAACGGCGGAAATGCCCATATAGTGGATTAAGCCCTTAGCGTCAGATTTGTCCGCTGCAATGTCGCAGTCCTGCTAAAAATCGCTGATCATCGTCATTACTAATATAAACAACAACAAAAATAAATAGTCCAAAAATCTATCCCATAGTTTGTAAACACTATAACTTTTGCTCAAAACCAATTAATATACGCTTTTTGGGACTTTTCTTTAACCAAAAATATGTAGCAGAATACAAATTGTCCTAAACAGATGAAAAAAATGTAATTTTTTTAATTTTTTTATTGGGAATGTTATATAGCAGAAAGTAAGAAATATTGTTTTTTTTTTCAAATTGTCGATCTTTTTTGTTTATAGCGCAAAATCTAAAAACTGCAGAGGTAATCAAATACCACCAAAATAAAGCTCTATTTGTGGGAAAAAGGACATCAATTGTATTTGGGTAGAGCGTCACACGACCGCGCAATTGTCAGTTAAAGCAACGCAGTGCCGAATCGCAATAAATGGCCTGGTTATTAAGGGGGTAAAACCTTCCGGGGCTGAAGTGGTTAAAGGAATTCGGCAAGTAGGTTGCTCCAAACATCTTGGAGAATTAATCACAAATCTTCTGTGGATGTAGACTGCCTCAAATCCTTTTATCTCTTCTTGAAATCCCAGACAGACTCAATGTTGAGATCAGGGCTCTGTGGGGAACAATCTATCACTTCCAGGACTCCTTGCTCTTCTGTAGTTAGTTCTAAATGACATTGGCTGCATGTTTAGGGTCATTGTCCTGTTGCAGAATACATTTTCTGTGTCTACAGTCCCCAACATTGCCTTTTTCTCTGTGCTTCTTCAAAAGAGCTTGAACAGTACATCTTGAAAACCCAGCTTTGAAATCTTTGTCTGGGAGAAACCTTGCTGATGCAGTATAAACTACCTTGTGTCTTTTTGCGGTGCTCATTCTTGCCAGGGTGTCTGACCATTGACCAGTGACATGAAACTGTCTTCCACAACCTCACCTTAGTAGCAGTGTAGCTGTTCCTCACCCAGTTTTAATCCTCCTACACAGCTGTTTTGTTTCAGTTAATGACTGTGTTTTAACCCACATATGAAATTGATGATCATTTGCACCTGCTTGGTATGATTGAATCATACACTTGACTCTAGTCCTACAAAATCTTTGACTGTGTGCAAATGTACAAAGGGTGCAAGTGTAAGAATTGATGCTGGTTTGAAGGGTAGTCACACCAAATATTGATTTGATTTATATTTTTCTACTGTTCGCTTACTTTGCATTTTGTAAATTGATAAAGTTAAACAATTACAATATATGTACTGTATATCTTTGAAAATATTCTTACTTTTATAGCATTTCTTCACACCTGCCTAAAACGTTTGCACAGATATATATATATATAAATATATATATATATATATATATATATATATATATATTATAGTATTGTGTATTAAAAGATGATCTGCTGCCAGTGTGTATGTGAGGGAAAGATAAGCGCAGCATGTATAGCAATGGCAAAGAATTCATTTACTTTAATAATTGTCAGAGAGGAGCTGACATGCCCCCGGTGGGTTCTAAATTAGTGCATAGAAAAAAATTGTTCAGCAACTGATTCAGATAGAGGATTCCCAAACATCGGCCCTCCAGTTGTTCAGGAACTACAATTCCCATCGTGCCTAGTCATGTATGTGAATCTCAGAGTTTTACAATGCCTCATGGGATGTGTAGTTCTGCAACAGCTGCAGGGCTGTAGTTTGGGAATCCCTGTATGTTTCAATTGCTGTCTGTGTTCCCGATCTGGAGATACAATATGCCCTCAATTTGTCAAGGTGGCCATTTTTATCATGGAGGGAGAGTCTATTTTTATAGACCCTAGGCATCAAGAAAAAGTTAAATCAAAGGCTAACTGCCCCTACTCCTGCCCTCAGACCCCTAGTTTAAAAATTACAGAGGTCCGGTCAGCAAAATTTCCTTGTGGCTGAGGTCTGTGTAGCACTACCCCCTTGAGGGTTGCTGCTTAGTGTATGTTCTTCTGCTCTGCTTTGACCATGTAACACGTCCAGCCCTCCTGACTAGAGATGGCCTTGCGGTTCGCGGCAAATTTTGCTTGTTCGCAAATTGGCAAAAAGTCGGACTTTTGCCGATGTTTGCGAATATGTCCGCGCCGCCATTTTCTTTTTCATTCAGAAGAACTTTGACCCATGACACAGCCGTCAGGTTGAACGGGACAGCCAATTGAAACATTCCAGCACATGGATAGTCCCCCTACCCTATAAATAGACCCGATCTGGTGGCCATTTCACATTCCGCTTTCTGCCAGTGTAGGGAGAGGTCTGCTGTGCTCATCAGGGAGAGTTTGCTAGACACATGTAGCGCTGTGAAGATCCACAAAAGTCCTTTTCAGGGCTGGTATTTTTCGGTATAGGTCTAGTATTTTTTTGAGCTTAGGGAGAGGTATCCTGTTGTTGCTTTAGGGGCAGTTAGAGATCCGATGCAGTCACACACAAATCGTTTTGTCAATGTCCACAAAAGTAATTTAAAATGCTCCAATGTCGTTTTAGGGTCTATTACAGTCTCTTTACTATAGTGGCAGGTATCCTGTGGTTGCTGTAGGGACAGTTAGAGGTCGGCTGGAGTCACACACAAATCGCTTTGTCAATGTCCACAAAAGTCATTTAAAATGCTCCAATGTTGTTATAGGGTCTATTACAGTCTCTTTACAATAGGGCCAGGTATCCTATGGTTGCTTTAGGGGCAGTTAGAGATCGACTGCAGTCACACAGAAATCGCTTTGGCAATGTCCACAAAAGTCATTTAAAATGCTCCAATGTCGTTTTAGGGTCTATTACAGTCTCTTTACTATAGGGCCAGGTGTCCTGTGGTTGCTTTAGGGGCAGTTAGAGATCGGCTGCAGTCACACAGAAATCGCTTTGTCAATGTCCACAAAAGTCATTTTAAAATACTCCAATGTCATTTTAGGGTCTATTACAGTCTCTTTACTATAGGGCCAGGTATCCTGTGGTTGCTTTAGGGGCAGTTAGAGATCGGCTGCAGTCACACAGAAATCGCTTTGTCAATGTCCACAAAAGTCATTTAAAATGCTCCAATGTCGTTTTAGGGTCTATTACAGTCTCTTTACTATAGGGCCAGGTATCCTGTGGTTGCTTTAGGGGCAGTTAGAGATTGGCTGCAGTCAAACAGAAATCGCTTTGTCAATGTCCACAAAAGTCATTTAAAATGCTCCAATGTCGTTTTAGGGTCTATTACAGTCTCTTTACTATAGGGCCAGGTATCCTGTTGTTGCTTTAGGGGCAGTTAGAGATCGGCTGCAGTCACACAGAAATCGCTTTGTCAATGTCCACAAAAGTCATTTAAAATGCTCCAATGTCGTTTTAGGGTCTATTACAGTCTCTTTACTATAGGGCCAGGTATCCTGTGGTTGCTTTAGGGGCAGTCTGAGATCGGCTGCAGTCACACAGAAATCGCTTTGTCAATGTCCACAAAAGTCATTTAAAAATACTCCAATGTCATTTTAGGGTCTATTACAGTCTCTTTACTATAGGGCAAGGTATCCTGTGGTTGCTTTAGGGGCAGTTAGAGATTGGCTGCAGTCACACAGAAATCGCTTTGTCAATGTCACAAAAGTCATTTAAAATGCTCCAATGTCGTTTTAGGGTCTATTACAGTCTCTTTACAATAGGGCCAGGTATCCAGTGGTTGCTTTAGGGGCAGTTAGAGATTGGCTGCAGTCACACAGAAATCGCTTTGTCAATGTCCACAAAAGTCATTTAAAATGCTCCAATGTTGTTATAGGGTCTATTACAGTCTCTTTACTATAGGGGCAGGTATCCAGTGGTTGCTTTAGGGGCAGTCTGAGATCGGCTGCAGTCACACACAAATTGCTCTGTTAATGTCTACAAAAGTCATGTAAAGGGCTGCAAATTTTTTGGTATTGCTGTGCAGTGCACTAAAAAAGGGGGGGGGGGGGGGGTAATCCACAGTATAATATACTTTGTAGAAAGCATATTATAGTGGATTAGTACTATTATTGTGCACTGTGCAGCATTGTGACAGGTATGGTGGTGAGACTGAGCGTTTCTGCAGCAACACTACACACAGTGACAAAAGCACTTATAATGTATTATAACTGGTGTGATAGACCAATTGCCCCCCCCCCCCAATGCCACATATTGAAGTGGGGTGTTATCTGAGTAAACTTTTTCAAGTGTATTTGTGTCATGCAACAATATTGCCTAGTTTGCTGAGTGAAGTCTGGTACACACAGCGCCAAACTCACTGGCCAATTTTTTGAACTGGTGTGCTACACCAATGCTCCCCCCAAATGCCACATATTAAAGTGGGGTGTTATCTGAGTAAACTTTTTCAAGTGTATTTGTGTCATGCAACAATATTGCCTAGTTTGCTGATTGAAGTCTGGTACACACAGCGCCAACTTTTTGCTGTCAGTTCAAACCATTTGAGTTAATTTTGCGAGCCTATACAGGCCGACACTTACGGCTTTGTGTACTGTGAACGCCTACCATACCTATAGCCATCAAAAACTAAGTTTTTCGCTGTCAGTTTAAACCATGTGAGCTAATTTTTGGAGCCTATACAGGCCGACACTTATGGTTCTGTGTACTGTGAACGCCTACCATACCTCTAGCCATCAAAAACTATGTTTTTTACTGGCAGTTCAAACCATGTGAGCTAATTTTTGCAGCCTACACAGGCCGACACTTACTTCTGTATACTGTGTGAATGCCTAATGTACCTTCAGCCACAGAATACTACATACTTAGCTGTCAGGTAAACCCATGTGGGCTAATGTTTGGGGCCTGGAATGGGCGACACTTACTTCTGTGTCCTGTGAATGCCTAATGTACCTTCAGCCAGAGAATACTACATTCTTAGCTGTCAGATAAACCCATGTGGGCTATTTTTTGGTGCCTTTTATGGCAGACACTTACTTCAGTTACCTGTGAATGCCTAATGTACCTTCAGCCACAGAATATTACGTTCTTAGCTGTCAGGTAAACGCATGTGGGTTAATTTTTGGGGCCTGGAATGGCCAACACTTACTTCTTTATCCTGTGAATGCCTAATTTTTCAGACTGGAAATGAAAAACAATGGGTCTGTAAAGGTTCCGCCAAATTCTGGAATGGATGCGGACCCATTTTACAGATGATTTTACGGCTGCTGTCAGCTCTGGCTGATTTATGAAAAAAATATATATGTTTTTTGCTGTAAAAAAAAAAATATAGGGCAACTTTTTCAATTGCAATACTTCTGTTAAGACATTGTCCATGTGCTGGGACTATTTGTGCACAGCTAGTACGTCTTTTGTGGCTGTAAATATGACCTAAAGGTTTTTAAAGTTCGCCTCCCATTAAAGTCAATGTGGCCCGCCGCGAACTCGCGGTTCGCTGACTTTTGAGAAAATTCCATCACTACTCCTGACACTCTAGGTTCAGACATATTGCATGTACCTTTAACCGCTTGCCGACCGCCGCAAGTAAATTTACTGCGGCGGTCAGCCCCTGCCAGGCAGAGTGACGTTAATTAACGTCACTAACCTGGGAGGGTCTGGGGAGCGAGCGCGCGCCCGCGGAGGCGCGCTCCCGCACGGTCACGGACCCCCCCGCGCGTGTGACTGGCGGACCCGATGTCCGCCGGTCACTCAGCGATCGTCGAGGGAGAGGGAGAAAGTCAGGCGGCTTGTGTAAACAAGCCACCTGTCATTCTCCTCGGTGTAAAAACACTGATCAGACGGATCTACTATGTAGATCCGTTGATCAGTGCCCTTACACCTCAAGCAACAGCCAATCACAGTAGAAAGCACGCCCCTAGGGACACACGCAGCCCCTCCCTCCCAAATAAAGTTAACCCCTTCACTACCAGTGTATTTTTACAGTAACAGTGCATATATATAGCACTGATTAGTGTAGAAATGTCACTGGTAACCCCAAAAGTGTCAAAAATGTCAGTCAAGGGTCCGATCTGTCCGCCGCAATGTCGCAGTACCGCAAAAAAAATCGCAGATCGCCGCCATTACGCGTTTAAAAAAAAAACAACAAAAATGACAAAAATCTTTCCCTTTGTTAGTAAACGCGATAACTTTTGCGCAAACCAATAAAAATACGCTTTTTGCGATTTTTTTTACCAAACATAGGTAGGATAAAACAAATTGGCCGAAAATGTTAAAAAATGTTGATTTTTACATTTTTTTTGGGGAATTTCATATAAAAAAATGTGAAAAATATTGTTATTTTTGCAAAATTTACGCTCTTTTTTTGTTTACAGCGCAAAAAGTAAAAAGCGCACAGGTGATCAAATACCACCAAAAGAAAGCTCTGTTTGTGGGAAAAAAAGGACGTCAAATTCGTTTAGATACAGCGTCGCACGACCGCGCAATTGTCCGTTAAAGTCACGCAGTGCCGAATCGCAAAATACCCCCTGGTCGTTTAGCAGGAAAATCCTCCGGGGCTTAAGTGGTTAAGTAATATACTGACACAGTATATAAATGAACTTTAACTTTACTCAAGAAATAAAGGTGTAAGATTATGTCAGTCAGCTAAATTCTGAATAAACTACCAGAGTTCAGCAAGACTAACATCAAGAAAATAGGGATAAACAAATTGTTATAACACCAAATAATATCAATAAATAAAGGAGAGTGTTTGGGACTTTGTGTGAGGCACATGGAGAAACCATGTGTCTACATCCCTAATTGAGAGACAAGGAGAGAAGTTGGGACTTTGAGTGAGGAGTGCTACTAAACCAGGGCAAATTGTGATATGTGATCACAACAGTTCATAAGCAACAAAAGATAATACATAGTAAAAACAGATGTTTATTGAATCACCACCACAACAGTGTGTAACTCCTTGAATGCATATTGATAATGACATGTACAAGATGAAAATAATAACAACACAGTCAATGGGGTCATGAACAGAAAGCTGGATGACTAGGAGCTGGTTAATGCAAGATCAGATAAATAACATAACAGATGATAACAATGCATGCCTACATATAGTAATGTAATAAATATGGAGGTTGCATCCTACCGCAACACGATTCATGGAACACATTCCACTTCTTCAAGAGCAGGTGCAAACAATGGTCTATAAAAAGTGTAAAAGCATGTTAAGAATAAGATGGTAGGCTGGAAGTACTTATGGTTAAAAACTGATACCAAAAATAGGCGGTAGGGGGGAACCACAAGGGGAAACCCCGCCAGATCAATAAGGACCCCTCCTAAAAGTTTGCCTTGCAGTACCAGCTCGAAATGGTATGTAAGGTGTTAAAGATTTCAGAATATCTGTAAGCGTCCAAACGTGTCCAACCGGGAACTGAGGGAGCAACATCAGTGGGTGTGTACCTATTCACGGACCATAGAAATAATGTGAATCTTCATTACAGGGACCAAGATAACAAGATTAGCAGTGTGATAAGAGTTATAGAAGTAAGGAACAAAAATAGTAGAAAATTGTATAAATAAATTAATATGTATCGGTATATTAAATGCCACAAGGCAGAGGAGAATGAACAAAAAAGTGTATAGTGTAGTGCAAGGGTGATCCTCATTGAAAATGAGGCGTATGTGATGGAACACAAAAAGATATATAGTAACACTTAGTGGCCATTACTAATAAAAATAGGATGTAGTACAGGCACTGAAAAGTGAAAAGTGTTAAAGAGAAGGGTACCTGGAAAAGACACCATATAGGTGAGTAACAAGAAATGTATGAGACAGAAAAAAGTGATAGGATCCATAAGTAAAATCACCTTAAATAAAGTTACCTGTATCCAAACAGTGTGTCAGTGATCCACTGAACAAGCAAATGTGGTCCTAGAGAGGAGGGTGTATATATACATATACACTCCCCCACATGACAAGCCTCGATAGCTCCCAGCGTCACGCTGGCGTACAAACATAGGGGGATGTGTCATCAACTGAGCGGCAAACGCCACTCAAGTGTAGGGTGCCAAAACCCCCACATGTAAGAGAACGCCAGATGGAACACTCCACACCGACGTGTTGGCGCCACTATGGTGATGTCACACGTTCGGCGTGGCAGGCATGGTGCCGATGCGCTGCAGGCAGGACCAACCCCCACCCCCAGGGAAAGGGGGAACAGGAAGGTGCCCAGGGCGGATCGCTGTTCCTGGAAGTGTACAGTGAACGCAACAGTACTGTATATGATAATTGACCCAAGAGGATCAAAAGTAAAGGGGTATACAAAAGAAAAAATGTTGCCTAAGAAAATGTAAAATGATTATATCATAAACCCCCCCCTCCCCTTATTTAGCATACCAGCATGTATAGGTTACTGCCCCCACTTACTTCGGGGGTTAGGATATACTCATTTTACATTTTCTTAGGCAACTTTTTTTGTATATCCCTTTACTTTTGATCCTCTTGAGTCAATTATTCACAGTACTGTTGAGTTCGCTGTACACTCCTCCCACGCTGTACGTGTGACATCACCACAGTGGCGCCAACACGTCGGCGTGGAGTGTTCCATCCGGCGTTCTCTTACACAAGGGAGTTTTGGCGCCATACACTTGAGCAGCATTTGCGGCTCAGTTAATGAAGCATCCCCCTATGTTTGAACGCCAGGATGCTAGGAGCTAGGAGCTATCAAGGCTTTTCATGTGGGAGAGTGTGTATGTATATATACACCCTCCTCTCTAGGACCAAATTTGCTAGTTCACTCCATCCTTGACTGATGTACACCTAGGATCACTCACACACTGTTTGGATACAGGTAAATTAGGGTGTTTTTACTCACAGATCCTATTACTTTCTCTTTTTTCTGTCTCATACATTTTTTGTTACTCACCTATATGGTGTCTTTTCTTTTACACTTTTCACTTTTTAGTCCTTGTACCACATCCTATTTTTATTAGTAATGGCCACTAGGTGTTACTATATATCTTTTTGTGTTCCGTCACATATGCCTCATTTTAAATGAGGATCACCCTTGCACTACACTATACATATACACTATATATATTTTGTTCCTTCTCCTTTGGTTTGTGGGACTCAATTAGCAGTCATTTATTATATGCCTTGTGGCATTTAATATACAGTTACATATTCATTTATTTATATAATTTTCTAGTATTTTTGTTCCTTACTTCTAGCACTCTTACTACACTGCTAATCTTGTTATCTTGGTCCATGTAATGAAGATTTACATTATTTCTGTGGTCCATAATTATGTACACACCCACTGATGTTGCTGTGATGGACACGTTTAGATGCTTACAGATATTCTGAAATCTTTACCACCTTACATACCATTTCGAGCTGGCACTGCAAAGTAAACTTTTAGGAGGGGTCCTTTTTGATCTAGCGGAGTTCCCCCTTCTGGTTCCCCCTTCTGGTTCCCCCCTCCCCCCTATTTTTTGTATCAGTTTTTTTTTGTATCAGTACTTCCAGCCTACCATCTTATTCTTAACATGCTTTTACACTTTTTATAGACCATTGTTTGCACCTGCTCTTGAAGAAGTGGAATATGTTAAATGAAACGCTTTAGGATGCAACCTCCATATTTATTACATTACTATATGTTGACATACATGGTTATCATCTGTTATGTTATTTATCTGATCTTGCATTACCAGCTCCTACTCATCCAGCTTTCTGTTCATGTACCTATGTCATGACCCCATTGACTAATGTATTATTTTTATCTTGTACATGTCATTATCAATATGTATTAAAGGAGTTACACACTGTTGTGGTGGTGATTCAACAAACATCTGTTTTTACTATGTATTATCTTTTGTTGCTTATGAACTGTTGTGATCACATATCACACTCTGCCCTGGTTTGGTAGCACTCCTCACTCAAAGTCCCAACTTCTCTCCTTGTCTCTCAAAGAATATCAATAAAGACAATTGTTTAGAACATACCAGAAAATCTCTCAATTATATGTATCCAGAAGCACTCAAACTAAAGAAAAACCCCCGGCTGGCCTATAACACCTGTATCCTAATGAGAGATATAGTAAAAAACAAATTGAAAAGGATTAAAAGAGGTGCGTGGAAGCCAGCCAGCCCCCAGCCTGATGTACTTGTAGGGGGTCAGCCCCTTGAATGACTAACTCCATTACACTGTAGTTCTATTGAGAAATTCCCACAGACTGTCATGCATCTTCCAGCCACAAGAGGTCACTGTTGTTGCTTTAGGTGAAGGGAGGAAGCAGGAAGTTCCAGGAAGTGTGTGGTGTTCGGGTCTCTATGGCTGTGCTGAGCTGAGGAAAGGTACTGCATGCTGTGGCCTTGAGAGGGATATAGACTGTATAATCCTGGGACAGAACAACAGGATCTTGCCAGAGGAGACAGAACTGAACTGTGATACAACGGACAGTAGCTGAGAACCAGAGAAAGAGAGGAGAGAACATCCCAGAGCACCTCAAGAAAATTACAGAGCAAGGGGCCAGACTGCAGTGACCTCCAAGTGACAGAACAAGATAAACTACTTGCAAAGAAACCCAGACCAGTGCATAAGAGACTGCAGCTACAGACAGCAAGGGACAGATCCAGAGACCTGACTGCATCCACCATCACAGAGACTGAGATAAAGCAGCTGTACCTACAGAACTGTGAGTTGCACCGGTGCTAACCTGTGGTAGGGCATAGAGCAGGTTTCTGTAGACAGAGCGTTGCAGCAACGTGTCCCGGTTAGCGGGAATCAGATAGGATCATATAACAGAGTAGCCTGTATCTCTGTGTGTGCGTTGGCGGGAGCGCCATTTTAAGTATCACGTTGCAGTTAACTTTGCTGTAAACCTATGTAATCTGTTTTTACTGTTAACATCATTCTCCGGCCATTATACTATGTTGGTTAATAAAGCCGGTATCTGCTTCAGCCTCTCTGTCTGCTGTACCGTACTTGAATTCTGCATTGCGGTCCCCTACTCCTCTGACCGCTACAAGTGGCGCTGCGAGCAGGGTACGGTTACAGAGATGGAGGCGGCTGAAGGAAATGTGCATGATGCTAATGTGAGTACCTCAGGTAATGGTGGAACCCCTGCAAGGGCCCTCCCTATGGGCATGCTGTTTAACTTGCTGCCAAAATTTGATGGCAAGAACATGTCACTGTCAGACTGGGTGACAAGATTACAGAGCGCTGCAAGAATTTACAATGTCAGCCCAGAGTTACAGGTAGAAATCGCTTTGGCTGCCCTGGAGGGTGAGGCCCGAAAGAATGTGTTTCTACAATCAGAAGCCACACGCAGCACCTTGCAAGAGATTGTGCGATTTCTGGAAGAAATATACGGTGAAACAGCTAGTGCGGGCCACCTCCGGGCGAAATTCTTCTACCGGGTTCAGCAAGAAAATGAAGGGGTCTCACAATATGCGATGGCTCTACAAGAAGTATTGGCTGAGGTACAGAAAAAGGAGGCAGACGGAGTATCGGGCATGGGATCTGCCGACCGAATATTGCGGGAACAGTTTATTCTGGGACTCTTCAGCTCTCCCCTGAGACAGGTTCTGCGGGAGCGAGTCAGGGTGGACCCTACTCTGAACTTTCGGCAAATATTGGCGGAGGCTGTGGCACGCAGTAAAGAAGAAAGTTATGCCTCCGGAGTGATACGGACCCAGACCGCCACACCCTTTGGGGTTGTGGGGAAGGAAGAGGTCCTAGTTAAAGTGGTACAAGACCTGCAAAGCTCCCTGAGTGCTATGCACGAAAAATTGACACAAATGGAAAGGCGAATGGAGTCGAGCTATTCCCCTGGGGCTGCCTATCCGGCCCAACAACCGCCCTATCAGATTGCCCCACTGGTTCCTACACCACAGCATCCTTACCCGAGTTCACCGTCACACCAAGTTCCTCAATATCTTCCAACAAGGCCAGCCAGGGCGCCTCCCGCGCGCAGGCGGAGAGACTATTGTCCAGGGACACAGTGCTGGCGGTGCGGAGAAGGAGGACACTTCGCCAGAGAGTGTCAGAGTGATCTATCTAGACGCTCAGAGCCGGCGTTAAACTACTGGCCCCCGCAGTAGTGGGGCGTACTGCGGGGAAGGTGGAGAGTCAAGACACCCAGCACAGCTCTGAACACCTGGTCGCAGGGTGCCCCGTCATACAAGCTGAATTTGAAGGAATTCCAGTCAACTGCTTAGTAGATACCGGATCACAGGTGACGACCATGCCTGAGTCATACTTCAATCGTTACTTCCAAGCACTGGCTAAGCCAGAACGAGAGACATTGGTCCGAGTTACAGCTGCTTTATCTCAGTCTCTGTGATGGTGGATGCAGTCAGGTCTTTGGATCTGTCCCTTGCTGTCTGTAGCTGCAGTCTCTTATGCACTGGTCTGGGTTTCTTTGCAAGTAGTTTATCTTGTTCTGTCACTTGGAGGTCACTGCAGTCTGGCCCCTTGCTCTGTAATTTTCTTGAGGTGCTCTGGGATGTTCTCTCCTCTCTTTCTCTGGTTCTCAGCTACTGTCCGTTGTATCACAGTTCAGTTCTGTCTCCTCTGGCAAGATCCTGTTGTTCTGTCCCAGGATTACACAGTCTATATCCCTCTCAAGGCCACAGCATGCAGTACCTTTCCTCAGCTCAGCACAGCCATAGAGACCCGAACACCACACACTTCCTGGAACTTCCTGCTTCCTCCCTTCACCTAAAGCAACAACAGTGACCTCTTGTGGCTGGAAGATGCATGACAGTCTGTGGGAATTTCTCAATAGAACTACAGTGTAATGGAGTTAGTCATTCAAGGGGCTAACCCCCTACATACTCACCCTCCAGTCTGCCACCAACCAAGTAGACCTGTCTCAATATACATAAAGAACAGGGGCTTAGTTGACACGCATTTGCAAATGCATATGTAAGCTGCAGAGCCACGACACGGCACCCTGTTTTATCTGCAGTTCCTAACACTTTTAAATTTAAGTGTCTCCACTCTGGGAGCACATGATTGCTTAATGGGTGGATAGGAAGCAGGTGGGAGGGAGCAGCCCAAACTTCCCCCAACCCACTTCCATCCACGACTGGTATGATATCTCAATGCTCTAATAGCAATGTTCTTAAGATGGTACAAACTGAAAACGACCAGCTAAGAAGCATACACCTCCAATCCCTTGGCGGATGCAGTGTAAAACACAGATTGGGACTTTACATTGTCTATGTAACTAGGGATGGAGGCACCTCCCCTACAGGCTGGTGCTTCATTTAAAGTCCCACTGTGCGATTTTCGTGCGTTTTTGGTGGATGCAATCTAATTTGACCCCAGTTTTTTCATATACAGGGATGGAGACCATAGCATGACCTGCTTGTCTGTAATGTTCCGGTACCTTTGGTACCCTAAATTACACTTTCCACAAGTGTATGCGCCCCACCATTTACTTTTGGAAAGGTGCGCATACACCTTTAAGACTGGAGCTGTCATCACCCAGCGCCGGACTAGATGGCTATTTAAAGCGCCGGTTCTCACTCACATGTGTTCGTTCAAACACCCTTACCTGGATGCTAACCTTGCTTGAAGCTTCCATGCTTGCAAGCTTACCTCGCTGACGGAACCTCGCCGCGCTGATCCCTGTATCCCGCTACTGGATCATCCGCCTCTCCTGAACCACCCTTCGGCTGTATCGCTAATAGTGCTAAGTACCCCGCAGGGGAATTCTCTATAAACTTATACTAAGCTTACACTATCTAGCTCTGCATAGTAAAGACTGTTTATCACATCTGCATAACTAGATTGCTAGCTCTTGAGAATACTGCTACTTTTCTGCACTGGGTTGATCTCTTTTGTATGTCCACCTGCTATTCTGTCATCTGCTACCATACAACATTGCTAAACCTTCCTGCATCCATCTGCTACTGTCTCACCTTCAAGTGTCTATCACCTACCACCTTCACTCAACCTATCCCTCAACCTTCATCATTGTGTTACCACATACATAAAGTCATTCTAGGAACCAGCTTGCTAATTGTGTGTATTTACTGGCTGAAATAAGACCTTCCACACATGATGAGTCATTGAGGTTGGGAATGGTATCTCAGCATATCTCTTACATGACTACTGACGTGGAAATATTTCTGCAGCTGAAAATCCACACCATATAAGAAACGCAGGAGCGTTACAGATTGAACGAACCTAAAAATGGATTCAGCAGAAATAACCACTCAGGTGACACAATTAAAACAGCAAGTATCTGCGTTAATACACGCACTTGCTGAATTAAAAGAAGACAATCAGGCTCTGTCGCAGCAGGTAATTAGACTGACACAACTTACCTCTGCTCAGTCCCCTGAACCCAAGATAAATCCCCCTTTGGTATTTACAGGCGATCGCAAAAAATTTCGCGAATTTAAAAATGCATGTGAGTTACTTTTTTTGCTAAAACCTCGTACCTACCTTACTGATCACATTAAGGTTTGTACTATTATTTCTTACCTATCAAGCGATCCTCGAGCCTGGGCAGATTCTCTTTTTGAGAAAAACGACCAGCTTCTCAACTCCTATGCCTTGTTCCTGGCAGAGCTCACTAGCCTATATGATGACCCCAATAGGCAGAGTACTGCTGATCTTCAGTTAAGATCCTTGAAACAAGGAAGGAGGCCTGTAGAAGACTTTGTCGCAGAGTTCAAGAGATGGACCCTTGATTCAGAATGGAATGATGCATCTCTGAAAACCCAATTTAGGCTTGGCCTATCAGAAGCCGTTAAGGACGAGCTCGCCCGAGCGGATCTGCCAAAAACCCTGGATGCATTAATACAACTCAGTATTACCATAGATAGAAGACTACGAGAAAGAAAGGCTGAAAAGATGGGAATGCCATTATCCGTTTCCTCTCGGAGTCTGGCCGTTCCTTTGGAGGTAGGAACCATACGCCCACCGCTATCAACTATGGAAAAAGCCAAAAGACGAAATGAAAATCTCTGCTTGTACTGTGCATCCCCGGATCACAAGATAAACGTCTGTCCCCTAGTCAACAAAAAGAAGGGTGAGTGTTCACATGTCTCTCTAGGAGGATTGACAACTTCATTCACTAACCCCTACATTTCTGTTTTTTTGACATTACAGTGGGACCAGAACAGGATTACTACTAAGGCCATGATTGACACAGGATCTTGTGGAAATTATATGGATATATGTTTTGCTGCTTTAAATAAAATAAATAAAACCTGTCTCAGTAAGTCTTATTACCGGTGTTCCGTTATCTTCTGGTCCGATCACCGATCAGACACAAGCACTTCTAGTCACTATTAACGAGTCTCATAGGGAGACTTCTACCTTCGATTTAATACCATCACCCCACTTTCCCATTGTGTTGGGACTTCCCTGGTTGCACACACACCAACCAACCATAGATTGGAAGAAACGGTCCTTGACCTTCCCTTCTTGTTATTGCGAGGAAACGTGTAACCTCCCGTTTTCCGGGAAGATTCTGTCTGTGGTGACAGATGAGATTGCACCACTATGTTATCAGGATCTTTCTGAGGTTTTTCTTGAGAAAAATGCTCAAGCATTACCTCCTCATCGAGACTATGATTGTAGCATTGATCTACTCCCAAATAGCAAATTGCCGTTCGGTCATGTTTATCCTCTTTCACAGGATGAACTTGCCCATCTCAAAACCTATTTGGATGAGAACTTGGAAAAAGGTTTTATTAGACCTTCCACTTCTTCCACAGCAGCAGGACTCTTTTTTGTTCGCAATAAAGATTCAAGTCTCAGACCTATCATCGACTACAGGAAATTGAATGCTATCACAATAAAAGATCGCTATCCTCTACCGCTTATCCCTGAGCTCATTGAGCAGGTGCGTGGAGCTACCTATTTTTCAAAATTAGACCTGAAAGGAGCATACAATCTCATTCGAATCCGTGATGGACACGAGTGGAAGACTGCATTCAGAACTAGATACGGATTGTTCGAATATCTTGTGATGCCATTCGGCCTATGCAATGCCCCTGCAGTTTTCCAACGATTTATAAACGATATTTTTAAAGACTTACTAGATGTCTGTGTTGTGGTATATCTGGACGATATACTTATATATTCATGGACCCTGTCTGAACACATAAGACATGTAAGACTTGTATTATCGAGATTGCTTGCACATAATCTTTATGTGAAGCTGAAGAAATGCTTGTTCCATAAAGATGAGGTACTCTTTCTAGGCTACATCATATCCAAAACAGGAATCGAGATGGACATGAGTAAAATATCCTGCATTCAGGATTGGCCTACACCAACTACAAGCAAGGCGCTACAGCGATTCCTGGGATTTTCAAATTTCTACAGGAAGTTCATAAAAAACTTTTCTGCTATTGTGAGACCCCTCACACAGCTCACTAGCATAAAAATACCATTTAAATGGTCAGAAGAAGCAAATAAGGCTTTCCACTTGTTAAAGACAAGGTTTACTTCCGCTCCCATATTACGCCATCCAGACCCATCCCTCCAATACATTCTGGAGGTAGATGCGTCAAACATGGCAGTAGGAGCAATACTCTCCCAACGACCTACCCACACTTCACCACTTCATTCAGTCGCTTTTTTTTCTAAATCCCTGAGCAGTCCCGAGATAAATTACCCCGTGGGTGAAAAGGAACTGCTTGCTATAAAATTGGCTCTGGAGAATTGGCGACATTTACTCGAAGGCACCCAATTACCAATAATTATATACACGGACCATAAAAACCTCCAATATCTTCAGACTAGCAAAACTCTCTCGCATCGACAGGTACGATGGTCACTATTCTTTCTAAGGTTTAACTTCCTAGTGACCTACACACCTGCAGATAAGAACAAAAAGGCGGATGCACTATCACGACTAACTGAAGAAAACTACTTTGAAATCCCTTCCGTTCCTATAATACCTCACAAACGCATTATTGGAGTTGTCCGTTCCTTGAAGGAAGAGGTTCTGCATGGTATAAGTTTGGATTCACCCCCACCACAACTAAATACTGATGCAGAGGGCTTCCTCTACTACAACGACAAACTTTACATACCACCTACCCTACGCACCAAGATCTTAGAATTGTCGCATGATGTGCCTATGGCAGGACATATGGGTATGACAAAGACTTTCAATTTGATTTCTCGGCAATTCTGGTGGCCTGACATGAAAACATCTATACAAAAATTCGTCTCTTCATGCAATGTCTGTGCCAGGTCCAAAATTGACACTACGAGACCATCCGGTCTACTATGCAGTCTACCAATACCCCAAACTCCATGGGAGGTTTTGTCATTGGACTCCATCGTAGAATTGCCTCCTTCCAAAGGATTTAATACCATCTTGGTGTCAGTGGACCATCTGACAAAGATGGCACATTTCATTGCTATTCGCAGACTACCTTCGTCCAAACAAACGGCAGAACTCCTGATGAAACATGTCTTCAGATTACATGGTATCCCAAAAACTCTTCTGTCTGACCGTGGATCCCAATTTATTTCTAAATTCTGGCAAGAACTATGTCACATACTACGGATTGAGCGGAAGCTCACTTCTCCTTACCATCCGCAGACCAACGGACAGACTGAGAGAGTCAACCAATGCATCGAGCAGTATTTACGTTGTTACACTTCTTACCAACAGGATGATTGGTTGGATCTTCTCCCCCTGGCATAATTTGCCTACAACAACGCAACTCACAGTACAACCAAGCAGAGTCCGTTCTACTTGAACTATGGGTTCCATCCCTCTATTCTCCCTCCACGCATCCTTCCTTCAAATAACCCAGTAGCCTCAGACTATCTTACCCAAATAAAGGATTCTCTGGGTTTACTAAATACTACCATTGCACACGCTCACAGTCAACAAAAGAAGTACTATGATCTTCGTAGAAGACCTTCTCCACAGTATACTATCGGGGACCTCGTTTGGCTCTCAACAAAAAACTTGAGACTGAAGATCCCTAGCAAAAAGCTTGGACCTCTGTTCTTGGGACCTTTCCCAATCAAGAAACTTATTGGAAAAGCTGCAGTGCAGCTTACATTGCCAATGGACCTAAAAATCCATCCCATTTTCCATGTGTCGCTACTAAAACCCCATGTTCCGGACCAAGGAATAAGGCCTAATATTCCACCTCCCCCTCCTGTACAAATTGAAGGTGGAGAAGAATACGAGATAAAAGAGATTCTGGATTCTCGTATCTACAGAAGAAGACTTCAGTACTTGGTTAGATGGAAGAACTATGGGCCCCAAGACGACACCTGGCTAAACACCTCTGACATACATGCCCCTAGATTAATCCGCAATTTTCATGCGAGATACCCAGACAAACCAGCTCCAGAGGCCTTCAGGAGCAGGCCTTAAGGGGGGGTATTGTAATGTTCCGGTACCTTTGGTACCCTAAATTACACTTTCCACAAGTGTATGCGCCCCACCATTTACTTTTGGAAAGGTGCGCATACACCTTTAAGACTGGAGCTGTCATCACCCAGCGCCGGACTAGATGGCTATTTAAAGCGCCGGTTCTCACTCACATGTGTTCGTTCAAACACCCTTACCTGGATGCTAACCTTGCTTGAAGCTTCCATGCTTGCAAGCTTACCTCGCTGACGGAACCTCGCCGCGCTGATCCCTGTATCCCGCTACTGGATCATCCGCCTCTCCTGAACCACCCTTCGGCTGTATCGCTAATAGTGCTAAGTACCCCGCAGGGGAATTCTCTATAAACTTATACTAAGCTTACACTATCTAGCTCTGCATAGTAAAGACTGTTTATCACATCTGCATAACTAGATTGCTAGCTCTTGAGACTACTGCTACTTTTCTGCACTGGGCTGATCTCTTTTGTATGTCCACCTGCTATTCTGTCATCTGCTACCATACAACATTGCTAAACCTTCCTGCATCCATCTGCTACCGTCTCACCTTCAAGTGTCTATCACCTACCACCTTCACTCAACCTATCCCTCAACCTTCATCATTGTGTTACCACATACATAAAGTCATTCTAGGAACCAGCTTGCTAATTGTGTGTATTTACTGGCTGAAATAAGACCTTCCACACATGATGAGTCATTGAGGTTGGGAATGGTATCTCAGCATTTCTCTTACATGACTACTGAAGTGGAACTATTTCTGCAGCTGAAAATCCACACCATATAAGAAACGCAGGAGCGTTACATTGTCTCATGTAAAGTCCCAAATATTTTATGAAATTAGGGATGGAGGCACTGAGCTATACAGGCAAATTGCCTCATATTAAGTCCCAATCTGTGTTTTACACTGTATCCGCCAAGGGATTGGAGGTGTATGCTTCTCATCTGGTCGTTTTCAGTTTGTACCATCTTAAGAACATTGCTATTAGAGCATTGAGATATCATACCAGTCGTGGATGGAAGTGGGTTGGGGGAAGTTTGGGCTGCTCCCTCCCACCTGCTTCCTATTCACCCATTAAGCAATCATGTGCTCCCAGAGTGGAGACACTTACATTTAAAAGTGTTAGGGACTGCAGATAAAACAGGGTGCCGTGTCGTGGCTCTGCAGCTTACATATGCGTTTGCAAATGCGCGTCAACTAAACCCCTGTTCTTTATGTATATTGAGACAGGTCTACTTGGTTGGTGGCAGACTGGAGGGTGAGTACATCAGACTGGGGGCTGGCTGGCTTCCATGCACCTCTTTTAATCCTTTTCAATTTGTTTTTTTCCGATACAGGGATGGAGACGCTGGGCATACCTGCCGGTGTCTCACTTAAAGTCCCACATAGCCCACATTGTCAATGAGAGATATAGTATTCTAAGCATCAGAATTGTGTCCCTTTAAGAAAAACTGTACAATAATGTCCCTCCCTTGCAAGGCCTTGCTATAATCTTCACCGGCAGTAAGAGCTCTTGTAATGAATAGTTTCTAGTATGACTTTGTGTATAACAAGCTATGCAAGGTATCTGATTGTAATCCTAAAAGAAATTGGAGTTTCTTCACTTTCCCAGTTTTTGTGTTCAGTGTATTAAGATCTGTGATAAATGCAGTCTAAAGCAGATGCCCTCTCACCAAATCCTGATGCCCATCTCCAAGGGCCCTGGGGAACAGACAATGCAATCTTCCACGCTTTGTGGCATTAAAATGGCTGCACTCTGCTGTCTCAGGGGGTTCTGCCGACTCCAATCTATCAGCAATACTGCAAAGGTGTCTGCAGTGCTGCGACGGACATCTGTTCCGCAGGGGCTGATTCTGCAAGCGGGTCAGGCTATGTGCAGAAGGCCGCATTCTGCTGTCTCAATCTCTCTACATGGCAGATCGGTATGCACGCGACGGGTCCCAGGAGCAAGAGGCCTCAATTCTGTTTGGCTGATCCTTTTGTAGTCTCTCCCAAGATGCTTCACTGTCCCCAAGCTTTATGGGAAATATAGTTCTTAAATGATCCAGCCGCATAGTCACCACTTTACAGAAGACTACAGTTCCCACAATGCCGTTCACTTAGTGTCTGCAATATCACGATTCAATCCTGGATCCAACACTTGAGGGACGTAGAGACAATCCAAGGAACAAATATAAGTCTCCACTTTCAGAATATGGTAGTCTGGTCCGGGGCTACATCTGCATCTCATGTTAGTGCTATAACACAATCGCAGTCCCCCCTGTACATCTTTATCTTCAGGCTACCTTTCACATTGTAGTCCCCTTCACATCATAGCCCCCCTTTATATGGCAGCACCACTTTACATCTTTGTGCCATTTACAACACAGTTCTCTTTACAACAGTGTCCACAGTCCCCCTGTACATCATGGTCCACCCTTTAAAGCAGCCCCAGAGTGTCCTCCACATTACAGTGCCCCTTTATAACACATTACAGTACTCCCATAACAAATAACAGTATCCCTTTACACATTACGGTACCCCCATAACACATTACAGTGTCCCATAATACAATACAGTGCCCCTTAATAACACAATGCCCCGTCACAATACAGGGTCCCTTAACCAATTCTGGACCGGAAGGTTTTACCCTCCTTAATGATCAGGTCATTTTTTGCAAATATAGCACTGTGTTAGTTTAACTGACAAATGCGCAGTCGTGTGATGCTGTACCCAAATAAAATTGATGTAATTTTTTCCCCCACAAATAGAAAATAATATCTATTATTTAATAAATCATTTTTTTACTAGTAATGGCTGCAGTCAGTGATTTTTAGTGGGGCTGCGACATTGCGGCGGACAGATCGGACACCTAGCTGGCATTTTTGACACTTTTGTGGGGGATCAGTGACATTACTGCAGTAATCAGTGCTAAAAATATTCACTGTTACTGTACTAATGCAACTGGCAGGGAATGGGTTAACACCAGGGTTAAATGTGTCCCTAGGGGGTGATTTCTAACTGTGTGGGGGATGGACTTGCTGGATGAACACAGAGACCTGTGTTACTAAAAAGGAGGAACATAGGATCCCTGTGTTCATTACTGAAAGAGAGAGACAGACCACCGTTCTGTCTCCACGGGAAGCGATCTCTTATACCCAGCGGACATCGTGGCCGCCAGACCCGCTGATTGGCTTCCCCTCTGGCCAATCGGCACGTGCAGTCACCTTCATTAGCTGTCCCGCAAAACGATGTACAGCGGCTGGTCGGCAAGCGGTTAAAGTGGTTTTAAACCCACTTATACAACTTTGTATAATCCTCTGAGTATCCTGATTACAAGTGCTCCTGTCTCTGTGTATTATAAAAAAAAATGCCATCTTTACCAGATTTCAGAGCGGCTCCCGGCGATCACGTGACTAGCCGCCTCTCTCCTCTCCCCGTCTGACAGATGTAGGGGACGGGGCCGAAATTCTCTTGCTGACATCAGGCGGGGCGAGAGGAGGAGAGGAGCTGGTCACATGATCGCTGGGAGCCGCTCTGAAATCTGGTAAAGGCAGCATTTTTTTTTATAAAACACAGAGACAGGAGCACTTGTAATCAGGGTACACAGAGGATTATATAGGACAATAAAAGTTTTTAAAGCAGCAGGGGAGGGGGCGGGTTTTGACACAGGAGCAGACAGGGAGGGAGGGGGGAAAGGAGCAGAGAGGAGGGCAGAGAGCTGCAGATGACGGAGGCACATAAACTGACCATGGTATCAGGGCTCAGCAGCCTTGATAAACCGTGTTCAGTTTACAGAGGGGAGGGTAGAAACTGTCAGGATCAGCCAGGTTTTTTAGGTGATACGGTGGGCCAAATTACACAGCACAAGCACTGTGCTGCATAACATGCTTTAAGGGAACAGGATCTTTTTTTGGGGGGGGTAACAAACACTTTAACTACTTCCTGCTACCTCCAAATGACCGCGGAGGGGTGTGGCTCCTGTTCAGGGGCGACATCACTTGACAGTGCCTAGTTTGCACGGATCGCAGATGAGCCGTGTTCATGGGACACGCCACAACCCCAATCTCGGCAAAGAGCCACTGCTGCGGCTCTTTACCCATGTGATCAGCTGTGTCCAATCACAGCCAATCACATGTAAACAAGGAAGTGCCGAGTGCACAGGGTTAAAGCGCCCAGAAGGACGGGAACAGATCTAATCCCAGATGTCTTAATTAGGATGCACCTGTTTTCACTTAAAGAAGACATAATGAGACAAGCATGGGCAAAAGGGCAGATCGAGTATGAAGGTTCTCAGTTGAAATTGTTGCCAGATCTTTCACGGGGGACCCTAAAGATGAGAGCCGTAATTAAACCCCTCCTAGAGGTCATAAGAAAAGTGGGAGCAACCTATTTTTGGGGACACCCCTTCCATTTGAAAGCGGTGAAAGACAGAGAAACGTTCTTATTGAAATGGCCAGACCAGCTTCCCGCGCTCTTTACATTTTTGGGGTGTGCCCCAATCCATGTGAGTGACTGGTTAGATGTCCTAGGAAACTCCGTGAACTACCACATGAATTGAACCACACAACATGGGTGAAATTTGGAGTAGATAGGTGTGGGAGCAAAACAGACGCTCAGGACAAGGAGACAATAATATAACGAACCTAAAAGTGTTGTATACAGGTTCCTGGCCTATTCCATGGTCTTTTTCTGTTTTTTTTTTTCTTCCCGGTTTTTTCCATGCCTTGTTTCGTTTTTAGGGTTCTCCCTATCTCCTCCTCTCCCTCTTTTTTTGGGAGGGGGGAAAGTTAAGATGTGTGGAGGTCCCTGGTATCCCCACACCCGCCCCTAACATTTGCTGTGTTGAGAAATGGGCGTTTTTTATTTTTTTATTTTTTCTGTGTTATTTTTTATATGTCCTTACCATCTGAGTCACCCTCGTAGGGGATGGGGGGGGGGGGGGGTTACACTTTGTGTGATGTGTTTTTTTTTATCGTGTTTTTCTTATGGGGGAACTGTGGTGTGTGTTTTTGGATTTTTTGCTTCACAGGAAAATTAGATATTATATATTTGTATATTTGTATCCATAGAGATCAACTATAATTTCACAAGGGGTTTTTTTTTTTTTTCTTTTTATGCTTGTGTTTGTGCCCCCGCCAGCCACGGAGGGCCGGGGCACGATCTTAAGGGTCACGAGGGAAAGGGGCACTGACGTAGAGGTAACTTGAGAGTGTTCCCTCACTTTGTGCGGGACACGCTTAAAACACAAAAAAGAAGATATGTGAGACCTAATAATACTGAATTTAAATCACTATTAGGGTGTATACAGAGGGTATAGTGACTCAGGGAATAGCTATGGTTATCAGCAACTAGAAGTGGGGGGGGGGGTGAGTGGGCCCCGGGGCCCTCAGGAGGGGAGTTAAGGGGAGGGGGAGGGGAACCCATAGAGGGGTAGGAGTAGAAGGTACATTCAGGGGATCTGACTATGTAGCAATCAAGTCCCCTTCACCTGCGACCTGGCTCGGGGTAGTTTGACTCCAACCCAGGGGCGCATTTGGGCCTCAAAAGAACCGCTCCCCTAGGGGAGAGGGGTGACGTCTTGGCCGTACAGGGACGCGCCATCTTTTGTAGGAGGAAAGGCTGGGAAAGTCAAACCTAGAGTGTGTTCATTATCATACTTAGGGTCCGTTAGATTGGGAGGTGTAAGAGGGGGGTCTCTGGGGCGGGGGGGGGGGAGTAGGACATTGACATTATGTGAAAGGAGGCGATCGCCCACCGAGGCAGAGCTCATCTAGATGGACACTTAAAACCTATAATTTTGCTGTCCGTCAGTGAGAGGATAGGGATTACATCCTTACACCACGGTAGGGGTAAGAGGGAGTAGAGCCCATTTTCTTAGCTCCAATTTTTGGAGCTTAGCTTTTTCTTTTTTTTTTTTTATCTTCTCTTGTTCTTGAAGGAGAGTGTCCAGGTACAGTGGCTTGCTCGCGGGGTTTTGGGAACCACAGCCCCCCCAGTAGATAGCGCCTGGTTGCGCGGGTTTAGATAACCATTAGAGGGGGGTAGGGGTAGTGGGAATTAAATAGTATATACATACTTGTGTGGGTGAAGGGGTTTTTTTTTTCTTTTCTTGCTAAAATTTTTTTTTTCTTTTCTTTCTTGTGTCCTGCTTTATCTTGCCTTGCATAGCTTGTGTGGCCGTGGAGGGCGGGGGACCGTCCACAATGGTGGCTGGAGGTGGAGCGACCCAGGGGGGGACAGCAGGTTGTAAGATCACGACCTATAATGTGAGGGGACTATCAACCCCACAGAAGCGTAGGAGACTTATGGGGGATCTAAAACGAGATGCTACACAAATAGCTTTCATTCAGGAGACCTACTTCTGCAAAGATGCAGTACCAAAATTGTACAATAAAGACTTTCCATGGGTTTACCACGCTACATCCCTTATTGCCAAATCAAAGGGTGTGAGCATTTTAATATCAAGTGTGGTGAAGTGGACCCTAAAAGAAGAATTGGCTGACCCAATGGGTAGGTTCGTGTTGGTGAAGGGGTGGATAGGACGGGTCGAGGTAACCCTCGTAAATGTCTATTTTCCCAACTATGAGCATGTAATGTTTTTACAGAAGATGATTCCGGTTGTCTTGGAATTCTGGGAAGGGCACTTCGTGATGGGAGGTGACTTTAACTATGCCCCAGAACCTCTGTTAGATACCTCTAAAAGAAGTTCATATATGTCATTTGCTAAATTACGAAGGCTGCAAAAAGAGATCTCCCTCCTGGGCCTCATCGATCCATGGAGGTTGATGCACCCGGGAGAGAGAAATTACACTTTCTATTCTCCAATCCACAAGGCATATAGTAGGATAGACAGAATACTGGTTACCCAGGCAGACCTGCCGTTAGTGACAGACTCAGATATCGGAGACTTTTCAATCTCTGACCATTTCCCGGTGTATGTGAGTATAGAATGGGAATCGAAAAACTGTAGTCCAAGATCATGGCGTATAAATGAGGCCTTATTACAATCCCCCGAAACGGAGGGGAAGATAGATGAGGCGTTACACAACTACTTTATAGAAAATACATCGGAGTCGATCTCACCTTCCACGGTCTGGGAAGCGCATAAGTGCGTGATAAGAGGGGTACTGATACAGTTGGGTGCACAGCGTAAAAGAGAGTGGGAGGCGAAAATTAAAGAATATCTAACTAAAATTGAACAGCTGAGTAGGCAGCACAAGAGAATGCTTGCGGAAGCTCACTTGATCCCTCTCATGCGGGTAAGAGAGGAATTGAATCAGATACTTTTTCAAAAGACAGTACGAAATATATTATGGTTGAAAAGACACCTGTATGAATATGCAAATAAACCAGGGGCGATGCTGGCACGAGCATTGAGGGGCCCAAAAAGACTTTTACGTCTTAGAAATACAAAAGGTGGGGAGGTTCACACTTCAGCTGACATAGCAGAAGAGTTCTGCTCTTTCTATCGGTCACTATATAACCTACCGGAAATGGGGAGTAAGAAAAGTCCAGAAAAGGGGAAGCAGATAGAGGAGTATTTACGAGACTCGGGCATGCGTACTCTTTCAGAAGACCAAGTATTGACATTGGAAGGCGAGATATCGGGGGAAGAGCTGGCCGCTGCGATCTCACAGACCAAGGCACATAAGGCACCTGGCCCAGATGGCTTTACTTTAAGTTACTACAAGAAATTTGGGGAGCGTTTAAAGAACCCTCTACTATCACATTTCAATGAAGTGGGAAGAAGAGCGGCGTTCCCGTTGGATTCCCTACGGGCGCATATTACTTTATTACTTAAAGAAGAGAAGGACCCTCTGTGTTGTGGTAGCTATCGCCCGATATCTTTGATAAATGTAGACACGAAACTATACGCAAGAATATTAGCAAATCGGCTCTTACCATATATGGCAGACCTGGTCCATTTTGACCAAGTGGGCTTTATTCCTACCCGGGAGGCCCGGGATAATACAATTCGAGCCATAGATCTAATACATCTGGCACGTACATCACGGAAGAAGATGGTTCTTTTTGCAGCAGATGCGGAAAAGGCCTTTGACAGGGTGGCGTGGGATTTTATCCGGGCCACCCTGTCATATATAGGCCTGGGACCGCAAATGCTGCAATTTATACTGGCACTTTATACGGTCCCTACGGCCGCGGTTAGGGTAAATGAATGGAGGTCAAGCTACTTCCCTATCTCTAATGGCACACGGCAGGGGTGCCCTTTATCTCCGCTTATATTCGTGTTGTGCCTGGAACCCCTACTGTGTAGAATTCGGAGTTCTCCGGATATAGCGGGAATCCAAAGCGGGGGGGAACAACACAAGGTGGCCGCGTTTGCGGACGACCTGCTGTTTTTTGCTACTAACCCTTCTCTTTCACTACCAAATATTCTAGACGCCCTGAAAACATACAGTGGGTTCTCTAACTATAAAATTAATGTAACTAAATCAGCGGCACTCAACGTATCGCTATCTGACCAAGAAGAGAGAGCACTTCGAATAGCGTTTCCATTTCAATGGGCCTCAGATACGCTCAAATACTTAGGGATACAGTTAACGGTAGATCCCGAGGATCTCTATAGAAAGAATTACCTTCCGCTTGTAGGAAAGATTAAAGCAGATCTCAGAATATGGCAGCTGTTGGCAGTGACGTGGTTTGGGCGCAGTAGCGTTATTAAAATGAATGTGTTACCCTGTATCTTGTATCTAATGCAGACAATTCCAATAGCAGTTCCAAAAGAATTTTTTCAATCAATTAAGGGCATACTCCGCGCCTATATTTGGGCAAACAAATCCCCTAGAATTAAGTTGCAGACGTTGGCCTTACCCAAAGTAAGAGGTGGGATTGGATTCCCAGATATCCTGAGATATTACAGGGCGGTCCATTTAGTAAGGGTGGTAGACTGGCACTGCAATAAACGTACCAAACGATGGGTGGATTTAGAGAATGAGGAAACAGGACAGTTAACCCCCCCAGCCCCATGGTCGGTGTTCGAATCTAAAGACGCTATTCTCAAACATCCTACAGTGGGAGCGACTATAAAAGAAACTAAGAGAATTCAGTCGCATTGGAGGGTAGCCCCGGGTCTATCTACTATGACACCGATTTTGGGGAACCCGGATTTTCCCCCGGGGTGTATAAATGCCAGAATCTGTAGGTGGGCTCAAGATGGTAAAAGGCGTCTATGTGACATATGGCAAAATGGGCCTATGCCCTCCCTAGAAGAACTTAGGACAGGTGCAGGAGAATAGTTAGATTATCTCAGCCTTTATCAGCTGTATAATTATATTAGATCTGTTCGGCGGGAAGGGTACGCACCACGAGAGCTAACGGACCTGGAAAATATGTGTAGAACAGGTAAAGCGACGGGCCATCTGAACTCAAGGTTCTATACACAACTGTCAGAAGATGAGGGAGACCAACAATTGCTGTTTATCCAAAAATGGGAGCAGGAGTTAAATACCGTGTGGTCAAAAGAGCAGATAAATAAGATCCTGAGATTAGTTCATCAATCATCACTAGATTGTAAGATCCAAGAGACAGGGTATAAAATTCTAACCAGATGGTATAGAGTCCCATCACTATTACACAGAATAAAAGAGGCGGTCTCAGGAAAATGCTGGCGGTGTGGATTGGAGGATGGAAACATGGTCCATATTTTTTGGGGATGTAAAAGAGTGCGGCCATTTTGGAATAAGATAGCAGTGGCTATAAAACATATAACCAATGTGGATATACTAGAGGACCCCGCGTTGTGCTTGCTGCATTTGACAGGAAGCTCAGTGTGGAGCTACAGAAAGTCCCTGACTCTGCGTCTGTTGAATGCAGCAAGGGCATGCATACCTATTTTCTGGAAACAGACAGTGATCCCAACTTACGAGTTGTGGTGTGGGAAGGTCAACGAGATTCTTAAGATGGAAGAGCTGTCCGCCATATTGGGAAATTCAGAGGATCAAGTTAAGTTGAGATGGAGACCCTGGGTGCAATACTTGGAAGCCAATTCTTCCTAAAGGGAGTTTAAGAGAGGGTTACCCTGGGCGGAGCCGGGTCCAGGCTGCGGGGGGACGGTCCCCATACCCCTCCTGGTGTATGGTAATATAGTATGGAATATATCTTCATACGAAGAAATGTTGGGAATGTGCACATAAAAGTGTTTTTTTTTTCTTTTTCTTCTTTTTTTTTTTTGAGTCATCGGTTTAATTGGGGGGAGGAGGGTGGGGGAGGTAAGGGGGGTGGGGTTTGGTCAGAACATGACAATGTTTGTTTGAAATGTATGTATATATAAAAAATCACCAATAAAGATATAAATTAAAAAAAACAAGGAAGTGCCGTTTATCGACTTTGACAGAGTGTGAGGTGAGCTGATAAGCAGCATCTCCTCACAGGAAAAACCTGTAAAGGTAATCACGGCACTGATGATCAGTGCCACAATTACAATGCAGCCCCAACAGTGCCCATCAGTAACGTCAGTCTGTGCCCATCAGTGACGTCAGTCTGTGCCCATCAGTGACACCAATCAATGCTAACTTTCAGAGCCCATCAGAGCCGTCCATAAGTGCCGTCTATCAGTGGTCATCAGTGCTGCATATTAGTGCCTCCTCATCCGTGCCACCCCATCAGTGCCTCCTCATCAGTGGCCATCAGTGCAGCCTATCAGTGCCCATCAGTGCAGCCTCATCAGTGCACATCAGTGTAGGAGAAGAATTATTTAATAAATTTATTGACAGAAACTAAAACCTTTTTTTCTCTTTCGTTCACTGATGGACACAGCTCCATGTCTTTTTAGATCCTTGGGCTTAAACTGCTCTCTCTTCAGGAGTAGGACTAGGCGGAAACACTTTTGGCTACGCCCCTGAGGCAGTCCCAGGGGGTATATCATCACTTCCTGCTATAGGACTTCAGTTTTTTCTGCCTAGTCAGGAGTAAGGACCTGGCTCCCTGCTAGAAACTGTGGTCCTGGCATTTTTTCCTTTTTTTAAATGAAATTGTTTCTTTTCCTTTTGTTATTTTCTATTCCCGTGTGAACTAAAATCAATCTGTTCCTCTGTGAACTACAAACAAAAGCTGCAATGGGCCACGCACTGGATATCCTAGATCCTTATGGCCTTCCCAGTCTAGCCTGTGAGCGCTACCTAACTATTAGCTCCGCACTAGGTTGGCCGCAACATAGCCCCACTGGAAGGGGGCTGGCCGGCGAATGAAACACCTCGCGAGGTCGCATAGCCTGGTCATGACAACGGTCACGATCAGAGTCGCAGAGTACCTCTGGACGCAGCACCCCCATTCCAAGATGGTGCAGTGGGCTTCCGGGAGTGGTGCCTGCCTAAAACGAAGGTGTGGTGGGTAGTGCCCCCCTTTTCTCTGCGAATTGCTGGGGTGGTGGCAGGCCCTTCCTGAGGATGGTAGGCCTCCCCTGTGTCCTTCCTCACCTCATGGTTCCCCCCCTCTCCCTAGCAGGGTTCACTCTGCATTGGTCGCCCTCACCTGCCCCCAGCCCTCTCCCCTAGGCCCCCTTTGGGGTGCACAGGTGTTTCTGGGTGGGGGTGTTACATTGGTGCTGGGGTGGAGGGCGGTAGGAGTGTGCCGCTGGTGGCTCCCTGTTAGGGGTGCCTGCATTTATTGCACTGCGGGGAGCCGCGATTTTGCCACGGATGGTTGTTTTCAGCCTCGGCGGGCCATGTTTTTGTAGTCTGGTGGCCATGTTTTGGGTTTCCCATTGTAGCCTATGTGGCAGCCATTTTCTTGAAGTCCAGTGTGGGGTCATGCAGGGGGGGCATCTAGTGACAGTGTCAGTGCTTCCTCTTCCTCTTTGATCGCAGTGTGGCAGGATGTTTGGCGCTCTGCGCTGGTGCGCTGATCCTTGTGGTGCTCCGAGCGGTTTGCAGGGGAATTTTTCGAAAAAAAAACATTTTTTCTTTTGGGCACAGTGTGGCTTTGATTTGATTTTTTTGCCCTGGCGGCCATGACGGTGGCCCTGCAGTTACTTGTGTCAAAGGTTTATATGGCCCTGCAAAGGCAGCCTAGCAAGAAGCTCCCCCCCGCCTTCACCTGTATCCTCTACCTCCTCAGAGTCTGGGGTGGATTTAGCCACTGCGGATGCGAGTCAGCCCACTGGGTCTGCGTCCACACACCGTGAGGGCATCAACAGTGAGGAGGAATTCTCTTCCTCTGCAGCCGTGCATGAAAAAAAAAAAAAAAACAGCCAGGAACTGCTAGTGACAGACTTAAAGGGACACACACTAGGTAAGTAAGACTGGTGACTGAGATTGTACACTGACTGAGGGTGTAGTGTAGTACCTGAGTATCTGTGAGTACCTGTTACTACCTGAGTACCTGTTACTACCTGAGTACCTGTGGGTACCTGTTACTACCTGAGTATCTGTGAGTACCTGTTACTACCTGAGTATCTGTGAGTACCTGTTACTACCTGAGTATCTGTGAGTACCTGTTACTACCTGAGTACCTGTTACTACCTGAGTACCTGTGAGTACCTGTTACTACCTGAGTATCTGTGAGTACCTGTTACTACCTGAGTATCTGTGAGTACCTATTACTACCTGAGTGTCTGGGAGTACCTATCACTACCTGAGTGTCTGGGAGTACCTATTGCTACCTGAGTGTCTGGGAGTGTCTGTGCGACTGAGTGTTGTGCGTCTGACCGGGCTGTGCGACTTAGTGTTGTGCGTCTGACCGGGCTGTGCGACTCAGTGTTGTGCGTCTGACCGGGCGGTGCGACTGATTGTTGTGCGTCTGACCGGGCTGTACGCCTGAGTGTTGTGCGTCTGACCGGGCTGTGTGACTGAGTGTTGTGCGTCTAACCGGGCTGTGCGACTGAGTGTTATGCATCTGACCGGGCTGTGCGACTTAGTGTTGTGCGTCTGACCGGGCTGTGCGACTCAGTGTTGTGCGTCTGACCGAGCTGTTCGACTCAGGGTGGTGCGTCTGACCGGGCTGTGCTACTCAGTGTTGTGCGTCTGACCGGGCTGTGCGACTCAGCGTTGTGCGTCTGACCGGGCTGTGCGACTTAGTGTTGTGCGTCTGACAGGGCTGTGCGACTTAGTGTTGTGCATCTGACCGGGCTGTGCGACTGAGTGTTGTGCGTCTGACCGGGCTGTGCGACTTAGTGTTGTGCGTCTGACCGGGCTGTGCGACTCAGCGTTATGCGTCTGACCGGGCTGTGCGACTTAGTGTTGTGCGTCTGACCGGGCTGTGCGACTCAGCGTTGTGCGTCTGACCGGGCTGTGCGACTGAGTGTTGTGCGTCTGACTGGGCTGTGCGACTTAGTGTTGTGCATCTGACCGGGCTGTGCGACTGAGTGTTGTGCGTCTGACTGGGCTGTGCGACTTAGTGTTGTGCGTCTGACCGGGCTGTGCGACTCAGCGTTGTGCGTCTGACCGGGCTGTGCGACTTAGTGTTGTGCGTCTGACCGGGCCCGGTGCGACTCAGCGTTGTGCGTCTGACCGGGCTGTGCGACTGAGTGTTGTGCGTCTGACCGGGCTGTGAGATTGTGAGTGTTGTGCAACTGAGTGTCAAGTGAGTGGAGCGGAATACCAGAGGGTGAGAAGGTAGCGTTAGGAAGCCAGGAAATAGCCACATAGGATAGACTTAAATCGCTGAATCCCCATTAGATTAGATAGTAGGTACAATGCCCGGCGGGTGTGGAGGTGCGACTCGGTGTACATCTTGTGATATGTATGCGTTCCTCAGACATGCGATCGAGGGCGAATACAAATGCGCAAAATGTAAGCACGTTGCTTCACTGGAAGCTCAGGTCCTGAATCTAGGGAAGCAGCTGGCAACACTGAGACGAATGTCCATACCGGAGGAGAGCCAGGATCGTACCAGTCAGGTGCAGACAGAGGTCTGCACAGAGGTGGGCTGAATGTTGGAGGTGCAGGCATCAGAGCAGAGTAGAGGGGTGACAGTTAGGAGGGGTAGAAGGGGACAAGGCAAGGAGGCTGATCCTGGGCTGGAGCACCCCAATAGATACGCCCCGTTGTGTGATGTTGGGGAAACCAGTCAGGGACCAGCATTGCTGGAGCAGAGTGACGCCCCTAGCTGCCAGGGGAAGAACTCCTCCAGTGAGGCCAGGAGAAAGGGAAAGGAAAGACAGGTGCTGGTGGTAGGGGACTCAATTATTAGAAGGGCAGATAGTGTAATCTGTGACAAAGACCGTGTGCGCCGAACAGTCTGTTGTTTGCCGGGCGCTCGGGTTCGGCACATCGCGGATCGGGTGAACAGATTATTGGGTGGGGCTGGGGAAGACCCAGCTGTCATGGTACACGTGGGTACCAATGACATAAGCAGAGGAAGATGGAGAGTCCTAAACGATTTCAGGGACTTAGGCGCTAAGTTGAGGACTAGGACCTCCAAGGTAGTATTTTCCGAAATACTACCTGTACCTCGAGCCACACCAGAGAGGCAGCGGGAGATTAGGGAAGTTAACGAGTGGCTGAGGAGCTGGTGTAGTAAGGAGGGTTTCGGGTTCCTGGAGAACTGGGCCGACTTCTCAGTCGGTCACCGGCTCTTTGGTAGGGACGGATTGCACCTAAATGGGGTGGGTGCAGCCGTACTGGGTGAGAGGATGGCCAAAAAGTTAGAGGGGCTTTTAAACTAGGGAATGGGGGGAGGGTACAGATGTAGAATTAGCCAGTGGAAGGCAAGTTTCAGAGGGCAGAAATGGGGGCATTAGCGGTAGGGTGTTCGGAGCTCCTAAACCCAGGGTGGGTACGGGGAAAAATCAAGAGAGCAGCCTAAAAACATCAAATGAGGATAAATGTAACCGATCAAAATTACGAGGCTTGTATACCAATGCCAGAAGCATGGCCAACAAGATGGGAGAGCTGGAGCTGCTGATGTTTGAGGAGGACTTAGATTTTGTGGGGATAACTGAGACTTGGTTTGACAGCTCTCATGACTGGATGGCGACCATTCAGGGGTATTCCCTTTATCGCAGAGATAGAGAAGGTAAAAAAGGGGGAGGGGTATGTTTGTATATTAAGAACAGTATACAGTAATCCCCCGCTACATCGCGGTTCAGTTTTTGCGGTCCCGGTAATTCGCGGTTTTTTTTGTAATGTTATTTTACTATATAAATCATTAAAAATGAAAGATTTTCGTGTTTTTCATAGCTCTTGCTCTGTCTCTAAGTATCTTTTATGTGTTTAAATGAGTTTCTATTGTTTTAAAAGTGTGTTTAAAGACCTTAAAATGCTTTTATACGTACAGTGACAGTAAAAAAATCATGCCTACAATGCATTTTATTAGGGTTTTTCTATTTCGCGGAATTTCACTTTTCGCGGCTGGGTCCGGAACGTAACCCCCGCAATGGAGGGGGGTTTACTGTACAGGTAAATATGAGGGATGATATTAATAATGGAGCTATGGACGAGGCAGAATCCCTATGGGTAGAGCTTCAAAGGAAAGGCACGGTGGGGAAGGTAATATTGGGCGTATGCTATAGGCCCCCCAACCAGAGGGAGGAGGGTGAGGCGGACCTCATGTTACAGATAGGATTGGCAGCAAGGATGGGAAATGTCATTATAATGGGGGACTTTAATTATCCTGATATAGACTGGGCAGAAGGAACCGCGCATTCAGCCAAGGCTCGGCAGTTCCTAAATGTTTTACAGGACAATTTCATGGGTCAGATGGTGAATGCACCGACAAGAAACAATGCGGTGCTTGACCTACTGATTACCAACAATACAGACGTGCTCACGGATATAGAAATACGGGACAACTTAGGGAACAGTGACCATAGGTCAATTGGTTTCAGTATTAATTACAGTAATAGGAAACACAAGGGTAATATAAGGACACTGAATTTCAAAAGAGCCAATTTCCCTAAACTGCGCTCGCTGCTAGAAAATATCAAATGGGATAGAACCCTGGGAACAAAGAACACGGAGGAAAAATGGGAGTGCTTCAAGAGCATACTTAACAAGGGGGTGGGCCAGTGCATTCCACAGGGAAATAAATTTAAAAGAGCAAAACTAAACCCTGGGTGGCTAAACTCCAACATAAAAATGCATATTATAGCTAAAGAAAAGGCCTTCAAAAAATACAAGACTGAGGGGTCATTTGCAGCATTTAAGCACTACAAAGAGTGTAATAAGAAATGTAAAGACGAAATCAGGGCGGCTAAAATAGAACACGAGAGACATATAGCGGAGGAGAGTAAAAAGAACCCCAAGAAGTTCTTTAAGTATATAGACAGTAGGAAAGCGAGGCCAGAGCACATTGGCCCCATAAAAGATGATAAAGGAAAAATGGCCACAGAGGACAGAGAAAAGGCGGAAGTGTTAAATAATTTCTTTTCTTCAGTCTTCACAAAGGAATCGGGGGGCTACACGAACCCAGCTTGTAAGGCCGAACTAAATAATACACCTCAGGAAGTGCCGCCATGGCTAACAGAGGATAGACTTAGAGCTAAACTAGAGAAACTTAACATAAATAAATCCCCGGGACCGGATGGCTTGCACCCAAGGGTTCTTAATGAGCTCAGCCAGGTGATTGCCAGACCATTATTCTTGATCTTTAAGGATAGTTTACAGACGGGTATGGTGCCAGCTGATTGGAAAAAAGCCAACGTGGTACCAATATTTAAAAAGGGGCCGAGATATATCCCGGGTAACTATAGGCCGGTCAGCCTAACATCAGTAGTCTGCAAAATTTTGGAGGGGATGATAAGGGACCACATACAAGACTTTAGTAATGAAAACGGTATTATAAGTAGTAATCAGCATGGATTCATGAAAAATCGTTCGTGCCAAACCAATCTATTAACCTTCTACGATGAAGTGAGCTGCCACTTAGATAAAGGTAAGCCTGTGGATGTGGTGTATCTGGACTTTGCAAAGGCCTTTGACACCGTTCCCCACAAACGCTTACTGTACAAACTAAGGAAGGTAGGTATGGACCATAAGGTGAGTACCTGGATAGAGAACTGGCTCCAGGGGAGAGTACAGAGGGTGGTGATTAATGGGGAGTATTCGGATTGGGCGGGTGTGGAAAGTGGGGTCCCCCAGGGTTCTGTCCTGGGACCAATCCTGTTTAATTTATTCATAAATGATCTAGAGGAGGGGATATCTAGTACAATCTCAGTATTTGCAGATGATACTAAATTAGGCTTGCCAATATCTTCTATGCAGGATGTGGAAATCTTGCAAGCAGACCTGAACAAAATAACGGGGTGGGCAACTACATGGCAGATGAGATTTAATGTTGAAAAATGTAAAGTAATGCACTTGGGGGCCAGAAACCAGAAAGCAAGCTACTCACTAGGGGGGGAACCTCTGGGTGAGTCTAGGATGGAAAGGGACCTGGGGGTACTGGTAGACAACAGGCTTGGCAGTGGCATGCAATGCCAAGCCGCCGCAAGCAAAGCCAACAGAATACTGGGTTGTATAAAAAAGGGGATTCACTCCAGAAATAAAGAGATTATTCTTCCACTCTACAAGACTCTGGTCCGGCCACATCTGGAGTATGCTGTCCAGTTCTGGGCACCGGTCCTCAGGAAGGATGTGCTGGAACTGGAGAAAGTCCAGAGAAGGGCAAGAAAAATAATTAGGGGAATGGAGGACATCAGCTATGAGGAAAGACTACAAGCACTGAACCTATTCTCTCTGGAGAAGAGACGATTGAGGGGGGATATGATATCAATGTACAAATACTGTACTGGCGACCCTAGCATAAGGAACAAACTATTCAGAGAAAGGAGATACAATAAGACACGTGGCCACTCACTAAAACTTGAGGAAAGGCGGTTTAACCTTAAAGTGCGTAAGGGGTTCTTCACTGTAAGAGCGGTAAGGATGTGGAATTCTCTTCCACAAGCAGTTGTATCAGCAGGGAGCATTGATAGTTTCAAAAAACTATTAGATGGACACCTTAAAGACCACAAAATACAGGGGTATACAATGTACGGTTAAAAGCAAACACACACACACATCATAGGTTGAACTGGATGGACTGATGTCTTTTTTCAACCTCACTAACTATGTAACTATGTAAAAAAGGCGCTGGTGGAGGCATTGATTGTGTCAGTGTGGGAAACTTTAAAGTTGGAGGACTCAGCTAATGCTGAGTCGGTGACGCCGGTGCAGTTTGGCACCCGCAGATCTTCCAAGCTGGCTAAGGTGTTCCCCTTTAATGCCTATTTTGACAAGATTGTCACTAGTCAGTGGGGATCCCTGAAATGCATGGTTGGAATACCTAAGCATTTCCTTAGGAGATATCCCTTTGAGGAGTCTCCCCTGAAGAACCGTCTGTAGACTCTCAGGTTTCCAGGCTAAATAAGGCCACACTTTTGCCAGTGTAGGATTCTTCATCTTTTGAGGATCCTGTGGACAAGATAGCTGAGGCTCTGGTTTGTTACAGTACCTTTTCACTGTGGCAGGTTCAATATTGGCGCTGGTGTTTGCTATCACCTTGGTATCCCAAACCTCAATGGAATGGGAACATTTTTTACGCCAGGATCTGGAAGGGGTCAACATCCTCCTGAGCTGGCGGATCAGTTGATCCAGGGGCTACAGTACATTTGTGATGCATCTATGGATGCGGCCCCTTTGGCTGGCAGAGTTTCTGTGACAGCGGTGATCCTTCACAGCATGATTTGGTTGAAGTACTGGTCGGCCAACAAGGCTTCTAAAAAGGTGCTGACTGATCTACCTTTTTGTAGGTAGAAGAGCCTTACGGGAGGTAATAGTACCTTACTTCTGCAGGTTGCTAAGGGCAAGGAACCTTTTTCTCAGCTCAAGAACGGCCCTTTCGTATGACTTGATCGCAGGAAAAGGGTTCAAGATCCACATGTAACTTTGCGGCAGCTCCAAGAGACCCTGGAATGGTTAGTTGAAAGCAGGTACTACTGGTTCCGGACAAGCCTTGCCCAGCCTGAAGGGGCACCCTCGCCCGTATCTGGGGTGGGGGGACGTCTTTGCTTCTTTCCGGATCCGTGGACCTTTGCTTATTCAGGACAAATGGGTCCACGAGTTGATTCGGTTGGGCTACAAGATCGAGTTTTGGTCCTTTTCCTTCCAATTTACGCCTGTCTCACGTTCGGCTGTAGAGCCTTTACAGGGCAGTGCAGCACAAGGAGGTATTGTGCCGGTTCCAGACTCAGAACGTTTTCAAGGCTTTTATTCAAATCTGTTTACCGTTCCCAGGAAGGAAGGCAAGGTCCGTCCGATCTTGGACCTCAAGGCTCTGAACCACTTTGTGCGGTTTCTGAAATTTCAGACGGAGTCTATTCACAGGGTAGTGGCTTTCCTTCATCAAGGGGATCTTTTGGCTTCTATCGATCTCAAGGATGCTTACCTCCATATTCCAATATATGTCGGGCACCAGCGTTTTCTTTGTTTTGCCGTGGGTGAGGAGCACTATCAATTTGTGGCCTTACCTTTTGGTCTCGCTTCAGCTCCTCGGGTGTTCACAAAAGTTTTGGCCCCAGTCTTGGCCTTGCTTTGGCAAAAGGGGATCATGGTACTAGGTTACCTGGACTATCTGTTTTTGCGTGCAAAGTCTTCTTTGGCTCTAGAAGTCGACTTGAACATTACTGTGCGAACTCTACAGGAGTTTGGATGGACACTGCATTTTCAGAAATTGGCTTTGACTTTGTCCAGCAAGCTGGAGCCTTGGCCCGGGTGTTTCTTCCACAGGCGAAACTACTGAAGTTGCAAGATGCGATGTGACTCCTGTTGTCCAACCGTCGGTTGTCGCTCAGGACTTGCATGCAAGTGCTGGGTCTGATGATCTCCACCTTCGAGGCAGTTCTGTTTGCTCAGTTTCATACCAGACCTCTGCAAAGAGAGATTCTTGCCAAATGGAACAAGGATCCGCAGTCGCTAGATGATCTGATCCTGTTGAGTCGGGGTATGAGAGGGTCTCTGATATGGTGGCTCCGCTCCCCGGCGCTTTGCCTGGGAAAGTCTTTTCTTCCCCTGTATTGGACAGTGATTTTCACAGATGCCAGCCTGTCCAGGTGGGGAGGTGTCTTGGGAATATACTCGGCTCAAGATGTTTGGACTCAAGGGGAGTCCAGTCTGCCGATCAACATCCTGGAGATTCGGGCGATCAGGCTTTGTCTGTCTCAGTGGACAGATCGTCTGCAGGAATGCCCGCTAAAGATACAATCAGACTAAGCTACGGCGGTGGCATATGTCAATCATCAAGGGGGCACAAGGAGTGCCCTGGTTGCCCGAGAAGTAGCTGGCATCCTGAGGTGGGCAGAACTATATGTTCTGGCCCTCTCTGCTGTGCACATTCCGGGAGTAGAGAATTGGCAAGAGGACTATCTCAGTCGGCAGACTATGGATCAGAGAGAATGGTCTCTTCACCCCGAGGTATTTCATCAGCTGTGTCTCCGGTGGGGGACCCCCAATGTGCACCTGTTGGCCTCCTCCCGTCTCAACAGGAAGGTGCAGAGGTTCGTGTCAAGGTCTCAGGATCCTCTGCCAGATGCCGCAGACGCCCTGGTGGCCCATTGGGGTTAGTATCGTCTGACTTACGCTTTTCCTCTGATACAACTTCTGTCAAGACTGCTACGCAGAATCAAGGTAGAAGGGATTCCAGTCATTCTAGTGGCACCAGACTGGCCTCGCCAGTCTTGGTACACAGGCCTGGTAAGGCTGGTAGCAGATGTCCCTTGGAAACTTCCTCTTAGGGAAGATCTTCTGTGTCAGGGACTAATCTTCCATCCTGCTTTACAGTCGCTGGCTTTAACGGCCTGGCTATTGAAAGCCAGGACAGAGGGCTGTTGGAATTGGTGATTCCTACGCTGTTAAAAGCTAGGAAATCTACTTCCAGGAAGGTTTATCATCGAGTTTGGAAGGCGTACATTGCAGGGGTTTTTTCCCCATTCCTTTTCTGTGTCTCGCCTGTTTGATTTTGTACAACTAGGTGTACAGTATATCAACGTTTGGCTCTGGGCACCATCAAGGGCTAGTTTTCTGATTTGGCCATATTTTTCCAAAGGCCATAGAAGGTGAAGTCCTTGGTTCACAATTTTGTCCAGGGAATTTGCCATCTGGCTCCTCCCTCCCTGTGGGATCTCAATTTGGTACTGTCGGTACTTCAAAAGCCTCCTTTTGAAAACATTTGTGAACTTCCTTTGCTCACTCTGTCGCTATTACATCTGCGCGTAGGGTGTTGGAGTTGGCTGCGTTGTCCTGTCGGTCACCCTACCTGGTGGTTCACAGGAACAAAGTGGTGTTACGACCCTGTCAGGCGTTCCTTCCTAAGGTTGTCTCTGGGTTTCATTTGAATGAAGATATTGTGTTGCCATCCTTATGTCCTAGGCCGAAACATCCTAAAGAAATTGATCTACATTCCCTGGATGTAATCCGGCAATTTGGGTGTACCTGGCGGTGACTGAGTTACGAAATCCGATTCTTTGTTCTTACGGATGGTCTTCATAAGAGGCAGTCCGCATCTGTTGCGTATTTCCAGATGGATCAGGCAGACGGTGGTGCAGACCTATTCTATTAAGGGTCAGGTTCCTCCTTTCCCTGTCAAGGCACATTCTTTGAGGGAGCTCAGTGCCTCCTGGGCCTTTCATCATGAGGCTTCAGGGGTTCAGGTGTGCACGGCAGCTACATGGTTGTCTGTACACATATTCACAAAGTTTTATAAGGTGGATGTATTGCATCTTCGGATGCTGCGTTCGGCCGCAAAGTTTTGCAGGCTGCGGGAAGAGACTCCCGCCTCTTGAGGGTGTATTGTTTCCTGGTGGTGAGCTCCAGTTGTTCCTGGTTGAGCCCCTTGTTTTACCTGGTTGGCTATGTTTAGCCCTTGTTGGGAATTATATGTATTGCTGTTCCCCCCCCCCCCCCCTCATGTTGATACTGCTTTGGGACATCCCAAGGGTCTAAGAAGACATGGAGCTGTGTCCCTCAGTGAATGAAAGAGAAAACTGGATTTTTGTCTTACCGTAAAAATCCTTTTCTCTGAGGTTCACTGACGGACACAGAATCCGTCCCTCTGTTGGGTTGCGTTATGTATTCTTCTGACACTGCTTGTTACAAACTGAAGTTCTATAGTAGGAAGTAATGGTATATCCTTGGGACTGCTTCAGAGGTGTAGCCAAAATTGTTTCCGCCTAGTCCTACTCTTGAAGGGAGAGCAGTATAAGCCCAAGGGTCTAAGAAGACATGGAGCTGTGTTTGTCAGTGAACCTCAGTGAACAATTGTTTTTTTTTTCAATTTGTTTTTTTTTTAGTGTTTTCAGCAAAACAAAAACCCAGCGATGATTAAATACTACCAAAAGAAAGCTCTGTTTGTGGGAGGAAAATTATAAATTCATTTGGGTACAGCATTGCATGATCGCCCAATTGTCATTCAAAGTGTGACATCGCTGAAAGCTGAAAACTGGCCTAGGCAGGAAGGGGGCGAAAGTGCCCTTTATTGAAGTAGTTAAAGTGGATGTAAACCCTCACATATTCCCTGCAAAGTAAACAGCCTCAGGTGATACACAGAGATGAAACAAATCTCCCTATATAAGTTTTATTTGTATATCTGCTGTCTTCAGCTTTCTACACTGTTTAGAATCTCAACATCATGTTAGAATTTTTTCTTCCTGTTCCAGAAGTTGATGCGGACTCTTCGCATACACAGTGTGACAGCTGATTGGAGGAAAGGCAATCCCCCCCCCCCCCCTCAACATAGGCAGAGGAAGGAATAAACATGCAGAGCTATGCTGTGAATAGACCAGTTCTCTGCTAATCTATCTCTTTGCACCAACTTCAACACAAATTTCCAGCTGCTTTCATCTCCTGTGTCGGAAAACTTGTCAGAAGTTATCACAGGACTTAGGACTTTGGAGAGAGATAAGTAAACACTACAGATATATGTGCCTAGATAACATTTCATGAATGGGGTTTACATCCACTTTATTAACACAATGCCTCTTCACAGGACAGTGCCCTTATTAATGCCTCTTCACAGCACAGTGCCTCTACACAGCTCAATGTCCCTTAACAGTGCCTTTTCACAGTTCAGTGCCTCTTAACAGTGCCTCTTCACAGCACAGTGCCCCTTAACACTGCCTCTTCACAGCATAGTGCCCCTTAACAGTGCCTCTTCACAGGACAGTGCCCCTAACAATGACTCTTCACAACATAGTGCCCCTTAACAGTGCCTCTTCACAACACAGTGCCCCCTTTTAATGCAAGTCTCCCCCGCACAGAGCTATGGTACTTTTGGCAGGGCAGAGGCACTTATTATCCTGGAGTCCTCTCCTAGCTCTGCTGCCTGGCCACTGATGTCATCCCTACAGTGAGTGAGAGGTGGACGGAGGGCGGGAGCTGCCCAAGTTATTATGTTACCAAGTGGGTGATTTCCCGACATGTTAATAAGAGAACTCCTGCCCTCTGTCCTGATCCGCAGAAGCTCCCGCCCACACCCTTACCATCTGTAAGAATGACACTGGTGGAAGGCGGTAGATCCAGGAGAGGACACCAAGCTGTGAGCATGTGACACGACCCTGGTCCGAAACAGAACTGTCACTCAGTCCGGTTCCGGTCCGCAGTCTGCCATTTAGTGACCCATGACCTAGAATAATCAGAAACCTAGAAAAAAATGTCAATAACAACATATATAATTGCATTTCACCCTGAACTTTCATGATTAAAGGTGTACTGGTGGGGAACTTGTAGGAATTGTCCAGCAGGTAACGTTTGGAAGCTGAGGTGGAGGCGAGATTTCTCTTTCATAGTTGCCTCATATTGATGATTGATCAATATTCAGCCTTCAGAATATATAAAGATATATTATATAATCATTCTAAAAAGAAAATAAATATGCCTGTATGGTTGTATTTATTTCTACTAAGTCAGCTAATAGATTCCAATGGTTTCCACTACCATTCTATGCTGATGACACCCAAATCTAGCTCTCTACTCCTCAGCTCACCCAATCAGTCTCCTCCCGCATCATTGATTTACAAATAGACATATCAGCCTGAATGTCACACCACTTCCTCAAACTGAATTGATCTAAAACAAGCTCATAATGATTCCTCCCCCACGTGCCCCTTCCCCTGAATTCTCTGTCAAGATCAATGGAACAACTATCAGTCCTTCCACACATGACAGGGTGCTAGGGGTAACCCTGGACTCTGCACTGTCCTTTCAGGCCCACATTCAATCCCTGTCCAAATCACGCCGCCTTAACCTAGACAACATCCTTAAAATACACCCCTTTTTAATCAACAACACCACCTAGCTTCCAATTCACTCTCTGGTTATCTCTCGCCTCGACTACTGCAACTCCCTCCTCATTGTATTACCTTTACATAGATTATCCCCCTTCAGTCCTTAATGAATGCTGCTGCAAAACTCATCCACCTTACCACCCGTTCAGTGTCCTTCACCTCTGTCTGCCAATCCCTTCACTGGCTTTCACTCACCCAACGAATAGAATTCAAAGTACTAACAAAAGTTTACAATGCCATCCACAACTCTGCCCCCTGCTACATCACTAACCTGATTTCAAAATATCAACCAAGCCACTCCCTTTCGGTCCTCCCAAGACCTCCTGCTCTAGCTCCCTTGTCCCCTCTTCCCATGCTCACCTCCAGGATTTCTCCAGAGCTTCTCCCATCCTTTGGAACTCTCTACCCCAATCTGTCTGACTGTCCCCTAATCTATCCATCTTTAGACGATCCCTGAAAACCCTTCTCTTTAAAGAAGCCTGTACGGCTTCTAACTAATGCACTGTTTCACTTTTTCCATCAGTTCATCCCCCAATGCTATTACCTTTTGTATCAATTGACCCTCCCTTTTAGATTGTAAGCTCTAATGAACAGGGCCCTCTGATTCCTTTTGTACCAAATTGTATTTTAAGTGTAATGTCTGCCTTTATTTTGTTAAGCGCTGTGCAAACTGTTGACGCTTTATAAATCCTGTATCATAATAATAATAATAGCCTAGAAAAACACATAATTGTAAATTAAATTTAAAAAAAGTATTTGTGTTTAAATGCCAATATGGGCTTTAATAGTGGTCTGTCAGGGGAATTTACATTTTTCAGCCAGAATGAGTCCTCTTTCATAAATTTTATTTTACTCAATCTGTTTAATTTTGTTCCATTAGATTAGAACAACAAAACCTACACGGCTTAGTACTTTGGTTTCTTACAGGTGTGGGGGCAGGAAATTGTGGGTGCTGTTCCTATTACTGGATGAGAAAGTAGCTTCAATTTACAAATTTATTGTATGCAACAGCATGTCAATTGTAATGCACACATTATTGTGTATTTAATAAAATAAAATGCATCTCATATACAGTATTTGGTGGGATGTATCATCTGTCTTTCAAAAGGAGAATAAGTGAACTGTGATGCATGTGCCCTTTCAAATTTTTCATGACATTTTTACAAATACATAGTGGGGCTCTTTCATTTTAATCTCTTCATTTTAATACATAGAGGATTTATGCACAAATACAAGAACATTACAGGAAATACTTCCTCTTTGCCTCTGACACCCACAGGCATGTGTCTACTGTGACTAATGGTAAATCCAGCCCTGATGTAGAGTATCTATAGTGGGTATATTTAAAAGTAGTGGAGCATTTACGTTGTACCTGCTTATCTGATATTTATTACAGGTACTTGTATAGCGCTGTCAATTTATGCAGCAATTTACATATATATATATTTTGTACATTCACATCAGTCCCTGCCCTTAAGGAGCTTACAGTCAAAGGCACCTCACACATACACATATTATGGCCAATTTAGACAGGAGCCAATTACCATACCAGAATGTCTTTGGAGTGTGGATGGAAACCGGAATACCCAGAGGAAACTGACGCAGGCACAGGGAGAACGTGCAAACTCCAGACTGGTAGTGTTGTGGTTGGGATTTTATCATGCTTATTCACTGATTGGGCAATAACTACTAGTGATTGATATACATTTGTTATTTCTTTGTAAATGTATATTTTTCTTGAGGTTTGTGTTTTTGATGAAAAAAAAATTGTCAGCAGGTACAAATGCTGTTCTTAGTGGCTTTTTCATTTCTAGTATTTACCAGTGCCTGGAGTTCAGTGCTGTCTTACCACAGCTGGTTCTTCTGACAGCTTCGGGTCAAATGCACTGCCATCTTGGATTTAGGAGCCAGCTGTCACCTCCTGAAGGAATCACTGTCAGCTCTCCATTGTGCAAACACAATATCGTGTAGCGCTGTAGGACTGGTCCTGCAGCCTTCTGGAACATATGATGTGTACCAGGTGGCTGTTGGTGGAGGGCATGAACAGGGGTCAGGCCCAAGTGTCATTTTTGCCTAAGTGAGAACTGAGGGAGTGAGTACCTGTTACAAAGACATCCTCTCCTTGTAAAAAAAAAAAAAAAAATGTGCTAGGGGCTGTGGTGGGAAGGAGAAATAGCTGCACTTTCAATTTGGAGTGAAGGTCCGCTTTAAGCAGATGACCTTCCTCATACTAGGTAGATCTTGTTCATAACCTAAATCCTCTTTTACATGGCTAGTCACCAAATTTGGAAACTTTGTGCATCTTTGTGGTCATGTTTTTAGCACCATAGAGAACTGGAATTCAGTGTTTTTCTAAGTTTCAACTTCAACATTACTGTCTTATTCACTAATTGTTTTATTACATCTTGTTCTGCTCGGATAACACATTGAAAGAATATTCACAATTTCTGCTTGTTTTTAAAATTTGAATATTTACATCCTGCTCCTGACCATGGTGCCAGGCCAGCCCAGTACTGTAAATTAGGTGTAGCACTAGTCCCATAGGAGCTGCTGTATGTTAGTTCCCCTGGGTTACCATTAGGAACAACAGAACAGTCTGGCATTTTTTTACCTCAGTGTTTTACCTCAGACAAGAAGCAGTCCAGTATCTTTGGTTTTTAGATTTTATTTGGAACTTGGATAGGAGAATGGAATGAGCGGGATACTCCAACTTAAAGAACTATGCACAATAGGCTGGGACAACTGTAATAGAGCTGAATAGCGCTGATTAACGCTGTATAATGCTAACGCTTAATGAGTAACGCTGAATAGCGCTAGTCACGGCTAGGCCGCTTCTTCACTTTGCCCTTGGCTGTGAATGAATTAATAGAGCTTCCTGAGGTAAACTGTATCCTGAGGTAAGCTGTAGAGGTGTACCGAACTGTTCGCCGGCGGACAGTTCCCGGCGAACTTAGCATGTTCGCGTTCGCCGCTGCGGGCGAACATATGCGATGTTCGGTCCGCCCCCTATAATACATCATTGAGGCAAACTTTGACCCTGAACTTCACAGTCAGCAGGCACATTTCCAGCCAATCAGCATACCTCCCTCCCACACCCTCCCACCTCCTATAAATAAGCAAGGGCAGCATCCATCTTAGATCATTTCTGAAGCAGTGTGTTAGTGAGAGCAGGGAGAGTGCTGCTGCTGCTGTTAATAGCTAGGGACAGTTGTCAGTGTTCCTGGTCTTGCTAGTCAGTGTTCTTGGTCCACTACTGCTGTAAGGACAGCATCCTATTCCTGACAGCACCCCAAAAAGCCCTTCTAAGGGCTGGTATTTGTGTAATTTTTTTTATATATATATATATATATATATATATATATATATATATATCTAGTGTCCCCAAAAGCCCTTTTAAGGGCTGGTAATTGAGGATTTTTTTATTTATATATATATATATATATATATATATATATATATATATATATATCTAGTGTCCCCAAAAGCCCTTTTAAGGGCTGGTAATTGAGTTCTTTCTTTATATATATATATATATATATATATATATATATATATATATATATATATATAGATATATATCTATATATATATCTAGTGTCCCCAAAAGCCCTTTTAAGGGCTGGTAATTGAGGATTTTTATTTTATTTATATATATATATATATATATATATATATATATATATATATATATATATATGTATCCCCAAAAGTCCTTTTAAGGGCTGGTAATTGAGTTTTTTCTTTTTATATATATATATATATATATATATATATATATATCTATTGTACACTGCAGTTGCCTGCCCGCTGTGTGTGAGAGGCCACAGACCCACCACAGACTGTACTGTGTGCACACCACACTCATTTCGGGTGGCACAGGCACAGTACCGTGCATTTTAAAAAATATATATTTTTTTCCTCTGTCATGAGTGCTGTGTCAGGTCCACAGAGTGTACTGTACCCACTGCAGTGCACTGCCCACCACTGATATATATACGGTGGCACAGCATCTTGTTGCAAATTTTAAAAAAAATATATATATTTTTTATTATTGCAGTTGCCTGGGCTGCCAGTGCCTGTCAGGTCCACAGAGTGTACTGTGCCCACTGTAGTGCCACTGCGTGCCCACCCACCACTGATATATATACGGTGGCACAGCAGCTTGCAAAGTAAAAATATATATATTTTTTTTATAATTGCAGTTGCCTGGGTGCCAGTGACTGTCAGGTCCACAGAGTGTACTGTGCCCACTGCAGTGCCACTGCGTGCCCACCCACCACTGATATATACGGTGGCACAGCAGCTTGCAAATTAAAAATATATATATTTTTTTATAATTGCAGTTGTCTGGGCTGCCAGTGACTGTCAGGTCCACAGAGAGTGTACTGTGCTACTGCCCACCCACCACTGATATATACGGTGGCACAGCAGCTTGCAAAGTAAAAAAATATATATTTTTTTTATAATTGCAGTTGCCTGGGTGCCAGTGACTGTCAGGTCCACAGAGAGTGTACTGTGCCACTGCCCACCCACCACTGATATATACGGTGGCACAGCAGCTTGCAAATTAAAAATATATATATTTTTTTATAATTGCAGTTGCCTGGGCTGCCAGTGACTGTCAGGTCCACAGAGAGTGTACTGTGCTACTGCCCACCCACCACTGATATATACGGTGGCACAGCAGCTTGCAAAGTAAAAAAATATATATTTTTTTTATAATTGCAGTTGCCTGGGTGCCAGTGACTGTCAGGTCCACAGAGTATACTGTGCCCACTGCAGTGCCACTGCGTGCCCACCCACCACTGATATATACGGTGGCACAGCAGCTTGCAAATTAAAAATATATATATTTTTTTATAATTGCAGTTGTCTGGGCTGCCAGTGACTGTCAGGTCCACAGAGAGTGTACTGTGCTGCTGCCCACCCACCACTGATATATACGGTGGCACAGCAGCTTGCAAAGTAAAAAAATATATATTTTTTTTATAATTGCAGTTGCCTGGGTGCCAGTGACTGTCAGGTCCACAGAGAGTGTACTGTGCCACTGCCCACCCACCACTGATATATACGGTCGCACAGCAGCTTGCAAATTAAAAATATATATATTTTTTTATAATTGCAGTTGCCTGGGCTGCCAGTGACTGTCAGGTCCACAGAGAGTGTACTGTGCTACTGCCCACCCACCACTGATATATACGGTGGCACAGCAGCTTGCAAAGTAAAAAAATATATGTTTTTTTTATAATTGCAGCTGCCTGGGTGCCAGTGACTGTCAGGTCCACAGAGTGTACTGTGCCCACTGCAGTGCCACTGCGTGCCCACCCACCACTGATATATACGGTGGCACAGCAGCTTGCAAATTAAAAATATATATATTTTTTTATAATTGCAGTTGTCTGGGCTGCCAGTGACTGTCAGGTCCACAGAGAGTGTACTGTGCTACTGCCCACCCACCACTGATATATACGGTGGCACAGCAGCTTGCAAAGTAAAAAAATATATATTTTTTTTATAATTGCAGTTGCCTGGGTGCCAGTGACTGTCAGGTCCACAGAGAGTGTACTGTGCCACTGCCCACCCACCACTGATATATACGGTCGCACAGCAGCTTGCAAATTAAAAATATATATATTTTTTTATAATTGCAGTTGCCTGGGCTGCCAGTGACTGTCAGGTCCACAGAGTGTACTGTACCCACTGCCCAACACTCATATAGGGTGGCACAGCACCTTGCACTCATAGTACAACACATTAAAAAAAAAAAAATGACAGGCAGAGGCAGGCCACCCCGCAAGGGCCGTCGTGGTCGTGGTGCTGTGATTTCCTTAGGCCCTAGAATAATGCCCAGTGTTCAGAGGCCACCACAGACCCTGAACTCAAAAAATTCTGAGGACATAGTTGACTGGCTTACACAGGACACCCAATCGTCTACAGCTTCCGCTCGGAACCTTAATGCACCATCCTCCTCCAGCTCAGCTTCGGGCACCTCTCAATTTACCACTCGCCAGCCCGCCGGCACCACCACCAACACTAGCACCACAGCCGCTTCACTTGATCCGTCAGAGGAGTTATTTTCACATCAGTTGGAAGAAATAAGTGATGCGCAACTATTAGTGCCAGAGGATGTAGATAACGGGGATATGTCTCAGTCAGGCAGCATTATACACATGGACGTACATTGTGATGATGATGATGATGTTGTACCTGCTGCTGCTGCCTTTGCTGAGTTGTCAAGTGAAGCGGCTGATGATGACGATGTGTCTGTGGATGTCACCTGGGTGCCTGCTCGAAGAGCAGAAGAAGAGGGGGAAAGTTCAGATGGGGAGACAGATAGGAGGAGGAGGAGACGAGTTGGAAGCAGGGGGAGGAGGTCATCGCAAGGAGCTAGTGACGCAGTCAGACAGCATGTAGATTCGGCACTCGGTGTCAGCCAGACAGCACGCCAATCAACGCAAGCTGTTGCCACCACCAGAATGCCGTCCTTGCAAAGCTCAGCAGTGTGGCATTTTTTTTGTGTGTCTGCCTCTGATATCAGCGATGCCATTTGTAACCTGTGCCAAAAGAAACTGAGTCGTGGGAAGTCCAACACCCACCTAGGTACAACTGCTTTGCGAAGGCACATGATCTCACATCACAAACGCCTATGGGATCAACACATGAGTAAAAGCAGCACACAAACTGAAAGCCACCATCCTCCTCCTGGTCCAGCATCTTCAGCCACGTCAACCACTGCTGTCCTCCATGCCCCCTATCAACAACCCGCCCCTCCGCCTCTCACCTTCAGCAGTTCCTGCTCATCTGCCCACAGTCGGGTGTCTGTCAAGGAAATGTTTGAGCGTAAGAAGCCAATCTCACAGAGTCACCCCCTTGCCCGGCGTCTGACAGCTGGCTTGTCGGAACTCTTAGCCCGCCAGCTTTTACCATACAAGCTGGTGGAGTCTGAGGCCTTCAAAAAATTTGTCGCTATTGGGACACCGCAGTGGAAGGTACCCGGCCGAAATTATTTTTCACAAAAGGCAATCCCCAAACTGTACTCTATTGTGGAAAATGAAATCATGTCACGTCTGGCACACAGTGTTGGGGCAAGGGTCCATCTGACCACTGATAGCTGGTCTGCAAAGCACGGTCAGGGCAGGTATATCACTTACACTGCGCATTGGGTAAACCTGCTGGCGGCTGCCAAGCATGGAATGCGTGGCTCTGCTGCAGAGGAGTTGGTGACACCGCCACGACTTGCAGGCAGGCCTGCTGCCACCTCCTCTACTCCTCCTACTCCATCCTCTTTGCTAACCTCCTCGGCTGAGTCCTCTTCTGCTGTTGCGTCTTGCTCCACACCAACTGCACCCCCCCAGCTCCCCAGGGGCTATTTCACATGTCGGATACGACAGTGTCACGCTGTCTTGGGGTTGACTTGCCTGAAAGCAGAGAGTCACACCAGACCAGCACTACTGTCCGCCCTGAACGCACAGGTGGATCAGTGGCTGACCCCGCACCAACTGGAGATCGGCAAAGTGGTGTGTGACAACGGAAGCAATTTGTTGGCGGCATTGAATTTGGGCAAGTTGACACATGTGCCGTGCATGGCACATGTGTTGAATCTGATTGTACAACGCTTTGTGCAGAAGTACCCAGGCTTACAGGACGTCCTCAAGCAGGCCAGGAAGGTGTGTGGCCATTTCAGGCGTTCCTACACGGCCATGGCGCACTTTGCAGATATTCAGCGGCGAAACAACATGCCAGTGAGGCGCTTGATTTGCGACAGCCCGACACGTTGGAATTCAACACTGCTAATGTTCGACCGCCTGCTCCAACAAGAAAAAGCGGTCAACGAGTATTTGTATGACCGGGGTGCTAGGACAGCCTCTGTGTAACGCTCCTTGCGTTTCTTATAAGGTGTGGATTTTCAGCTGCAGAAGTAGTTCCACGTCAGTAGTCATGTAGGAGATATGCTGAGATACCAATCCCAACCTCAATGACTCATCATGTATGGAAGGTCTTATTTCAGCCAGTAAATACACACAGTAATTAAGCTGGTTCCTAGTGTGACTTTATATACATGTGGTAAGACAATGATAAAGGTCTTAGGGATAGGTTTGAGTGGAAGTGGTAGGTGACAGACACTTGAGGTGAGACAGTGCAGATGGATGCAGGAAGGGTTAGCGATCATGTATGATAACAGATGACAGAGTAGCAGGTGCATACAGGAGAGATCAACCCAGTGCAGGAAATAGTAGCAATAGCCTCAAGAGCTAGCAATCTAGTTATGCAGATGTAAAAGACAGTCCTTGCTATGCAGAGCTAAATAGTGTAAGCCTAGTACAAGTCTATAGAGATTTCCCCTGTGGGGTACTTAGCACTAATAGCGATAGCCGAAGGATCGCTCAGGAGATGCGGATGATCCAGTAGCAGGATGCAGGGATCAGCGCAGCGAGGTTCGTCAGCGAGGAGAGCTTGCAAGCATGGAAGCTTCAAGCAAGATTAGTATCCAGGTACTGGTGTTTGAACGAACACATGTGAGTGAGAACCGACGCCCTAAATAGCCATCTAGTCCGGCGCTGGGTGATGACAGCTTCAGCCTTAAAGGGAAACACACCTATATGTGTTTCTTCTGTCTAGGTAGATGGAAATCACCCGGAATAAATGTGATAGGAGGCACTGAGAGTGCCAGAACCTTACACTCTGCGGAGCTGGGTATTTTTTTGCCACGTTACTGGACGCTCATGCGCAATGCCTGTAGGCTCATGCGTCCTTTTGAGGAGGTGACAAACCTAGTCAGTCGCACCGAAGGCACCATCAGCGACATCATCCCATATGTTTTCTTCCTGGAGCTTGCCCTGCGAAGAGTGCTGGATCAGGCCGTAGATGAGCGTGAAGAGGAAGAGTTGTGGTCACCATCACCACCAGAAACAGCCTTACCATCGCTTGCTGGACCTGCGGCAACACTGGAAGAGGAGTCTGAGGAAGAGGAGTCAGAGGAGGAATGTGGCTTTGAGGAGGAGGAACACCAACCACAGCAGGCATCCCAGGGTGCTTGTTGTCACCTATCTGGTACCCGTGGTGTTGTACGTGGCTGGGGGGAAGAACACACCTTCAATGACATCAGTGAGGACGAGGAATTGGACATGAGTAGCTCGGCATCCAACCTTGTGCAAATGGGGTCTTTCATGCTGTCATGCCTGTTGAGGGACCCTCGTATAAAAAGGCTGAAGGAGAATGACCTGTACTGGGTGGCCACGCTACTAGACCCCCGGTATAAGCAGAAAGTCTCTGATATGTTACCTAATTACCGGCAGGCGCAAAGGATGCAGCAGCTACAAAATAAGTTGAAAAGTATGCTTTACACAGCATATAAGGGTGATGTCACAGCACAACGGGAATCCAACAGGGGAAGAGGTGAAAGTAATCCTCCTCCTACCACCACAACCACGCCGGCAAGGACAGGACGCTTTACAGACGTCTTGTTGATGGAGGACATGCGGAGCTTTTTTAGTCCTACGCATCGCCACAGCCCTTCGGGGTCCACCCTCAGAGAACGACTCGACCGACAGGTAGCAGACTACCTTGCCTTAACTGCAGATATCGACACTCTGAGGAGCGATGAACCCCTTGACTACTGGGTGTGCAGGCTTGACCTGTGGCCTGAGCTATCCCAATTTGCCATTGAACTTCTGGCCTGCCCTGCTTCAAGTGTGCTGTCAGAAAGGACCTTCAGCGCAGCAGGAGGTATTGTCACTGAGAAGAGAAGGCGCCTAGGTCAAAAAAGTCTTGATTACCTCACGTTTATTAAGATGAATGAGGCATGGATCCCGAAGGGACTGACAGTGGGGGATGCATTTGACTAAAAAAGGCCTTGTGATGACTGAGATGCCTTGGGCTAAAAATGGTCCACACGCTGTTGTATTTAATCATTCTCTGCATGCCGGATGACTTACGTGACATCTCCGCCACCAACTACGGTTCAAGCCGCAATGTTTTAGTGCACTTTCTGCCTTGAAAACCTCAATTTTTCAGGCCGCTGCTAAAGTACCTACTTTTTCATGCATGTGTACATGCCTAATTTTTCTGGCCTCTGGTGCTACACTGTGGCTGCAAAAAAACAAAAAACAAAAAAAAAGGCACATACATGTGTCAATTCCCCTTTGTGATCGTTACCTTGTCGTGGTGAAGGGGCTTGCGTATCACAATGAAGCGATTACCTCTAGGAGTGTGTTGGCACACCCCAGATGATAAGGTCGTTGCTTCATTGTGAACAGACCAAAAGCGATCCGCGGGATAATTTTTCATAGAAAAAACATTCATTTTCTTTCATTCTTTCTGCGGAGCTGGGTATTTTTTGGCCGCGTTACTGAATGCTCATGAACAATGGCTGTAGGCTCATGCGTCCTTTTGCGGAGGTGACAAACCTGGTGGTCAGTCGAACCCAAGGCAACATCATCGACCTCATCCCATATGCGTTTTTTCTGGAGCGTGCCCTGCGAAGAGTACTGGATCAGGCTGTAGATGAGCATGAAGAGGAAGAGTTGTGGTCCCCATCACCACCAGAAGCAGCCTTGTCGTTGTCAATTGCTGGACCTGTGGCAACGCAGAGAGAGGAGTCTGAAGAAGAGAAGTCAGAGGAGGAAGGTGGCTTTGAGGAGGTGGAATACCAGCCACAGCAGGCGTCCCAGGGGGCTTGTTGTCACCTTTCGGGGACCCTTGGTGTTGTACGTGGCTGGGTGGAGGAAGAGACCTTCAATGATGTCAGTGAGGACAAGGAACAGGACATGGCTAGCTTGGTATCCAACCTTGTGCAAATGGGGAGTTTGCGGTTGTGCAAATGGACTGACTGACTGACTGTTAAACGGGGAGTTTGGTCTGTCAGAGTTTGGCCTGTCACTGTGAAGCGGGCGTAACCCTTACACTACTTGACCGATACAACATCATACCTGAACGTATTCACACACTGGATGTTTTAAAGCATGTTATTCAAAACAATTTAGGAATTTTAGGTGATTTATGCCCTTTATGGATCAAAACCCGACTCTGCGTCAGCTACGTAATTTTCCATGGGAGTTTTGCCATGGATCCCCCTCCGGCATGCCACAGTCCAGGTGTTAGTCCCCTTGAAACAACTTTTCCATCACTATTGTGGCCAGAAAGAGTCCCTGTGTGTTTTAAAATTCGCCTGCCTATTGAAGTCTATGGCGGTTCGCCCGGTTCGCGAACATTTGCCTATGTTCGGGTTCGCCGTTCGTGAACGGCGAAATTTAGGTTCGCGACATCACTAGTAAGCTGTACTCTGAGGTAGACTGTACTGATGAACAATTTCAGGGCCCTTCCTGGCACCCCCTTTGTCCCTAATCTTCAAGGTTAACTACTTGGCACCCCCTTTTCTATAACAATCTGTGTGAGCTGGCTCCTTGATCCCCTGACTTCTCTGAAGTGGTCTCCTCTCCTAGGCAGACCCTTAAGCAGATCCCTCAGTACTCACGATACTGTTTTTCCCAAAGTCTTCTGCCCAACAGCTCCACTGGTCAGCACACTGGATCCTCTGCAGCCCAGCTCCACACCTGGTTCAACAGGCCGACTGCTTGAACCACCTTCCTCACATCAGCAGGAGGAGAGACAGCGGTCCACCTCCTCCTGGGACTTTGCTCCCGCCAAAAGACACCCTGTCACATGCTCCCTCCAGATTTATTACCAATCCCAGGATGCATTACAGCAATGCCCACCCACTGGGACAGCCATAAACCCTGGTGTGCCATTGGTCAGGTTTCCTCCACTGTCCAACAAGCTCTCTTATTGGATACAGTGGGGAGACTCCCTTAGACCCAATAAGTCATACCTGGCAACATGTGACAGGCTAAACTAACAGATCTGGCTCCCCTGATAAGCAGTACAGAGCCACTAAATGTGTTTTCCTAGCACCTACCTAGGAGGGTGCTACATAAGCAAGTGTTACCAGTTGAAACTTGTGCTACAAATCAAAGCTTCAAGAGAAGAATATTAAGTTTTGATTTGCTTTGGTGACATTTTAATAAACTTGCTTGCATGCCCAGAAGCTGCGCAGGGATGACGCGCCTGCCCTGGAAGTGACGAACGGGACTGGTGCAGGGCATTGTGGGACCGAAGAGGAAATGGAAGAGGACGCCGAAGAGGACGCACTGGCTTCAGCTGCCCACACCTGAGATGGCAGCGCTGTACAAGACATTTTCAAGGTAAGTATTTCGTCTATAAGATAAGTGCAACCTGGGACAGTTCAGAGGCTATCCATTATGAAATGTACTAGCTCTGACTGTCCCGGGGGTATTTTTATTGAAAAATAGTTTCTGAGGCCGGAACTCCGCTTTGGTTAAAACTTTCTATCCCTTTTCTTAGTCTAGATGCCCACCTCTTAATCCTCTCCAAAACGCCTACACTCTTTTCAAAATGTGTTGTCCAATACTGAACTCCATATTTAGGATTTGGCCTTAAACATAATTTAAATAGCAGAAATTAGCATCACTTGTTTAGTTTTATTTATACACACTACCACTTGGCAATAAGTATTGAGTGTAGTTCCCACATCCTACTTCATGGCTATTTTGCCTGATTTTTTGTAATGAATATAGGGTAATTTTATTCCCCTTCTTGAGTACATAATTTTGCCAATTAAAGCCTTCCTATTTAGAACAGTAATGCACTCAGGCCACGCATGCAGAAGTAAATATGGTCTTGTTTCTGAGTGCTTTTACATATTAACACCTTCCCACCCGGCCGTAAAATGATGGCCGAGCGGGAGCACTGTCATTCTGGGCAGGTGTCGTATGATGTCCTTCTAGAACACACCTCTCGCGGGGCTGAGCAGCAGCGCGATCTGTCATTGGCTGCATCCATCCGACACAGCCGATGATTGACCAATCACAGCAGATCACATGACAATTGTAAACCATGGATGGCTTCCTTTTATGCCATCCAGTGTATACAATTGTGTTGCTAGCTGTGATTTGTGACAGTGAACACATGGTACAGACAGGCCAATCACAGCCCATCTGTACTATGTGATTAGCTTTGACAAATCACAGCTAATCTCGACAAAAGACACTGAATGAACTAGTTTCATTCAGTAAAATTGGTTGCTTATACAAATTAAATTCATTGGTATATGCAATCATAATAGGTAAAAAAAAAATCCTGATCACTTCTTCAGAGTAGTACAGTCTTACTATGGTGCTCTCTTCACAGTGTGTTAGAGAAAAAAAAACTGAGAAAATAATGTAATTTAAAAAAAGATCGTGGGGATCCAGGAGCTAGCTAGCCGGTGCAGGAGCCGTTGCAGGAGCAAACATAAAGGGGGTGCCAGTGTTGACCCTGAAGAGAAGCAGAGAGGGTGCCAGTGTGTGGACCCTAAAGCATAGAAGGGGTGCCTAGTGAGAGGACCCTGAAGTGTACAGGGGGTGCCTAGTGAGAGGACCCTGAAGTGTACAGGGGGTGCCTAGTGAGAGGACCCTGAAGTACAGAGGGGGCGCCAGTGGTTGGGCCCTGAAGTGTTAAAGTGTACAGCGTGCAGTGTGCAGTGTACAGTGTTGAGAGTTGCAGCAGCAGAAGCAGTATACAGAGGCTACCTCAATCAGCAAGGACTGGAGAGAGCAGTTTGTGGGACTTTTGAGCTAACCAGAGTGTCAGAAGTCAAGTTCAAGTACAGTGTTTTCCAAGCGCCAAGTCAGTGTTTTCCAACATCAGTGTTTTTCCGACATCCAGCCGGCGTCAAGACAGCGCTGAAAGGCACTTTTCTTCAAAGGGTCCCATTTGTACCTAGTTGAGCCAGAGGAGTATCCCACTCATTCCCTTCTCTCTTTCCCAATATCAAATAAACAAAACAAACCAAAGATGCCGGACTGGTCTTTGACTCCATTCTCACTTTTGGGTATTCAGCTTAAAGGGGCTGCGGGCGTTTCCAGTAACAATGGCAGACCTTCATCTGTTGCTCAGACCATACGCCGCACACTGCATCAAACTGGTTTGCATGGCTGTTGTCCCAGAAGGAAGCCTCTTCTAAAAATGATGCACAAGAGAGCCTGCAAACAGTTTGCTAAAGACAAGCAGACTAAGGACATGGATTAATGGAACCATGTCCTGTGGTCTGATGAGACCAATATAAACCTATTTGGTTCAGATTGTGTTAAGCGAGTATGGCGGTAACCAGGTGAGGAGTACAAAGACAAGTGTGTCTTGCCTACAGTAAAGCATGGTGGTGGGAGTGTCATGTTCTGGGACTGCATGAGTGCTGCCGACACCGGAGAGCTACATTGGGCGAACCATGAATGCCAACGTGTACTGTGAAATACTGAAGCAGAGCATGATCTCCTCTCTTCAGAGACTGGGCTGCACAGCAGTATTCCAACATGATAACAACCCCAAACACACCTCCAAGATGACCACTGCCTTGCTAAAGAAGCTAAGAGTAAAGGTGATGGACTGGCCAAGTATGTCTCCAAACCGAAACCCTATTGAGCATCTATAGGGCATCCTCAAATGCAGTGGCGGCTGGTGTATACAGTGTGCAGGACGCATGGAGCTTAATGAGTTTTTTTTTTTAATCACCTGATTAGAGCCAGAGGCTCTAACAGGGTGATGCAAAGGGTGGTCCCGGGGCGCAGAGCATTGTCACACCGATCCTCCTCCTGGCCAATCAGGAGGCACCGCCGCTGCCGGAGTGAGAAGAAGCCGCCCGCCGGGAGTCTGGGACTGAAGAGAAGAGAAGCCGTCGCTGCTCCAGGTGAGTGCTCTAGTCTCGGGGGGGTGCCCACACTGCATTGAAGGGGGCACGCACGCTGAACTCTGCATTGTGGGGGCACGGCACAATGTTCATTGCATTGAAGGGGGCACGCACGCTGAACTCTGCATTGAAGGGGGCATGTAGGCTGGTCTCTGCATTGAAAGGGGGCATGTACGCTGGTCACTGCATTGAAGAGGGCATGTACGCTGGTCTCTGCATTGAAAGGGGGCATGTATGCTGGTCACTGCATTGAAGGGGGCATGTACCCTGGTCTCTGCATTGAAAGGGGGCATGTACGCTGGTCACTGCATTGAAGGGGCATGTATGCTGGTCACTGCATTGAAGGGGCATGTATGCTGGTCTCTGCATTGAAAGGGGGCATGTACGCTGGTCACTGCATTGAAGGGGGCATGTACGCTGGTCTCTGCATTGAAAGGGGGCATGAAACGCTGGTCACTGCATTGAAGGGGGCATGTATGCTGGTCTCTGCATTGAAAGGGGGCACGCTGGTCACTGTTTTGAAGGGGGCACACTGGTCACTGTGCATTGAAAGGGGGCACGCTGGTCACTGTGCATTGAAAGGGGGCACGCTGGTCACTGTGCATTGAAAGGGGCACGCTGGTCACTGTGCATTGAAAGGGGGCACGCTGGTCACTGTGCATTGAAAGGGGGCACGCTGGCCACTGTGCAATTAAAGGGGGCACGCTGGTCACTGTGCATTGAAAGGGGGCACGCTGGTCACTGTGCATTGAAAGGGGGCGCGCTGGTCTCTCTGCATTGAAAGGAGCATGCTGGTCACTGTGCATTGAAAGGGGGCACGCTGGTCACTGTGCATTGAAAGGGGGCACGCTGGTCTCTCTGCATTGAAAGGGGGCATGCTGGTCTTTCTGCATTGAAAGGGGGCACACTATACCTTAATTACTGAAGGCCCCTTTCACACTTTTGTGACCTCAAAGTCACGTAATTTTTTACAGCGTTTTTTTTTTTTTTTTTGCCGCAAAGCAATGCCTATTACATTTTTCTGTTTGCGCCCCCCCCCCCCCCAAATTTTGAGCACCAGCCGCCACTGCTCAAATGGAAGGTGGAGGAGCGCAAGGTTTCTAACATCCACCAGCTCCATGATGTCGTCTTGGAGGTGTGGAAGAGGACTCCAGTGGCAACCTGTGAAGCTCTGGTGAACTCCATGCCCACGAGGGTTAAGGCAGTGCTGGAAAATAATGGTGGCCACACTAAAATATTGACACAATGGCTGTGTGTTGAGTTATTTTGAGAGGACAGCAAATGTACACTGTTATGCAAGCTGTGCACTCACTACTTTACATTGTAGCAAAGTGTCATTTCTTCAGTGTTGTCAAATGAAAAGATAAAATAAAATATTTACAAAAATGTTAGGGGCATACTCACTTTTGTGAGATACTGTATATATACAGTTGTGCTCATAAGTTTACATACCCTGGCAGAATTTATGATTTCTTGGCCATTTTTTCGAGAATATGAATAACACAAAAACTTTTCTTTCACTCATGGTTAGTGTTTGGCTACATATACATATATATATACAGTCCGTCAATAAATAATTCAATGTCCATGAAAAAAAGTGCAGTCCCATACACCAGAAACTCTTCAGTAATTGCCTCTGATCTCCACAGTGCCGTTCACCTCACCTATAGGTGTCTTCTCACCTGCTTAAATGGACCTCACTAATTAAAGGAGGTCTATATGCTCTTTGCAGTGTTATAAGTGGCAGAGTTCCCACTGGCTGGACACTCCAAACGCCAGGCTCCTGAACCTTTGAGAAAGCCCACTGGGCGCTATGCACAGGGTGGGCAGTAACGTAATCATGCTGGGACAAGGTGGAGCTGTGTATGCAGAGGATTGTATTGTGAATTGTTCTTTTTTTACTTCTGAAATGTGAGTGGATTTTTATATGGAAATAAATACTTTTTATTAGCGATTTGCACTATGGTTCTTTCCTCTTACCTCCTATATGATTGACACCATGCTGAGCGCCACAAATTTGGAGTGCACAAGCCAGTGGGAGCGGTGCCACTTATAAAACTGCAAAGCACATAGAGACCTCCTTTAATTAGTGCGGTCCATTCAAGAAGATGAGAAGACACCCATAGGTGGGGTGAAGGGCACTGTGGTGATTAGAAGCAATTAATGAAGGGTTTCTGGTGTATGGGACTGTTCTTTTTTTCAGGGACATTGAATCATTTATTGATGGACTATATATATATATATATATTTAAAAGAAAATATGGACTCACGTGAATGTATTGTATATAGATGATTTTTACACAGTTCAGATATTTATTTATGCACTATAATTTGAATGCACTTTATTGAAGGAGAGCACTGCATATCCAGACCCTACTCGACTGAAAATTGCAGAATGTGATGTTCAGCACTGGGCTTTGCTTTGTGTACTGTATTAGTTCACTACAGAGAATTTTCCAAGTCCTGAGCCATTGCACAGCCTCTGGTGGGACCCAGTCTCTAAAGACTGCGAATAAGGCCTTTAGTAGCATATTAGTATTTCCTTAGCATAGCTCTTGACGTTCCCCTGGATTGGTCATCTGTGGGTCAGTCCCTGAGCTCTGCATTTTGGTGCTTACTAGACCTCTGTGTACTGTGTTAGTCGCAAGACAATTTCCAAGATTAGAGCCATGGCACAACTTTTTCTCTGACCCAGTCTCTGCAGGCTTACTTAGTGAACAAGGCTATCCAGCCTAAACTATATTGATATTTAGACAGCCGTATGGAGACCTATTTGCATTGTCAGTGTAAATAATAGCAGCGTATCTCCCTGGCATTTTCACACCTGCAAGTGGTTTACTTTTGTTTTAATCACCTGAGTGTCATGAGGCTATTAACCTGCTTATATAAACTCCCGGAAGGTCCATGGAAATCAAACAGGCTGATGAAGGAGGCGTGGCTTGCTTGTGAAACGCGTCTTATTGGCTCACACCACAGATGGGCTGATAGCTTTGTTTTACTCATGATGGAGACATCCATCCTGGGCTGATATCTGATCAACAGACGGACCATCACGGCAACATTAGGTTGCCCACCACTGGCTTTCTGAGGACGGATTCTAGTGACACCAGGCTCAGTCCCCACGACTAGCCGTTTTGTCTAGCCTCGGATTCGGATTACAGCTCCATGCTCCAATTCGGACCACACTGCGATCTGTCATCACCATACTCATAATATATTTTGCTACACTATGCCTGCTTGATGCTTTTCTTTCCCTCCCTTCCTGCATTTCAGATTGTGGATTTCCAGCCCACAGTAATAGGGAGCTTTGCAAGCAAAAATATATAATCAAGTGCAGCGCTACATAAATGACCAAATACATAAACATGAACATGTGAAAAGTTCATATAGGTGAAATAAAAAGTTCATAAAGTGAGTCCCAAGTGAAATTCAAAATAAACAAGTACATCCAATTCATAAGTGAAGGTAGACTGTGTTAAGAATCCCCACACCAAAAAAAGACAGTGGATGCGCTCACCGGAGGGTATGGACCCAAAATACCTTAGAGTACATGGGCCATACAAGCTGGTAGTTGCTGTAATTCCCAAACGGTAGCAGGAAGACTTGATGTTATGAAGGTGGCCAGAGCATCTCAAAAAGAAACTTGCAGGTCTCTCACAGTTATACATGGAGGAACAAGCCAGACAAAGCCGACATAGTGTAAAACTGCTTAAAACTTTTATTCTTAAATAAGTCAAAGACACACCTACAAGCATCCAGTAGATATGAGCAGGAACATAGAGACTGATGGTATACATAACATTTCTGACGCGTTTCCTCTAATACGACATAATCATAGGAAGTTGCCATAACAATTTACCACCTCCAGTGCTTTATATATCTGAATATACCCCTAATTGGCTAAGGTATTCAGCTGCAGATAACCGCCGCCACTTCTTCCAAAATGGCGCCGACGTGCATCCCAAGCTTCACTTTCAAAACCGGATGTCAACCGCGGAGGCGGCATCACTTCCGGGGGTGGATGTCAACAAACCCCAAAGCAGGAATGAGGGACACATGGGATAATAAAGGCCCATCTGTAACCAAAAGGATATGAAAAAAAAAAAAGAGAGAGAAATAAAATGTGAAAAGGTAGGGACATCAACGCCTCCACACCCTATGAGGTATTTATTGATGAAGGCGTTGATGTCCCACTCTACATTGAGCCCATAGGACACATAAGATTTTAGGGTGTAAATCCAATAGGTCTCAAGACGTGAGACACCTCGGATCTTAGAGGCACCTCTCCATGGAGCAACAAATCGGTCAATAATCTGGAAACTGGTACCCTTCGGATCCTGATTATGACATAAACGGTAATGCTTGGGAACGCTGTGATTGGTTTTGCCCTTGATAATATTGGTAATATGTTAGTTGACATGAATGGTGAAGGCTCTGATGGTACGCCCAACTAATTGCTTCTTACAAGGACACATGATTAAATAAACCACATGTATTGTTATACAAGTAGAGAAGCATTTAATTGGGAAAACAGAATTGTTCGTAGACTGGAAGGAAACAGCCTTACCACGAATGCAGTTCCACTTACACACATTACATTTTTTGCAAGGGAAATAACCTACCAGATTATGAAAGAAAGAGGGTTTTCTTGGAGGTTCAATGAAGTTTGGGGCCAACCGACCCTTAAGGGATGGGGCACCCCTGAAAGTGATCAACGCCAGGTTTGGTAGGATAGGGCCAAGGACCCGGTCATTTTTTAATATATTCCAGTGCTTAGCCAGGATGTTATTGATTTGTCTGTGTTGTGTGGAAAACTCAGTGAAGAAAGACCATTTGGCAAAGTTGGGATAATGCCTATTTTTTGGAGAGTCAGATAGTAACACTGTCCTATCCACATGGGATACCCTATTAATCTCAGCTTCCAACTCACTAGATTTGTATCCCTTGGCTACGAATCTATTTTTAAGAACCTGAGTTTGTCTAAAATAGTCAGAGTCAAAGGTACAATTGCATCTTAATCTAGTGAATTGACTTTAAGAAATAGAGTTAAGCCAGGATCTGAGGTGGCAGCTATCCATGGGCAAGTATAAATTTCGATCAGTAACTTTAAAAAAAGTACTGGTGATCAATTGGTTATTCAACAATGATATTTCCAAATCCAAAAAATGAATCAATGTCATACTCAATTCGTAAGATAGTTGGATGCCCCGATCATTTAGATTTAAAGTAGTCATGAAGAAATCCAAGGATGGTTGGTCACCCTTCCATAAGAGGTGGATGTCGTCTATGTATTGAACCCACACGGCTAGTTCGGGTCGGGCCATAGGGTAGACGACATCCTCCATCCATTTGGCCATGAAGAGGTTGGCCAAACTGGGAGCGAATTTCTCTCCCATGGCCACACCCCTTTGTTGTAAATAAAAATCTCCATTAAACCAAAAATAAGTATGCCCTGCGGCAAACAATGGAGATGGAATCATCTTTCCATAGGAAGTATTCCACCACCTGAAACCCACATGCATGTGGGATGCAGGTGTAGAGGGAGGCCACATCCACTGTCACTAGCAGGTGGTCTCCATCTAATACTAACTTATCAAAGGGTGTTGATAACATCCTTGTTATCTTGAGCTAGGATGGTGTTTTCTTTACCAGTGGCTGTAAGTAATAGTCTATGTACTTTCCTACACGTGAGGTTATAGAATCAATTCCACTCACTATCGGACGTCCGGGTGGGTGAGTGGAATTTTTATGCACTTTAGGAAGGTAGTACATGACTGGTATACGTGGTGCTGTTGGTACAAGATAGGCCTTTTTTTTTTTTTGTCTAAAATGTGGTTTTTGAAACCTCTCTCAACCAGTTTTGTAAGATCTTTTTTTAAATTATGTTGTGGGATTCTTCTGTAATTGAATGTATGTGACCTGATCACTCAGGATCTTATTCATTTCCAGAAGGTAGTCACTTTTATCAGGGGATCACGATCCCGCCCCCTTTGTCGGGCGGGCCAATCACAAGATCCTTCCTATTGCATAGGGATTTAAGGCCTGCTTAAACTTGGGGGTGTCCCAACTGTCTTTTTGGGGGTAATTGAGCCAAATCTTTAAGGACCAAGTTCTTAAACACGTTGACAGAAGGTGCCACTTGACCTGGAGGATTGAACACCGATGGATTAGAAAGTCCAGAGTGTCTAATCCCAGAAGTGTAAATTAGGGTGGATGGATTACGTGGATTAGATAAAATAGATCTTTAGACATTTAACTTCCGGATATATGTTTGGATGTCAATGAACGTGTTGAATTTATTCAAAGGCTTGGGAGGAATGTATTTCAGACCTTTATCTAGGGTCAACAACTCATCTGGGATCAATTCAAGCTTACTAAGATTGAAGATCCCTGGTCCTGTTAGGTCTTTTTTCTTTTGCCTTTGAATCCTCCACCCCCCTCTGGTACCTCTCTTTGTTCTGGTCCCATCTTGCGGTTGTTTGACACCCTGGGAAAATCCCACCTTTGATTGGAATTCCAGGATGGTTGATGATTATAATCAGAGGGCGATCCATGTTAGTAATCTCTTCCTCCTTCCATATAGGGATATGAATTATTCCTTTTTGGCTGTGGTCTCAAAGGTGAGAATCGATTAAATGTATTAACCCCATAATTAGAGTAATGAGGATCAGGTGAATATGAATTGTAAAGGGGACCAGGTAGGGGTGGGGAAGTATCCCTTCTAGAGTTTGAGTACCAATTACCCCCTGGTGAATTGGTATACTGAGTGTTAAAACCCTTCCCCCAGAGCCTTTCCGATTATCCTGCTGTGTGTAGTTATGGGTAGTGTAAGCCTGCCCTTTTTGGGGTCCTTTTTTCTGAGGACGACCTTTAGGGTTAGAGTTGCCTCCTTTGGCATTAGATTGTCTTATTGAAGTCCGTGAAGTCTCCTCTCTCTCATCACTGCAAGAGGCTTCAATATCCATCACTTCCTCAGTGTGGGTAGTTACAAGATTTTTTTGCCACTGGAAAACAACTTTATTTTTATAGTCAGAGACATCCCTAGAGTATTTTTTCTGTTTCTTAATTTTTTGCTCCCTTTCCTCCTTCTCTAGAAATTTTTGTAAATTCAGAGATAAGTTCTTATATTCAGCTGTCATGTTGAAAGGAGCTACTTTCTCCTTAAGTTCCTTGATCTCCTTATCAAGGGAAACTAATTTTCTCTTTTTGATATCAATCAAATGTTTGAGGAGTTTAAGGCCTGCTTCATTAACCACTTGCTGACCGCTCACATGGATACTACTGCGGCAGTGCAGCTCTGCTAGGTCCAGCCACGTAGACCTAGCTCCCGCGAGCCCTGCGAGCCGATCCTGGTCTCATTCGGCTGAGAACCGATCAGTCACCAGATGCAGACCAATGATTTTTGGCTGGATCTGGTGATCGGTTCTAGCCAATGGCATCATGTCCCCTGCCTGTGTAATGTAACCACAGGCAGGGGAAGTGATGTAATTTTCCCTCCTGGAGCCCTTTCGGTTCCAGGAGAAGAAGGAGAAGCATCAAAAACGTGAGTTCCACTAACACTACACTGACACTACCTCACATTTAACCCCTTGATCACCCCTGATAACCCCTGATCACCCCCCCCCCCCCAAACCCCTCACAGTGAACACTATATACAGTGGTATACAGATCTTTTACTGATCACTGTATTAGTGTCACTTGTGACCCCAGTTTGCGCTTGCGCTAGGCCCAAATAGGGTTAGGGCACTCGCCATCTATCCCCTAATAAAGTTTTAACCCCTTGATCACCCCCAGGTAACCCCTTCACTCCCTATCACACTGTGCCCTAAATACAGTATATAGGTAAATACTGATCACTGTATTTAGTGTCACTTGTGACCCTAATTTGCGCTTGCGCTAGGCCCAAATAGGGTTAGGGCACCCGCCATCTATTCCCTAATAAACTTTTAACCCCTTGATCTCCCCCAGTTAACCCCTTCACTCCCTATCACACAGTTCACTAATATATACAGTATATCAGATAACTACTGATCACTGTTGTAGTGTCACTTATGACCCCAGTTTGCGCTTGCGCTAGGCCCAAATAGGTTTAGGCCATCCGCCATCTATCTCCTAATAAAATTTTAACCCCTTGATCTTCCCCAGTTAACTCCTTCACTCCCTATCACACAGTGCACTAATATATACAGTATATCAGCTAACTACTGATCACTGTATTAGTGTCACTTGTGACCCCAGTTTGCGCTTGCGCTAGGCCCAAATAAGTTTAGGCCACCCGCCATCTGTCCCCTATAAATGTTTAACCCCTTGATCTCCCCCAGTTAACCCCTTCACTGCCCTGTCACAGTGTTCACTATATACAGTGATTACCGATCACTGTATTAGTGTCACGGGTGACGCTAGTTAGGCTAGTTAGCGTCAGGGTCCCACCACACCACCGTAATTTAGTGTCAGTTAGAGTCAAGTACACTAACACACATACACACACACACACACACATACACACACACCTCCATTACTAGTATAGTGTTTGAACAGATCAATATCTGAACTGATCAGAACTATACTAGCGTCGCCATAGTTTAGTGTTCCAAAAACGCGGTGTTTGCACAATCAGCACTGATTCCTGCCAGCACCTGCTTTTAGCCCCTCCGCCCAACCCACCCTACCCAGGCAAGTGCAGTAATCAATAGATTACTGTCACTTCCAAAAAACACAAATCACACAAAACCACTGCGTTAGCAGAGTCAGACCTGATCTCTGCTAGCACTAGCAGTTTTTTTTTGTAGCGACCAAATAGTCCTTGGCAACCAGGTGCTTTTTCGCCTGTTAGTCACACTACTGTACCGGTAAATTTAGTTGATAAAATGTCCAAACAGTGGTAAAGTAGTGCAGAGGCCTACAGTATACTGACCATGTCAGATGAGAGCGATGGGAAAGCCTCACTGACAGAATTAGGGTCAGTATATGAACCTGTAGACAGCAGCGGCTCCTTAACAGACAGCTCCGATGACGGATGGGTCCCTGCTAAGGTCAAGCGTACCCGACCCCATTCTGGAGTTGATGAGATGCAAGAACCGGATGTTTCTCGTATGCAGCAGAGTGCCAGTACTAGTGCCACTCACACTTCTCGTGATCTGGCAAGCACGAGCGGCCTAGTACACCCTGGACCTAGTACAACCAGCACTGCAATAAGACTTGGTGACGTGGCGAGTCCCATAAGTGCAGTTGAAGCTGGTGCGGTGGCTAGCACGAGTAGTGGCCCGCAGCCACCGCGTATTCGAAGACAGGCCAGTAGAGCCCATAGTGTCCTCCCTGAAGCACTGGCATATCCTAATTGGCAGCCCACAGATTCTACAGCGCCCGTATTTCTCCCATTCACTGCCCAACCCGGAATTCGAGTGGAAACAGCTGGTTTTAATCCCCTTAATTTTTTTTAGCTGTTTTTCACTGAAGATCTTTACAGATCTATTGTGGATCAATCACATTTATATGCACATCAATTCATCGCTGCCAACCCAAATTCACCCCTTGCCAGATCATTCACCTGGAATCCTATAACGGTTTCCGATTTTAAGACCTTTCTGGGCCTATCCTTCAACATGGGAATTACAAAAAAGAATGAATTGCGGTTATATTGGTCCACTGACCCAATTCACCAAATGCACGTGTTCTCTGCTGCTATGTCCAGGGCTTGATACGAACAAATATTTTGGTTCATGCATTTCAACGACAATGAACTCTGTCCTCCTCAGGGAGACCCTGAATGATCGGCTCTACAATATTCGGCCCCTCGTAGACCACTTCAATCAGCGGTTTGCAGCCTTGCTTACCCCAAACAAGATGTCTGCGTTGACGAGTCCCTAATAAAGTTTACTGGCCGCCTTGCTATGAAACAGTATCTCCCCAGCAAGCGTGCCAGATACGGGGTCAAACTGTACAAGCTGTGTGACAGGGCCACAGGCTATACAGTTAGTTTCCGTGTCTACGAGGGAAAAGATAGCACTGTGGAGCCCCCCGACTGCCCAGACTACATAGGGAGCAGCGGTAAGGTAGTTTGGGACTTGGTGTCACCCTTATTCGGAAAGGGGTACCACTTGTACGTGGACAATTTTTATTCAAGCGTGCCACTTTTTAGACACCTCTTTCAATTACAAATTGGAGCTTGTGGCACCGTGCGATCTAATCCCCGGGGCTTCCCCCAACGGCTAGTAAATGCCCCACTGAGACCGGGGGAGAGAGCCTGCTGGAGGTGCAATGAATTGCTTGCAGTGAAGTGGAGGGACAAACGGAACGTTTTCGTTCTGTCCTCCATTCACCCAGACACAGCAGTCGAAATTACTACGGTCACCGGTGTTGTTGTTGAGAAGCCCCTCTGTGTCCACGACTATAACCGTAAAATGGGAGGGGTGGACTTCAACGACCAGATGATGGGACCGTACTTAATTGCCTGTAACCTGGGCTCTAGCGATCACAGGATGATCACATTTAGCGTAAATAACAATATAGCAAGGCAAGTGGGGAACATAAGAACCCTTAACTTCAGAAGGGCAAACTTTCCAAAATTGTACTTGTTGATGGAAAGGGTAAACTGGGACCAAACCCTGGGATCACTGACCACAGAGGAAAAATGGGAATGCTTTAGGAACATATTAAGCAAAGGCATCTTGCAGTGCATTCCTATGGGAAATAAATTTAGAAGGGACAAAGCCAAACCTGGCTGGCTAAACCGGAGCGTTAAAAAACTTATTAGGGGAAAAAAATTGGCCTTCAGGAAATATAAATCAGAGGGCACAGTATTGGCTTTCGACCAATACAAGGAGGCAAATAGGAAGTGTAAACACAAAATCAAGATGGCTAAAATAGACTTTGAGAGACAAATAGCGGAGGATAGCAAAAAAAACCCAAAGAAATTCTTTAAGTATATCAACAGCAAAAAAACTAGGGCAGAGCATATTGCACACATAATTAACAATGATGGGAGGATGGTTACAGAGGACACTGAAAAAGCAACCGTACTGAATGCCTTTTTCTCATCAGTCTTTACACAGGAATCGGAGGGGTACACTGACCATGACTGTATAGTTAGTAGTAATACACAGGACTTGCCACTATGGCTAACAGAGGGGGAAATCAGGGAAAGGCTGGATAAACTCAACACAAACAAATCACCAGGCCCGGATGGCGTACATCCGAGAGTACTCAAGGAACTCAGTAAGGTTATATCCAGACCACTGTTCCTGATCTTTGCGGACAGTATTAGGACAGGAGATGTACCAGGGGAGTGGAGGAAAGCTAACGTGATTCCGATATTCAAAAAGGGTCAGAGGCATATACCGGGAAACTATAGGCCTGTCAGTCTGACATCAGTAGTATGTAAACTTCTGGAGGGGATGATAAGGGACTATATCGTAGAGTTTGCTAAGAACAACAGCATCATCAGTAGTAACCAGCACGGGTTTACAAATGGGCGTTCTTGTCAAACCAATCTCTTAACATTCTACGAGGAGGTGAGCTGTGAGCTAGATAGGGGCAGACCAGTGGATGTGGTGTACCTAGATTTTGCTAAGGCGTTTGATACAGTTCCCCATAAGCGCTTAATTTATAAAATAAGGTCTGCAGGTATCGACAGCAGGGTTTGCTCTTGGATACGGAACTGGCTAAAAGGGCGTATCCAAAGGGTGGTAATAAACAGCACATACTCAGACTGGTCTGAGGTAGTAAGCGGGGTCCCCCAAGGCTCAGTCCTAGGACCAACCTTGTTCAATTTATTCATAAACAGCATTGAGGACGGGATCAGTAGTTCAATATCAGTTTTTGCAGATGACACAAAATTAGGCAGGACAATAACAGCACAGCATGAAGCAGATATCCTACAGAATGACCTGGACAAAATAACGGAGTGGGCAAAGACATGGCAAATGAGGTTTAACGTGGAGAAATGTAAGGTTTTACACTTGGGGACTAGAAACATAAAAGCACAATACACGTTAGGAGGGGAACCCTTGGGAGAATCAAAAATGGAGAAGGATCTGGGAGTCTTGGTTGATGATAGACTAGGCAACAGCATGCAATGTCAAGCGGCAGCTGCCAAGGCTAGCAGAATATTAGCATGCATAAAGAAAGGGATGTATTCCAGAGATAAAACTATAATCCTTCCACTTTATAAAACTCTGGTCCGACCTCATCTGGAGTATTCGGTCCAGTTCTGGTCACCAGTCCTCAGAAGGGATGTGTTGGAGCTGGAGAGAGTCCAGAGAAGGGCAACTAAACTAATTAGGGGATTGGAGGACCTTGATTATGAGGAGCGTCTGCAATCGCTTGATTTATTCTCCCTGGTGAAGAGACGCCTGAGGGGGGACATGATAGCAATTTTTAAATATCTAAATGGGGATCTAGGCTTAGAAAAAAAGCTGTTCAGTCGAAGGGATTGCATGAGAACTCGGGGGCATACAATGCGATTAGAGGAGAAGCGTTTTAACCTCAGGCAACGTGGGGGGTTCTTTACTGTTAGGGCTACAAGATTGTGGAATTCTCTACCACATGAGGTGGTTTCTGCGGGTAGTATGGTGGCTTTCAAAAGACTCTTAGACGTACATCTCAAGGATCAGAACATTCAGGGGTATGCAAGATGATTACAGCCACACACATCTACACAGGTTGAACTGGATGGACTTTTGTCTTTATTCAACCTCACCAACTATGTAACTATGTAACTATGTAAGGCCAGACGCTGGTACAAAAAAGTGTCTGTATACCTATTTCAATTGGCTATTTACTATGCTTTTGTCTTATACAAAGCGTCTTCCGGAACATTATGCTTCTTTCACTACCAGGAAGAGATAATCAGAGCCCTTCTGTATCCAGCTGGTGCTCCTGCCAAACTTCCCCAACCAGATGCAGTGAGCCGGCTGCATGAGAGGCATTTTCCGGAATTCCTCCCGAGTACCCCTACCCAAAGATACCCCAAAAAAAGATGCCGTGTCTGCAGCAAGCACGGATTTAGGCGTGACACCCGTAATTATTGTCCCGACTGTCCTGACCGACTTGGTCTTTGCCACAGTGACTGCTTCCGTCGCTACCACACACTAGTGGATTATTAGCGTAGGGTACAGCACGTCACAGTTTAGGGCACATTTACACAGGGTCTCAAAATATGTTAGATGGCTATCGTCATTTTGAGAGACCCTAACCTGGAACTTTAACGTTGAAGAAAAAAAAAGTGTAAAAAAAATACATAAAAACATAAAATAAAAATAAAAAAAAAATAAAAAAAAAAAGCCAAAAATAGTTGTCGTCTAAGTTATTTTTATGTTCTTCTACTTTTCCTACTGTACTTTTACTGTACTTTGTTTGTTTTTCATTCTTTTGTTAACCTGTTTCTCTTGCAGGTACCCGTAGGCTGCCACACTGATTTTCCATATTCTGACACAAACAGCATTTGTGCTCAGCATATATGGATACCTCTGATGGCAGCGCTGTGGTAGGTTGATTTCACCACTGCAGTTAAAATACCTTTAGGTATACGTGGAATATTGTAATGTATACCCACCATTAAATAAGTGGGTTCGGATGTTTGGGCGGTTAATGATGTATATACTACACAATTTTCCTGTGGTGATTTCTGTTAGGTTCTCTTTTTTTTTTTTTGTTCAGCCCACAGGCTGCATGAAAAAAAAAAATCCTACACTATATGCCAAGCAAGGACCAGCAATGTACTGGTACGTTGCTGGACTTTGAGTGGTTATACCAGGATGATGCCTGCAGATTTAGGGATCTTGGTATCGTTTTTTACAACCAGCGGTCGGCTTACATGTAAAAGCAGTCCTAGCGGATAATTGGCCGCTAGACTGCTTTTACATGCAGTGGGAGGGGACTCCCCTCCCCTCCTGCCGCCAATTTTGGTGTGCTCAGATGCGTTAAGATCAGAAGAGAGATCTAGAGTCTAAAAGACCCCAATTTTTTTTAAAAAAGAGTACCTGTCACTACAGATTGCTATCATAGGGGATATTTAAATTCACTGTGATAACAATAAAAATGATTAAAAAAAAATGCAAGGAAAGGTGTCAAAAAAACATAAAAAAGCAAAAAAAAAAAAACAAGCCCCCCCCTGTCCCCACGTGCTTGCGCGCAAAGGCGCACGCAAGCGTTGGTCTAGTGTCACATGTAAACTGCAATTGCACCATGCATGTGAGGTATTACCGCGAACGCCAGGTCAAGGGCAGTAATTCTTGCAGTAGACTTCCTCTCTAAGTCCAAAGTGGTAACCTGTAAAGGCTTTTAAAACCGTACGTAGTTTGTTGCCGCTGGGCGTGCGCACATTTTAAAGCATGTCATGTTTGGTGTCTATGGACTCGGCATAAGATCATCTTTTAAATTTTACCAAACAATTAAGAATTATATAGTGTATTTCTGCATTAAATATAAAAAGGTGTTTTTTTTCCACAAAAATTGCGTTTGGAAAATCTGTGCGCAAATACCGTGTGACAAAAAAATTGCAACATCCACCATTTTGTTCTGTAGGGCCTCTGCTTTAAAAAAAATATATAATGTTTGGGGGTTCAAAGTAATTTTCTAGTAAAAAAAATATATTTTTTTCATGTAAACAAAAAGTCACAGAAAAGGCTTGGTCTTCAAGTGGTTAGAAGAGTGGGTGATGTGTGGCTAAGATTGAGCATAAAATGCCAGGACAGTCCAAACACCCCCCAAATGACCCCTTTTTGGAAATTAGACACCCAAAGCTATTTGCTGAGAGGCATATTGAGTCCATGGAGTATTTTATATTTTGTCCTAAGTTTCAGGAAAATGACAATTAGTTTTTTGTTTTTTTACACAAAGTTGTCACTAAATGATATATTGCTCACGCATGCCATGGGTATATGTGAAATGACACCCCAAAATTCATTCTGCTGCTTCTACTGAATACAGGGATATCCCATGTGTGAGACTTTTTTGCAGTCTAGCCACATACAGAACCCCGAAAACCAATCGCCACCTTCATGCTTTCTAAGGGCGTAAATTGTTGATTTCACTCCTTACTACCTATCACAGTTTTGAAGGCCATGACATGCCAAGATAGCACAAAACCCCCCCAAATGACCCCATTTTGCAAAGTAGACACTCCAAGCTATTTTTTTTTTTTTTTTAATTTCTGTTTATTAAGTTTAGCACAAGTAAAAACAAGGCCTTAGGGGGCATACCTCGGCCAACAGACAAACAACATAAAAAGAAAACAGAAAAACAGAAAAAACACCCACCTTAATCCTCCCACAATTGAACTGCTCAGTACCCTTCATAGACTGATATAATTGAAAATGTAATACAAGTCCAAGTCAGAAACACTAATCTCCGTTCTCTCTCCTCATGATCCACCCCACCTGAGCTCAGGCCGTGTCTGGCTCCGAGGCCCATCTACCGTAGATCTGGAAGCAAATCAGACCTGCCAGACCTTTTCATATTTCTTAGGGCAGTTCCTGCAGATATATGTCACCTTGTACAGTGGAACTACCGCATTAACCAGCCCCTTCCAGAAGCCCAAGGTTGGAGGGTGAGGAGATTTCCACTTAAGAACTATGGCCTTCCTGGCATAAAACAGTAGGATACCGATAAGGGTACGTGTTGCCCTGGCCGTCGCCAACTGGTCTACCAGGCCAAGGAGACAGACCCCCACCATTAAAGGAGTCGATAAAGAAGTCAGACCGGATATGAATTGAGTCACCTCCAACCAATAGGAAGCAATCTGCCGACATTCCCAGAAAATGTGAGAAAAGCCCGCAGAAGCACAAGAGCATCTACAGCAAGAAGCCGAGACACTAGGATAAATATGATGCAGCCTGTGAGGAGTATAATATATTCTGTGCAAGATTTTAAATTGAATCAAGACATCCCTGGTCGCTATGAGCGGCCGGAATGAACTGTCCCAGATTTCCTCCCAGTCCTCATCATCCAAGCCCTCCTCCTCCACGCTCCCCGCCGCCCGCAGTCCTGTCAGCCCAGCATGAACAGAGGGCAATAAAGCCCTGTAAATAGTGGAGAGTGGCTTGCGCAGACCAGAATCCCACAATTGGGATTCAAAGTCGCTGCACTCCAGGCTAGCCACAGGAGTGGCGAACTGCGCGCGGTAGCCGTGGCGGAGTTGGAGGAACCTGAAAAAGAAGGAATTAGGAAGCTGAAATTTAGCCTTGAGGTCATCAAATGTAGCCAGGGCACTGCCAACGCTGATGTCCACCAGAGCCTTGACACCCCTAGCGGCCCACAGGGCTGGGTCTGGAACGGAAAGGAATTCCGCCAAGTGAGGGTTAAACCAGAGCGGCGTGTCCAGGGACCACTGGGCCAGCCTCCGCTCAAGTGCAACCACCAGTTGGGTCCAAACCCTCACCACCACCCGCATAGCCGGGGTCAAGGGGGGATATGAAACTCTCAGGCCCCGGTAGAGGGCGTTACGAAGGGTCTCATAGGAACCAGCATGTGCCGCCTCAAGGATAACGGAGGAGTTGGTATCGTCCGACAAAAGCCAATTATGAGCATGACTTAGCATAGCTGCCAGGTAGTAAGAATAAAAGTCTGGGCACGCAAGCCCCTCCTGTGTCTTGGGCCTACGGAATATCCGTTTATTAAACCTAGGAGGACGAGAGGACCATAAGAAAGTTGAAACCAAGGAATCTAATTGGGCAAAGTATGACTTCGGAATCCACACAGGGGAAGGCCGAAGAGTATAAAGAAGGACTGGAAGAACTTTCATTTTCAGCAAATTAATCCTGCCAATTAGGGACAAAGGGAGCTGGGACCAAGCCTTACACCTCGCTGCTTTCACCATAGTATTTTGGGCTGCACATTAAGTTTGAGAAAGTCCCTGGTGTCAGAGGAAATATGAATACCTAAATATTTGATAGTGCGGGTTAATCGCAGCGGGGACGCAGAGTCCCAAGAGGCCGCGGCCCCCGCATCCACGGGTAAGACCAGGGACTTGTCCCAATTAGTGCGCAGACCAGAAACGTCAGCAAATAAAGCCATAATGCGCAGAGCTTCAGCGAGTGAAGGTCCAGGATCCGCCAGGAAAAGAATGAAGTCGTCTGCATACAGAGCCAATTTTTCCACCACAGGGCCAACACAGATCCCCTGCACCCCCTGTGCCCTCTGAAAGGCCTCAGCCAATGGCTCCATTGCGAGGGTAAAAAGGCCCAGGGATAGCGGGCAACCCTGTCTCGTTCCCCTCCGAATAGTGAAGGGAGGCGAGAGCTTTCCACTCAATTTGACACGAGCCGTGGGCACACTATATAACAACCTAATCCAGTGACAGAATACCGGGCCAAAGCCAAAGGTCTCCAGGACCTGCATAAGATAGCGCCAGCGGACCGTGTCAAAGGCCTTTTCAATGTCGAACGATACCAAAACCCTTGACGCGTTAGCCGGTTGTGGCAGCTGAAGATGCGTGAGAACCCTTCGGATATTGATATCCGTAGATTTGCCTGGCATTAACCCCATCTGGTCAGTGTGTATCAGCGTCAGCAGTACCCTCCTCAACCTAGTGGCTAGCACCTTGGGAAGTATCTTCAGGTCATAATTTAACAATGATGGGCCGGTAGGACGAGCAGCAAGTTAAATCTTTGCCCAGTTTGGGCAGAAGCATTATATGTGCCTGGTACATACTGTCCGGGAGCCAATCAGATTCCAGGCACGTCGAGAACAGCTGGTGCAGTCTGGGGACCAACACTTCAGAGTATACCTTATACCAATCTCCAGGCAGACCGTCCAGGCCCAGCGATTTTCCACAGGTGAAAGAATGGATGGCAGCTGTGATTTCTTGCAATTGAAGTGGCTGATCCAGCTCCTCGCGAGCCGCCTCCGAGAGTACAGGAAGATCTAACTCCCCCAATTCGTCCAGACGGAGATCCCCAAGTGCCGGAGACGGTTCACAATAAAGTGCACTGTAAAAGGAGTGGAACTCGGACAAAATGTCCGCCTGGTCAGTGACCAAGTTCCCCTCCCTTGTCCTGATCTCAGGGATCACCGTCTGGGACCGTGTGTCCTCAACCAAATTCGCCAGCAATTTGCCATTCTTGTCCCCTGCTTCAAACAACCGCGCCCAGAACTGCGCACGATCCAAGTGCACCAGGGATGTATAATGTAACCGCAACTCCCGTCTTATAGACGCAAGGGCAGCATAGGACATGTCACTAGGCTGAGTGGCAAAACGTGCCGCGGCTGCCACCTCCTCCTGCCCGAGCTGAGTCGTGCGGGAAGCCGCCTCCACCCCGAACTGCCTTGATAGAGGAAACATATTCACCACGCGTGACAGCCTTGCATGCCTCCCACACCACATCAGCCGGGGCTGACTGATCATTGATATTCCAATATTCCGACAATTTAGGTGACACCCGCTCCTGGACCTTAGGATTATGTACCCAATGAGCTGCCAGCCACCAGCAACCCGGCTCGCGACCAGCCTCCAAGGCCACACAAACCTCCGAAGGAGAGTGGTCCGAGAGGTCGGCCGGGAGATAGGAAGCCACCCTCACCCAGGGAAGAACCCTGGCAGAGCCAAATAATAAATCAATACGGGACCCAGATTTATGAGTGGAGGACACATGAGAAAAAGCCCTTTCACGGGGATTGCGCCAAAGCCAAAGCTCCTGGAGACCAAAGGTGTCCGCCCAGATGACCAGATCCGGATGCGCCCCCCCCAAAGAGTTGGAAACATCCAATCATCCAATGTCCCGTCCAGAATGGCGTTGAAATCCCCACTCACCAGGAGATGTTGCACCTGGAGAGGGGCGAGTTTGGTAAACACAGTATACAGAATGCCAGAGTCAAATGGTGGAGGAGCATAGATATTGACAAAGGCCCAGCGGGTTGCGTATAACTGCAATAATAAAATAATAAATCGGCCCCCAGGGTCAGTAATAACCTGTTCCACAACATACGGCAGGGCTTTGTGGAGTAGTATGGACACCCCCCTGGAATAGGAGGAATAAGTGGCATGAAACCCTTGCTTCACCCAGGCTCGTTTGAAAGCCAGCACTTTAGCACCCGTCAGATGAGTTTCCTGTAGGAACAAAACCGTGGGCTTATGTGCTATCAAATATTTAAACATCAAGGACCGTTTGACTCTGTCATTTAACCCCCGCACATTCCACAAAATAAGTTTAATGTTAGAACCCATTATACACCAGCAACTTACACAATAACTTAACAGGATGAAAAAGAGAGCACAGTAGAGTTACCCATTCAGACGAGTGGGATTGCACCCCAGGGGGGTCCCACGAGGAGAGAGAAACCAATGGCGATGGAAAAAGCACAGGGACCGAGCAGACTGAAAAACAAAAAGAAAAAAAAGAAAAAACCCGGCACAGGGACGTGCCTAACAGCAAACTCCCGACTGACTAGCATTACTCAACAACTAGCTAGACAGATTAGACCCCAAACAAGGCAACAGTAGTCAACTGAACTACAGAGTTCTCAGGGAATCCCCGAGGTGCGTCTACTAGAGAAAACGCAATCCTGGATCTATTGATCTATTGATCACTAATGACCCAGACATAATCTCGGAGGTAGGAGTCCAGGACAACCTGGGCTCTAGCGATCACAGGATGATCACATTTAGTGTAAATAACAATAGAACAAGGCAAGTGGGGAACATAAGAACCCTTAACTTCAGAAGGGCAGACTTTCCAAAATTGTACTCATTGATGGAAAGGGTAAACTGGGACCGAACCCTAGGATCCCTGACCACAGAGGAAAAATGGGAATGCTTTAGGAACATATTAAGCAAAGGCATCTTGCAGTGCATTCCTATGGGAAATAAATTTAGAAGAGACAAGGCCAAACCTGGCTGGCTAAACCGTAGCGTTAAAAACCTTATTAGGGGAAAAAAATTGGCCTTCAGGAAATATAAATCAGAAGGCACCGTATTGGCTTTCGACCAATACAAGGAGGCAAATAAGAAGTGTAAACACGAAATCAAGATGGCTAAAATAGACTTTGAGAGACAAATAGCGGAGGATAGTAAAAAAAACCCAAAGAAATTCTTTAAGTATATCAACAGCAAAAAAACTAGGGCAGAGCATATTGCACACATAATTAGCGATGATGGGGGGATGGTTACAGAGGACACTGAAAAAGCAACCGTGCTGAATGCTTTTTTCTCGTCAGTATTTACACAGGAAACGGAGGGGTACACTGACCATGACTGTTTGGTTAGTAGTTATACACAGGACTTGCCACTATGGCTAACAGAGGGTGAAATCAGGGAAAGGCTGGATAAACTTAACACAAACAAATCACCAGGCCCAGATGGCGTACATCCGAGAGTACTCAAGGAACTCAGTAAGGTTATATCCAGACCACTGTTCCTGATCTTTGCGGACAGTATTAGGACAGGAGATGTACCAGGAGATTGGAGGAAAGCTAACGTGATTCCGATATTCAAAAAGGGTCAGAGGCATGTCCCGGGAAATTATAGGCCTGTCAGTTTGACATCGATAGTATGTAAACTTCTGGAGGGGATGATAAGGGACTATATCGTAGAGTTTGCTAAAGACAACAGCATCATCAGTAATAACCAGCACGGGTTTACAAATGGGCGTTCTTGTCAAACCAATCTATTAGCATTCTACGAGGAGATGAGCTGTGAGCTAGATAGGGGCAGACCAGTGGATGTGGTGTACCTTGATTTCGCTAAGGCGTTTGATACAGTTCCCCATAAGCGCTTAATTTATAAAATAAGGTCTGCAGGTATCGACAGCAGGGTTTGCTTTTGGATACGGAACTGGCTTAAAGGGCGTGTCCAAAGGGTGGTAATAAACAGCGCATACTCAGACTGGTCTGAGGTAGTAAACAGGGTCCCCCAAGGCTCAGTCATGTTCAATTTATTCATAAACAGCATTGAGGTCGGGGTCAGTAGTTCAATAGCAGTTTTTGAAGATGACACAAAATTGGGCAGGGCAATAACTGCACAGCATGAAGCAGATATCCTACAGAATGACCTGGACAAAATAACGGAGTGGGCAACGACTTGGCAAATGAGGTTTAACGTAGAGAAGTGTAAGGTTTTGCACTTGGGGACTAGAAACATAAAAGCACAATACACGTTAGGAGGGGAACCCTTGGGGGAATCAAAAACGGAGAAGGATCTGGGAGTCTTGGTTGATGATAGACTAGGCAACAGCATGCAATGTCAAGCGGCAGCTGCCAAAGCTAGCAGAATATTAGCATGCATAAAGAAAGGGATGTATTCCAGAGATAAGACTATAATCCTTCCACTTTATAAAACTCTGGTCCGACCGCATCTGGAGTATTCTGTCCAGTTCTGGTCGCCAGTCCTCAGAAGGGATGTGTTGGAGCTGGAGAAAGTCCAGAGAAGGGCAACTAAACTAATTAGGGGATTGGAGGACCTTGATTATGAAGAGCGTCTGCAATCACTTGATTTATTCTCCCTGGAGAAGATATGCCTGAGGGGGGACATGATAGCAATTTTCAAATATCTCAATGGGGATCTCAGCTTAGAAAAAAAGCTGTTCAGTCGAAGGGATTGCATGAGGACTCGGGGGCATACAATGCGATTAGAGGAGAAGCGTTTTAACCTCAGGCAACGTGGGGGGTTCTTTACTGTTAGGGCTACAAGATTGTGGAATTCTCTACCACAAGAGGTGGTTTCTGCGGGTAGTATGGTGGCTTTCAAAAGACTATTGAACGTGCATCTCAAGGATCAGAACATTTAGGGGTATGTGAGATGATTAAAGCCACACACACCTACACAGGTTGAACTGGATGGACTATTGTCTTTATTCAACCTCACCTACTATGTAACTATATGTAACTATGTATCTGGGCAGTGGACTCAACTCAGCAGCAACCCCAAAAACCTAAAAACAACCCAAGGAGGGGGGGGGGGGGGTGTGATCCTCAAGGGCTCTGATGAATCAGATGGTATTCCAGCGGTGGCATCCAAACAAAACGTAGGGAGTGAAAATAAAGTGCGAAGAAAATCTTGAAAGGGGGGGGGGGAGAGATGTGTGGCAGGAGAAGGGATCCGGCTTCCAGCCTCAGGGAGAAATCATACAACTCAGCCTCCCTGTCCAGCAAACACCCAGGGTGGGCACAACACAATCAGGAGGGGGGGGGGGAGACTGGGCAAAAGGCACTACGGCAACCAAAGCTGGAAAGAGATCCAAACAGCAGTACAGGAACACTCAGCTATAGAGCATTAGGGCAAGGCCATAATCCAAGCATCCGCATCCTCAGGGGTATCAAAGAACTTCACAGAGCCCTGGTTTTGCACTCTGAGACGGCTGGAATAAAGCATGGAGCATTTGATTTCTCGCTCCCGGAGTCTGTGATGGACATCTGTGAATGTTCTTCTCCTCCTCTGCAGCTCCGCAGAGAAATCCGGGTATAGGTGAACTATAGAGTTTTCAAACGGGAGGGTGGGATGTTTCCTGGCCTCACTTAGGATGCGGTCCCGGTCCCTATAATTGAGAAACCGTACCAGGAACGGCCTGGGAGGGGCGCCAGCACCTCCCCGACTCGTGGGGACCCGGTGGGCCCTTTCCAACACATAGGTAGGGGAAACATCTGTAATGGCAAGCAGGGATTTGAAAAAGGCCTCAGCAAATTCCGCAGGGCGATCCCCCTCAGCCCCCTCTGACAGGCCCAGCACCCGAATGTTGTTCCTCCTCTGGCGGTTCTCAGCATCATCTGCCTTCGCCAGGAGCATAGCAACAGTCTGCTGCAGGGAGTGGAGTGATTGTGTATGCTGGGTAGATGTATCCTCCGTGGCAGAGATCCTGGTCTCAGTCTCGGTCAGCCAGCCCCAAATCTTATCCAGGTCAGCCCGGATGGAATTGCATTCTTCAGCTAGGTGATCTATGTGAGCCAAAAGGGAGGTCTTACTGTGCTCCATGGCCGTGAGGATCATCGCAGTGTCGCTGGCCTGCGCCGCTGGAGCCGGGGACGAGGAGACAGACAGAGCCACAGACATCTCCAGTGTATCTAGCAGCGTGCGGAGCCGTTCCAAGATGGCGTCGCGACACGAGGCCTGCGGGGGATCCGGTTTGTTTTTCAGTGCCGCCGCGGAGGATTTAGACTTCGAAGGCATCCCCAATTGTACCCTAGGCAGACCGGGAAGACAGCACACCGCAGGTAAGTGAAAATCACCACTGGGAACAGGATGAAAGGTAAGGATGGCACAAGATTCACCGGAGCTCCTGGAACACACGTCTAGCTCGCTCTACATCCGGACATGCCCCCTCCACTCCAAGCTATTTGCTAAGAGGCATGGCGAGTATTTTGCAGCTCTCATTTATTTTGGAAAATGAAGAAAAAAAAGGAAAATGCCTTTTTTTTCCTCTTTTTTCGATTTTCAAAACTAAAAAATGAAAGGAAAGGTGTCAAAACAACATAAAAAATCAAAATAAATAATAAAAAAAAATCAAGTCCCCCTTTCCCCCGTGCTTGCGCGCAAATGCGCACGCAAGCGTTGGTCTAGTGTCATATGTAAACCGCAATTGCACCATGCATGTGAGGTATTGCCGCGAACGCCAGTTCGAGGGCAGCAATTCTTGCAGTAGACCTCCTCTGTAAGTCCAAAGTGGTAACCTGTAAAGCCTTTTAAAGGCTTTTAAAACCGTATGTAGTTTGTTGCCGCTGCATGGGCTTGCGCAATTTTTAAAGCATGTCATGTTTGGTGGCATAAGATAATCCTTTAAATTTTACCAAACAATTAGGAATTATATAGTGTATTTCTGCATTAAATATAAAAAAAGTGTTTTTTTTCCACAAAAATTGCGTTTGGAAAATCTGTGCGCAAATACCGTGTGACAAAAAAATTGCAACATCCACCAAAAAATATATAATGTTTGGGGGTTCAAAGTAATTTTCTAGTAAAAAAAAAATATTTTTTCATGTAAACAAAAAGCCACAGAAAAGGCTTGGTCTTCAAGTGGTTAGAAGAGTGGGTGATGTGTGGCTAAGATTGAGCATAAAATGCCAGGAATGTCCAAACACCCCTCAAATTACCCCTTTTTGGAAAGTAGACACCCAAAGCTATTTGCTGAGAGGCATATTGAGCCCATGGAGTATTTTATATTTTGCCCTAAGTTTCAGGAAAATGACAATTTGTTTTTTTACACAAAGTTGTCACGCATGCCATGGGTATATGTGAAATGACACCCCAAAATACATTCTGCTGCTTCTTCTGAGTACAGGGATACCACATGTGTGAGACTTTTGGGGAGCCTAGCTGTGAACGGGACCCCGAAAACCAATCCCCACCTTCAGGTTTTCTAATGCCGTAAATTGCTTATTTTACCTCTGTAATACCTGTCACAGTTTCAGAGGCCCTGAGATTTCAAGATAGCACAAACCCCCCCAAATGACCCCATTTTGCAAAGTAGACACTCCAAGCTATTTGCTGAGAGGCATGGTGAGTCCATGGAATATTTTATATTTTGCCACAAGTTTCGGGAAAATTATTATTATTTTTATTTTTTTTGTTTTTTTACACAAAGTTATTAGTAAATAATATATAGTGCTCACACATGCCATGGGTATATGTGAAATGACACCCCAAAATACATTCTGCTGCTTCTCCAGAGTACAGGGATACCCCATGTGTGAGACTTTTTGGGAGCCTAGCTGTGTACGGGACCCCGAAAACCAATCCCCACCTTCAGGTTTTCTAATGCTGTAATTGCTTATTTTACCTCTGCACTACCTGTCACAGTTTCAGAGGCCCTGGGATTTCAAGATAGCACAAATCCCCCCAAATGACCCCATTTTGCAAAGTAGACACTCCAAGCTATTTGCCGAGAGGCATGGTGAGTCCATGGAATATTTGATATTTTGCCACAAGTTTCGGGAAAATTATTATTATTTTTATTTTTTTTGTTTTTTTACACAAAGTTGCCAGTAAATAATATATAGTGCTCACACATGCCATGGGTATATGTGAAATGACACCCCAAAATACATTCTGCTGCTTTTCCTGAGTATTTAGGGGGGGTTTGTGCTATCTTGAAATTTCAGGGCCTCCGAAACTGTGACAGGTAGTGCAGAGGTGAAATGCACAATTTACGCCATTAGAAAACCTGAAAGTGGTGATTGGTTTTGGGGTCCCGTACACAGCTAGGCTCCCAAAAAGTCTCACACATATGGTATCCCTGTACTCAGGAGAAGCAGCAGAATGTATTTTGGGGTGTCATTCCACATATACCCATGTCATGTGTAAGCTATTTATGTTTTAGTGACAACTTTGTGTTAAAAAAAAATTTAAAAAAATTACATTTTCCCAAAACTTTTGGCAAAATATAAAATATTCCATGGACTCACCATGCCTCTCAACAAATATTTTGGGGTGTCTACTTTCCAAAATTGGATCATTTGGGGGGGGGGGGGGTTTGTGCTATCTTGACATTTCAGGGACTCCGAAACCATGATAGGCAGTGAGAAAGTGCAATGAGAAATTTACGCCCTTTGAAATTCTGAAGATGGTGATTGGCTATCGGGGTCCCGTACACAGCTAGGCTCCCAAAAAGTCTCACACATCTGGTATCCCTGTACTCAGGAGAAGCAGCAGAATATATTTTGGGGTGTAATTACACATATGCCCATGGCATACGTGAGCAATATATCATTTTAATGACAACTTTTTGTAAAAAAAAAATTCATTTTTCAAACACCTGTGAAAAAAAAAAAAATATTCAATGACACCATAGCTTGTAGACGCTATAACTTTTGCGCAAACCAATAAAAATACGCTCATTGGGAAGACATGTAGCTAAATACATTTTGGCCTAAATATATATATATGACAAACATTTTATATATTGGATATTTTTTAACTGTCAAAGTAGAAAATGGCAATTTTTGGCAGAATTTTCCCTCATTTTTTTTTATTAATATCGCAAAAAATAAAAAGTGCAGAGGTGATCAAATACCACCAAAAGAAAGCTCTGTTTGTGGGAAAAAAAGGACGTAAATTTTGTTTGGGTACAGCATTGCATGACCGCGCAAGTGTCAGTTAAACTCGCGCAGTGCCGAGTTGAAAAAAGTGGTCTGGTTATTAAGCAGGAAAATCCTCCGGTATTAAAGTGGTTAAAGTAGGAGAACCATGTGTCTAGGGCTAGATCCCCATTTTGAGGGGAGACCTCCCACCTTAAACTCCTGGGTACCATAGATTCCGATATATAATATTCCAGGAATGCTATGTCCCATTGAGAGTGTACCTCTGCTACCATTACATTTTTAAGGCATACAATTAAGCCTCTGATCTTGGTTTTAGACCCAGTAGAAACAAACGCCCCATCAGAAGTTAAAGTTCTGGTGGCTCTGTACTCAAATACATCCATGATAATATGAGTAATCAAACACCATATATATCGAGTGATGTGGATTATATAAGCAGCGGTGAAAAAAAGTGAAATACCAAGAAAAAAAAAAATAAAATTATCAACCACGCTAACCAAATCCAAAAGTAGATGAATTACAAACCCGATTCCAAAAAAATTGGGACACTGTGCAAATTGTGAATAAAAACAGAATGTAATGATGTGGAAGTTTCAAATTTCAATATTTTATTCAGAATACAACATAGATGACATATCAAATGTTTAAACTGAGAAAATGTATCATTTTAAGGAAAAAATAAGTTGATTTTAAATTTCATGGCATCAACACATCTCAAAAAAGATGGGACAAGGCCATGTTTACCACTGTCTGGCATCCCCTCTTCTTTTTATAACAGTCTGCAAACGTCTGGGGACTGAGTGAGGAGACAATTTGCTCAAGTTTAGGAATAGGAATGTTGTCCCATTCTTGTCTAATACAGGCTTCTAGTTGCTCAACTGTCTTAGGTCTTCTTTGTCGCATCTTCCTCTTTATGATGCGCCAAATATTTTCTATGGGTGAAAGATCTGGACTGCAGGCTGGCCATTTCAGTACCCGGATCCTTCCTCTATGCAGTCATGATGTTGTAATTGATGCAGTATGTGGTCTGGCATTGTCATGTTGGAAAACGCAAGGTCTTCCCTGAAAGAGACAACGTCTGGATGGGAGCATATGTTGTTCTAGAACTTGGATACACCTTTCAGCATTGATGGTGCTTTTCCAGATGTGTAAGCTGCCCATGCCACATGCACTCATGCAACCCCATATAATCAAAGATACAGGCTTCTGAACTGAGCGCTGATAACAACTTGGGTTGTCCTTGTCCTCTTTAGTCCAGATGACATGGCGTCCCAGTTTTCCAAAAATAACTTCAAATTTTGATTCGTCTGACCACAGAACAGTTTTCCATTTTGCCACAGTCCATTTTAAATGAGCCTTGGCCCAGAGAAAACGCCTGCGCTTCTGGATCATGTTTAGATATGGCTTCTTTTTTGGCCTATAGCGTTTTAGCCGGCAACGGCAAATGGCACGGTGGATTGTGTTCACCGACAATGTTTTCTGGAAGTATTCCTGAGCCCATGTTGTGATTTCCATTACAGTAGCATTCCTGTATGTGATGCAGTGCCGTCTAAGGGCCCGAAGATCACCGCCATCCAGTATGGTTTTCCGGCCTTGACCCTTACGCACAGAGATTGTTCCAGATTCTCTGAATCTTTGGATGATATTATGCACTGTAGATGATGATAACTTCAAACTCTTTGCAATTTTTCTCTGAGAAACTCCTTTCTGATATTGCTCCATTATTTTTCGCTGTTGCATTGGGGGAATTGGTGATCCTCTGCCCATCTTGATTTCTGAGAGATGCTGTCACTCTGAGAGTTGCAAATTGGTCCTCCAGCTCTTCCATATATGTACATTTAACTTTTCCAGGTATCTTATTGCTACCTGTCCCAACTTTTTTGGAATGTGTAGCTCTCATGAAATCCAAAATGTGCCAATATTTGGCATGACATTTCAAAATGTCTCACTTTCAACATTTGATATGTTATCTATATTATATTGTGAATAAAATAAAAGATTATGAGATTTGTAAATTAGTCCATTCCTTTTTTACTCACAATTTGTACAGTGTCCCAACTTTTTTGGAATTGGGTTTGTAAAATTAAGCTGCTAGCACACCAACTGACATCTGTTGTGTAAATCAAAAATATATAATCAAGTGCAGTGCTACATAAATGACCAAATACAAAGTACATAAACACATGTGAAAAGTTAGTATAGGTGAAATAAAAAGTTCATGGAGTGAGTCCCAAGTGAAATTCAAAATAAACGTGTACATCCAATTCATAAGTGAAGGTAGACTGTGTTAAGAATCCCCACACCAAAAAAAGACAGTGGATGCGCTCACCGGAGGGTATGGACCCAAAACACCTTATAGTACATGGGCCATACAAGCTGGTAGTTGCTGTAATTCCCAAACGGTAGCTGGAACACCCGATGTTATGAAGAGGTGGCCAGAGCGTCTCAAAAAGAAACTTGCAGGTCTCTCACAGTGATACATGGAGGAACAAGCCAGACAAAGCCGATATAGTGTAAAACTGCTAAAAACTTTTATTCTTAAATAAGTCAAAGACACACTTACAAGCATCCAGTAGATATGAGCAGGAAAATAGAGACTGATGGCATACATGATATTTCTGACGCGTTTCCTGTAATAAGACATAATCATAGGAAGTTGCCATAATGATTTACCACATCCAGTGCTTTATATATCTGAATATACCCCTAATTGGATAAGGTATTCATTTCAGCTGCAGATACACACCGCCACTTCCTCCAAAATGGCGCCAGCGTGCATCCCAAGCCTCGCTTTCAAAATTTGCAAGCAGAATAGTGTCAGCCAAACATTACTTTTGACATCTACTATCTATCCATACCTCTGGGAAACAGACTTTTTTGCAGTTTATTATCTGCCATTTAATATTTCATAACTACGGGATTGGCACAGTGTCAGCGCTGTAGTGTTTTGTATCCTTAAAAAAAAAAAAAAATCCCCATATGAGGTTTTTTAGGTGACAGGTTCTCTTTAATGTGACATAAAAGTTCTAAAAGACCATGCATGTCTCCCTTGGGCTCCATCAATGTTTTACACTGCAGATCGCATTGCAAAACATCTTTTCCTGGCTAATTTACCTGGGGACACCAAGAACTTGACTGGAAAGTGACATCAGAGATGTCGCTTTCCAGGTCATAACAAGAAGGGGAGGGGACCTGTGTCCGTTCTTCTCCTTCCCCTCCAGCCGCCATTCTGCTTTTGGGCCTGCAAATGGGCAAGAAAAGCCAGAAAATCCTGGCGAGGTGCCGGTACTGGGGTGTGTGTGAGCAATCGGGCGGCAGCGCTACCGCCCGAAAGCGTTCACTTGACAGGCAGGAGTCTGCCTGTCAGTTGCACACACAATCCCGGTGGCCGCAGACATCTGCGATGTACAGACCTGGCAGCCAAAGGAATAAGTAAATAAGTAAATAAGTAAATAAATGATGCTTCAAATTAAAGCATATTCCAAAAAAAAAGAAATGCATGGAAATAACAAACACGAACGCTTTACCAAAACACAATGCACTCTATTTAGTGCAAGCGTTGTGGTGTGAATAGACCCTTAAAGCAGTTTTAAATCTATGACGTAAAATATGAACAAAGCATATTCCTCTATAGTGTGTGCCTGTCTCCGTCCAGAGCACAAAGTATCATTTTTGTCCTATGCCCGTTCCATTGCTATCTGTATGAGTCACTTCTGACAAGTTTTCCTGGCACCAAGAGAAAAAAGTTGACAGAGTAGGACTTTCCAGCACACAGCCTGTGATTGACAGCCTCAGCTCTGTTCCTGTATGCTGTGTGAAGGGGTGTGTTCCTTCTCTCCAATCAGCTTTCAGAGCGAGCTCTCCTCATTGAGCTCTGCAGTGTGTAACTTTAAGTGTTACTAAACCCATTACCCTGGTCTCCCACAGTACACAGAGCATGGAAATTCAATTGTTTATGTAAACATAAACTGCTAAATACCTTTTCTCATCAGCAGTATATAGCAGTCTTGTGACTTCTATTTGTTCTTTGCAAAGCTTGTAGCGGGAGTTTTCAAACTGCACTGAGCTATCCTATAAAGCTTGCAGGGCTCCAGACCCTCTGTCTCGACATGTCTGGACAGTGCTGATTGGCCCTGTGCTGATCACATGCACCCTCCCAAGAAATCTAAAAAAACTCTCTAACTGTATACACCAAACTGAGCATGTACAGCCTGACTCCAAAGGCTCTGCCTTATCTGGACATGTTTTGGAGTCAGTGAAAAAAGAGGAGGATCTGTGCATACAGAATCAAACAGCCTTTTTATACAATGCAATGTATTAACCCCTTAGGTTCCACAGTGAGTATAACAAGCATGCTTTCCTGCATATACAGACTGATTTTACTGTTGTGGGTGTAGTAACACTTTAAGCTCCCTGCCCTCTGCTTTCTTGAAACTTAGACAAGCTGTATAAATTCTGCACTTTGAATGGATGTAGAGAAGAGAAGACTGGAGATAAATAGCTACAACTTATGTAGGAATTTTTTTTTTTTTTATCTCTATTTATCACCTGAGGCCAGTCACTTCACTGGGTATTTAAGGGCTTACAACCACTTTAATGCCTAGCAGACTCCATGGGCTTGGTTGTGGAGATGTAATCCACTTAACATTGTTTCTATGTCTTTGTCATTATTTATGCATACTTATACACTACATTAGCAAATTCCTATGTATTTTAAGATACTACACATTTGGTACAGTTATGATTACATTTCTCAAATACTGTTCCACTATTTAGTCACCTGACTCTCCCTTAGTTCCCTATTGCCCATTTTACATACAAGTAACAGGGAAGTGGGACCTGAGACTACAGCTACAGAATATGTTTCATTTCAACATAGTTTGCATCTGCAAAACAGGTGAGATATATTTAGAATTTTCCCGCCATTTATTTTTGCAGAATTAGGCTACCCACAGACACATACACAGCTCAGAAGATTTGTGGCTGATTCTTCCTGTGAATATTTATTTTTTATACGAACAATAATTCAAGAAAAGGTTATTACAAAAAATAATTCTTAAAAAATACACATCTTTAACTACTTAAGGACTAGCACATTTTACCCCCTTAATGACCAGGCCATGTTTTGTGATTTGGCACTGCGTTTCTTTAATAGACAATTGCACGGTCGTGCAACGCTGTACCCAAATAAAATTGATGTCCTTTTTTCCCACAAATAGAGCTTTCTTTTGGTGGAATTTGATCACCTGTGCGATTTTTATTTTTTGCGCTATAAACAAAAAAATTCTGGACAATATTTTTCACTTTCTGCTACAGTATCTCACAAAAGTGAGTGCACCCCTCACATTTTTGTAAATATTTTATTATATCTTTTCATGTGACAACCCTGAAGAAATGACACTTTGCTACAATGTAAAGTAGTGAGTGTAAAGCTTGTATAACAGTGTAGATTTGCTGTCCCCTCAAAATAACTCAACACACAGCCAATAATGTCTAAACCGCTGGCAACAAAAGTGAGTACACACCTAAGTGAAAATGTCCAAATTGGGCCCAAAGTGTCAATATTTTGTGTGGCCAACATTATTTTCCAGCACTGCCTTAACCCTCTTTGGCATGGAGTTCACCAGAGCTTCACAGGTTGCCACTGGAGTCTTCTTCCACTCCTCCATGATGACATCGCTGAGCTGGTGGAGGTTAGATACCTTGCCCCACAGATGCTCAATAGGGTTTAGGTCTGGAGACATGCTTGGCCATTCCATCAACTTTACCCTTAGTTTCTTTAGCAAGGCAGTGGTCGTCTTGGAGGTGTATTTGGGGTCATTATCATGTTGGAATATTGATCTGTGGCCTAGTCTCCAAAGGGAGAGGATCATTCTCTGCTTCAGTATGTCACAGTACATGTTGGCATTCATGGTTCCCTCAATAAACTGTAGCTCCCCAGTGGTGACAGCACTCATGCAGCCCCAGACCATGACACTCCCACCACCATGCTTGACTGTAGGCAAGACACACTTGTATTTGTACTCCTGACCTGGTTGCCACCACACAACACTTGACACCATCTGAACCAAATAATTTTATCTTGCTCTCATCAGACCATAGGACATGGTCCCAGTAATCCATGTCCTTAGTCTGTTTGTGTTCAACAAACTGTTTGCGGGCTTTCTTGTGCATCATCTATAGAAGAGGCTTCCTTCTGAGACGACAGCCTTGCAGACCAATTTGATGCAGTGTGCGGCGTATGGTCTAAGCACTGAAAGGCTGACCCCACCCCTTCAACCTCTTCAGCAATGCTGACAGCACTCATATGTCTATTTTTCTAAGGTAACCTCTGGATATGACGCTGAGCACTTGTACTCAACTGCTTTGGTCAACCATGGCGAGGCCTGTTCTAAGTGGAACCTGTCTTGTTAAACCGCTGTATGGTCTTGGCCACCATGCTGCAGCTCAGTTTCAGGGTCTTGGCAATCTTCTTATAGCCTAGGCTGTCTTTAGGTAGAGCAACAATTCTTTTTTTCAGATCCTCAGAGAGTTCTTTGCCATGAGGTGCCATGTTGAACTTCCAGTGACCAGTATGAGAGAGTGAGATTGATAACACCAAATTTAACACACCTGCTCCCCATTTACACCTGAGACCTCGCAACACTAATGAGTCACATGAGACCGGGGAGGGAAAATGGTGAATTGGGCCCAGTTTGGACATTTTCACTTAGGGGCCGCCTGACACCCGCGATCGTTCCCCATTGAGAAGGACCGGCAGCTGTTGTAAACACAGCTGACCGTTCTTCTTTCTGAAATGATCATAGAGCCCATGTGATCCTTCTGTATAGGATCACATGTCTCTATGGTCATTTCAGAAGCCATGCCCCCCACAGTTAGAATCACTCCCCTAGGCTCACATTTAACCCCTTGATCACCCATAATGTTAACCCCTTCCCTGTCATCATTACAGTAACAGTGCATATTTTTAGCATTGCTTACTGTAGTCCTCCCAAAAGTGTCAAAAATGTCAGTTTGGGGTCTGATCTGTCCACCGCAATGTCGCAGTCACGCATAAAAAAAAAATAAAATAGCAGATTGCCGCCATTACTAGTAAAAAAACAAAAATGACAAAAATCATTCCCATAGTTAGTAGGCACAATAACTTTTGCGCAAACCAATCAAAATGCGCTTATTGCGATATTTTTTACCAAAAATATGTGGCAGAAGACAAATTGGCCTAAAATGTTAAAAAACTTTGATTTTTAATTTTTTTTTTTGAGAATGTCATATAGCAGAATGAAAAAAATATATATTTTTTTCAAAATTGTCGCTTTTTTTTGTTTATAGCGCAAAAAATAAAAATTGTACAGGAGATGAAATACCACCAAAAGAAAGCTCTATTTGTGGGAAAAAAAGGACATCAATTTTATTTGGGTATAGCGTCGCACAACCACAAAATTGTCTGTTAAAGTAACGTAGTGCCGCATCGCAAAATAGGGCCTGGTAAGGAAGGGGGTAAAACCTTCCGGGGCTGAAGTGGTTAATGTTGCTGTAGGCCTCATGGCAGCCTCCCTGACCAGTTTTCTTCTCATCGATTTTGGAGGGATGTCCTGTTCTTGTTAATGTCACTGTTGTGCCATATTTTCTCTGCTTGATACACTGTGTTCCATGGTATATCTAATGCCTTGGAAATTCTTTTGAACCCTTCTCCTGACTGATACCTTTTAACAATGAGATCCATCTGATGCTTTAGAAGCTCTCTGCGGACCATGGCTTTTGCTGTAGGATGCAACTAAGAAAATGTCAGGAAAGACCTACTAGAACAGCTGAACTTTATTTGGGGTTAATGAGAGACACTTTAAATTATGTCAGGTGTGTACTGACTATTTAATATGAGTTTGAATGTGATCTCCTAATTCTGAACACCGCTACAGCCATAGTTATAAGAGGGTGCAACCACATTATCTTAGTTTTTTATTTTTACTCCCCCCCCCCCCCCCCCAAAAAACAATTCAGTTTATTTTTCAATTGAGTTGTACATTTCATAGGTCACATTAAAGGTAGAAACAGTTCTGAAATTATTTACCTTGTCTAATTTTTTTACATCACAGAAACCTCATATTTTAACAGTGGTGTGTAGACTTTTTATATCCACTGTATGTGTAACAACTGAGTATTAACCACTTTACCACTGGAGGATTTTGCTGTCTTACGTCCAGGCCATTTTTTTTTACGATTCGGCGCTGTGCGAATTTAACTGACAATTGCGCGGTCGTGCGATGCCGTACCCAAACGAAATTTACGTCCTTTTTTTCCCACAAACAGAGCTTTCTTTTGGTGGTATTTGATCACCTGTGCAATTTTTACTTTTTGCGCTATAAACAAAAAAGAGCGTTTATTTTGAAAAAATAACAATATTTTTAACATTTTTTTATATGAAATTCCCCCCAAAAAATGTAAAAATCAAAATTTTTTTTAATTTTTGGCCAATTTGTTTTCTGCTACCTATGTTTGGTAAAAAAAAATCACAATAAGCGTATTTTGATTGGTTTGCGCAAAAGTTATTGCGTTTACTAACTAAGGGAAAGATTTCTGTCATTTTTGGTGGGTTTTTTTTAACGCGTAATGGCGGCGATCTGGGATTTTTTTTGCGGGACTGCAACATTGCGGTTGACAGATCGGACCCTTGACTGACATTTTTGACACTTTTGGGGGTACCAGTGACATTACTGCAGTAATCAGTGCTATATATATGCACTGTTACTGTAAAAATGACACTGGCAGGGAAGGGGTTAATTTTATTGGAGAGGGAGGGGTTAATGTATGCCTGGTGCTTACTAACGTGTGGGGGGGGAGGTGACTGAGTGACACAGGGACAGATCGCATGTTCAGCTATGCTGAACACTGCAGTCTGTCACTCCTCGTCACTGAGGAGATCCGCCCGCTCTGTTTACACAAGCGGGTGGATCTCCAAACTAGATTCCCCGACGATCGGGGAAGAGCAGCGGCGATCGCCGCCGCTCCTCCCCTGGCCCGACTCCCGCTGTGACTGAAAACAGCAGGAACGAGCCTCCGGCGGCATGCGCGCCGCCCACAAGGAGCGGATTCCAGCGACGTAGGTTTACGTCGCTGGACGATAACGAGCCACATTACTGCAGTAGCAGCAATGTGAGCAGTGCTAAAGTGGTTAAAGCCCACCTACCCTGCATAGTTTTGAATGAAATTAAGTGTTTATTCTCCTGTCACCTTTCCATTTTTATTAGTCTGTGCCTCTGCTTGGGGGAGTTATCCTCTCTGTTTGTACTGATACCAGAAAATCTCTCCAGAAAAGAAAGCAGGAATCGGGCTGAGATTTGAACTGTTAATGGGTAGGCTGAATGTACCAAGCTGATCAATCGATCAACTTGGGTACAACCAGCCTGCCTGGATTCTCTTCCAATTATCCTATATTTGTCATTACAAGGATGATGGTACCCCTGTATACTTTAAATCTTAACCACTAAAGGCTCATATTCTACTACTTACAGTTTCAGTGACCAGGATGTGAGGTGGAGAGGGGAGAGATGTCCCAGGACCCAAAAAATAAACTGTATCTTTATATTGTGCTCATTCAATTAAAGCTGTGAACCATTGAAGACCATACAGGAAGGAATGGAGTGATTGATTGTACATAGTTAAGCTTTGTACAAGCTACTAGTTTTTGACAGTTACCTATGACAGTTTTGACAGTTGAACTACCTATGCGGTGTTAGTACTGCGATCTCCCCTGCTGATCTTTTGTGTTCTGACAGGGGGGCAGCCCACCTGCCAGAACACTATGGTCAGCGCTCTTAGCCATTGGCCGAGAGAGCCGATCGAGAGCCGGTCAGCAGACCTTTTTTGGTCATGAGGCTTCTGTTGGACCAGCTGCCGTACACAAGGGCCCAATTTATATTGAACCAGCCAAAGCTGGCCAACATTCAGCCCATGTGTATAGGGCTTAAGTCTGGTTGAAAAAATATACAAGTCCATCTAGTTAAACCAATAAAAGCGGGGGAAAAAAAAATCACACACAATTCCACAGTTGATCCAGAGGAAGGCAATAAACCCCAGCAAAGCATAACCCAATTTGCTCCAGCTGGGGAAAAAAATCCTTCCTGATCCCTCAAGAGGCAATTAGATATTCCCTGGATCAACTTTACCTATACATGTTAGTATCCTGTTATATTATATATATTTAGGAAAGAATCCAGGACTCTTTTAAAGCAATCTAGTGAGCTGTCCAGAACCAGCTCTTAAGGGAGTCTTTTCCACATTTTCCCAGCTCTTACTGTGAAGATATCTTTCCATACTTGGAGATCAAATGTAATCCTCCTGACATAATGAGTGCCCCCTTGTCCTCTGTGATGACCTCAAAGTGAATAACCAAAACCAAGTTCCCTATATGGACCACTTATGTATTTATACATGTTGATAATATCCCCCTTAATCTCCTCTTTTCAAGAGAGAATAAATTCAGTTCCTCTAATCTTTCCTGATAGCTGAGCTTCTTAATGCCTCTTATCAGTTTGGTTGCTCTTATCTGCACTTTCTCCAGTTGCCCGATTATCCTTTTTGTGAACTGGTGCCTAAAACTGATCTGCATATTCCAGATAAGATCTTAGGCTTTGTGACAGACTCCGGACACCCGACTGGGTATCTCCACCAAGAAGCTGCTTCCTAAGCTCTGGAACACGAGATTCGTGAATCTGGCTATAGTTACACCTAGAACTCAACAGTACATGTTTTGAAGTCAACCAGAAAATAAACTTTTTATTCAAACACAGGCCCTGAGAGATATACACTGTGGGACAATCCCCCCTCCCCCTTAGCAGCCAATTTACATATGCATATTCATTCCATAATAGGTTGATCTTAAGGCAGACAGAAACAATAGAACAATGGAATTCAGGTACTTAACAATAACAAACCCCACCCCACCTCACTATCAAGCAAGGATCTATGAGACACTCCTGCAATATTCTAGCAAACTATCAGTCAAACCATTCATCTTCATATATTTCCTGAGGGACCTGTTCAGGAATATTATTGTCCCAAGTGAAAGAGGCCCTTCACTCTTTCAACACAAACCACACATTTAGAACCCAGGATAACAGGAAATGCTGAGTCCGGTGTGGTTGTATGGCGAGTCTGATTAGTGCAGACCCGACTGGGGTTCTTGGTCACCCTGTGCCCCTTATAGACACAGGCTGACTTACACATAAGAGGGGCAGAGGAAGCTGGACAAGGAGTTTCCTGACCTCTCTAAAGTAATCTGGGTTCCACGAGCCCCCCAGCCAAAGTGACTCCTGTCACAGGCTTCATGTACACTACAGCTCCTAAACTCAACTCCATAAAAGCCTATGTGTCAATGTACACATAGGCTTTTAGGATTGTTTAGGAGCTGCTGCAGTTAGGGGAGGTTCAACCTCCCTCTCCTGAACACAGAAGAATTGCGTTCAGGATAGGAATGTTTTGACCGTCGGCCACAAAACGTGCCAAAATCTGGGTTTCCCATGGCTGGTGGTCATAATGGGCTAAGTGTACATGAAGCCTAACCAATGATTTGTACAGGGGTAAAATTATATCTGTCTCTCTGTTGTCTGTACCTTTATTGATAAAAAGGATTTTGCTTGCTTTGGAAACTGTAGCTTGGCATTGCATGCTAATTTTAAGCTTATGATTTACCAGAACACCCAGATCCGTCTCCACCATTGATTTCCCCAATTGTACTCTTCCTAGTATGTATGGCGTATGCATATTTTTAGTCCCTAAGTGCATAACTTTACATTTTTCAACATTAAACCTCATATGCCACACAGTTGGCCAATTTAACAGTGCATTGAGGTCAACTTGTGGGGGGGGGGGGGGGGGGGGAGACAAGGGGACTTTTGGTTAGCCCTGTGTCCCTAGCAGAAATAGAAGTGGAAATTTCCAGTAGGGAAAACTGTTGCAGGAGGATTTCCCCCTAAATTTAGGCTAGGTTCACACTTGTGTGGGTATGGGACTGCATTTGTTCCTGCTCCCACAGGCAAAAACACACTGCAGTTTAGGAGATGCGTAGGGTCAGGGCTGTCTTTAATGCTGGGCAAAAGGGGCACATAATTGATAAGCGGATTCGGGAGGGCCCAAGAAAATGTTTGCTCAGGGTTAAATCAATATTAAAGATGGCCCTGCGTGGAGTGGCCAATCATAATGGAATCTCGATGCAAATGAACAGGCTGTTGGGCCCACACAAAATGCTGTGCCCACGCAGAGCTGCACAATTGTGAACTTAGCTTTAGAGAGGTTCCCTCTAACTATCTGTTGTATCCACAGTACAGGAGATAAAGGGAAATTTTCCTAATGTAACACATCCAAAAATGGAAAAAAAAAAAAAAACACCCTTCTGTCAAGGTCTTACCTTGCCTTCTTGTTGACAGCCATCTTGGACATGTGTATACTGCTGTCTCTTATAGACTCTGTTTTCATCATCACTTGCGTAGAGATGTCCCGAACTATTCGCCGGCGAACATCGCTTGTTCGCGTTCTCCTCGGCGGGCGAACATATGCGATGTTCGGTCCGCCCCTTATACATCATCATTGAGCAAACTTTAACCCTGTACCTCACAGTCAGCAGACACATTCCAGCCAATCAGCATACCCTCCCTCCCAGACCCTCCAACCTCCTATAAGAAAGCAAGGACAGCATCCATCTTAGATTCATTCTGAAGCTGCAGAGTTAGTTGGAGCAGGGAGAGTGCTGCTGCTGAATTAATAGGGAAATCATTAGCTAGGCCAGTGTTCTGTGTCCACTCCTGCTGTAAGGACACCGTCCTGACAGCACCCCAAAAAGCCCTTTTTAGGGCTGGTATATCAGTCTGCTTTTATTTATTTTTTTCTATATATATACAGACTGTACTTTGTGCAAACCACTCATATCGGGTGGCACAATACCTTGCAGATAAAAAAGTCATTTAATTTTTACCCTTTAATATAATTGCAGTTGCCTGCCAGTGTGTGTCAGGCCCACTGACTGAACTGTGCCCACTGCCAGTGCCCACCACTCATATAGGGTGGCACAGCACCTTGCAGATAAAAAATTTATTTAATTTTTCCTCTGTAATATAATTGCAGTTGCTTGCCAGTGAGTGTCAGGTCCACAGACTGTACTGTGCCCACTGCCCACCACTCATTTAGGGTGGCACAGCACCTTGCAGATAAAAAAAGTAATTTCATTTTTTCTCTGTAATATAATTGCAGTTGCCTGCCAGTGAGTGTCAGGCCCACAGACCGTACTGTGCCCACTGCCCACCACTCATATAGGGTGGCACAGAACCTTGCAGATAAAACATTAATTAAATTTTTCCTCTGTAATATGATTGCAGTTGCCTGCCAGTGAGTGTCAGGTCCACAGACTTTACTGTGCCCACTGCCCACCACTCATATAGGGTGGCACAGCACCTTGCAGATAAAACATTCACTTAATTTATCCTGTAATAAAAAATAAAATTCATCCAGAAAAAACAGGAACTGGCTTTTTCATTCTAATTTCAGTAGCGCAGGGATGGTGATAACCTCTTACCAAATAAATAGGATGATAACATATACCAAAATATATGAATCATATGTGATAAATATAAGCATAAAATCATAAATACATAAAACCGTGAAATCACATCAATAGGAGTCCATAAAGTCCATATGTATAAAGTGCATAGAGCAATGAAAGTGCAAACATAAAGGATCACAGGTGCGACTTATGGGGACCACCCTTGCTTGCCACCACCACACAGTGCTGGGAGAAATATCTGAAATTCAGACTCATTATAAATTTACCAGGAAATCTTCCAGAGGAGTCTTTGCAGCACAAATCAGAGATCTGGAGGAAACCTAATTTTACTATATGCTGTTGTTGGCTAGTCCATGAGAGTGGTTAGGCATAGGCGTCTGGTGAGTGTGAATTTCAGATACTTCTCCCAGCACTGTGTGGTGGTGGCAAGCAAGGGTGGTCCCCATAAGTTGCGCCTGTGATCCTTCATGTTTGCACGTTCATTGCTCTATGCACTTTATACATATGGACTTTATGGACTCCTATTGATGTGATTTCATGCTTTTATGTATTTATGATTTTATACTTATATTTATCACATCTGATTCATATATTTTGATATATGTTATCATCCTATTTATTTGGTAAGAGGTTATCACCATCCCTGCGCTACTGAAATTCGAATGAAAAAGCCAGTTCCTGTTTTTTCTGGATGAATTTTATTTTTTATTATATTTACTCATTTAAGTAGCAGCAATTTGTGTTATTTGTGTTATTCTGTCAGGTTTGTGTTACCTGTATTTCCTAAAGCGCAGTGGATTACAACATCATCTATTAATTTAGTACAAGTAGTGATATTTATATATTTAATTTTTCCCTCTGTAATATAATTGCAGTTGCCTGCCAGTGAGTGTCAGGCCCACAGACTGCACTGTGCCCACTGCCCACCACTCATATAGGGTAGCACAGCACCTTGCAGATATAAAAAGTAATTTCATTTTTTTCTCTGTAATATAATTGCAGTTGCCTGCCAGTAAGTGTCAGGCCCACAGACTGTACTGTGCCCACTGCAAATGGACTGTTTGCGGTTGTTTGCAGTGCGTTAAACGGGGAGTTTGGTCTGTCAGAGTTTGGTCTGTCACTGTCAAGCGGGCGTAACCCTTACACTACCTGATCAATACAACATCATACCTCATCATATTCACACATTGGATGATTTAAAGCACATTATTCCAAACAATTTAAGAATGTTAGGTGATTTATGCCCTTTATGGATTAAAACCCGATTCTGCGTCAACTACGTCATTTTCCATGGGAGTTTTGCCATGGATCCCCCTCCGGCATGCCACAGTCCAGGTGTTAGTCCCCTTGAAACAACTTTTCCATCACTATTGTGGCCAGAAAGAGTCCCTGTGGGTTTTAAAATTCGCCTGCCTATTGAAGTCTATGGCGGTTCGCCCGTTCGCGAACATTTGCGGAAGTTCGCGTTCGCCGTTCGCGAACATAAAATTTTATGCTTGCGACATCTCTACTTGCCTGTTGCCTGGGCATCGCTCAGTGATGATGTTGCACACTTGACTATATATATCACCTGATGGCTTGCAGTCCTTGCCCTTGTGTTTGTGGTCCAAGCTGCATCACTGCTAGCAGTCTTCTGCTCTCCGTGTTCCTCCGTGCATGACCTGGCTTGGCTGATGACTTTCCTGGCTCTCGATTCTGCATCGGCAGACAACCCGCATCGGCAGACTACCCACTTCTGACTCGATCCCGGCTTGGATGACTACCCACTTCTGGACTTGACCCGGCTGTTCCTGATTTTGCTCCTCACTGCTCCAAACTGCTTTATTTTACTTGCATCTTTGTGTGGTCTGGTTTCCTGGCACCCTGACGTCTTCAGACGTTTTAAAACCCAAACTTCAGCTTTATGGTTTTTAGTTAAAGCGGAGATCTGGCCTCAAAAAAATGTTTTAGATAAAAATACCCCCGGGACAGTAAGGGTTAGTGCATTGCAGCAATGATAGCCTCTCAACTGTCCCAGGTTTCACTTACCCTTTAGAAGAAATACTTACCTTGAAAATTTCTTGTACAGCGCTGCCATCTCAGGTGTGGGCAGCTGAAGCCAGGACGTCCTCTTCGGTGTCCTCTTCGGTCCCAGAATGCCCTGCACCGGCCCCGCTCGTCACTTCCGGTGCAGGCGCGTCATCCCTGCACAGCTTCTGGGCATGCCCAGAAGCTGTTTAGCAGGGAATGACGCGACTGCACCGGAAGTGACGAGTGGGGCCGGTGCAGGCACATTGATTCCTGGGAGCGATGACGTTCAGCTCCCAGGAGTCAATGCAAGCAGGAAGAGATAGCGTGGGCCGCAGCCGCAGAGGGAGGAAGTGGAAGGAAGGTAAGTATATTTTCTTCAAAAACAAGTTAAGTAAATGAAAAAAAAAATCGGGATTATCCAATTCTTTTTTAGGGGATTTTCAGCAAGGGGATGGGCCAAAGTTGTTTTTGAAGCCGGAACTCTGCTTTAAATCATAGACCTTTAGCAGTGGTATCCTGGGAACCATCTTCTTCCTTGCCTTGTAGCTTTGGACAGAATGTGAACCATTCCTATGATGACCGCTAGTCAAATAGTACTCTTGTAGTTCCTAGTACTACAGCAGCATTACTACAGCCTCAACAGTACATGTGTATGAGCAAGGCCAGGGCCATCAATCCTAGATTATTCTTGGCATAACCCCGTAAGCACTCAATCTTGCTCCCTGTACATTAAATAAATGCTGAAGGGGCAACGTATGAGTTGAGCCACCAGGCTAGAATCTGATGAACAGTGCCAATAATCTCCTCTCACTGCCCAAAGCTATCTGAAGGCAACAGAGAGAATGGGAGGCCATGTGACCTGAACTGCGAATCATTCTTATGGTACCAATACCTTAAAATCAAAAATGTATTAAAAATTCTTGAAAAGCAAGGGAATGTGCCAGCAAAGCAGAACCATGGGTCCTGAAGTCTGCTTTGTTTCCTACTCTATCCAAAATCACTCTCTGACTTTTCTCATGGCAGCCAACCACCACTGGGAGGAACATTATTTTTGAAATGTTAGTAAACTGTTATTTTTGAGATAAGCAAGACCAGCAGCATCTACTTGTGTCTACTTTTCCTTCACCTATCTTCACAGGAATGAAGATAAAAGTCCAGTTGACCCACAGAGCTTTGAAAGTTGCAGCCTACAGAAAAGGTGAACAGCAGTGTGGAGCCTGTGATGACCAATGAAGTTTTCTTGGCTTAGCAGAGAACTTCACATTTGGAGGAGAGCCATGTCATGTGACTGTAACTTCGGCAGTTTGTATGACTTGGCTCTCCTCCCACTTTTTTGTTTTTCACTTTTTATTGTGTTCCATTAGATTAGATCTCCGGAAGCCATCTGAATGCAATGCACATTTGTGCTTTGTAAATGATGTGTGCAATTTTTTTTTTTTTTTTTTAGCAGCAGCCATATCTGACTGGACATACCTAGTATGTGTAAACAAAACAAGCATAGTAAATATACAGATATCATTATATACATATCCACATATAGACCTTCACTTACACTATCCCATGAAAGAGGGGAAAAACAACAAAGCAACAAAAAAAAAAAAAAAACAACCACCCAGAATCATTTTGCTGAAAGTTATACATTTTGGGTACATCAGGTGCATTCAAGCTAAGGGGAGGCTGTTACGATAACCCAACGTCCACTAAGTGATTTGGGAACTAGTAGATAGTCCCACCAGGTACCATATATATTCTACTCATGGACAGATGAACTAAAGGTAAGCAATATAGGACAAAAGTGAAGCTCCAATCAAAAATTAGGGCCATTGGTCAGAAGATACTCAAAGTAAATAGCAGACTGCAACTGACCTCTATGTAAGGAACTGCCAAGATATAAATCGAGTAGTGGCCACTCCAAAGATTACAGAAGGTCAGCAACCAAGATGAAACTCTGGTCCAAACTCTGTAAAACAGATGAGAAAAGAAATTCACTAACCACATTAAGCAACATCCAGTGTTTAGTTGTGGCTGAGGGCCAAAATGTTGCTTACCAAAGAGTATATTGGTCAAAGAAACAATAGTAGCCCCATATAAAAGTATACAGCACTCCACCAAGAAAAAGGGGGGGGGGGTGTTCAGCAGATGTCCAGCAGTATGTTGGAGTCTCCCTAGGACCATCTGCTCCAGCAAACAAACTCACCAAGTCCTGGCCCCTATATAGTGGAAGGAGACTGGCTGGTGGGAAGCTAGGTGGGGCCTTTTACATAGTTACATAGTTTGTGAGGTTGAAAAAAGACATCAGTCCATCCAGTTCAACCTATGATGTGTGTGTGTGTGTGTTAGTACATTGTATACCCCTGTATGTTGTGATCTTTAAGGTGCCCATCAAATTGTTTTTTGAAACTATCGATGCTCCCTGCTGAAACGTCTGCTTGTGGAAGCGAATTCCACATCCTTACTGCTCTGACAGTGAAGAACCCCTTACGTATTTTAAGGTTAAACCATTTTTCCTCTAGTTTTAGTGAGTGGCCACGTGTCTTATTGTATTCCCTTTCTCTGAAAAGTTTGTTCCTTATGCTAGGGTCGCCAGTACAGTATTTGTACGTTGATATCATATCCCCCCTCAAGCGTCTCTTCTCCAGAGAGAATAAGTTCAATGCTTGTAGTCTTTCCTCATAGCCGATGCCCTCCATTCCCCTAATTATTTTTGTTGCCCTTCTCTGGACTTTCTCCAGTTCCAGCACATCCTTCCTGAGGACCAGTGCCCAGAACTGGACAGCATACTCCAGATGTGGCTGGACCAGAGCCTTGCAGAGTGGGAGAATAATCTCTTTATTTCTGGAGTGAATCCCCTTTTTTATACATGCCAGTATTCTGTTGGCTTTGCTTGCAGCGGCTTGGCATTGCATGCCACTGCCAAGCCTGTTGTCCACCAGTACCCCCAGGTCCTTTTCCATCTTAGATTCACCCAGAGGTTTCCCTCCTAGTGAGTAGCTTGCTTTCGTGTTTCTGACGCCCAAGTGCATTACTTTACATCAGGGGTAGTGAATTAAAATTAAAGGAGGTCCGGTCACTAAAGTTTTCTTCTTGCCGAGGTCCGAATCTCAAGTCTGTGCCATGAGATTGTACGCTTCTACTTTTTTCTCCTGCATAGAAGATATTGGCATGCTTAGTTTAGTATCATCCGCAAATACCGAGATTGTGCTAGATATCCCCTCCTCTAGATAATTTATGAATAAATTAAACAAGATTGGTCCCAGGACAGAACCTTGGGGGACCTCACTTTCCACACCAATCCGGGTACTCCCCAATAATCACCACCCTCTGGACTCTCCCCTGGAGCCAGTTCTCTATCCAGGTACTCACCCTATGGTCCATACCTACATTCCTTAGTTTGTACAGTAAGCGTTTGTGGGGAACAGTGTCAAAGGCCTTTGCAAAGTCCAGATACACCACATCCACAGGCTTACCTTTATCTAGGTGGCAGCTCACTTCATTGTAGAAGGTTAATTGGTTGGTTTGGCAAGAACGATTTTTCATGAATCCATGCTGATACTACTAATAATACTGTTTTCATTACTAAAATCTTGTATATGGTCCCTTAACACCCCCTCCAAAATCTTGCAGACTACTGATGTTAGGCTGACCGGCCTAAAGTTACCCGGGATATATCTCGGCCCTTTTTTAAATATTGGTACCACGTTGGCTTTTTTCCAATCAGCTGGCACCATACCTGTCTGTAGACTATCCTTAACCACTTAAGCCCTGGAGGATTTGGCTGCTCAAAGACCAGGGCCTATTTTGCGATTCGGCACTGCGTGGCTTTAACGGACAATTGCGCGGTCGTGCGACGCTGTACCCAAATTAGATTGAAGTCTTTTTTTCCCACAAACAGAGCTTTCTTTTGGTGGTATTTGCTCACCTGTGCGATTTTTACTTTTTGCGCTATAAGCAAAAAAAGAGTGTCAATTTTGAAAAAATAACAATATTTTTAAATTTTTTTTATATGAAATTCCCCCAAAAAAAATGTAAAAATCTAAATTTTTTTAACATTTTTGGCCAATTTGTTTTCTGCTAAAATCGCAGTAAGCATATTCTGATTGGTTTGCGCAAAAGTTATTGCGTTTACTAACTACGGGAAAGATTTGTTTTTTTTTTTAACTAGTAATGGCGGCGATCTGCAATTTGTTTTGCGGGACTGCGACATTGCGGCGGACAGATCGGACACTTGACTGACTTTTTTTACACTTTTGGGGGTACCAGTGACATTACTACAGTAACCAGTGCTATACATATGCACTGTTACTGTAAAAATGACACTGGCAGGGAAGGGGTTAACTTTATTGGTGATCAGTGCGTTAAATGTATCCCTAGGGGCGTAATTCTAACTGTGGGTGGATGTGGCTTGTGATGTAACCACAGAGACATACAATCCTACATAGCAGGATCGCATAATCTCTGTTCTTATATCAGGGAGAATGACAGACGGCTGTGTTTACATCAGCCGTCTGCCTTTCTCCCTCTCCAGCAGGAGATTGCGAGTGGCCGGCAGACATCGGAGCCACCGGTCACTCGCGCGGGGATGTCAGAGAACGAGCGGGGCGGGAGCATGCCTCCAGCGGCGCGCGCTCGACCCCTAGAGGCTCGTGGGCGAGTGACGTACCCCTACGTCACTTTGCCCAGCAGTGGCTGCCTACCGCAGTATATCTGAGGTGGGCGGTCGTTATGTGGTTAAAGATCAGGAATAATGGTCTGGCAATCACATGGCTGAGCACTTTAAGAACACTCGGGTACAAGCCATCCGGTCCCGGTGATTTATTTATGTTATGTTTCTCTAGTTTAGTTCTAAGTCTATCTTCTGTTAGCCATGGTGGTACTTCCTGAGGTGTATTATTTAGTTTAGCCTTACAAGCTGGGTTAGTGTAGCCCCCCAATTCTTTTGTGAAGACTGAAGAGAAGAAATTATTTAACACTTCCGCCTTTTCTCTGTCCTCTGTGGCCATATTTCCCTTGTCGTCTTTTATGGGGCCAATGTGTTTCTTACTGTTTATATACTTAAAGAATTTCTTGGGGTTCTTTTTACTCTCTTCCGCGATATGTCTCTAGTGTTCTATTTTAGCCGTCCTTTATTGGCGTCAAGAAAAACTAAGGGAAAATAGCCAAATCGATTGCACTGACCATGTCCTCGTGCCCCTTGTCATAGCAGCCAGAATGTGTCCCTCTTCCGCCAGTGGGCGGAAGTGACGTCAATTCACGTCATCCAAGGTGACCTCCAAACTGGTGCGGAGCAGCCATTAATCTCACAGGGCCTCCGCCGCTATATCAGCTAGACCCTAGACAGCAAACAAAAGCAACAACACCACTCGGCCATCCACTAAAATCCCAAAACCTAGTCCTGGGGCGTCCGGCAGGGCCTACATACCATCCAAGGATGTGCATATGTGTACAAATGTACATACTATCTGAGGACCCATCAAAGGTACTTGCCCAATCTCTACCTGAATAATCCAAAAAAGTGGGGGTGAAGAAAAAGAAAAAAGCCTCAACTTGGCACATCAAATTTTATAACATTGCCAACAGAAACCCAGCGTGAATGCACTTAAGGGACACACAAAAAAAAGAAAAAGAATAAATATGTGTGTGTGTGTGTATATACAGTATATATATATCAGAAAATTACATAAAAAATAAGTAAATGTGTGTGTAACCACTCAATCTCATGTGGCGTACAGTCTAGATGTATGTTACCACATATTTTTACATTAGTTGATCGTTAGGTAGGTTAGACGTCAAACTTCTAAGAGGGGGGCATAGCTGACCAATCCATTTAGACAGGGAGGGCGATTCACCCTCAAGGTGAAAATCCACCTTGATTCTATGCACAAAATATGAAATCTAGATCGAAATCAACCCCCTGTGAGTTGATCCTATCAATGGCCATAAACTGTAGTCTAGGTTGCATATATGGCACTCCAAAAATGCCTCGCAACTGAGTTTTCTGGAATGCCATCCTGTATGTCAGTGACATGTTCCTTAATTCTTTGCCAGAACATTCTCTTGGTTTTTCCTATATAAAAAGCATTGCAACCACATGTTAGTAGGTAACAATGCCTTTTGTTTCACAATTTACAAAGTATAACCACAGTAAATAGTGCAGCGCTAGAACCACATTGAATAAAATTACATAAATAAGAGTCCATGCAAAAAGGCCCGTGACTGGAAAGGTGCTCCACACTCCTCTCAAACCAGGGATAAAGGTGCTCCACTGTGAAAAAATTACCTCCACCACATAGATTGGCCTCTCACCTCAAGGACCCAATATACAGGCATGTAAATCCACTTCCAAGGTCCAGACAGCAGGGACTCTCATGGATGGGGGTGCCAAAAGGGAGCAAAAGTATTGAAAGCTTTGGGGACACACTGATCCGACTGATTTTTAAATGGGAACATAACACTCCTCTCCAGGGTTACCATGGAAATAAACAAAGGGAGCGGACCATAGTGTAGTACTGATGTGAATAGTTTATTAAAAATTAATGAAAAGCCTCTTACATAAAACTGCAGAGTGACAGGCAGCAATATCAGCGTGTTAGTGTCTGTACATGCTCAATTCCTCTTCCGGATGACTGGAATTGACCTCAGCTGCTCCTCCCTTCCCTCCGCACAGTATCATCCCAAGAGGAGGGACTTCATCAGCAGTGCTGCACATATGATCACATATGATCAGTTATGGCACCAGCCATTTAATAGTTTTACAGTTTGTTTGAGAGCACAAGAAAATGTTACAGTTAAAGGATAAGTCCAGGCAATAACTAACTAACACTAAACCTGCTCTGTGCCACATTCTAAACCTAATCTATCTAACCCTGCAATGCAAAAAGTGCTGTAATTACCTATTCTGCACTCAATACAGTTTCCAGCGGCAGAAGCTTTGTGCAGGTGAGGACCGACAACTATAGGGGCTGCCGTTGTCGAGTGCCTCTCCTGCACCCGCCTCTATGCTGAAGTTGCCACTGACAGCTCAGCGTGGGACCGGACCGGATCGGCTGTAGAATAGGTAAGTACAGTGATTTTTGCTTTACAGGGTTAGGTAGATTAGGGTTAGAATGTGGCACAGAGCAGATTTAACGTTAGATAGGTTTTGCCTGAAATTATCCTTTAACACATGGGTGTCCAACCTTTTGGCTTCTCTGGGCTACATTGAGTGTAGAGAAATTTTCTCGGGCCGCATATTAAATATATACTATAGTTAAGGTATACAAGTAATAAAATGCTGATGCGCCCCTTCCCGCGCCACCGCACCCCCCGCACTAATTTAACACAACTAGAGGATGATCAAATGAAATGGAATCAGTATACAGAGGTTTACTTCTTCTGAACGATAATAAAGGAACACTCTAACCACCATGACCACTTCAGTGATTTGAAGTGGTCATGGTGGTAGGAGTCAGAAACACTGCACATGCTCCCCTCCCCCCTCTGAGGCAGCCTCTGCCTCCCGTTAGTTGGAAGCTCCTGTGGCCATGCCCCTGACCTGACTTCCTTCTTCCCCAGCAAAAAAAAAATTGTCAGGGGGCAGTGGGCCGCATTGCCTGAGGTTCTGGGCCGCAGGTTGGACATTTCTGGAATGCTGGGAATGTAACTGTTTTTTGAAACTGGTAAATTAATGGGATTTAGTTCTGCTATGTTTTCCATCATAAAAAACAGAAACAGAAACAAGTTTATCATGTAAGAGAAAACTGGTTCTAAAGTAAGGTGACCAGATTTTTAAAATTAAATCCGGGGACATATTTTTTTTTTATTGGCAAATGGTAAACTAATTTATAAGCATATTTTCCTTAAATTATAAATGCAGTGTATGTGGTATGTGTTTATAGAAGGATTTATGATATATACGTTATTTCTCACATTTCGTTTAGGAGATAAAAAAAATTTTAAAAAAAGATACTTCTTAGAATTTTTTGAGATATGACTACCAAATGTTTTGAAGATAAGATAGAGAAAAAACAGAGTGCAGAGTTCAGGAGTGCGTTACATAAAGAATGAAGGGCTAAGGAGCGCGTTACATAAAGAATGCAGGGCTAAGTAGCACTCAGGAGCATGCTACATGAAGAATGCAGGGCTAAGTAGCACTCAGGAGCGTGCTACATAGATAATGCAGGGCTCAGGAGTGCGCTACATAAAGAATGCAGGGCTAAGTAGCACTCAGGAGCGTGCTACATAAATAATGCAAGGCTCAGAAGTGCGCTACATAAAGAATGCAGGGCTCAGGAGTGCGCTACAAAAATAATGCAGGGCTCAGGAGTGCGCTACATAAAAAAATGCAGGGTTCAGGAGTGCGCTGCATAAAGAATGCAAGGCTCAGAAGTGAGCTACATAAAGAATGCAGGGCTCAGGAGTGCGCTACATATAGAATGCAGGGCTCAGGAGTGGGCTACTAAAATAATGCAGGGCTCAGCAGTGCCCATCTATGCAGCCTGACCAGTGCCCATCCAATGCAGCCTCCCCAGTGCCCAGCAATGCAGCCTCACCAGTGCTCAGCAATGGAGCATCACCAGTGCCCAGCAATGCAGCCTGACCAGTGCCCAGCAATACAGTCTCACAAGTACCCAGCAATGCAGTCTGACCAGTGCCTGTCATCCACTGCAGCCTGACCAGTGCCCATCATCCAATGCAGCCTGACCAGAGCCCATCATGCAATGCAGCCTGACCAGTGCCCATCCAATGCAGCCTGACCAGTGTCCATCCAATGCAGCCTGACCAGTGCTCAGCAATGCAGCTTGACCAATGCCCATCCAATGCAGCTTGACCAGTGCCCATCCAATGCAGCCTGACCAGAGCCCATCATCCAATGCAGCCTGACCAGTGCCCATCCAATGCAGCCTGACCAGTGCCCATCCAATGCAGCCTGACCAGTGCTCAGCAATGCAGCTTGACCGGTGCCCATCCAATGCAGCCTGACCAGTGCTAATCTATGCAGCCTCACCTGTGCCGATCTATACAGCCTCACCAGTTCAGGGGATCAGAGAGAAGAGGAGAGCCAGCCAGATCATTGCACAGGCAGGCATCCCCCGCTATGTCAGTTTTAATTTGAATTGCTGGATGCCCGCCGTCACACAAGACCCGCCTCCTGGATCGGCTCCTACCTATGACACCAGATTTGCTGTTTGGAGGCTGAAGAGTGGGAAATTTGAGTGGAGAATGATAAACAGTTTTGCTTTTGACTGCTGGTGACTGTTGTTTGCATTTTTAGGAGGCTCTTTCCTTGCAGTTTTTTTTTTCAATTTTTTTTTTTTTTACTCTTTTTTTCTGTCACTTTTTAAATAGCCTATTTTTTCTTTCCTTCCTTCAGACTACTAATTAAGGGGAGTGGTTAATTGGTCACAGCTGCTTCAGGTCCTATTTAAATTTCTGCAGGACTCCTTTCTGAGCTTGCCAGATTTGCTGTTAAGAGGCTCAAGAGTAGGAAATTTGAGTGGAGAATGATAAACAGTTTTGCTTCTGACTGCTGGTGACTGTTGTTATCATTTTCAGGGTCTCTTTCCTTGCAGCCCCCCCTTTTATTTATTTATTTTTTTTTTATTCTTTTTATTTGTCACTTTTTAAATAGCCTTTTTTTCCTTTCCTTCCTTCAGACTACTAATTAAGAGGAGTGGTTAATTGGTCACAGGTGCTTCGGGTCCTATTTAAATTTCCACAGGACTCCTTTCTGAGCTTGCTCTTTCTTGAGCTTGCCACCTTTTTGCTTGCTGGATCTCTGAGCAAGTGGACCTTGACTAAGTGGTGAGTTAAAAACCAGAGTTGAAAACAGGAGATTATAACAGGAGTCTTCTGACCTGTAAGTAACATCTGAAATTTTCTATTAGTTGTATTATTGTTGTAACCGGGAAAATCTGTGCTAGCAAGATTGAAGGTTTTGTGCAGTGCACAGTGTGCCGCAAGTATACAATAACAAAGCAACCTCTCCAGGATGGATATCACTGCGACATATGTGAACCAGTTGCCCTTCTGGAGGCTCACATTAGAGATCTGGAGGAGCAAATTGCAACACTGGGCAGAACTGACAACCTTGAAAGGGGTTATCTAGAGGGGTTAATGGGGAGGGTGGAGGGGTAAGTCAGGATTATCAGGTAGGAAGATGGCTAATACAGTCAGAGGGAGTGGTAGGGGCTCACAGAAAAGGAAGGCCAGCCCTGGGTTTGAGCATGTTGGGTAAAGAAGCGGGGGTGGCAAGCTCATAGGTGGTAGCCCTTAGTGTCAGAGGAAGTGGGGGGACTGTAGGTAGGCCTAGACAGTTGGTGGTAAGTGGGGATTCTATAATCAGAAGGATCGATAATAATAATCAAATAATTTGTCGCCAGGATCACCTCAACCAAATGGTTTGCTGTCTCCCTGGTGCCAGGGTTTGGCATGTGGTGGACCGGGTTTATAAATTACTGGGAGGGGCTGGGCATGACCCAGCTGTCTTGGTCCACATTGGAACCAGTGACAGAATATTTGGAAGGTGGAGGCTCCTTAAGAACCAATTTAATGAACTAGGCTGCAAGTTGAAGGGAAGGACCTCCAAAATGATATTCTATGAAATATTGCCTGTGCCATGCGCAACACAGGAAAGACAGGTGGAGATTAGTGAGCTGAATGCATTGCTAAAGACCTGGTGTGAGAAGGAGGGATTTGGGTTTTTAGAGCATTGGGCTCACTTTTCATTGGGGTGCAAACTATATGCTAAAGATGATATGCACCTAAATGGAAGGGGTTTTATGTGCTAGGAGAGAGGTTTATGGGAAGGCTGGAGGAGTTTTTAAACTCGAATTGAGGGGGGAGGGTGAATTAGATTTAAATGGGGCAGACCGGTCAGGCAGGGTTCAGCCCCTATATGTGGGTGGAATGGGGAAGGATTGGGAGAGAGTTATAGCAGAGGATAAGAAGGTTCCTAATGTTACAAACAACCATTGGAAATAGTACTATTTGTACCAAAATAAAAAATATACAAAATAGATGTGCAAAATGTGACAATGAATTAAAGTGTTTGTTCACCAATGCCAAGCAAAATAGGTGAGTTGGAAGCTCCGGTGCATGAGGGGAACTATGATTTAAATGGTATTGCTGAATCTTGGCTTCATTCTTCACATGAGTGGGCTGTTATTATTCTTGGCTATGCTCTCTTTCGGAAAGACAGGATAAAACGGAGGGGTGGTGGTGTCTGTCTCTATGTGAGAAGTGATCTCAAAGTGAGTGTGAAAGAGGACCTAGTTGATGGAGTGTGTGATGAGTCTGAAGCAGTATGGGTAGAAATGTACATGGGTGTGCATAATACAAAGATTATCATTGGAGTTTGTTATAGACCTCCCATTATTAATGAGGAGGGGGAGACTCAGCTCCTGGCACAGATAGAAAGGGCTGCAAGGGCTGGGACAGTGATAATAATGGGGGATTTTAACTACCCAGACATTGACTGTAGTAATGGCACTGCTGGAACAGTTAAAGGACAAAAATGTATAAACCTATTACAAGAAAATGTTATGGTACATTTTATTGAGGCCCCCACTAGAAAAGATGCTCTGTTGAACCTGGTTATCTCAAACTATGCAGAGCTTTTTATGTTCATATAAAAACACATCTGGGTAGCAGTGACCATAATATAATTTCATTTAATGTTAGCTGTAAGCAAAAAAGGAATACAGGAAATATAAAAACACTGAACTTTAACCACTTAAGCCCCGGAGGATTTGGCTGCTAAACGACCAGAGGGTATTTTGCGATTCGGCACTGCGTGACTTTAACGGACAATTGCGCGGTCGTGCGACGCTGTACCTAAACGAATTTGACGTCCTTTTTTTCCCACAAACAGAGCTTTCTTTTGGCGGTATTTGATCACCTGTGCGATTTTTTGATCACGCGCTATAAACAAAAAAAGAGCGTAAATTTTGCAAAAATAGCAATATTTTTCCCTTTTTTTTATATGAAATTCCCCCAAAAAAAAATGTAAAAATCAAAATTTTTTAATATTTTCGACCAATTTGTTTTATGCTACCTATGTTTGGTAAAAAAAAATCGCAAAAAGCGTATTTTGATTGGTTTGCGCAAAAGTTATTGCGTTTACTAACAAAGGGAAAGATTTTTGTCATTTTTGTTGTTTTTTTTTTTAACGCGTAATGGCGGCGATCTGCGATTTCTTTTGCGGTACTGCGACATTGCGGCGGACAGATCGGACCCTTGACTGACATTTTTGACACTTTTGGGGTTACCAGTGACATTTCTACAGTAATCAGTGCTATATATATATGCACTGTTACTGTAAAAATACACTGGTAGTGAAGGGGTTAACTTTATTCGAGAGGGAGGGGCTGTGTGTGTCCCTAGGGGCGTGATTCTAACTGTGAATGGCTGTGGCTTCAACTGTATGCAGAGTGATCAATGGATCTACATAGTAGATCCATGTGATCATCTCTCATACAGAGAGGAGAATGACAGGCAGCTTGTTTACACAAGCTGCCTGACTTTCTCCCTCTCCCCCGCCGATCGCAGAGTGGCCGGCGGCGATCGGGTCCGCCGGTCACACGCGCGGGGGGGTCCGTGACCACGCGGGAGCGGGAGCGTGCCTCCGGCGGCGCGCGCTCGCTCCCTAAACCCTCACAGGCGAGCGACGTAGACCTACGTCACTTTGCCTGTGAGGGGCTGACCGCCGCCGTAGATAGTCGTGCGGCGGTCGGCAAGTGGTTAAGAGAGCAAATTTTGCAAGGATGAGGGCTGCTTTCCAGGATTTACACTGGGAGGGAATATTAGCATAGATCCGCACAGAACAGAAGTGGGAAATTTATGCAAAGTATATTCTTATGGGCAATAAGTTTAAAAGGCTAAAAATAAAACCTATGTGGCTCACGCCCAAAGTTAAAAAAGCTATAAATAATAAGAAAAAATGAAGGAACACTATCATTGTTTAATTGTTATAAAGAGTAACAGAATATGTAAACAGGAAATCAAGGACGCAAAAATTCAAAATGAACGTCAGATTGCAAAAGATAGTAGGACAAACCCCCAAAAATTCTTCAAATATATTTATAGTAAAAAGGTTAGGTCTGAGCATGTAGGCTCTTTAAAAAATAATCAGGAGTGCGTAACTGGTGACAAAGAGAGGGCAAATGTATTAAATACTTTCTTCAGCTCTGTGTATACAAAGGAGCATGGGGGAGCATAATGAGGATGGTATTGACACAGCCCCAAATTATCAACAATGGCTCAAATATGATATGGTCCAGAAATATTTTGACAGAATAAAGGTGGTTAAAGCACCTTGACCAGATGTCATCCACCCACGCATCCTAAAAGAATTGAGAGCTGTAATTTTAAAGCCTTTGTTTTTAATTTTTAGTGATTAATCAAGGACTGGAATAGTACCACTGGATTGGCATAGGGCCAATGTGGTGCCTATATTTAAAAAGGGATCAAAGTCTTTGCCAAGTAACTATAGACCCATTAGTTTAACTTCTATAGTTGGGAAGATACTGGAGAGTTTATTATAAAAAACCACATAGATGAGTTCTTGCCGGAAAAAAATATCTTTAGCAACAGACAGCATGGATTCATTAAAGACAGAAGTTGTCATACAAACCTTATTTCTTTTTATGAGGAGGTAAGTAAAACTTTGGACAGAGGAGTGGCTGTGGATGTAGTATACTTGGATTTTGCAGAAGCGTTTGACACAGTTCCCCACACACGCTAATGTGTAAGGTAAAGTCTACAGGCTTTGAAAGATCAGTTTGTAAATGGATAGAAAATTGGCTGAAAGATAGGATTCAGAGAGTAGTGGTTAATGATTCTTACTCTGAATGGTGATGGTCTAAGGTTATCAGTGGTGTACCCCAAGGTTCAGTGTTGGGATCCTTACTTTTTAATATCTTTATAAATGATATAGGGTCTGGGATTAAAAGTACCATTTTAATCTTTGCAGATGACACCAAGCTTTGCAGTGGAATAACTTCCTTACAGGATATCTCCAACTTACAAGCTGACCTTAAAGCGGAGTTCTGGCCACAAAATCGACATGATCGATTTTGTGGCCATCCGCTTGCTTTTCCTCACCTGAAACAGAAATGGATAGTTAGGATTTTTTTTTTTTTTTACTTACCTTGTTATTGTAGAAAGATATACTCACCTTTCTTCCACTTCCTCCCTCGGCGGCCGCGGCCCGCGCCGTCACTTCCGGTTTGCAATGGTTCATTGCAAATGGCCTGCCCAGAAGCTGTGGAGGAATGCGGCGCCGCACCGGAAGTGACGAGAGGGGCCGGTGCAGGCGCATTCTGGGAGAAGAAGACACGGAAGAGGACGCAGAAGAGGATCGCGCTGGCTTCAGCTGTCCACATCAGAGATGGCAACGCTGGAGAAGAAATTTTAAAAGTGAGTATTTCTTCTTGCAGGTAAGTGCAAACCGGGACAGATCAGAGGCTAGCCATTGTGGAATGTACTAGCCCTGACTGTCCCGGGGGTATTTTCATTGAAAAAATGTTTTTGTGCCCGGAACTCCACTTTAATGCACTGTTTCATTGGTCAACTATGTGGCAAGTGAGGTTTAATGTTGATAAATGTAAAGTTATGTACTTGGGGGCTAAGAATATGCATGCATCATACATACTAGGGGGAGTAGAACTGGGGGATTCCTTAGTGGAGAAGGATCTGGGTGTTCTGGTGGATCCTAAGCTTAATAATAGCACGCAATGCCAAGCTGCAGTTTCCAAAGCAATCAAAGTCCTTTCTTGTATTAACAGAGGCATGGACTCCAGGGAGAGGGATATCATTTTGCCCCTGTACAAATCATTAGTAAGACCTCATCTGGAATACACAGTTCAGTTTTGGGCACCAGTTCTTAAAAAGGATATCGGGGAACTGGAGAAAGTGCAGAGAAGGGCAACCAAACTGATTAGAGGCATGGAGGAGCTCAGCTATGAGAAAAGATTAGAGGAACTTAATTTATTCTCGCTTGAGAAGAGGAGATTAAGGGGATATGATCAACATGTATAAATACATAAGGGGTCCATATAGTGAACTTGGTGTTGAGTTATTTACTTTAAGGTCAACACAGAGGACAAGGGGCACTCTTTAAGGATTCTTCACCTTAAGAGCTGTGAAAATGTGGAATAGACTCCCTCCAGAGGTGGTTCTGGCTAGCTCACTAGATTGCTTTAAAAAAGGCCTGGATTTTAAAACAGCTAGAAGGGATCATAATAGTGAGATTGAGTCGCTGCAGGAGATGGAGCAGATGCGGGCAAGGGAACATGCTGATTCGCCGTCTGAATACAGCTACTCTGCTTTGCTGGAGGCGAGACACCTTCTCTCCCTGCATCTGTCCGATCTTGCCCACACTGAGGCCAAAAACATGAGGGAATCCGTGTTTGCTCAGGGGGACAAAAATGGTGAGTTTCTGGCGCTGATGGTGGCTGACCAAAGGGCCCCTGTTAATATCCCACTCATTAGAAGTCCTGGGGGTGCTGTGGTGACTGATCTCCGTGACATACTAGAGACGTTTCGCAACTACTTTAAGGATCTGTAGGCTCCGGTCTCAGACGCGGACCCCTCGGGAATGGATAGGCTTCTGGGGGTGTCACTCTTCCAACCCTGACAGATGAGGATAGCGCCCGTTTGGATGAACCGATCACCCCTCTGGAGGTAGAAAAGGCCATTGCAGCGTTACCACCACACAAAGCTCCTGGTCCGGATGGCTTTCTGGCCGACTTCTATAAACATTTTTCAGAACAGTTGGCCCCAATAATAAGTTCTTTATTACAGCATTGTTTAGAGAGAGAGGAACTCCCCCTCTTCCATGTTAGACGCTGCTATTACTCCCCTGCTTCCATGTTAGCACTAGGTGCTGTTACCGAAACCTGGTAAGGACCCCCTGGACTGCTCCTCCTATCGCCCCATCGCACTTTTAAATATGGACCTTAAAATATTAACAAAGGTCCTGGCTACTAGACTGGCTGGGGTCATTCATTCCTTGATTGACCCAGACTAGACGGGCTTTATGCTTGGTAAGTCGGTTGATACCAACATTAGGAGGTTATTCACTCATCTTCAACTCCCAGGAGGGGACTTTAAACAGAGGGTGGTGGTCTCCATTGATATTGAGAAGGCCTTCATGCTTAAAGTGTTGGAGCTCATGGGTTTTGGGCCTAACTTTAGAACTTGGATCAAATTCCTTTATAGGGATCCTAGGACTGCCATCAGGCAAGGTTATCTGACATCTCAATACTTTGCAGTGGGACGGGGAATGAGGCAGGGATGCCCCCTTTCCCCTTTTCTGTTCGCCCTCACTCTTGAGCCCATTGCCATAGCGTTGCACAGTTCGCCAGCTGGTCAATCAGGGTGGGTTCCTTTAAAGAATGTCTTGCGCTATACGCGGACTATATGCTATTGTTTCTTGAGGACCGGGGTCCCTCTTTGAGGACGGCCCTGTCTATCCTGGATGACTTTGATAAGTGCTCAGGACTCCGGGTCAACTGGAGGAAATCCTCAATCTTGTCCTTAGATGAGGATGCCCGAAATGCTGCAGCTGGGGACCTTCCGCTCTGCTGGGTGGATACCTTCACTTATCTGGGAATTAAGGTTACTAGAAGCCCCCAAGACTATTACTCTTTGAACCTTCTACCCATGTTGCCCAGACTCCAACAACATGTACTGGCTTGGAAAATGCTCCCACTTTCTTTGCTGGGTCGTATTAGTGTCCTCAAAATGAAATTCCTTCCAGTGGTATTATACTTCCTCCGTAATTCCCCGCTATGGGTGCCCACATCCTTTTTCAAGAAGTTGGATAGCATCATAGGTTCCTTCCTTTGGTCCCCGGGGGCTCCCAGGATAGGCCTGTGGGCCCTCCAGGATCCTTGGGGCAGTGGTGGCCTGGCGCTTCCCAATTGGCGCAAGTATTACCTGGCGGGCCAGATGGTGTTTGCGTGGTGCTGGCTGCGGGTGGATGAGGGAGATTCGGCCACGATCCTGGAGGCAGCTCACCTGGGTTCCTTTGAGACCCTGAGGTTGGCACTGTACAGGGGCCTGGGCTCGGATGTCCCCCTGACGCTCTCCATGAAGGTTATCATTAAAGGGTGGGCCCAGTCTAAGAAACTGACTTGTCCCAGTTATGTGGGATCCTCTCCTTCAACCTCTCTGTGGATGAACCCTACTCTTTCCCACTTCTACCGATTGCCAGACCCAATGCTGTGGGCTGTGCGGGGGGGTGAAAACTTTGGGGGACATAACGGTAGAGGGGGCTCTCCTTCCTTTTGATCGTCTCCGGGATAAACACCACTTGCCGAATACTTACCTTTTTCGCTATTTCCAACTGCGCCATGCCTTTTAGAGCCAATTTGTCGACTTCCATGTTGAACCAGTTCCCTCTGATTTGGAATGTGTGTTGAACTTTGATACCACGCTCAAGACCCTCTTAACAGTATATAAGGACATGTTTAGGCTGACACCCCCAAGCATAGTCAGGTGCAGAGAGAAATGGACAACTGAGGTGACTGAACTTCAGGGTGATGACTGGGAGGAGGTGTGGACCGAACCCTTTAAATATTTAGTGGCTGCTAGAGACAGGCTCATACAGTTTAAATCTCTTCATAGGATTTACTACACACCAGCCCGCCTGGCCAAAATGTATCCAACCTCGTCGGCTGAGTGTTGGCATTGCTCCGCCTCCCCGGCAGATGCGACTCGTGTTTTCTGGGACTGTAATCAGATCCAGCAGTTCTGGTCTGAGGTGACTTCTTGTCTTGCGAAGGTGTTGCTGACTCCGATTCTGCTGACCCCGCGAGTCTGTCTCTTGGGTTTGGTGGAGTAGGTGGTACCCTCTGTGGCACACAGAATGTTACTGGTTATTCTCCTTTTTTATGCTAAAAAAGCGATCCTACTACATTCGAAGAAGGTGACTCCCCCTTCGCTCTTGTTCTGGAAGGGGTTGGTGAATGTTGTCCTGCCTCTTTATAAGGCGACTTACATTTCTAGGGGTTGCCCTAAGAAATTCGAGAAGGTATGGAGGGCGTGGGTTGAATCCTCGGATACTGTAGGTTAAATGTTTTCATCCTGCTAAACCAGACACTGGGCATGCATCTTGTAATGCACATTATTTATGCTGTTCTCTTCGGACTCTTTGAGTTTGTTGTATATTTGCATAACTAGGGTGGGCTTCACTATTTAGAGCTCAGGAGCTTTTACTTCCGGGGGTTGGTGCTGGACCGAGGCACTGGCCTGCGCCTACCCTCTAGCCTCAGTTCTCACTGAGTGTTTCGGGTTGCTGGTGCTTGTTCGGGGGGGGGGGGGGTGGAGTGTTGGGGGGGGGGCTTTGGTTTTTATTTTTTTGAGTGGATGTTTTTCTTGTCTGCCTTGTTTTTTCTTGTTCTGTAATTGTATAGTACTGTTTTTCTGTTCTTTTAAAACCAATAAAAATAATAATAAAAAAAAAAGGCCTGGATTATTTCCTGGGTGTACATAATATAAATGGGTACTAATATATATAGGTAAAGTTGATCCAGGGAATTTTTTCCCTCCAACTGGGACGTAAACTAAACCCGATAACAAAAGCATTGAATAACCACAAAATCCAAAATAAATGGTGCTAGCCTGCAACTATAATAATCACCAAGAATGGCACCTCGCATACTATTTTTACCCTCACTGGTGGGATGAAACTCCTGTACACACGGGGCATCATCTTAGAACCCCCAGAAGACACCAACCCATCCCCTGCTCTGAGACGTCAGTCGCAGCAACGTGGACACAACACAGGCAATTCACAAGGGAAACCTGGATGACACTACTACCAGTCATCCAGTCATGACAGGAATTCTTCCTCCAGCCCTAGGCTTATTTAATTTGTTGTTGTTCTTGACTGTTTACCCCCACCGTAGATTTGCTGAGTTCAGCATAGATCTTCCGCTACGTTACCACACAACATCTAGGAACTCCTTCTCATCTGCGGCAGGCTTCTCTTCATTATACCAACAAACCGTGTTTGAGACCCAAACATATACCAGCTCTTACACCAACGATGCTGATCAACTTCTTATCAATCAACACAAACAGTCTCAATCATCCCGCCAAGTGTTACTCTCTCTGGAACACTGCCCAAACTCACAGCTGTGACATATTCTGTGTACAGGGGACCCACTTCTCATTCACAGCTACTCCTAGATGTTCCAACAAACGCTTCCCACACATTTTTCAAGCTTCCTTCTCCTCCAAAAAATGAGGAGTTATGATTGCTATAAAAGACTCCATCACCTTCCAAATGCCATGCCTCATTCAGTCCTCGATCCCAGTGGGCAATACATGATATTAGTTTGTACTATCAAAAACACCCCATATACCCTGCTAAACATCTATGCCCCTAATGACCATCAAATGCACTTTTTCCACAAGGTTATGCGTTCAGTCAAACCAATTCAACCGGGTCACCTTATTTGCGGAGAGTTCAACTTGGTATCTAATACTCACCTAGACTCATCCTCTTCAGCTAAACACCGCAAATCCCCCCGCAAAAATTTCTATTTACTCAAGAGGTTTTCAATTGTGGTCAGACCTTGCACTCATTCACATTTCCATTGCGGATACACCAGTGCACCCACATCTTTGGCGGGTGAACAATTTCTTGTTGCAACAACCAATGTACTCAGCAGATCTCAACAACCACCTGTTGGAATTTTTCAAAAATAACACAGGGTCTGTGTTTGATCCCGGTGTGGTGTGGAATGCGCACAAGGCCTTTTATTAGAGGAATTCTCATTCAAATGAGTTAATGCTTGAAAAGGGAAAGGACGCGGCGTATAAATACACTTATGTCCCAAATCACTGACCTGGAAAAACAGAATGAAGCTAGTGCCCAACAACCCTGTTTAGCTAAACTTATGTCTCTTCGTCAGGAACTTAGGCTTCTTCTCCTAGAGTCCTTTAAAAAAAATGCAATATAAACTGAAGGCAGTTTCATATTCAACTTCCAACAAAGCAGAAAAAGCCCTAGCTCGTAATATCAAAGGATAAGGGTGAATATTATAAACAATTTTCCCAACTATTGGCTCCTCATACGTGTACAATTTTCAACAACGCTGCCTCCTTTTCCGTACTCCCCCCTGAAATGCAGACTTGTATAAAGTACTCGAAATTTCTACTTGAGTAAAAGTACAAGTGCTCGATCAAAAAATTACTTGAGTAGAAGTGGAAGTGCTCGCAGAAAAAGTTACTTAAGTAGAAGTACTAAAGTATTCAACATTTTTTTTACTTAAGTATTGCAAGTAGTTTTTTCAAAAAAATTGCTACTTAAGTACTAAAAGTAAAAAGTACCAGTAGTTTTGAAAAAAAAATTCTACTCAAGTACTGAAAGTAGAAGTACGAGTACTGTGTTATGTAGTTCTTAAAGAAATAAGTCAAAAGTTTGAACATCATATTGTTTTTATTATTTCAAATGATTTATTCAAATGATTAACCTGTGTTTGTTAGTAGTTTCTTGATGCACTTTAAGCGCTGTAGCACCATTTATTTGTTTGTTTCATATTTTCTTTTTATTGGAAAGATTTGGTATAGCAGCTTTTATTATACACAGCCTTTATTTTCGTATGCGCTGATTTACAAATGACATTATACGCATTTTTTTTAGCTTTATGCAACCTGCCATCTACTGTTCTGGCAGTGGTAATTTTTTTAAAAGTAACGAGTAACTATGCAGCACAAAAAAAAAATACTTGAGTAGAAGTATCGAAATCATCGAAAAAATGTAGTGAAGTAAAAGTAGAAGTAGGAGAAAAAAATTCTACTCTAGGAAAGTACAGATACCGCATTTCGGTACTTAAGTACAGTACTTAAGTAGTTCTACTTCGTTACTATACATCTCTGCTGAAATGTTGCAGGCATTGATAATATCTCTTCCAAAGCCAGGGAAGGGAGCCAACCTCTCCCCAAAATTTCAGACCGATTTCCCTACTAAACCTAAAATCATAAAAATACATGTAAAAGCTATACCCACTTGTTTACTTGATATCCAACCCTCTCTGATTCACTATGGCCAATCAAGCTTTACCAAAGGACGCCAGGTGTCCAATGCCACTTGAAGGCTTGATAATATTATCCACCATGCCGAATCCTCTGGAACGCCTTGTCTGCTTCTCTTGCTGGACGCAGAGAAGGGGTTCGACAGAATTCATTGGACTTACCTTCAACAAGTCCTCCACAAATTTGGATTTCATAGGAACATCCTGAATGCAATCCTTGCCCTTTACACTACCCCTCAGCAAAAGTATTCTCCTCGGATATGCTCTCACAGCCATTCAATATCATTAAGGGCAATAGGTAGGGATGTCCACTCTCACCTTTAATATTTAACCTTCTCATGGAACCTTTAGCTGCACATATTAGATCTAACCCCTTAATATCAAAATAGGCCAGATTTCCCACAAAATTAGTTTATTTGTGGATGACGTTATCCTCATGATTACAAACCCGGTTCCTTCCCTGGTAGAAATACAAAGAACTTTACATTGGTTTAGTAAGGTGTCATACTATAAGGTGAGAGAAATAAAGTCATTTTTTTCTGCATTTAGGACTTCCCGCCACAACTAGAAACCTGTTACAATCCCAATTCCCCTATATATGGGCAGACAACAGCATATCGTGTCTGGGTACCCAGCTTACAAACCCGGTTCCTTCCCTGGTAGAAATACAAAGAACTTTACATTGGTTTAGTAAGGTGTCATACTATAAGGTGAGTGAAACAATGTCATTTATTCTGTATTTAGGACTTCACGCCACAACTAGAAACCTGTTACAATCCCAATTCCCCTATATATGGGCAGACAACAGCATATCGTGTTTGGGTACCCAGCTTACAAAATCAGTGAAAGGCCTCTTTGCGGCCAATTACAAACCTTTTGCTACCAAACTATATATAGACTTCAAAGATTACTACCTAGCTACTGAACTAGCAAAACTATTTTCAACCCTTCCCTTGGATTCTATTAGAGCAAATCGAATCATCTCTAATACTTAGTTCCAATTTACAGACATGGCTACTTGGAGTCCCACTAGGATCCCCCATCTCCTCCGCCGTCTCCCCACCAATGAAAGCTTCGGCTCTAGCATGGTAAAAACTGGCTAGGACTGCGACATCCTCGCAATACTCTATTCACCCCACATGAGACTTTAAAGATATGTCCAGGATCTTTACTCTGGGTCGGCCTTTAAACCCTTTGACCTGCTAAGCCAAGAGTTTATCCTCCCATCCTCTGAACACTTTAACCACCTTTGTGTAACCCACTGTGTACGCAAACTACCTAACCCACTCTAAACTCTCCCCTAAACTCATGGTCTTACCTCACCTTCCCATCTATGAAGCGAAAAGGCATCTCTCTGTTATTTAATATGCTCCAGTAAAACGTGAATTCATGAAGCTCAAACCTCATCTACAGTGGGAATCGGACCTAGGAGACTCCAACTCTGACCAACAGTGGACAAGAGCATTTAAGACAAAATTCCAATCCACCTGTCGCTCTGCATTATGGGAAATGTCCCAAAGAATTTCATTAAGATGGTATCTGACACTTGCTAAACTAGCTTCTTGCAGGTTTCAACATTCTGAATCCAGCTGGAGATGCCGAGTGACGAGAGGAGATATGTTCCACATATTTTGGTCTTGCCCTTCCTTACACTCCTAGATGCAAATCTTCCGGATAGTGGGAGACATCACAGGAAGCAATACAGTATTCCTATTTCCCCTGGATTAGCCCTCCTGAGCCTCACAATTGAAAACATTCCTCCTGCAATTAGATATATCACAACATGTCCTCCTAGCTGCCAAGCTATGCTTAACTAAACTGTGGAAATCAGCTTATGCCCCTTCCATCAGTGATACCCTTGAACTAGTGAACACACATTTTACATACAAAGTGATGATAGCTTCCAGCAAGGGTAACTATTCAAAAGCAATAACCCTTTGGCAACCATGGTCTACTTGGAATAGGGCAGAAATGTACATTAGCTCCAAAAAGTAAAGGAAGATAGTGAACGCTCTTGATAGTCATGATATGCCCTACCTGATATGGCCTGTACTTGGTTATTACTAATGTTCTTAGTTGTTATTTATGCTATGACTTAATTTAATTCATTATTTGTCCCAATCTATGAAAAGCTTACTGTTAATTTTATACCGATTGCAAAAACTGTATGTCTTTGTATTGTTTCATACTCTTTAAAAACAATTTATTGAAGCGTAAACTATTGAAAATAACAGGTGGTTTGGTTGTTGCCCCCCCCCCCCCATGACACAGTTTGTTCCCAGATGGGGTGTCTGGAGGAGTCGGACAAAACCCACCACCCTACAGTTTGCACTTGGAACTAATTCCATAGCTCACTTATGCGTGTTACTTGTGTTCTGTATCCGCTCAGATGATCTTCTTTACTATGTCCTATTGTATGGCAGATACTGATTACTTTTCTGTTCTTTTCGATAAACACTATTAAAAATATTGAACCAGAGAATACATACACAAATCGTTTTTTTGTTTTTGTAAACCAGAGTTTAGTGACACTTTAAAGTGGTTGTAAAGGCCAAAGTTTTTTCTCTTTTTTACCTTAAAGTGAAAGTTCAGTCAAAATTTAACAAAGGCTAAACCTACTCCCACCCCCATTCTAAGGACTATTTTATCTACCATGTAAAAGATAAGATGCTTATACTTACCTGAAACCCATCTAGATCAAGCTCTGTGGCTGAGAGCAGCAGTTTTGCTCTCTCTCCCTCTTCTCACAGGACACAGAGGTAGCAGTGGGAGCCACGGGGAAAAACAGAATTGCTGGAAAGCCAAGCTAGTGTTCACAATAATATTGATTGATAATACCTGCTCACTCTTTTAAAATCTAAATTAAGTCAACAGAATGATACTCATGGCAAAGAAGCATATATAGAAAAAGAGAGGACATACAAAAGAAAATGCCCAAAAGCTTGGCTTTCCAGCAATTCTGAAGCCTTATTTAATTTTTCCATTTCAATCTGAACTGTTCCACTTAGACCACTAATATGATTGGGTACTATTTTGGATTCTAAGGGACAGCTGGAATATTTCATGATTTTTTTTTTTTTATTATGGCATAGGTGTTGGGTGATGAAGTAGATCTAGAAATTAAAGCGGCCCTTCAGAGTGGCTCAATTAATACATAAGATCAACACAATGAAATTAGGAGAAAATTCAGGAACCATAAAAAATTACTAATAAGGCACCTTAACAGGAAGTGGGATGTGTCTTCATTGTAGATATATATAGAACAAAAAAATATTCCAAGAGGCCTGAGGGAACGTGCCATTCCTGCTGAACATCTGCATAATGACCGTTTTCTACCAAAATGGAGGGAACTCTGCGTTGCGCAGTTCAACTGATGCAGTTGATTGTGAATGAGTAGAAGATTCAGGTTGAGAAATTGATAACTGAAATTAATAAAAGCATGTCTGAGATAGATCCCTTCAAGGACTGTGAGGAATTTTTGAAGCAAAATGAAATTCTGAAAAAAGAAGTTGAAAAAGCACAACGGAATCTTAAAAATACTAAACAAGCTAAATTTAAGAGAGATTTATCCGATTGGGAAAAAGGTGAAATCGTTGACCTGTCATCTCAAAGAGGTCACAATCGCTCGAGACACAGGAGGTTTAGGAGTAATTCTCAAACTGGCACTGAGTTTTTGACTAGTGACACTCATAGTAAAGGACATCAAAGATCGGTGGGGTTTTTTTTAGATCTAAATGGGGGGAGCTCTCCTCCCTCCCCACCAGGAAAAGAAATACAGGGACGGCCTGGGATCCTAAAAGGAAATCAAAAAATACCAAAAAGCTCAGGAAGGGTAGATGTGGATCACAGAAACAGAACCAGGAGCCAGAAGAAAAGGAATTAATAAAAATAGGGATACCTATGGAAAGAGATAATAAAGTGGTCAATCTCTCAACCTTTCCCCTTAAATAGCATCATATTTCTCTTCTTAGAAAAGGGCTCTCTTTCTTGCCCAAAGTGAATATGGAGGAATTTGTTTAAAGATTTACACCTATTTTTGCGCAAAGTTCTGTTACGGTACTTACATGAGGTTAGGGACTTGAACCCTTCTAGTCACGATAGTGCCCTTGATGAGGGAGAACTAAAGGCACTCAATGATCTTTTGGATCTGTTAGATGAGGGTGATCCTGTCTCTGATGATTCAGATGATGTCCTTGGGCAAGCTAACCTAAATATGAGATCCAAAAAAATGGTCCCTCTTACTAAGAACAAATTGATCAACCAATTCATGTATAGAGTGGCCCTCGACCTCAAATCCATGGATTGGCTTTCAATGGGCATGGACAATCTTTCCAAAACTGAAAGCGACAACTTAACGATAATAGGATTTATAAGAAACTGAGTTCCTCTCCCTTTGATGATGTCATTGGAGAGTTGAATGCTTTTCTGGCCTTGGCACATGAGGCGGGTCTCATTTCAAGGAAGGAATTAAACTTTCTTAAGGTATCAGAGTTTAACATTCCGGTGTCGGCAATCAATGGCCCCTTGGAAAGGATCGGTCAGTATATTGATAAACTTTTGAAACCGATGGTTCCACTATTGGACTCCTACGTACAGGACACAAAGGACGTGCTGGGCAAGCTTGTTGGTTTTAATGTTGAAGAAGACTGGACCTTAGTCGGAATTGACGTTGAATCACTATATACATCGATTCCCCATATTTGGGGCCTTCGTGCTGCCGAGTACTTCCTGTCCAAACATTAACCGGAAATGGCTCACCAGAATGAGTTCATTCTTAAACTCTTGGAATTTGTTCTGAACCATAATTTCTTCCAATTTGACGGAAATTACTTCCAGCAAATTTCTGGCACATCCATGGGGGCACCATGGGCTCCGGCCTATGCGTGCCTCCATCTTGGTATGTGGGAGGAGAAATTGGTCTATAATGTCCCAGACTTCACTGACTCGGTGGCCCTTTGGGTACAGTACATTGACAATATTTTGGTGATCTGGAGAGGTCAGGAACAGGGGTTGCAAAATTTTGTTGATGCGCTTCAGCAGAATAATTGTAACATTAAATCACCATATTCCTATGATCGGGCGAGTTTTTCATTTCTTGACCTCCAGATCACCAAAGATGGTGGTCACCTGATTACTTCTACGTTCCGTAAACCCACTGCAGCTAATACGCTGCTGAGAGATGACAATTTTCATCCCCCCTCCTTGATTCGTGGCATTCCGGTGGGGCAATTCCTTCGGATTCTGAGGAATTGCTCCAGGGACAAGGATTTTACCCAGGAGGCACATGATATGGTCAATCGTTTCAAGGAGAGGGGTTACACCAACAAAGTTCTCAAGGCCAAGAAGAGAGCCTCACTTAGGGAACGTGGTTCCCTATTGGCCCAGAAAGTACCATCAGAAAGAATGGGTGAAGTGTATGAACCAACAAGGTTCATTACCCGTTATGGGGCCCAGTGGGGTAAGGTGAGGAAAATTTTAACATCACACTGGCATATTCTACAGCAATGCCCCGCCTTGTCTAAAATCGTGGGCGATTATCCTCAAATGGTCCCCCAGCGTGCCCCCAGCTTGGGTGATAAACTTACCCAGTCTGCATATACAAGGTTGCAGGATTCTACTTGGCTTTCATCTATTCCTAGAACTGTAGGGATGTTCTCATGCAGGCACTGCCAAATATGTCCTCATGTTGAGCGAACAGACCGATTTTTTGACTTGGCTAATAAGAAGTCCTATTCTATTAAAAGTCTGATCAAGTGTGCTACAACTCGTGTGATCTATAGTATCAGGTGCCCATGTGATAAAATTTACATAGGTAAAACTAAAAGACAATTGCACGTGCTCATTGGAGAACACCTTAGAGACATAAAGAAGAAAGAACCTGAAAGTCCTCTTGCTCAACACTTCCTCCAATTTCATGACTCTAAGGCCGTTGGCCTTAAAGTTAAGGGCATTTTTGCACTGAAAATAAGCCCTAGGAGGGGGGATTTTGATAAAATTCTTCTTAAAAAAGAAAAATTCTGGATATATAAATTAAATACACTCTTTCCTTTTGGATTAAATAAAGAAATTAATTTACAGGTATTTTTGGATTAAAGAAAGGAAAATAATATAAAAGGAGTTGAGTATTTAATTTAAAACTAAAAAACATTTAATAATTAAAGTCCAGCTTTTTGCAGTCTATGCGTTTTTTTGTAGTCTATGTAGTCTATTTTTTTTTTGTTTTTTTTTTTTTTTGCAGTCTATTCGTTTTTGTTTTTTTTTTTCCTTTCTGTTCCTCCTGCCCCTTAATGTTCCAAAATGTAATCTTTAAATCTAATTGTGTTTTTAATACTGTTTTGTCCTTTTCTGGATGCATATCTAGACTGGTTGTCCCCTTTAAATTTTGAGGTAATTTGAATGGATGGGTGTATTTAAGGCAACCAGAGGCTAGGTGGCGCCACATCCTGACGAAGCTGATTGGTCAGCGGAATGCGTTGGCGGAAGGTCACTCACCTGCTGCTGTTCACCTGGAGCTGTGCTTATGAAGTGTTTGGAAGAGGTTTATTAGAAAAACTGTGGTGGAAGGCAGAACGCTATTATTGCAGTGCGACTCTATCACACTATCAGCCAGGCAGGATCAGTAAGGCTGGGCTCACTCATCCCTGGATTTGGACTGCATAGACTGCACAGTTGGGATGCATTCACGGTAGCACTGTAGAGCCGGGGCTAAGACCTGGTGCATCTGCTCACCATAGCATCAAGGCAGTGACAGGGAGGAGTTCAACAACGGTCTGGTGGCTCAATGACTGCACATGTCTGGTGCGAGTCTGAGCCAGCTGCTTACCTTTCACGCGCTGTCTTCACCCTGCCTTCCTCTGGGACCCCTACCGGTCTAAGTTACCACCGTGAGCTGTCTGAACTTCAAGCCCTCAGTGCCCTCTTACATAGCAGTGGATATGTGAGTAATACAACTGTCTCTCCTTGCTCTTGAATCTGTATGCTGCTGCTAATGGCGATATGAAGAGATTTCTGCTTCTGTGATCACCTTTTCACTGCACTGTTTATCTACATTTGCTGTTTCTCTGCATAGCTGTTTCTGGAGCCCTTGGGACTATTCCCCTAATATTATCTGTGGACCACAAGATTGTGTCACTTCATCTACTATTAATCCATGGTGGAACTTAATGAGACTTTTTGCTCTATTGATCAGTATCTCTTTCCATGCAATCCTATCAACCACAGCAGGGCCATCTTAAATATTGTTTGGGCCTTGGGCAAGCATTTTCTTGGGCCCCCCCCCCCCTATATGCAATTTCCCTCCCCACTCCAAAAAACAAACACACACTCTGTACCCCTTGTCCACAGCCACCTCTGTACAATCCCCCCATCCACAGCCACCTCTGTACAACCCCCCCCCACATCCACAGCCACCTCTGAATGCCACCTGTCCACAGCCACCTTTTGTACCACAGCCATCTCTGGACCCCCCCCCCTTGTCCACAGCCAACTCTGGACCCTCTCCTGTCCACAACCAACTCTGAACCCCCCTCCTGTCCACAGCCACCTCTTTACCCCCCCACCCTGTCCATAGCCACCTCTGTACCACAGCCACCTCTGTACCCCCCACCCTGCCCACAGCCACCTCTATACCCCCACCCTGCCCACAGCCACCTCTGTTCCACAGCCACCTCTGTACCCCCACCCTGCCAACAGCCACCTCTGTACCACAGCCACCTCTGTACCCCCCACCCTGCCCACAGCCACCTCTATACCCCCACCCTGCCCACAGCCACCTCTGTTCCACAGCCACCTCTGTACCCCCACCCTGCCCACATCCACCTCTGTACCACAGCCACCTCTGTACCACCTCTGTACCACAGCCACCTCTGTACCACCTCCACCTCTGTACCCCCACCCTGCCCACAGCCACCTCTGTACCCCCACCCTGCCCAAAGCCACCTCTGTACCCCCTACCCTGCCCACAGCCACCTCTGTACCCCCACCCTGCCCACAGCCACCTCTGTACCCCCAGCCTGCCCACAGCCACCTCTGTACCACAGTTACCTCTGTGCCCCCACCCTGCCCACAGCCACCTCTGTACCCCCTACCCTGCCCACAGCCACCTCTGTACCCCCTACCCTGTCCACAGCTACCTCTGTACCACAGCCACCTCTGTACCCCCACCCTGTCCACAGCCACCTCTGCACAGCCACCTCTGTACCCCCCACCCTGCCCACAGCCACCTCTGTACCACAGCCACTTCTGTACCCCCACCCTGTCCACAGCCACCTCTGCACAGCCACCTCTGTACCCCCCACCCTGCCCACAGCCACCTCTGTACCACAGCCACCTCTGTACCCCCACCCTGCCCACAGCCACCTCTGTGCCCCCACCCTGCCCACAGCCACCTCTGTACCACAGCCACCTCTGTGCCCCCACCCTGCCCACAGCCACCTCTGTACCACAGTCACCTCTGTGCCCCCACCCTGCCCACAGCCACCTCTGTATCCCCACCCTGCCCACAGCCACCTCTGTGCCCCCACCCTGTCCACAGCCACCTCTGTGCCCCCACCCTGCCCACAGCCACCTCTGTACCACAGGCACCTCTGTGCCCCCACCCTGCCCACAGCCACCTCTGTACCCCCACCCTGCCCACAGCCACCTCTGTACCACAGCCACCTCTGTACCCCCACCCTGCCCACAGCCACCTCTGTGCCCCCACCCTGCCCACAGCCACCTCTGTACCACAGCCACCTCTGTGCCCCCACCCTGCCCACAGCCACTTCTGTGCCCCCACCCTGCCCGCAGCCACGTCTGTACCCCCACCTCTGTACCACAGCCACCTCTGTACCACAGCCACCTCTGTGCCCTCACCCTGCCCACAGCCACCTCTGTACCCCCACCCTGCCCGCAGCCACCTCTGTACCACAGCCACCTCTGTACCCCCACCCTGCCCACGGCCACCTCTGTGCCCCCACCCTGCCCACAGCCACCTCTATCCACAGCCACCTCTGTCCACAGCTCATACAAGGAGAAGACTGATCAGAGATGCAGCCAAAAGGCCCATGATCACTCTGGATGAACTGCAGAGATCTACAGCTGAGGTGGGAGACTCTGTCCATAGGACAACAATCAGTCGTATACTGCACAAATCTGGCCTTTATAGGAAGAGTGGCAAGAAGAAAGCCATTTCTTAAAGATATCCATAAAAAGTGTTGTTTAAAGTTTGCCACAAGCCACCTGGGAGACACACCAAACATGTGGAAGAAGGTGCTCTGGTCGGATGAAACCAAAATCGAACTTTTTGGCAACAATGCAAAACGTTATGTTTGGCGTAAAAGCAACACAGCTCATCACCCTGAACACACCATCCCCACTGTCAAACATGGTGGTGGCAGCATCATGGTTTGGGCCTGCTTTTCTTCAGCAGGGACAGGGAAGATGGTTAAAATTGATGGGAAGATGGATGGAGCCAAATACAGGACCATTCTGGAAGAAAACCTGATGGAGTCTGCAAAAGACCTGAGACTGGGACGGAGATTTGTCTTCCAACAAGACAATGATCCAAAACAAAGCAAAATCTACAATGGAATGGTTCACAAATAAAATAAAACATATCCAGGTGTTAGAATGGCCAAGTCAAAGTCCAGACCTGAATCCAATCGAGAATCTGTGGAAAGAACTGAAAACTGCTGTTCACAAACGCTTTCCATCCAACCCCACTGAGCTCGAGCTGTTTTGCAAGGAGGAATGGGCAAACATTTCAGTCTCTCGATGTGCAAAACTGATAGAGACATACCCCAAGTGACTTACAGCTGTAGCAAAAGGTGGCGCTACAAAGTATTAACTTAAGAGGGCTGAATAATTTTGCACGCCCAATTTTTCAGTTTTTTATTTGTTAAAAAAGTTTGAAATATCCAATAAATTTCGTTCCACTTCATGATTGTGTCCCACTTGTTGTTTCTTCACAAAAAATTACAGTTTTAGATATTTATGTTTGAAGCCTGAAATGTGGCAAAAGGTCGAAAAGTTCAAGGGGGCCGAATACTTTTGCAAGGCACTGTACATAGTCAAGTCTTCATCTAGGCACATATTGTCAATAACATTGTTTGTTTTTCTGGTTCTTGTTTTTTCTGCTTTTTTTTTTTCTCCCTTTTCTCCATTTTGTAAAAGGCTGTCCCGTGCTGCACTGTGGCTGAACCTTATGGGATGGAGACTTGTTCACCTGGCGCACAAAGGGCCCCTTTCTCACTTCTGGTAGGCCAGGGGCCCAATCTTTGCAGTAGAGGGTCTTGGGAAGGGAAGTGCTGTCCTTATCTTCCTTTGGCTTGCGTTCTGGTCTGGAACGCAAGCTTTCTGCTTTTCCTGCGTCGGTGGCGTCATGGTGCGGGACACTGCCCACCCCTGTGATGTGGGATGGGGCAGCGTCGCACACCCCTTCACCAGGGGACTATAAGGGAGCGTCTGGTGTCACCATGATGACACCGGCTCCCGTCGATTGGCGCCCGCCCAGCTGTCGGCCAGGAACCTTAATTATCTACAGCTGATGGGGGGTTATTTTACTGCCGCCGTCTCCCATGCTCAGGTTGTAGCATGAAGAGAACGGCGGTGCATACCCCTTCATCGGCTGAACTTTGACTGACCACTCTATTTGTCCCTCTCTCCCCCTCTCTCTACCCAATGGTCTATTGGTCACACAATACTTCTAATTGGGACTTTACAGAAGGTGGATATTTTACATGTTGGACCTCTCCCCCTCCCCCCATCATCATTTATTGCAAACTAATTTAGAGCCTATCTAGGCAAGATTACCAGGTTGGAGTGATACAAATTAAGCTAATAATACAAATACTTAATAGGGAAACTATGTAGTTTGAGGCTGTATTCGCCTTTTTTTCTATTTGTATACTTTCATATATCTATATATCTATTTATATCATTCCTAGACATCGCCTATCGATAATTCAAGCAGAGGCATAGTGCCTGCTGCTCCATGTATTTCATGTTACATTGTGTATAATATGTCGGTTACATCTGTGTGAGTATTGGTTTGAGCTCATTTTTGTTTGATGTTTACTAGATCACATCATTATGAAGACATAAACTAAACATTGAATGACGAATATTGATATGAATATGTATTACTAATAAGCTAATATTTATGCTTTCAGAACAATAATGTAAATGCCCTTTATTTGACATGTCTCTGAAGAAGGACTCAACATAATTTTTAGTCTGAAACATTTTAGACGAACCCATGACCTACACCTCATAGCCACCATAGTGTACACCCCAAGTGGCGACGTACTACTGGTTTCTCCAATGAGTATTGGTGTATGATTCACCATGGGAACTATTGCCACTGTTGTTTGTTTTAATAATCAGTAATGTGTTTTCCATTTCTTGATGTTTGTATCTCACTATGTTTGTAAATCTAATAATATACTTTTTTTATTTATATTCATATTGCATGTCAAGTCCACGAGGGGTATTAGCACAATTCTTGTGCATTTTTTAACTTTTTTCTTGTTGTATATTTAGTGGACAAGACTTACCATATGTTATACACGTTTGTCTATTCATACCGCACCCCCTTTATTGTTATATGTATATGAGAGGGTTAAGTTGAAGCAGAGCGCATAGTCCTGCTGACTAAGTAAGGTTTGTGATCGAGATGAACACATACCTGCAGTGGCTGATAGTGATGTCCTCCAGCACGTATTAACCACAATGAGCTGCATTAGCTTGATCACTAGGGGTTACAGTAACATTTCACCTTTCACAGTAAAAAATGGCTTTAACACCTTGTCTGACTGGTGTTAAATCCAGGGGACTTTTCATCTTTACACTGGTGTTAAGACTCTTCTGTGCTTTTTACAGTTTATTTAACAAGTACATTCCTATTACTTTCATTGTAGTTATAAAATGCAGACTACACAGTAAAGTTAAGAGATGAGATATTTGGTTCCTACCTCAATTTACAAGCTTTATTTTACAGCTTAATGCGGAGTTCCACCCTGGGAAAGCTTTTTTTAATAAAAATACCCCCGGGACAGTCAGGGCTAGTACATTCCACAATGGCTAGCCTCTGATCTGTCCTGGGTTGCACTTACCTTTTAGAAGAAATACTTATCTTGAAAAAGTATTGTCCAGCGCTGCCATCTCAGGTGTGGGCAGCTTGAAGCCAGCGCGATCCTCTTCTGTGTCCTCTTCCGTCTTCTTCGGTCCCACGATGCACTGCACCGGCCCCGCCGTCACTTCCGGTGCCGCAGCATCATCCCTGCACAGCTTCTGGGCATGCCCAGAAGCTGTTTAGCAAGGTATGACGGCGCCTGCACCGGAACTGACGTCGGGGCCGGTGCAGGCGCATTGATTCCTGGGAGTGATGACCTTCAGCTTCCAGGAATCATTGCAAGCCAGGAAGTGACGAATCACCGTGGCCGCCGAGGGGAGGAAGAGGAAGTAAGGTAAGTATATTTTCTTCTAAACCAGGTAAGAAAAAAAAAAAAAATTGCCATTATCCATTTGTTTTTCAGGTGACCCCGGGCATGAAGATGGAGGTAAGTTTAATTTTAGGGTGGAACTCCGCTTTAAATACCGGGCCCTTTTACCCCCTTCCTGCCCAGGCCAATTTCTCACACTCTGAATGACAATTACTCATGTAACACTGTGCCCAAATTACATTTTTATTCATTTTTGAGACAGATAGAGCTTTCTATTATAAAATTTTGAATATAACTGGATTTTTGTCTTCCCGTAAAATCCTTTTCTCTGATGTTTATTGATGGACACAGCTCTATATCTTCTTTGACCCTTGGGTTATGCTGCTCTTCATAGGGGAAGGACTAGGTGGAAACAAAACTTTACTATGCCCATAGGGCAGTCCTAGGGGGTATACTTCCAACTTCCTGCTACAGTATAGGACTTCAGTTTGTAACAAGCAGTGTCAGAAGAATACATAACCCAACTCAACAGAGGGGTGGGTGCTGTGTCCGTCAATAAACATCAGAGAAAAGGATTTTACGATATGACAAAAATCCAGTTTTCTCTTTTGTTCATTGGCGGACACAGCTCCATATCTTCATTGACCCTTGGGATGTCCCAAAGCAGTGTCAATATGAGGGGTGGGAAAAACACAGCAATGCACAAAATTTCCACAAAGGGCTAAGCATAGCCAACCAGGTAAACCAGGAGCTCAACCAGGAACAACTGGAGCTCACCAACCATAAAGAATACACCCTCAAGATGCAGGAACCTCTGCGACAGCAGCTTGCAGAACTTTACGGCCACACGCAGCATCCGAAGATGCGAATACATCTACCTTGTAAAACTTGGTGAATGATTGCACAGAAAACCATGTGACAGCCTTGCACCCCTGTACCACTGATGCCTGATGACGGAAGGCCCAGGAGGCACTAAGCACCCTTGTAGAATGCGCCTTAACAGGGAAAGGAGGAGCCTGACCCTAATGGAATAGGCCTGCACCACCGTCTGCCTCATCCATCTGGAAATGGTCACAGCAGACATGGCCTGCCACTTACGTGATCCATCTGTAAGGACAAACCAAGAACCCTATTTTCGAATCAACTCTGTTGCCGCCAGGTACACCCTGATTGCCTGAACCCCATCCAGGCAATGCAAAGCAATCTCTTTAGGATGTGTCGGTTTAGGGCACAAGGAAGGCAACACAATGTCTTCATTCAAGTGGAAACCCGAGACAACCTTAGGAAGGAACGACTGACAGGGACGTAGCACCACTTTGTCCCTGTGAACCACCAGGTAAGGTGACCGACAGGACAACATAGCCAGTTCCGACACCCTGCGTGTAGAAGTAATAGCCACCAAAAAAGCTACCTTCTGTGACAGAGTAAGCAGAGGAAGTTCACAAATATTTTCAAAAGGCGGTCTTCGAAGAACTGACGGTACCAAATTGAGGTCCCATGGAGGGTTCTGTCCTGTTTAATTTATTCATAAATGATCTAGAGGAGGGGATATCTAGTACAATCTCAGTATTTGCAGATGATACTAAATTAGGCTTGCCAATATCTTCTATGCAGGATGTGTAAACCTTGCAAGCGGACCTGAACAAAATAACGGGGTGGGCAATTACATGGCAGATGAGATTTAATGTTGAAAGATGTAAAGTAATGCACTTGGGGGCCAGAAACCAGAAAGCAAGCTACTCACTAGGGGGGGAACCTCTGGGTGAGTCTAGGATGGAAAAGGACTTGGGGGTACTGGTAGACAACAGGCTTGGCAGTGGCATGCAATGCCAAGCCGCCGCAAGCAAAGCCAACAGAATACTGGGTTGTATAAAAAAGGGGATTCACTGTAGAAATAAAGAGATTATTCTCCCACTCTACAAGACTCTGGTCCGGCCACATCTGGAGTATGCTGTCCAGTTCTGGGCACCGGTCCTCAGGAAGGATGTGCTGGAACTGGAGAAAGTCCAGAGAAGGGCAACAAAAATAATTAGGGGAATGGAGGACATCAGCTATGAGGAAAGACTACAAGCACTGAACCTATTCTCTCTGGAGAAGAGACGATTGAGGGGGGATATGATATCAATGTACAAATACTGTACTGGCGACCCGAGCATAAGGAACAAACTATTCAGAGTAAGGAGATACAATAAGACACGTGGCCACTCACTAAAACTTGAGGAAAGGCGGTTTAACCTTAAAGTGCGTAAGGGGTTCTTCACTGTAAGGGCGGTAAGGATGTGGAATTCTCTTCCACAAGCAGTCGTATCAGCAGGGAGCATTGATAGTTTCAAAAAACTATTAGATGGACACCTTAAAGACCACAACATACAGGGGTATACAATGTACGGCTAAAAGCAAACACACACACACATCATAGGTTGAACTGGATGGACTGATGTCTTTTTTCAACCTCACTAACTATGTAACTATGTATCTATGTAGGTACCAGAGACCTTACCGTATTAGCCAAGTGACGAACCCCCTGGACGAAAGTGTGAACCCAAGAATTTGCAGCCAACAGCCGTTGGAAATAAAATTGCCAAGGCAGAAATCTGGTCCTTGACGGTGCCCAGAGCCAAATGTTTATCTACACCTTGTTGTAGAAACTCCAGCAGACGGGACACTGAAAAGGAACGGGGAGGGACCCCCCCGAGACTCACCAAGAAATGTACGCCCTCCAAATTCTATGTTAAATCTTCCTAGAAGTATATTTTCTAGCTTTTAACAGTGTAGGAATCGCTGAATCCGACAACCCTCTATCCTTCAGTATCTGGCTTTCAATAGCCAGGCCGTTAAAGCTAGCGACTGTAAAGCAGGATGGAAGATCGGCCCTTGAGACAAAAGATCTTGTCCGAGAGGAAGTCTCCAAGGAACATTGGTTACCAGCCTCACAAGGCTTGCATACCAAGACCGGCGAGGCCAGTCTGGAGCCACCAGAATGACTGGAATCCCTTCTGCCTCGATTCTGTGCAAAAGCCTCGGCAGAAGCTGTAGTTGACGAAAAACATAAATCAGGAGATATTGACTGGAGCCAAAGGATCCCGAGATCTTCCCACAAACCTCTGAACCTTCTGGTTGAGACGAGAGGCCAACAGGTCCACACAGTTGTTGAGACACTTCCGGGTGAAGAGACCATTTGCCTGGACTCGGGCCCTGCCGACTAAGGTAGTCCGCCTGCCAATTTTCCACCCCTGGAATGTGTACAGCAGAGGGCTGGAACATATCATTCTGCCCACCTTAGAATGCCGGCTACTTCTCTGGCCACTAGGGCACTTTTGATGCCCCCTTGATGATTGATATATGCCAAAGCCATGGCATTGTCCAACTGAATTCCTACCAGACATCCCTGCAGATGATTCGTCAACAGACAGGCAAAGCCTAATCGCCCGAATCTCCAGGATATTGATCGGCAGACTGGACTCCCCCCGAGTCCAAAGCCCTTGAGCCGAATCTGTGCTCAAGACCCCACCCGGACAGGCTGTCTGTGGTAACCACTGTCTAGTACAGGGGGAGAAAGGACTTCCCTTGTTGAAGAGCCAGGGGAACAGAGCCACCAAAGCAAGGATCCCCTTGCGCCCCAGCTCAACAGGATCAGATTGCCCAGAGATTGAGGATTCTTGTCCCATTTGGCAAGAATTTCCCTTTGCAGAGGCCTGGTATGGAACTGCGCAAAAGAAACTGCCTCGAAGGTGGAGACCATAAAACCCGGCACTTGCATGCAAGTCCTGAGAAATGACCGATAGTTGGACAACAGGAGCCGAATCGCATGCTGCAACTTCAGCAGTTTCACCTCCGGAAGAAACACTCTGGCTAAGGCTGAATCCAAAGTCAGACCCTGTTAGTGCAGGTTGGTGGATGGAATCACAGCTGATTTATGAAAATTCAGCGTCCAGACAAACTCTTGCAGAGTTCGCACAGTGATGTCCAGATCGTCTTTTAAGACAGATGGAGACTCTGCTCGCAGAAAAAGATTATCCAGGTACCCCAGTACCGCGATCCCCCTCTGCCTGAGCAAGGCTAACACCGGGGCCAACGCTTTTGTGAACACCCGAGGAGCTGAAACGAGACCAAAGGGTAATTCCACAAATTGATAATGTTCCTTTCCCATGGCAAAATGAAGAAAACGCTGATACCCTATATATATATTGGGATATGAAGGTAAGCGTCCTTGATATCGAGAGAGGCCAGAAAATCCCCTTGATTAGAGAATGCCACCACTGGGCGAATGGACTCATACGAAATTTCTGAACCCGCACAAAGCGATTCAGGGCCTTGAAAATTCAAGATCGGATGGACCTTGCCTTCCTTCCTGGGAACAGTAAATAGATTTGAATAAAATCCCTTAAAGAGGTCCAATTCTGGAACCGGGACAATTACTCCCTGTGATAGCAGATCCTGCACTGCCCTGCAACTGATCCGGGGACCGGTGCAAGTTGGAATGAAAGAACCTTGCCCGAGGCAAGGACTGAAACTCGATCTTGTAACCGGACCGAATCAACTCGTGGATCCATTTATCTTGAATGAGAGAGGTCCACGGGTATGGAAAGCAGCGTAGACGTCCCCCCACCCCAGATACCTGTGAGGGTGCCCCTTCATGCAGAGGAGAGCTTGTCTGCCAAACTAGTGGAACTTACTTTTGACTTACCAGCCCAGGGCCTATTGGAACCCCCCCCCCCCCACGAAGTGACAGGTGGACTTTTGTCCTTTGTCCTGTGAGCCCGCAGGACAAAAGGGCCAATTGTGAGCCGAGAAGAAAGGACCACGTTTACGACGAAGCTCTTTGCGCTTGGCAACCTATGGAAGCAGAGTACTTTTACCTCCTGTAAGACCTTTAACGATCTCTTCCATAGAAGAACCGAACAAACGGTCTCCTGCAAACGGTAGATGAGTCAGCACCTTTTTGGAAGCCTGTACAGCCGACCAGTACTTCAACCAAATCATGCTAGGATGATCACCGCAGTCACAGACACACTGCCAGCCAAAGGGGCAGAATCCAAGGATGCATCACAGATGTACTGTAGTCCCTGTATAAACTGACCTGCCAGCTCAGGAGGATGTTGACCCCCTTCCAGATCCTGGCGTAAAATTTTAGCCCATTTCGTTAGGGTCTGGGAGACCGGGAGACCAAGGTGATAGCAAACACCAGCTTCAAAATTGAACCCGCCACGGTGAAAAAGTATCGGACCAGAGCCTCAGCTGTCCACAGGGTCCTTAAAAGATGGAGAATCCTCTACCAGAAGAAGCATGGCCTTGTTTTAACTGCAAACCTAAGAGTCCACCGCCGGTGGAACTGTCAGCTTCTTCAAAAGAGACTACTCAAGAAAAACTTAGGTATTCCAACCATGCGTTTTGGGGATCCCCATTGACTAGCGACAATCTTGTTGAAATAGGAAGGAAAAGGGAACACCTTAGTCAGCTTGGATAGTCTACGGGTGCCAAATTGCACCGGCGCAACCGACGAAGCATCAGCTGTGTCCTCCAATTTAAAGTTTCCCGCACTGATATAATCCATGCCTCCACAAATGCCTTTTCATGCGTGGCTGTAGTGGAAGAGGAACCATCCTCACTGTCAGAGCACTTAGGGTGCGTGGACACAGACCCAGTTGGTTGACTCGCATCCATAGCGGCCAAATCCACCTCAGACTCTGAGGAGGCAGAGGACACAGGTGAAGGTGGGGAGGCCATATAAACCTTTGGCACAAGTGACTTTAGGACCGGTGTCATGGCCGCCAGGGTAGACTGAGATCCAGAGGGTCCCGCAGCTTCTGCGAATGGGTCAAGTGGTAATACCTGCTGCAGGGATTCCATGGTTAATCCAGAGGTCACCCTTATTATGCAAAAAATTGTCACAAAAAAAAACCCTCGCACCGCTACCGCTGTGGTACTGAAAGTCTTAGCACACCAGCGGTGCTACTATGGCAGAAGAGGGAGTTGTATACCCGCAGGGACTCACCACCACCTATTCAGAGCAGGAAGCTGCAATCAGAAAGGAAGAGGAAGCCCTGTCACTGCCACAAGAGGCTCACCGTGGCATCATCGCTCAACAGGCTACAGGAAAATGGCCGCCACATTGACTTCAATGGAAACTCCAAAAACATGGCCGCTGGGCTACAGAAACATGGCCAACGAGGCTGTATAACAGCCATCCACAACAGAATGGTGGCACAGCGCGGCACCCAGGATCCTAGACTGGCCCTTCAGGTACCTGTAGTCCACCAGGGGGCCTCCACAGGGACAATCATGCAGCCATTCACCGCAGGATCATCTGAATGTAAGCTGCCGGTGGCGTGCTACCACCCCCCTTCAGCCCATCACAATTTGACACCCCATACATCACAACAGCCCGTGCACCCTGAAGGGGGGTAGGAGAGGGCGACCTATGCAGGGGAACCCCGCTGGTGAGGGGGGAACCAGGAGGGAAGGAAGGAACCTGAGCGGGCACCACTAGTGGCAGTCCACCATGCAATCTTGGAATGGGGGGGCTGCGGGCCAGAGGTACACTGGGGCTCTGGCCGTGACCAAAGTCGTGACCAGGGCTAGGTGTCCCCGTGAGGTATTTCACTCGCCGGCCAGCCCTCGTACAGTGAGGCTAACAGTTGGGTCACGCTCGCTGGCCAGACTGGGAAGACCGTAAGGATCTAGGATATTCAGTGTGTAGCCCAGTCGGGCAGTAGATTTTAGTTCTCACAAGAAGCAACTTGATTGCAGTTCTCACAGGAACAGATAATAATCGAAGACAAAATTCCCTGTTAAAAGGAAAAAATGCTAGGACCAGAGATCCCAACAAGGAACCAGGCCCTTACTTCTGACTAGGCAGAAAAAACCTGAAGTCTTATAGCAGGAAGTGGGAAGTATACCCCCCCAGGGCTGCCCTAGGGACGTAGTAAAGTTTTGTTTCCGCCTAGTTCTACTCCTACGGAGAACAGTATAACCCAAGGGTCAGAGAAGATATTGAGCTGTGTCAGTCAATGAACGAAAGAGAAAAGTAATTTTTATTCATATATTTTGGCCAAAATTTATATTGCTACATTTCTTTGGTAAAAAAATAACCAAAATGAGTGCATATTATTTAGTCCGTGTAAAAGTGATGGCGAAACAGTGATGGCGAACCTTTTTGAGCCCGAGTGCCCAAATTTTAACACAAAATCAACGTATTTATTTCAAAGTGCCAACACTGCAATTAAATTTGAGTACTGAGGTTTTAGGTTAGAAAAAACAACTCATACAGTTGTCAGAACTAATTAACATCTTTTGTTCTTTTACTGAAGCCTGGACAGAATTTGGCAACCCTGGATCCTCAGCACAAATCGCAATAGCAGGGCTTCTATCAAAATGGGGTCTTGCGTCCTATGGGGTGCAGGCATTATGATCTATGTCCTTGTAATATTGGACTCTCTCGCTATAAGATTTGGTTAGGGAGTGTGTTGCTCACTTGCATATATTTGTCTCAGCAGCTTAAGGCCTCCACTCAGATCTCACAGAGAAAGTCGCTGATCTTTTAAGATTTTGACAAACTAATTTATGTGTTTTCTCCCCAATTCCAGATCCTAAAAGTTTGGAAGGATCTCATAAACTAAAGCCAGGTGACTTGTGGATTGTTAAGAGACATCACAGTTTGGGGTACTATTTATTCAAATGCTTTAATTGTAAGGAATATAAATATATATATATTTATTGTGATTTGAAAAGTAGTTCAGTCATGTTGAAGTCATATTGTCTTCTTTACGTCTTCCATTTTATGTAGAATTGTCTGTGTTTACCTATGCTAATAAATCAGCATGTCCACAGTTAAGCTAAAAGGCCATTCAGGCCACAGGAGTGTACAGCCAATTACTCTGTAAATATTTTTTATCAACCATTTTTTACACTGCAAAGACATTTTGTAATGAAAAAGCTGCTCTCTGCTATTTTTCTCCACAATGGAGTTTGCCTCTTTGGCCGGAATTACCTCCACCTAAGCATGTGGAGGTTCCAGGTTAAAGGTGATAGCAGGTATGGTTAGTGATCAAAAGAGAGGAGATTGTAAAGGAAATTTATACATCTTGTATATTATTGTATTATATTTATTTATTATATATATTTATTTCACACTGCACTCATTGTGCGCACGGAACTAATAATATTTTCATTACATGATTGCATTCTTTCGAGTCCTGATTAGAATTAGCCTGCCTATGTTACATCCCTTGTTACCATAAAAGTACAATTATAATAGCTACATAATCATGTGTATAAAAAACTTCAATTGCATCAAATAAAGCAGAACAGTTATTTTGGAAAGATGCGGAGTGCATCTTTTTGTGTCGGTTTCCTACTGCAGTAGTTATTATTAATTTGGAACCACAAATCAATATTAGGATAGGAGTTGCCTATCTATAAAATATCCAGAACAGCCAGGAGGGAATTTACAGGTGACCCTGAGAATCCGAAACGAGGAGCTTGAGACGATCTGGGAATTTATGATAAGCACCCGGCTGAGGTAAGCCTTTTGCTTACATTTGTGTTATCAGATTTCCTTGATCGGTAAGGCATTTTCAGGACAAAGGGTACCTATTTTACTCAAAAATGCCTAGCGCAAAAGGAGCGCTAGAAAATATTTGAACAGAAAGGTGCCTATACTGAGCCCATAGATAAAAGGTTAAAGTGGACAAGGATCCACAATGGGTACCAGGGTTACCAAAAGTCCATGGGGACTATGAATCATGCAGAATAAACAGCTAGAGGATCAGCTATCTATTTGAGCAGTATGGATGAAGGGTGACAGACAAATTAACACTAGACACAAAGGGAAATTTTGATGTGATAAATTTAGGGTCAGGCACACTACAACTAGTAAATTCCTAAACATGGGGAAAATGCCAAAACAGACAAATGAGAGTCACACTGTATAAGAATAACAATTTTTGGCCCTAGCTCAAACAGAATATTGTATATGGAGTGGGTAGATGGGATGAGCATTATGGCTGCCCGTCTGATCATAGGAGCTAGAGTAAGTTAAGTACAGCATTACAGTACATAGGATGCAAGGGGATATCAGAACAAAATAAGGAAAGCAGATTTTAGGGAGGTAAAACTAACTTAGGCAGGGAAATAAGGTAAAAGAAAGTGTTAGAACGATATGCATGTGTTGTGTATGAATGGGAAAAATGTAAGCGATTTTAGAGAGATAATTGTGTATGTGTGTGAATGCTGGAACTCTTAGTTCTAGCTCTTGTGTGTGTCATGTTAGCTCTGTGCAGACGTGATCCTCTCCCTTGCCCCCCTCCCTTTTCTCTTTCTCATAAAAGGAATGTACTGTGATGAGACATTACTGATATCTGGCAAGGTCAACCATGAGATGACTACACGTATATCATAATATGTGCAGGGTTAATTATTCTAATGATAAACAACGTGCTCACATTTATTTTGAGTCTGTTTCCCAAACAGAATGGTATAATTAAGGTTAAATTAAGAAAAGTGCACACAGTTTGGAATAACACATATTAAAAATCATTTGTTAGTGGAAACAGTGCATTTAAAAAAGAAAAGAAAAAAAGGAAATTAGGTAAAACGTAAGGGGATATATCTGTGGGGATATATTGAAATTAGGGTGTGATATTGAGATTATCAGATTTGAGTATTACTTTCTGATGTGATGTTAACAATTTTATTAATATTAAAAAAATATATTTTAATTGATTTAGACAACCTTTGGTTGAAAATAAAATACAGGTTATTGGGAAAACATGTAATATGGGGTTAGTTTAGATTAGGATGAGGTTGAGAATTATAATATAGCTGCCATAATACTGAACAAAGCCAAGATGGATGGGATAAATTCGAATTTTCTACAAAAGATGAAATCTAAAGGCCTGATAATAACTTGATGTGCAGTCCATGATGTGAGAGTAATAAATACAATTTAAAATATAACAGGCCCATCACATCAAGTCCACACACCCTTTTAGGATAGATGCCACCTGCAGCCAAGCTGTTTTATACTTTTTGATCTGGCTGATGATTTTTCTGCTGGTAGTTTTTTTTTTTTATGTACAATTACAAAGCAGAATGTGTGGATTGTGAAATGATGTGTTCCTTTTCCTTGTAAGTGCAGTGGTAAACTGCTGCAATACCGCACGGTATTGTTATCATTTATTATGAAATATATTATATTGTCAGATATAAACTAGGGACTTGTGTTATCTTGTTAAGACTAACAACAGCACAAGCAATGAGAATTTATAATATTGCCAGGAAAAGGTTTTATTTTTGAAACATGAAACTGGAGTTTTTACACAAACGGCATGATAGAAAAACAAGCCATTGTAGTTTATTTCATGCAAGCTGGACCCAATAATGAAGGATTCACCCAGCTAAATCAGAGTAGTAGAAGCAAAGTTACAGACATTATTTTGGTCAATTATTTAACTTTTAACCACTTTACCACCGGAGGATTTTGCTGTCTTACGTCCAGGCCACTTTTTGCGATTCGGCGCTGTGCGACTTTAACTGACAATTGCGCGGTCGTGCGACGCCATACCCAAACGAAATTTACGTCCTTTTTTTCCCACAAACAGAGCTTTCTTTTGGTGGTATTTGATCACCAGTGCGCTTTTTACTTTTTGTGCTATAAACAAAAAAAGAGCGTTTATTTTGAAAAAATAACAATATTTTTAACATTTTTTTATATGAAATTCCCCCCAAAAAAATGTAAAAATCAAATTTTTTTTAAATTTTTGGCCAATTTGTTTTCTGCTACCTATGTTTGGTAAAAAAAAATCACGATAAGCGTATTTTGATTGGTTTGCGAAAAAGTTATTGCGTTTACTAACTACGGGAAAGATTTCTGTCATTTTTGGTGTTTTTTTTTTTAACGCGTAATGGCGGTGATCTGCGATTTTTTTTGCGGGACTGCGACATTGCGGCGGACAGATCGGACCCTTGACTGACATTTTTGACACTTTTGGGGGTACCAGTGACATTACTGCAGTAATCAGTGCTATACATATGCACTGTTACTGTAAAAATGACACTGGCAGTGAAGGGGTTAATTTTATTGGAGAGGGAGGCGTTAATGTATGCCTGGTGCTTACTGACGTGTGGGGGGGGGGAGGTGACTGAGTGACAGAAGGACAGATCGGATGTTCAGCTATGCTGAACACTCCGATCTGTCAGTCCCTGTCACTTAGGAGATCCGCCCGCTCTGTTTACACAGGCGGGCAGATCTCCTCACTCGATTCCCCGACGATCGGGGCAGAGCAGCGGCGATCGCCGCCGCTCCTCCCCTGGCCCGACTCCCGCTGTGAATGAAAACAGTGGGAGCACGCCGCCTACAGGGGGAGGAGTCCAGCAACGTAGGTCTACGTCGCTGGACGGGAACGAGCCACTTTGCCGCAGTACGCTCAATGTGAGCGGTCGGCAAGTGGTTAAGGTCCCACATTTTGTGCAGCAAATATTGCAAACAGCCAAACTAATATTTATTTAATGAAAGGTTTACAAAATATGAATTTGTATTGTTGTTTATGTACAAATCTAACAATGAAAAGTGCATACATTGAAATCAGCCACCTTATTGCCTGTATTGGAGGAGGCTGGAGACAAAGAAAAACAACATGTTTTAAACTAATGACGTAGGAATCAACTGCTGTGAGCCCAGTGCAGGACACACTCCCGAAAGACCCAGATATTTGATTTGTTTTGTAGATTTTGATCCTGGTTTTATACCGAGGATGGCAATAATACCTATACTGAGTATGCAATTATCACCCAAAAGGGCGCTCTGTATTCAGAGTTGTTGGATCCTTCTACCATTGTTCAAGAAACAGAGCTTCATGCTTTAGCAATACCTGTGAGCTATCAAAAGAGTATACATTTATATAGATAGTAGAGATTTAGAGAGCTTTTGGTTCCATTTGAAGGGCCAGAAGTTTGTTTTTACTTCGGCAGGTAAACCAATCAAACATGCCAAGTTAATTAATTGGCTGTCTTCAGCCTTCCAGCTTCTTGCTGAGGTAGCCATACTAACATTAAAACTCACACATGGTAGCAGACCAGGTGACTAAGGATGCTGCATTAGAGCCCTGGACATTTGCTGGATCTGTGCAATTCACAGATTCCACCCTTGTTCTGGCCCAGTAGAGCTGGGAATATTTAAATTTTAAGGACCCCAGAATGAAAAGAACAAGTGGTCCACATAGGGCAACTTCTTATGAAACAGGACTTTGGAACAGGTGATCTTTTATGTCTGCCAGCCACTCTTTTCCCTCCAGCTTAACACATGGACCGTGTCATAAGTCAAAGGCAGTTATGGCTATCTTAGTAAACGAGTGTGGGATAGTGCCAGGGTTCACCTAGTTGTTTTTATAGTGACGGTTTCTTGTTTTACCTGTTACCAAAGGTGTTACCAAAAGCTGAACATCCCATCCAGAGATTACAAAAATGATATCCAAATGCCTAAGTCAGGATCTTACGAGTATGCATTTTATCTGTATGGACATGTTTTCTGGATGGCCAGAAGCTTGGCTAGTTGCAAATGCTATTGCAAAGGCCGCAGTAAAAGGTGTTATCAGAAGTAAATTGTAAGTACAGAGTCCCAGAAGCTAGAGAGGGTAACAGAGGGTAACAGAGGAACTATTTTTATGGGAGAGTCCTTACAAAAGGTTTTGAGGTTTAATTTTACACCTTTTACCATCTATCATGTAGTAGAAAAAGAGGAGTAAGAAACTAGAAAACGTTTGCCTGAATGTCGTCATAATATTTTTTATCAAGCCCGTAAGGGGATATTGGACTCTCTCCCTATGAGATTTGGTTAGGGAGTGTGTTGCTCACTTGCATATATTTTGTCTCAGCAGCTTAAGGCCTCCACTCAGATCTCACAGAGAAAGTTGCTGATCTTTTAAGATTTTGACAAACTCATTTATGTGTTTTCTCCCCAATTTCAGATCCTAAAAGTTTGGAAGGCTCTCATAAACTAAAGCCAGGTGACTTGTGGATTGTTAAGAGACATTGATATATATATATATATATATATATATGGAAATGTGTGGAGACACAATACAGCGTCTATTTTAGGTACAGTTTACAAAACTTAAAGGAAAAGTCACCTGGATCCACGCCAGACACTAAAAAATTACTAAATGAAAGTATCTCTATGTTTTATTTATTTTCCTCTTGGAATCACAATTTGGGGTACTATTTTATTCAAATTGTAAGGAATATAAATATATATATTTATTGTGATTTGAAAAGTAGTTCAGTCATGTTGAAGTCATATTTTCTTCTATACGTTTTCCATTTTATGTAAGATTGTCTGTGTTTACCTATGCTAATAAATCAGCATGTCCACAATTAAGCTAGAAGGCCATTCCAGCCACAGGAGTGTATAGCTAATTACTTTGTAAATATTTTTTATCAATTGTTTTTTACACTGAAAATTCATTTTGTAATGAAAAAGCTGCTCTTAGCTATTATTCTCCGGAATGCAATTTGCCTCTTTGGCTGGGATTACCTCCACATAAGCGTGTGGAGGTTCCAGATTAAAGGTGATATCAGGTATGGTTAGTGATCAAAATATTGATCAAAAGAGAGGAGATTGTAAAGGAAATTTGTACATCTTGTATATTATTCTATTATATTTTGTATGTATTGCACACTGCAATGAATATTTTTATTACATGTTTGCATTCTTTCGAGTCCTGATTAGAATTAGTCTGTCTATGTTACGCCCCTTGTTACCATAAAAGTACAATTGTAACACTAATGTGATACCTACATAATCATGTGTATAAAAACCTTCAATTGCATCAAATAAAGCAGTAAAGTTATTTTAAAAAGATGCGAAGTGTATCTTTTTGTGTCTGTTCCCTACTGCAGTAGTTATTATTAATTGAGAACCACTGATCAATATGAGGATAGGAGTTGCCTATCTATAAAATGTCCAGAACAGTCCTCGACAGGTAATGACCGCACCATGGCCATGCCATGCTCCTATTCAAAATTATCCCTTTGCTGTGGCCTAGATAAAGGATGCCAGCCCTGGATCCTCAGGACAGATCACAATGACAGGCTACCATTCATAGTGATGTCTTAGTCCTTGCAGGGTGTTGCTGTGTCCTGGCCATTGGAAGACACAGATCATGCCCGGCTCCCATTGACAGTGATAATCCTGATGCTGCCATGCTGCTCCATGTGAATAAACGTTCACCCACAGATATCAGGCTCCAATTACTCTCCCGGTCAGGTGATATTTCCGTGTTTCCTGAGTCTATTTTGGTGCAGATCTCAGTATACATGCGGCCTGGAAGCCCCGGCCCACCAGTGCTTGGCCTGGTCCTGCATCTGGCAGAGAGGAGGAGGAATGCAGTAGGCTGGTCAGGAGTGGTGAGCGAGCTGCAGTCTCATCGGGGGGGGGGGAACACTGGCGATGGCAGGTCAGTGTGCGCTGTTCTTCCGAGTATAGCCCGCTTGCCATGGGTTCGTTATCGCTGGTGTACATGCTGTGGTACGTATCAATGGAAATGTATCGGATCCGATGTACTAACTTTTCAACATGTAATTTTTTTCCACAAGTTTTTGGAAAATATGGAAAAAACATTTTTTTTTTTTTTTTTACACAAAGTTGTCAATTTATAAGATATTTCTAAAACACTGTATGGACATACCAAGAATTACACCCCAAAATTCATTCTGCTACGCCTTAGGATGGGGATACAACATGCGTCTGATTTTTTTCACAACCTGGCCACATGGAGAGGCCCAACATCCAAGTAGCACACTCGCATAAGGCCCGGCTATTCACGGAAACCTTACAGGATAACTACATGTCGCAGTTGGTGGATTCCCCTACTAGAGAGAATGCTATCCTGGATCTATTGATCACTAATGACCCAGACATAATCTCGGAGGTAGGAGTCCAGGACAACCTGGGCTCTAGCGATCACAGGATGATCACATTTAGTATAAATAACAATATAAAAAGGCAAGTGGGGAACATAAGAACCCTAAACTTCAGAAGGGCAGACTTTCCAAAATTGTACTCATTGATGGAAAGGGTAAACTGGGACCAAACCCTGGGATCACTGACCACAGAGGAAAAATGGGAATGCTTTAGAACAATATTAAGCAAAGGCATCTTGCAGTGCATTCCTATGGGGAATAAATTTAGAAGAGACAAAGCCAAACCTGGCTGGCTAAACCGTAGCGTTAAAAAACTTATTAGGGGAAAAAAATTGGCCTTCAAGAAATATAAATCAGAGGGCACCATATCGGCCTTCCAGCAATACAAGGAGGAAAATAAGAAGTGTAAACACGAAATCAAGATGGCTAAAATCAACTTTGAGAGACAAATAGCGGAGGATAGTAAAAAAAACCCAAAGAAATTCTTTAAATATATCAACAGCAAAAAAACTAGGGCAGAGCATATTGCACACATAATTAGCGATGATGGGAGGATGGTTACAGAGGACACTGAAAAAGCAACCGTGCTGAATTCTTTTTTCTCGTCAGTCTTTACGCAGGAAAAGGAAGGGTACACTGACCATGACTGTATGGTTAGTAGTAATACACAGGACTTGCCACTATGGCTAACAGAGGGGGAAATCAGGGAAAGACTGGATAAACTTAACACAAACAAATCACCAGGCCCGGATGGCGTACATCCGAGAGTGCTCAAGGAACTCAGTATGGTTATATCTAGACCACTGTTCCTGATCTTTGCTGACAGTATTAGGACAGGAGATGTACCAGGGGATTGGAGGAAGGCTAACGTGATTCCGATATTCAAAAAGGGCCAGAGACATATCCCGGGAAATTATAGGCCTGTCAGTCTGACATCAATAATATGTAAACTTTTGGAGGGGATGATAAGGGACTATATCGTAGAGTATGCTAAAGACAAAAACATCATCAGTAGTAACCAGCACGGGTTTACAAATGGGCGATCTTGTCAAACCAATCTCTTAGCATTCTACGAGGAGGTAAGCTGTGAGCTAGATAGGGGGAGACCAGTGGATGTGGTGTACTTGGATTTCGCTAAGGCGTTTGATACAGTTCCCCACAAGCGCTTAATTTATAAAATAAGGTCTGCAGGTATCGACAGCAGGGTTTGCTCTTGGATACGGAATTGGCTAAAAGGCCGTGTCCAAAGGGTAGTAATAAACAGCGCATACTCAGACTGGTCTGAGGTAGTAAGCGGGGTGCCCCAGGGCTCAGTCCTGGGACCAACCTTGTTCAATTTATTCATAAACAGCATTGAGGACGGGATCAGTAGTTCGTTATCAGTTTTTGCAGATGACACAAAATTGGCCAGGGCAATAACTGCACAGCATGAAGCAGATATCCTACAGAATGACCTGGACAAAATTACCGAGTGGGCAACGACATGGCAAATGAGGTTTAATGTGGAGAAGTGTAAGGTTTTGCACTTGGGGACCAAAAACATAAAAACACAATACACGTTAGGAGGGGAACCCTTGGGGGAATCAAAAATGGAGAAGGATCTGGGAGTCTTAGTTGATGATAGATTAGGCAACAGCATGCAATGCCAAGCGGCAGCTTCCAAAGCCAACAGAATATTAGCATGCATAAAGAAAGGGATGTATTCCAGAGATAAGACTATAATCCTTCCACTTTATAAAACTCTGGTCCGACCGCATCTGGAGTATTCTGTCCAGTTCTGGTCGCCAGTCCTCAGGAGGGATGTGTTGGAGCTGGAGAAAGTCCAGAGAAGGGCAACTAAACTGATTAGGGGGTTGGAGGACCTTACCTATGAAGAGCGGCTGCAATCGCTCGATTTATTTTCCCTGGAGAAAAGACGTCTGAGAGGGGACATGATAGCAATTTATAAATATCTTAATGGGGATCTCAGCTTAGAAGAAAAGCTGTTCATTCGAAGGAATTGCATGAGGACTCGAGGACATACAATGCGATTAGAGGAGAAGCGTTTTAACCTCAGGCAACGTGGGGGGTTCTTTACTGTTAGGGCTACAAGATTGTGGAATTGTCTACCACAAGAGGTGGTTTCTGCGGGTAGTATGGTGACTTTCAAAAGACTCTTAGACTTACATCTCAAGGATCAGGAGATTGAGGGCTATGTTAGATGATTACAGTCACACACACCTACACAGGTTGAACTGGATGGACTATTGTCTTTATTCAACCTCACCTACTATGTAACTATGTAACTATGTAACTCAAATTTCCTGACAACCTATCAAATTTTGAAGGTCCTAAAGCACAAGGACAGTGAAAACACCCACAAAGTGACCCCATTTTGGAAAGCAAACTCTAATGTTTAATCTATGAGGCATGATGAATCTTTGGACGTGTAATTTTTTTTCCACAAGTTTTTGGAAAATGTGGAAAGAATATGTGTTATTTTTTTTTATGAAAAGTTGTCAATAAGATATTTCTAGTACACAGCATAGGCATACCTAAAATTTCACCTCAAAACACATTCTCTAACTGCTCCTGAATATGGTGATACCACATGTGAGACTTTTTTCTTTTTGTTTACTGAGATTTTATTGGAATTTTTTAATATAACAAGAGAAATAAAAGCGGTACAAAAACAAAATGTAAACAGAAGGTATTAACACACTTTGTACAAATATTGCTCCCCAAATAAAAAGTGAGAGTGGCAACATCCTTATACTGTAATAGGACTTGGATAAGGAAGACCTACAGAACATCAAATTGTAAAAGTAAGTTGAAGCATTTAAGACATAAATGTCATTTGTTCACGAAAGATGCCAAAAGAAAAACATCCAGGCAATCAAATTAATATCATGAGTTAAGAAGGGGGGAATCAGCGCTCAATTTCTATAATTGGTGGGCCACAAGACACTTCATTATCATCATTAAGATTGCAGCAGTCAGGAGTGTTGAATTTGTGTTCAGCCTTGCAGTCCTGAGTTCTGACAGCTGGTCCCAGGAGACACAAAGAAGCAATCAGCAGGTGTTGAGCTGTCTTTAGTCGGAAGACCGTGTGAGACCAGCGTGGATTGTTACTGTACAAGCTATCCCGCTGCTACTATCGGAATTCTGGGCCTGCCTCCTAAAACATGTGACAGGAACTTCCCAGGATGAATCTGTGAGGCCAGAGTTACATCACCAGTGCCACACTCAACCAGAAAGTGTCAAAACAGATGATTAAATGGCTTAGGAATACACCAAGATACAGGTCCCATGAATTAATCACACACGAATATCACTGGATGCGACTCTGTTTTATTCACCGGAACACCTTTGAACTTTTTCACTTTTTGCAATTTATATATTTATTTATTTTTGTGCACATCACTTATTGGCACATGGACTATTATTATTATTGCTGCTAGCTTTTTCCACAAGTGTTTTTGTATGCTGCTTCTTTTCCTTATTTGCACCTTTATTGTCATTTATTGATTATTCATTTGCTGTTCAGCATTTTCACAGTCACTTTTTGTGTGCTGCTCCATTGCATCTTTTGCACCTTTATTATTGATCATTTATTTTATCACTTCACCAGCACTTCAGCACCTTTGGCTTATTTGCATATTTTGGCAATATTTGATAACCTTAGCAGCTTTTTCACTATTTCAATGTTCCTTATTGCGTATTGTATTTACACATATTGTGATTTTCATCTTTCATTACTTCTGGACATTCTTCATCTACTTTAAGTGTCTTGTGGCCCACTAATTATAGAAATTGAGCGCTGATTCCCCCCTTCTTAACTCTTGACCAGTATGTCGTGACACTACTACAATCGGCTGCTAATTTCGGTGCTCCACTTTTTCTTCTTCTTTTTAATTAATTATTCATTTACCTCATTGGTAGCGCATTGGTGCCTCCCACTTTTCCAAATTAATATCATGCAGTCTAAACTACCAATGTTCTAGCGATTCAATGAAATAACTGAAAGAGATTAGCAAGAGGCCTGGCGCAAAAAAAAAGGGAAGGGGGGAGGGGATCAAAAAATAGGCATCCATGGCCTACACTGTTCATCCAGAGCTTACTGGAGCACAACAAGGTGGGAAGGAACATGTAGAGGCTGGAAGCAGGGAGAATAGAGAAAGAGAGAGAGAAAGAATGAAAATAGAGAAGGGAAGGAAATGGGCATCCCAGGGGTTTTAAGCTGTACTATGTGGAACCATCGCAGTTCTAGGAATCGGGAGGTCATTGAGGTGGGAAGTGGTTCATCAAGGGCTGCCAAGTCCGTTGAAATTTGTCATACTTGTCTTTGAGGATCAAGGATCATCGTAACTCTTTTGTTAATGAGCGTGCCCTGAACCCGACGGGTTTTTAACCTCTTCAAAAGGTAAGAAGTGGTGTTTTCCATGACTGGGCTATAGTTTGTTTCCTTGCCATTAAAATGTAAGTAATTAGGGTGTGTTCCCAGCGGGTAACGTCTGTGATAGATTTATTTAAACGTGCTTCCTATGGGTCTCTCTATAGATTCACATTGAAAACTTTATCGACCAATATGTATACCCTAATCTATAACCTCTGGACTTTGGGGCATGTCCACCAAATGTGTTTCATACCACCCAAGTCTGGGCATCCTTGGAAGCAGTTGGACAAATACAATGGTAGACATTTCTCAAACCTAGCTGGGGTAATAAAAACAAGACATGACTTTGAAAGAAGAAAGGGCCAAGACATGAGTGGATTTAAACAGGGCCTTCCACATTTTGAGCTAGTCGCAGGGTTGTGGAGCAGAACCAAGGTCTTTTGCCCATTTGTCACAGTACATAGGGTTTTCGATCTAGTATTGTTCAATCAATACAGAGGAATATAACAAAGAGATCAGACCCTGAGTGGTAGGGTTGGTTCGACATCTGGTCTCGAAAGCAGTGGACAATAATGGGTGTTCATGATGTTTGATAAGGGATTCCAAAAAGTGGCAAATTTTTATATATTAAAAACGTTCCAATTCGGGGATCTCATAAGAATCCCTCCCGTTGTAAGGTAAACCAGATTCCTAGCACCAGAAAACCAGTGTGAGCTTATGCTAATATTCGTGAGCATTGTTCACATGCTAATACTTCTAGGCAAAGATGTACTATTCCTGTTCAATGTGCTCATATTTGTTTGCGCACTCGCACACACGCAGGCAAACGTGCACATACGAATTAGCATGCATACTTGGCACCCAGCTGCCTATTTAAACTGGCCTGTCAACATAAGCAGTTGCTAAATGGTCTTCAGCTTGTACCTGTATTCCTGTGACCTGATCTATTGAACCTGCTTACGTGTGTATGACCTTGCTTGCTCCTAGACTCTGCCTTTGCTCATACATTAACCTTGTTCACCTGATCTCTCTGACCTTAGCCTGTTTACTGGACTTGTCTTTGCCTGCTGATTCTGTACTGAGCTGCCTGGCTGTTGCCAACCTTAGCCTGCTTCCTGGACCTGCTTTACCAGCTGACTTGGTCTTTTGTTACCCGGCTGCCACTGGTCACTGCCTGCATATCAGTTCTGCTACCATCTCCTGCTCTGGTGCCAAGCTGCTTCAGTATCCTGTTCCTAGGACTGTGCCCCCCAGCTTCTTCCACTTATGTGCAGACTTCACTAGCCAGCTACTTAGCACTTGTGCCACTCTGTGCCCTCACACTCTGTCTCCACCTTCAGGAGTGTTGGGCAGGAGGTGCAAGAGATGGCTCCACAACATTCCAGTTGTCACCAGGTACGTGATACCTGTAAGTATTGGTATGAACAGATTCCTATAGCCATGAGCAAAGAACAGACCGTGGTGAGACCCATGTGTTTCCACCATTGAAAGTGTCTGGGATTCTCCAACTTATGTGGGAACGTAGGACAATTGAGCAATGGTAAGAGGGGGAGGTTGGGGGATATCAGACGTGCAAGGTATTTAATGGAGTCCCAGACCGAGAGCGTATGGGGGAAAAATTTGGGTTTAGAGGTTCAGGACAGTGCACGGGAGGAATCCATGGTATAGAAGGAGGAATTGGGTCAACATTCAAGACATCAATAAGTCCATATGGTGTATAAGGTCCATAGGGGTGCCGAATTACCCACATGTAGTTAGGCGATGGGAGCGATCTGGGTTGCTTTGTAATAGTGTGCAATATTGGGAACTCCCAACCCTCTCCTAACTTTGGAGTGTACAACAGGGACCTATTGACCTGCGGTCTGGTCCTACCTCAAATTAATTTTAAGATACGACATTGAAGAAAGCGAAGGACATGAGGGGGAACAACTATAAAATTTTGGAAGGAGGGACATTTTGATAGCATCAAAAATATGACCCATCCCTGAGATTTGGGGAATGTACCAAGTATCTAGCAGGCGTGTCAGAGAAGATATAAGAGGGGGATAATTAGCAGCATATAAGGAATGGAAAGAGGGGGTAAGATGAACCCCCAAGTACAGTATCGAGGATGTCCACTGGAATGGGAATTGTACTTGCAAAGATTAATAAAGGGAATCAGGTAAAGAAAAGTTGATATGAAGACCTGAAATGGTTGCAAAGTTACCCATTAGGGAAAGAACATTTGAAGAGGAGACATAAATAAACGTGTCATGTGCAAACATTGCCAGCTTGTGGGATACTCCCGGCAACTCTACACCCCCTATGTTTGGATTAGCAGTTATATGGGCCACAGAGGTTCTAGTGCGATAATGAACAAGAGCGGGGACAAGGGACAGCTTTGCCTCGTGCCTCTAGCGATAGAAAAAGTGGAAGACTCATAACCTATGTATTTCACAGAGGCTGAAGGGAAGCTATAAAGGGAGTCAAACTAAGGTAAAAACCCGTCACCCAGCCCTCTATGATGTAATACTACTCGCAGATAGGTCCAGGAAAGAGTGTCAAAGGCTTTGCGAAGGTCCAAAGAGAGAAACATAAGCTGCTGCGACCTTTGATGTGCATAGTGAGTAAGAAGGATCGCGCGTCGGATGTTATCCACTGCCTCTCTCAAAGTGGTGAAACCCAGCTGATCCTTGTTAATTAAGGCATGAAAGACGTGCTAGACTTTTTCATAGTCTAGCCACACAGAGGGGCCCCACATCCAATAAGCACCTTTAGGCGTTCTAGGGGCAAAAAATGCACATCTCATTTCTTGACTATCTATCACATTTTTAGAGGCGCTGGAGCACCAGTACAGTGGAAACACCCAGACAATGACCACATTTTGGAAAGCAAACAGCCAAGGTATCTTCTAAGAGGCAGGTTGAGTCTTATGAAGATTTCATTATTTTGCCATAAGTTTTTGGGAAATGTGGAAAGAAAATAAAAGTGTGGTTTTTGTTTTTTTTTTTGTTCAAAGTTGTCAATTAATAAAATATTTCCAATACACAGCATAGGCATACTTAAAATTACACCTCAAAACACATTCTGCTACTCCTCCTGTGTATGGCAATACCACGTGCCAGACTTTTTCATAGCCTAGTTAAACAAAGGGTAAAAAAAAAAAAAATTACCCGTGGTTTTAGTAGAGCAGTTGTCCGCAGAGGAGCGCATTGGTCAAGGAAGCAGGCAGAGATGTAGTCAGCAACAGCCAAAGGAATTGTCCTGGCAGGAATATGGTCCATAAACAGGCCAGGGTCAGTACATGCAGTGATATGATCAGCACAGCCAAAGATTTGGTCCAGGCAGCATTCAGGAACATGATCCAAAAAAAGACCAGGGTCAGTACAGGCAAAGATATGATCAGCAGAGCCAAAGTATTGGTCCAGGCAGCAGGCAGGAACATAGTCCATAAAAAGTTATGGGTCAATACAAGCAGCAGGCAGAGATATGGTCAGCACAGCCAAAGTGTTGGTCCAGGCAGCAGGCAGGGACATCAGACTTAGGGCCTTGGTCAGGTAAAACCTGGGCACAGGGGTAAAGGCTTTTTCCAAACCAAATCTTAACAAAGCCTCCGGACTCCAGACCTTGATCAGGGAATTACAACACCTGTAAAAATTCAAAAACTGTTTTTCTCTACTTGAAACACTACTTTGAAGCCCCTAACAAATGTGAGACCCCTGTGTTATCTTCAATCCCACTACCACAGTAGTTGGGTAAAAGATCAGTTCTCCCCCCCATTAAAGAGGAAGTAAACCCTCCTCTGCAACCTTTACCTATAGGTAAGCCTATGATAAGGCTTACCTATAGGTACTGTAAATATCTCCTAAACATGTACCGTTTAGGAGATATTTACCTTACATGCAGCCAGTGACATCACTGGCGCATGCGCTCTGAAGGAACGGCCGCTGGTGCCGTTCCTTCAGAGCCATGTGCCGTGACTGTCGGCTCCCGCGCGCGTGCGCGGGAGTGACACCACCGCGGCTCCAGCCAATCAGATGGCCGGAATCCCGGAAGACGGGCGACTGAACATGTCGCCCGTCATAGAGGTAAGGGGGCGGCACGGCGGGGGCTCGTTGTAAGGTAAATATTTCATAATGCATACTAGCTCATTATGTGTTTCTCTTTCAGGTTAAAAAAAAAAAAAATGTTTGGTTTTACAACCTCTTTAACCGATAATAATCATGGATGCACTTAGGCTTTTGGATGGGACCACATCTTCCGTGAATTTCCACCAAAGTGTAATTTTGGATGGCGGGCAAGGTGTATACATCTCTCTATCCCTACACTTCATGGTCAATGTTGTGGGAAGCTCTTCCTGTTTGTTTGCGTTGTACCTCAATCCAGTTTTATAGATAGAGATGATCTAGGTAGATGTGATACCACCTTTTTGAATAGTGAAAATGCAACGTCCCCGACAATTTTTCCACTTGTGCGGATGTAGGTTGGGCGCTTAGGGAGCTGTAGCTGGGAATCTTTGCCTACTTGCAACTGCAAGGCATCCACATAGCCTATGGCTCTATCACAATGTGTAGAGCTTCACTCCATATCTGGCCCTTTTTACTGGGAATGTACTGCTTGATTCAAAGCCTGCCAGTCAAATGGATAAGGGATTCGTCTACACAGATGTTTTTGTCAGGGACATACAATTCATCAAATCTCTGGGGAAAATAAAATAAATTATTAGGCAAATTTTGTAGAGCTTTTTTTATTAGCCTGGCTGCTTTTAGGGAGGACACAGTGTATTATTGCTGAAATGGAAGAAGTGCATGATCATGTCAAAGTATGACCTGGCCATACAGTATCTCACAAAAGTGAGTACACCCCTCTCATATTTGTAAATAATTTATTATATCTTTTCAAGTGACAACACTGAAGAAATGACACATTGCTATAATGTAAAGTAGTAAGTGTACAGCTTGTATAACAGTGTAAATTTGCTGTCCCCTCAAAATAACTCAACACACAGCCATTAATGTCTAAACCGCTGGCAAGAAAAGGGAGTACACCCCTAAGTGAAAATGTCCAAACTGGGCCCAAAGTGTCAATATTTTGTGTGGCCACCATTATTTTCCATCACTGCCTTAACCCTCTTGGACGTGGAATTCACCAGAGCTTCACAGGTTGCCACTCCTCTATGACGACATCATGGAGCTGGCGGATGTTGGAGACATTGTGCTCCTCCACCTTCCATTTGAGGGTGCCCCACAGATGCTCAATAGGGTTTAGGTCTGGAGACAAGCTTGGCCAGTCCATCACCTTTACCCTCAGCTTCTTCAGCAAGGCAGTGGTCATCTTGGAGGTGTGTTTGGGGTTATTATGTTGGAATACTGCCCTACGGCCCAGTCTCAGAAGGGAGGGGATCATGCTCTGCTTCAGTATGTCACAGTACATTGTTCCCTCAATGAACTGTAGCTCCTCAGTGCCGGCAGCACTCATGCATCCCCAGACCACCATGCTTGACTGTAGGCAAGACACACTTGTCTTTGTACTCCTCACCTGGTTGCCACCACACACACTTGACACCATCTAAACCAAATAAGATTATCTTGGTCTCATTAGACCATAGGACATAATTTCAGTGATCCATGTCCTTTGCTTGTCTTCAGCAAACTGTTTGCGGGCTTTCTTGTGCATCATCTTTAGAGGAGGCTTCCTTCTGGGACGACAACCATGCAGACCAATTTGATGCAGTGTGCAGCGTATGGTCTGAACACTGACAGGCTGACCCCCACCCCTTCAACCTCTTCAGCAATGTCGGCAGCACTCGTATGTATATTTCCCAAAGACAACCTCTGGATATGATGCTGAGCATGTGCACTCAACTCCTTTGGTCGACCATGGCAAGGCCTGTTCTGAGTGGAACCTGTCCTGTTAAACCGCTGTGTGGTCTTGGCCACCGTGCTGCACCTCAGTTTCAGGGTCTTGGTAATCTTCTTATAGCCTAGTCCATTTATGTAGAGCAACAATTCTTTTTTTCAAATCCTCAGAGAGTTCTTTGTCATGAGGTGCCATGTTGAACTTCCAGTGACAAGTATGAGAGAGTGATAGCGATAACACCAATTTTAACACACCTGCTCCCCATTCACTTCTGAGACCTTGTAACGCTAATGAGTCACATGACACTGGGGAGGGAAAATGGCTAATTGGGCCAAATTTGGACATCTTCACTTAGGGGTGTACTCACTTTTTTGCCAGCGGTTTAGACATTAACCAGTTGCCGACCACCCACCGCAGATATACTGCGGCAGGGCGGCTCGGCTGCGCAAAATCACGAATATCTGCGTGACTTCTTGCATGCTATCTCGGCTAACGGAGGCAATCGCCGCTGACCTCCGTGATCGTCAGAGAAACTGACAGAAGACCCGCCTGCTTATGTTAACAAAGCAGGTGAGTCTTCTGTCACACAGGCCGGGAGAGATCAGGAGATTCACCAAAGCTAAAAAAACCCTTCTCTCTGTACCTGTCACAGAGCCATTCTCCCACACAGTAAGTAAGCATAGTTAGGCATTCATTAACCCCTTTGATCAACCACAGTGTTAACCCCTCCCTGCCAGTGTCATTTTTACAGTAACAGAGCATATTATTTAGCACTGATTACTGAATTAATGTCACTGGTCTCCAAAAAGTGTCAAAAATGTCAGTTAGGGGTCCGATCTGTCCGCTGCAATGTTGCAGTCCCACTAAAAATCGCAGATCGCCGCCATTACTAATAAAAATAAAGAAAGAAAAAGTCAAATAATCTATCCTGTAGTTTGTAAATGCTATAACTTTTGCGCCAACCAATTAAAATACGCTTTTTGGGATTTTTTTTTTACCAAAAATATGTAGCAGAATACAAATTGGCCTAAACTGATAAAAAAAATTATTTTTTTCATTGGGAATGTTTTATAGCAGAAAGTAAAAAATATTGTGTTTTTTCCCAAATTGTTGCTCTTTTTTTGTTTATAGCGCAAAATATAAAAACCGCAGAGGTGATCAAATACTACCAAAAGAAAGCTCTATTTGTGGGAAAAAGGACATCAATTGTATTTGGGTACAGCGTTGCATGACCGCACAATTTTTCGTTAAAGTAACGCAGTGCACAATCGAAAAAAATGGTCTGGTCATGAAGGGGGTAAAACCTTCTGGAGCTGAAGTGGTTAATGGCTGTGTGTTGAGTTATTTTGAGGGGACAGCAAATTTACACTGTTATACAAGCTGTACACTCACTACTTTACATTGTAGCAAAGTGTCATTTCTTCAGTGTTGTCACATGAAAAGATATAATAAAATATTTACAAAAATGTGAGGGGTGTACTCACTTTTGTGAGATACTGTAACTGCTGAATAATTGGGCATGTGATGAATGGGACTGGTAGACCAGTAAACATGTACTTAATTTTTTTGTTTCGTAAGTCCCATGTTAATTGTGAGGCCCAAAAATAATTTGAACTCCTCCACTGTGAGACGTCTTCATTGAAACAGATGGGCATGGGATCAATAGGGGTTATTTGCAATGTATTGCTTGGCAAAAAGATTGGTCTGGTCCACAATCACCTGAAAAAAATGTCAGTAAAAAAAAAAAAAAATGGGAGAATATTTTTCAGTGTTGACTTGAACACCCGGCTGTGTACAGTAAAAGGGGGGCTGTAGTGGATCCTGAGTTGGAAAGCAGCCATAATGGGTTCTCAATAGGGATGATCGAACGGTTCGAACATTGACTGTTCGAGGTTCGGCCGAATTCCGAACTTTTTGCTGAAAAAGTTCAGATTTTGGCAACCAGAACCGACCAAAATGCAATGGGACAGGAAATGGGCTTTAAAAGCCCGCGATTGGACCAGAACCATCAGTAAAAGCCAATTGAGGGGGCAGGAGAATGCTAGGAATGTGATTGGAGTGACTAGGGGGTCCAGAGGCCAATCATTAGTAAATACGCCCGCCAATATATAAGATAGCCCCGCCAAATTCCTAGCATTGTAATACAGGGACGTGGAAGAGAGTGGAAGCAGTTCTGTTACTTCTGCTTCAAAGTGTCATTTAGCAATTATTAGTGTGAGGAAAGGGATAGCTAGTGTAGTTGGGGTACTATTTTCCACTATAGTTAGATTTAATAATCTAGTTTCTGTAGGGAAAGTGTTAAAGCGGAGTTCCACCCTGGATTTTTTTTTTTTAATACCCCCGGGACAGTCAGGGCTAGTACATTCCACAATGGCTAGCCTCTGATCTGTCCCGGGTTGCACTTACCTGTTAGGACAAATACTTACCTTGAAAACGTCTTGTCCAGCGCTGCCATCTCAGATGTGGGCAGCTTGAAGCCAGCGAGATCCCCTTCGGCGTCTTCTTCCGCCTTCTTCGGTCCCACGATGCTCTGCGCCGGCCCCGACGTCACTTCCGGGTCGCGCGCGTCATCCCTCTACAGCTTCTGGGCATGCCTAGAAGCTGTTTAGAAGGGGATGACGCGCGCGACCCGGAACTGACATCGGGGCCGGTGCAGGCGCAATGATTCCTGGGAGCTATGACGTTCAGCTCCCAGGAATCATTGCAGAGCCAGGAAGTGACGACGGGCCGCGGCCGAGGAAGGAGGAAGAGGGAAGTAAGGTAAGTATTTTTTCTTCGCTACGAGGTAAGTAAGAAAAAAAAAAAATATGCGATTATCCATTTCTTTTTCAGGTGACCCGGAGCGAGAAGATGGAGGTAAGTATTAAATTAGGGTGGAACTCCACTTTAAGTGTAAGGGGACCGTAGTGTAGTGTAGGGTTAACTGACTCTGACTGCTATGGCAGGGTGACAAAACCCTTCCATTTCAGGGTGACCGCTATAGAGAAAAGATTGTTTGTATTAGAACACTTATAGAACCGTGATATGGCTTCGCCCCTGTCACCCTGCTTTTTGCTGCAGGCGTTTATAGGGCTTTTTTGAGGACATGTTTGGAGTCAGGCATGACATCTGAACTTCTCTGTAGGGGTATATATACACACTCACATGTATGTATATATACACATACACATATATAGGTGTGAAAGTAGCAGAACCCTATGCTTGCGCTAATGAAATAATTAACAGGCATATGGCTCCGCTCCTATCACACCTATATATGTGTATAAATACATATAAGTGTGTGTGTATATATACCCCTATACAGAATTTCAGATGTTTTGCCTGCCTCCAAAGACCCCAAAAAAATGCCCAAAAAAAACGCCTGTTGCAAAAACACACCTGGGCGTTTTTGTAGCTGGCGTTTTTTTGGGCATTTTTTGGGTGTCTTTGGAGGCAGGCATAACATCAGAACTTCTGTGTAAGGGTATATATACACACACACATGTATGTATATATACACATACACGTATATAGGTGTGAAAGTAGCAGAACCCTATGCTTGCGCTAATGAAATAATTAACAGGCATATGGCTCCGCTCCTATCACACCTATATATGTGTATGTGTATAAATACATATAAGTGTGTGTGTATATATACCCCTATACAGAATTTCAGATGTTTTGCCTGCCTCCAAAGACCCCAAAAAAATGCCCAAAAAAAACGCCTGCTGCAAAAACACACCTGGGCGTTTTTGTAGCTGGCATTTTTTTGGGCATTTTTTGGGTGTCTTTGGAGGCAGGCATAACATCAGAACTTCTGTGTAGGGGTATATACACACACACACATGTATGTATATATACACATACACGTATATAGGTGTGAAAGTAGCAGAACCCTATGCTTGCGCTAATGAAATAATTAACAGGCATATTGCTCCGCTCCTATCACACCTATATATGTGTATGTGTATAAATACATATAAGTGTGTGTGTATATATACCCCTATACAGAATTTCAGATGTTTTGCCTGCCTCCAAAGACCCCCAAAAAAACGCCTGCTGCAAAAACACACCTGGGCTGCAAACGCCTGCTGCAAAAACAGCTCCAATCCCAGAAGCCGACTCTTCAGTAGAAACGCGTCGGGGGGGGGAGCCAGCCGTGCTGCTACAGGTCCCGGATCGCACTGCAGGCAACCGCGACTTCTTCTGAGCATTTTGCTGTCAACCTCAAAGGATGTTTGTAAGTGTTTTTACCATTTTTTATTCAATAAACCTTGGGTAACGCACTATTAGTCCCTTCCTCTTCTTTATTGTGGCCCTCCTGCTGGCAATTCTACCTGTGGAAGCCTCCAGACCCATAAAAAGATACCGGGAAGCTCCGTCCATCCATCCATCCATCCATCCCTCTGGATATTTTATCAAGTGTGGCCGTTTGACTGGACTCCCTGGTACCACAGCACATGCTCCATTCTCTCTCCATTGTGGTAAGAGTCCATTCACATCACTGGGTGTCACTTTAAGTTTTCAGTTTTTGCACCAAGTCACGTTTTACTGGATTATTGCTTTGGTAAGAGGTTAATTCACCTATCACCAATCAAGTTGGTCCGTTTTACATGCATCACCTTGGGAACACTCCCATTCAGATGGAATAGACTCCTCATTGTTTTCTGCATTGTTTTTTGGATTTTTTCACATATGGACAATGTTTATCGTTTTATTGTTTAGTAATAGCGCACTTTTGTAATTTTCAGTTACAATTTTTTTCACACATTCACTTCATAGACATATGCCGGTTTTCGGTAATTCGATATATTGCGGTATTGCATAGCCACGGTATTGTTATTGTGGCATTTTTAAAATACCGAGTTTCTCTGTCAAGTCTGCCTGACTTGTGAATTGATACATTTCAGTGAGCTGGATGACTCATTCACTCACACAGCTAACCCCTTTCAGCATTAAGTCTCCTAACTATAAACAAAAATGATTACATTTGTATCTTTTCCTTCCCTCTGCCAGGGAGAAAGGAAGTTTAACCTCTTAAAGACTGGATCTTTTTCTGACACTTGTTGCTTGCAAGTTAAAATCAGTTTTTTTTTTGCTAGAAAAGTACTTAGAACCCCCAAACATTTTATATATTTTTTTAGCAGAGACCCTACAGAATAAAATGGCGATTGTTGTAATATTTGATGTCACACTGTATTTGCGCAGCAGTCTTTCAAACGCAATTAATAGACTTTAATGAATAAAAAAAAAAAAAAAACGTAACAGTAAAGTTATCCCAATTTTTTTTTTTTTGTTACACAGAGAATCGTGAGAGAATCGTGATCTTTATTCCAAGCTAAAAAATCGTGATTCTCATTTTGGCCAGAATCGTGCAGCTCTAATAAATATATATATATATATATATATATATATATATACACACACACACACGCATAGCAGCCCACATTACATTATTATATAGCCATCAAGCAGTGTCTACAAAAAATGCAGAAAGCTTGCCAGAGCAGGAACTGCAGGTTAGTCGCATGGTGCAAAAGCAGGATGGATTTCAAGGCCACTGAATTTTAAAAAAATGCTGCATGCACCTTTTTTCTGCGGAAAATGAGGGCATAGCAGCCCATTCAAATCAATGGGCTGCTATGCCTGTGCAAATGTGGGCCGCCAACCCGCATACATGTGAACCGCCAACCCGCATACATGTGAACCGCCAACCCGCATACATGTGAACCACCAACCCGCATACATGTGAACCACCAACCCGCATACATGTGAACCAGGCCTAAAGCAATAGTAAAGTCATTTATAAACAACACCTCCTTCAGGTTTAACCACTTCTTGACCACAAGGATTTGCCCTCTTAATGACCAGGCCATCGGATCGGAGCCGAGCGCCAGGACCAGTTATCACCAGTTAGGCCAGACACTGCTTGATGACCTATTTTAGGCCTGGTTCACAGAGTCTGTACTGACTGACTATATAATAATGTGCATAAGTGAACCAAAGCCCCTAAATTCAGCAATGAAATTGAAGTGAGGTGGAAATTTAATAATTTAAATTTAATAATAGAATACCGTGATAATACCGTATACCGTGGCAAAACCTTAATCAATTAATCGCAGCATGAAAATCTGATACCGTCACAAGCCTATCACTTCATCACAGTGCTGCTTTTACACTTTTATATTGGTTTGCGCACCTTTTTTCATTATCATTTCAAGTATACACATACACATATATAGGTGTTATAGCAGAGAAGCCATATGGGTGTTAATTATTTCATAAGCGCAAGCATAGTATTCTGCTACTTTCACACCTATATATGTGTATATATACATACATGTGTGTGTGCATATATACCCCTACACAGACGTTCTAATGTTATGCCTGCCTCCAAAGACGCTCAAAAAATGCCCAAAAATACGCCAGCTACAAAAACGCCCAGGTGTGTTTTTGCAGCAGGCGTTTTTTTGGGCATTTTTTTGGGCATTTTTTTGGGGTCTTTGGAGGCAGGCAAAACATCTGAAATTCTGTATAGGGGTATATATACACACACACACTTATATGTATTTATACACATACACACATATAGGTGTTATAGTAGAGAAGCCATATGGGTGTTAATTATTTCATTAGCGCAAGCATAGTGTTCTGCTACTTTCACACCTATATATGTGTATGTGTATATATATATATATACATACATGTGTGTGTGTATATATACCCCTACACAGAAGTTCTGATGTTATGCCTGCCTCCAAAGACCCCCAAAAAATGCCCAAAAAAACGCTTGCTACAAAACCGGCAAGGTGTAAAAATAGCGGAGCCATATCCCTGTTCTATATTAATTCTAATACAAACAAACTTTTTTTTCTGGTTCTGGACATGCTACAGAGCTGAAACTTCACAGGTACACTTTTTAGACCCCCCAGACACTATATCCAAAGAAATCTCATTTATTATTTTCAATACTTTTTTCAATAATTGGCTCTTTATCAAAAATGACAATTTTTAAGAACTTTTTATTGTGTCATTAATAGTCCCTGGGGCATGACCCAGAACCCTAGGCACTTTTTAGGGGCATTTATTGGGTTTTAGGGCTTCAAAATTGTGTTTTTTGATTACCGAAGTTCGGGTTCCATTGATTTCAATGGGGTTCTGAAATCTGGGCCGAACTTTCGGGAGGTTCAGGTGTTCTGGTCGAACTGAACTTTTCGAAAGTTCGATCATCCCTAGTTCTCAAGTGTGTCTGGGAGGAATGTATGGGCCTTAATTCTTGTGATCTGATGTGATACCCCACTACTAGTACTGGGCCTTTCATCCAGGGGTCTAGGGAGATTGGTGTTTGCCAATTAACCAGTGGGTTTTATGCCGCTGCTTGTGATTGCTTGGGCTTCGGAGCATCTTATCCTTTTTGGAGGGGCCATTTCCTCCTTCCCATTGGGTCACTGATCCACTACTTTCGATGGGTTCATACTATGAATCAAAATCAGACAGTTGCTCCCATCCGTCATACTAAGGATTTAAAATGCCTCCTCACTAGTATAAACTTTCTTTGGACATGGCTGGTTTTGGTGACACTGGGACAGGTATACTCCTGATGGCAGCTGTGTGATGGGTACACTGCTGATGGGCAGCTGTGTGATGGGTACACTGCTGATGGGCAGCTGTGTGATGGGTACACTGCTGATGGGTAGCAGTGTGACGGGTACACAGCTGATGACGGCTGCGTCGCATGTACTCTGCTGATGGGCAGCACTTATGATACTGAGGATATGAAATGCCTCCTCACTAGCAATAACATTTTTTTGGACATGGTTGGTTCTGGTGACACTGGGACTGATACACACCTGATGACGGCTGTGTGATGGGTACACTGCTGATGGTGGCTGTGTGACAGGTCCATGGCTGATGGCGGCTGTGTGACGGGTACATTGCTGATGGCTTCTGTGACAGGTACACTTTATTCTGGGGCAATCAATGTGTTGTGCACAGGATCTGGGTGTGAGGAGGAGAAGCTGGTAACCGTGAGTTACCGATCTTTATTTACATTTGTGATCGGCTGTGATTGCACCTAGCAATCATGTGGTAAAGAGCCGCTGTCATTGGCTCTTTACCCTGATCGGTGATGCACTGTGTGCAAGAGAGATAGCTCACAAATAATTGCCGTACGCATGCACATCAAGTCTACCCAGAACAGGGACTGTCCTGCCCAGCAGTCATTTGACTATAGGCCAGGGGGGAATCGAAAAACATCTCTCTAGCATAGGCGGCCCCTCCATTGGGGGGCGCCGTGTTCGGCCCCCTAATCTACATGCAGGGTGCCAAACGCATGGATTCCAATGGGGTTTTTTATTTTATTTTGAAGCACATGATTAGAGCCAGAGGTTCTAATAGGCTTCAAAAAAGGGTGGCCTCGGGGCGCAGCTCCGAGCCCACCCAGTTGTGTGATAATAGCCGCTGCTGCCTGCCCTCCACATGTCCAGGATGAGAGGGTGAGTGAGCCGGCGATGGGGGGGTAGGGTGTGCGGGATGGGGTGGTCCGGGGGGGGGGGGGTTTATGGTCCGTCTGCCTCCCCACCCATGGAGCACCAGCCGCCACTGCTCTCTAGGCAATTATCAGCCTGATAAATCGTGTTAAGCCAATTCACAAGTAATTAGCCACTTTTCATGTATTAACCATACACCTCTAAGAAAATAATAAAACAAAGTATCCTTTCCAACTGTTTTAAAGTCAGCAATGCCTAGCAGCTCCCTTTCATTATATCCTCTGAAGTTCCATTGTTTCTTCTCAGCAGTTTCATAGTTTACAATAAGCCCCCCAAGTCTTTGTCGGTGTCCCTGTATAACGTCGTCCTATGCAGCTGTGTGTACTGGCTGTGCTCATTGCTGATAACATTCATGAGGAGAAAACACCACCAAAGCCAGACACGACAGGCAAAGGCTTCTGTCCAGGCCGCCTCTACACGCCCCTCGGACCCTGAAGAAACACGATCTCTGTGGTAACAGTTCAGCCAACCAGCGGCTGCAGCCTGACACGGGGGCGTGTCCTTATAGCCCCCTTCCTATGCTGTAAGCGCTGATGCGAAGCCTGGAACATGCGCCCTCTTCCCTGACAATCCCAGACAAGGTGTAAAGAGCGGGCCTTTGGGCGCGTCGGCTCTCCGCCCATCCGCCTGTGCCCGCCCCTTTCCCCTCCTCCGCCCGGCTCTCCTTTGGATAAGCGTAGTTTTGTAGCGTCACATCAGACAGAGAGGGACAAAAGCCGTCGAGATGTCGTCTTCTTCATCCTCCGAGCAGTACGAGGAAGGCGAGTACGAGAGCAAAGCCAAGAGGCTAAAGAGTGGCCAGGAGGACGGCGAGATAGACTGTACATCGGAGGAACAGGAGGGGGAGCTGGCCACAGTACCTGGAGACTCCGCCAGCTATGGGGTAATTCTATACACTCGTCTAATGCGTACACAATTCTCCTCACATCCCTGAATCAGGGGATACAGTCCCCATAGACTGACACAGTCCCCATAGACTGACACTGATTACTGATAAATGATCGCTAATGATGGCCACACATGGAATAGAATTGCTATTGGTGGCCAAACACGTAGTGATCCGATAGAATGATTCCTCCCAGAATTGGATCTATTGGTGGCCAAACACGTAGTGATCCGATAGAATGATTCCTCCCAGAATTGGATCTATTGGTGGCCAAACACGTAGTGATCTGATAGAATGATTCCTCCCAGAATTGGATCTATTGGTGGCCAAACACGTAGTGATCTGATAGATTGGATTCCTCCCAGAATTGGATCTATTGGTGGCCAAACACGTAGTGATCTGATACAATGATTTCTCCCAGAATTGGATCTATTGGTGGCCAAACACGTAGTGATCTGATAGAATGATTCCTCCCAGAATTGGATCTATTGGTGGCCGATAGAACGATTCCTCCCAGAATTGGATCTATTGGTGGCCGATAGAACGATTCCTCCCAGAATTGGATCTATTGGTGGCCGATAGAACGATTCCTCCCAGAATTGGATCTATTGGTGGCCAATGATTCCTCCCAGAATTGGATCTATTGGTGGCCAAACACGTAGTGATCTGATAGAATGATTCCTCCCAGAATTGGATCTATTGGTGGCCAAACACGTAGTGATCTGATAGAATGATTCCTCCCAGAATTGGATCTATCCATGTAATCTCCTAATCTGATGATACAAATACAATTGTATTCATGAATGAAGTATCTGATTACTGCTGATCAATGTAAATCAATTGATGATAATCCACCCTGGGCGATCAACATAGTTTGAATCTGTTTAAGATTGAGTATAAATCGATCAGAAGGGAAGTTTTGGCTATTTGATTGATCACAGAGCCTTTCATTTTGATTGAATCGCACAGATTAGATAAAATAGAAGCGTATATGGCCACTGTATGAATTGTCGAAAAGACACATGCAGGGGAATTCAGTAATGCTGCTGCACTGCTTTTCTGGCGTTAGTCCCTCTTGTTATTGTATTGCACCAAATTCATGAAGTGTTTAGATTCTGACAGAGACTTGTATGCCAAATTCATGAAGTGTTTAGATTCTGACAGAGACTCGTACGCCAAATTCATGAAGTGTTTAGATTCTGACAGAGACTTATACGCCAAATTCATGAAGTGTTTCGATTCTAACAGAGACTTATACGCCAAATTCATGAAGTGTTTCGATTCTGTCAGAGACTTGTACGCCAAATTCATGAAGTGTTTAGATTCTGACAGAGACTTGTACGCAAGATTCATGAAGTGTTTAGATTCTGACAGAGACTCATACGCCAAATTCATGAAGTGTTTAGATTCTGACAGAGACTCATACGCCAAATTCATGAAGTGTTTAGATTCTGACAGAGACTCGTACGCCAAATTCATGAAGTGTTTCGATCCTGACAGAGACTTGTACGCCAAATTCATGAAGTGTTTCGATTCTGACAGAGACTTGTACGCCAAATTCATGAAGTGTTTAGATTCTGACAGAGACTTGTACGCCAAATTCATGAAGTGTTTAGATTCTGACAGAGACTTATACGCCAAATTCATGAAGTGTTTCGATTCTGTCAGAGACTTGTACGCCAAATTCATGAAGTGTTTAGATTCTGACAGAGACTCGTACGCCAAATTCATGAAGTGTTTAGATTCTGACAGAGACTTGTACGCAAGATTCATGAAGTGTTTAGATTCTGACAGAGACTCGTACGCCAAATTCATGAAGTGTTTAGATTCTGACAGAGACTCGTACGCCAAATTCATGAAGTGTTTAGATTCTAACAGAGACTCGTACGCCAAATTCATGAAGTGTTTCGATTCTGACAGAGACTTGTATGCCAAATTCATGAAGTGTTTAGATTCTGACAGAGACTCGTACGCAAAATTCATGAAGTGTTTAGATTCTGACAGAGACTCGTACGCCAAATTCATGAAGTGTTTCGATTCTGACAGAGACTCGTACGCCAAATTCATGAAGTGTTTAGATTCTGACAGAGACTCGTACGCCAAATTCATGAAGTGTTTAGATTCTGACAGAGACTTATACGCCAAATTCATGAAGTGTTTCGATTCTAACAGAGACTTATACGCCAAATTCATGAAGTGTTTCGATTCTGTCAGAGACTTGTACGCCAAATTCATGAAGTGTTTAGATTCTGACAGACTCGTACGCCAAATTCATGAAGTGTTTAGATTCTGACAGAGACTTGTACGCAAGATTCATGAAGTGTTTAGATTCTGACAGAGACTCATACGCCAAATTCATGAAGTGTTTAGATTCTGACAGAGACTCGTACGCCAAATTCATGAAGTGTTTCGATTCTGACAGAGACTTGTACGCCAAATTCATGAAGTGTTTCGATTCTGACAGAGACTTGTACGCCAAATTCATGAAGTGTTTAGATTCTGACAGAGACTTATACGCCAAATTCATGAAGTGTTTCGATTCTGACAGAGACTTATACGCCAAATTCATGAAGTGTTTCGATTCTGTCAGAGACTTGTACGCCAAATTCATGAAGTGTTTAGATTCTGACAGAGACTCGTACGCCAAATTCATGAAGTGTTTAGATTCTGACAGAGACTTGTACGCAAGATTCATGAAGTGTTTAGATTCTGACAGAGACTCGTACGCCAAATTCATGAAGTGTTTAGATTCTGACAGAGACTCGTACGCCAAATTCATGAAGTGTTTCGATTCTGACAGAGACTTGTATGCCAAATTCATGAAGTGTTTAGATTCTGACAGAGACTCGTACGCAAAATTCATGAAGTGTTTAGATTCTGACAGAGACTCGTACGCCAAATTCATGAAGTGTTTCGATTCTGACAGAAACTTGTACGCAAAATTCATGAAGTGTTTAGATTCTGACAGAGACTTGTATGCCAAATTCATGAAGTGTTTCGATTCTGACAGAGACTCGTACGCCAAATTCATGAAGTGTTTAAATTCTGACAGAGACTTATACGCAAAATTCATGAAGTGTTTAGATTCTGACAAAGACTCGTACGCCAAATTCATGAAGTGTTTAGATTCTGACAGAGACTCGTACGCCAAATTCATGAAGTGTTTAGATTCTGACAGAGACTCGTACGCCAAATTCATGAAGTGTTTAGATTCTGACAGAGACTCGTACGCCAAATTCATGAAGTGTTTAGATTCTGACAGAGACTTGTACGCCAAATTCATGAAGTGTTTAGATTCTGACAGAGACTTGTACGCCAAATTCATGAAGTGTTTAGATTCTGACAGAGACTTGTACGCCAAATTCATGAAGTGTTTAGATTCTGACAGAGACTTGTACGCCAAATTCATGAAGTGTTTAGATTCTGATAGAGACTCGTACGCCAAATTCATGAAGTGTTTCGATTCTGACAGAGACTTGTACGCCAAATTCATGAAGTGTTTAGATTCTGACAGAGACTCGTACGCCAAATTCATGAAGTGTTTAGATTCTGACAGAGACTTGTACGCCAAATTCATGAAGTGTTTAGATTCTGACAAAGACTTGTACGCCAAATTCATGAAGTGTTTAGATTCTGACAGAGACTTGTACGCCAAATTCATGAAGTGTTTAGATTCTGACAGAGACTTGTACGCCAAATTCATGAAGTGTTTAGATTCTGACAAAGACTTGTACGCCAAATTCATGAAGTGTTTAGATTCTGACAGAGACTTGTATGCCAAATTCATGAAGTGTTTAGCTTCTGACAAAGACTTGTATGCCAAATTCAGGCAGTTCTAAAATGCTCCATGTTTACATTGTGGCGCAATGCATGGACCAAACTCAAAATAATGCAATGTGCTAACAATTGTAAATCTAAAAAAAACATCAATAGAATACATCAAAAAGTAAAGTGCAAAAATGTCCATGTAAACATATAAAGTGTATTAACAATTCACTATGGGGGATACTTAAAGCTGAGCTCCGCTTTAAGTGGTCCTGACCCCCTGACATGCCACGTTTGGCATGTCATTTTTTTTTGGGGGGGGGGGGGGTACCTAGATTTGACAGGTACCCACTCCCACTTCCACTCTGGCCACCTAGGCGGCTCAGGCGGAAGTTCTCCTCTGCCCCTCCCACCATGCAATCTTCTGGGACACGCCAGAGGTCCCAGAAGATTGCCTGTACATTCAGCACGTGCAGCGTGACTCGCGCATGCGCAGTGCGCACCCGGCTGTAAAGCCGCAAGCTGTCACAGCTGGGGTGCCCACACCAGAGATGCCGGCGCCACAGGGAGAAGACGGAGAGAACCGAGGCTCCCCCTGGCCGCATCACTGGATCCTGGGACAGGTGAGTGAGTGTTTATTAAAAGTCATCAGCTACAATTTCTGTAGCTGCTGACTTTTAATAAACTTGGAAACGACTGGAACTCCACTTTCAGTGCAATAACCACAAACAAAAAGTGCTCTGTGCTTCTCCATCACCCTTGTAGATGAGCCTCTCACCTCACTATCTGACCCCTGTTTCACCAGCGGGTCAGAATAAGCAGTTCCCCAATGGGGATAACTCCAATCGGGTGAAGGTCTCTGGCTCTGATCGCTCACTCAGATAAGTGATAATGGTCCACATATAAGGCTGAAAATAATATCTAGTGCTCTCCGTAGATTAAAATCACCATAGCGTTTATTAAAAAATTGGTACTCACAAGGAAGGCGGCGCTAAAAGGTGTGCATGCTTTACAGGCATTCAAAAAATCTCATGGCCATGGTCTGAAGTGGACAAACAGGCTCCGCCCCCTATACGCGTTACGTCGGCGTTGGCTTCTAAAAATTCTCATGGCCACGGTCTGAAGTGGACAAACAGGCTCCGCCCCTATAAAAATTCTCATCGCCACGTTTTGAAGTGGACAAACAGGCTCCGCCCCTATATGCGTTACGTCAGCATTTTACTTCCAAAAATTCTCATGGCCACATTCTGAAGTGGACAAAGTTTGTCCACTTCAGAACATGGCCATGAGATTTTTTGGACGCCTGTAAAGCATGCACAGCTTTTAGTGCCTTCCTTGTGAGTACCAATTTTTTTAATAAATGCTATGGTGATTTTAATCTACGGAGAGCACTAGATATTATTTTCTGCATTATATGCGGACCATTATCACTTATCTGAGTGAGTGATCCGAGGGATCAGAGACCTTCACCCGATTGGAGTTATCCCCATTGGGGAACTGCTTATTCTGACCCGCTGGTGAAACAGGGGTCAGATAATGAGGTGAGAGGCTCATCTACAAGGGTGATGGAGAAGATCAGAGCACTTTTTGTTTGCGGTTTTTGCACTGAATTATCATCCATGATGATTTATTATTACACTTTATGTGTTTACATGGACATTTTTGATCTTTACTATTTGCTAGTATTTTTTGATGTATTCTATTGATGGTTTTTAGATTTCCAGTTGTTAGCACATTGCACTATTTGCACTTTCTTCTGGCGCAGCATTGTTTGATATTTATGTATGTTGATGTGGAGTGGAATACACATTTAGTGTCAGCAGCGGGATTTCTATGCACTTAGCTTTTTGGATGCTTATTTTGTTTTAAACTTTGTAAAGATTGTGCTGATTGTATTTTTGATTTACAAATTCAAAATAATATACCAATGCTTGTAATCTTACGGAAGTGGAGCTAGTCAAGACCAGCTCAGAGAGACTGGCAAGAGTCTCTCTATTGCCTTCTAAAAGTGGCACAGCGTGACCAAATTTAAGTACAAGTTCTATCACTTTTAGAATGCATGTGAGACATTTTTTCAGAATCTGCGTATGCCAGACTTTATGATTTCCAGGGACTGTGTCATTAGTCAATTTTCAGCAGAATCAATTGATTTTTAACTGATTCTGATAGGATGGAAAATGTGATGATGGGGAAGTAGATCATTTGTTATGATCAATTAGTGTATGAGATGTTAAACTATTCTTTTGACTTTCTGATTATATTTCCAATCAGACAGCAAATCTATCAACAGCACAATTGTATATAAAGTCGTTCTGTGTATGGCCACCATAACATTATTCTACAGGATTTATATAGCGGAAACACTTTACAACACGAGGGCAAACAGTACAGTTACAATACAATTTAATACAGGAGGAATCAGAGGGCTCTGCACACTTGGCTTTGTGTGTCTGTGGATGGGCAAATCTGTTTTTGAGAACATTGGTTTCTGAGAGGTCTGCCCGTCTTCAAACATCTATAACCAAAGAAGAAAAAAAACAAAGGCCACTAGTACAAAAAATGTAATAAATAAACATGCCACATTTGTAGTTACAGTAAACCCCCCTCCTTTGCGGGGATTACGACCCAGCCGCGAAAAGTGAAAATCCGCGAAATAGAAAAACCCTATTAAAATGCATTGTAGGCATGTTTTTTTTACTGTCACTGTACGTGTAAAAGCATTTTAAGGTCTTTAACCACTTAAGCCCCGGAAGATTTTACCCCCTTCCTGACCAAGGGGTATTTTGCGATTCGGCACTGCGTGACTTTAACAGACAATTGCGCGGTCGTGCGACGCTGTATCTAAACAAATTTGGCGTCCTTTTTTCCCACAAACAGAGCTTTCTTTTGGTGGTATTTGATCACCTGTGCGATTTTTTGATCATGCGCTATAAACAAAAAAAGAGCGTAAATTTTGCAAAAATAGCAATATTTTTCACATTTTTTTATATGAAATTCCCCCCCCAAAAAATGTAAAAATCAAAATTTTTTAACATTTTCGGCCAATTTATTTTATGCTACATATGTTTGGTAAAAAATCGCAAAAAGCGTATTTTGATTGGTTTGCGCAAAAGTTATCGCGTTTACTAACAAAGGGAAAGATTTTTGTCATTTTTGTTGTTTTTTTTTAAACGAGTAATGGCGGCGATCTGCGATTTTTTTTTTTGCGGGACTGCGACATTGCGGCGGACAGATCGGACCCTTGACTGACATTTTTGACACTTTTGGGGTTACCAGTGACATTTCTACAGTAATCAGTGCTATACATATGCACTGTTACTGTAAAAATACACTGGCAGTGAAGGGGTTAACTTTTTTTTGAAAGGGAGGGGCTATGTGTGTCCCTAGGGGCGTGCTTTCTACTGTGATTGGCTGTGGCTTCAGATGTATGAACAGTGATCAACGGTTCTACATAGTAGAACCGTATGATCATCCTTCATACACCGGGGAGAATGACAGGCAGCTTGTTTACACAAGCCGCCTGACTTTCTCCCTCTCCCCCGACGATCACAGAGTGACCGGCGGACATCGGGTCCGCCGGTCACACGCGCGGGGGGGGGTGCGTGACCGCGCGGGAGTGCGCCTCCGGCGGCGCGCGCTCGCTCCCTAGACCCTCACAAGCTAGCGACGTAGACCTACGTCGCTTTGCCTGTGAGGGGCTGACTGCCGACGTAGATCTGCGTTAGGCAGTCGGCAAGTGGTTAAACACACTTTTAAAACAACAGAAACTCATTTAAACACATAAAAGATACTGAGAGACATAGCAAGAGCTATGGAATACGCAAAAATATTTCATTTTTAATGATTTATATAGTAAAATAACATTACACAAAAAAACGCAATATACCGGGACCACAAAAACTGAACCGCGATGGAGCGGGGGGTTTACTGTACACGTTTTTTTTTTTTTACGGATCTGAACCAAGATGCAATACACACAGCTGTGTAAAGATCTATAGTTCAGAGGTGTTAAAAAAAATGTTACGTTTCAGTGCAGTTATATACATAGGAGTGTATCCATGTAAATAATTACTGGTTGCTAGAAGAGGATAAGACCCCGTTCACACTGGGGCGACGCTACTTGCCGGGGCGACCTCACAGGTCACCTCGGAGCGGCCGGCACGGACTTCATATCATTGAAGTCAATGCAGGTCGCTCCAGGTCGCCCCAAAGAAGCTCCGGACCCTTTTTCTAAGTCGGAGCGACTTGTGTTGCTCCTATTAGAACGGGTCCACAGCTACTCTATGGCAGACGACCTACGGCGACCTGTCAGGCGACCAGGTCGTCCCAGTGTGAACGGAGTCTAAATGAGAACGTAGGGTGTTTACCTAAGGTCTTTACGGAACATATATTGTGTCTTTTATTTGGGATCTTTCTGCCAGCAAGATCCTGCGTCTATACTTCAGTAAATGAGTACGTCTGTGTGTAAGGGCCTGTTCACACCAAGATTTCTGTGCAATTTAATTGCAGTGTGTTTTCATCCATTTAATTTGAATGGGCTTAAATTGCACAGCATCGCATCAAAAGTAGTGCATGCACTACCTTTAAAAATGCATTGCAACTGGATCACAAGGTAGCATGCAATCTGTGCAGGCAAAAGCAGTGCGTTTGCTATCTATCTGCATTTGGGGTGTAGATAACTTTACACCGACACCTGCTGCAGATTGCAGACACAGCGTGTTTTGGGTACGATGCAGGAAACACGCACGAAATGCATTCCAGTGTGAACCGGCTCTAAGAGTCTTTATTCCTCCTATATGACTATGACTGATCTACCTTGTTATGATTGGACTGTCTGTATAGAGGTAGTGTACAAAGCGAAATTTCTCAGCTTGTATGACTGACCTCCTACTGATGGGCACTGGTCTGGAGCAGTTGTTTTCGGGAATCCTATTATTAGGACTGTCAGTTTGTTCAGGTTGTTTTACAATCTATTTCTCCATACTGCGTATTAAAACTCATCTAAAATGAATGCACATTTAATATGCATTTTACATGCTTGTTTTGTTTTTGTGTCATCCGTTGTCCCAGGAAGGGTTAAAATACTATGGCCCCCATTCACACATTTTTGCAGGGCAGAATGTTGTATGCGCTTGCCAGGTGAGCGGATTTCCTAAGGGCATGATGGCCTGAGAAAAATATTGCAGACTGTTCAAAAGAAACGGATGAATGCACACCAGCTATTTCCAAACTCCGTCTTTAATTGTTCATAAAAGCAATAGAGAAAATGAATAAAGACCTCCTGTTTTCTGTTAAAAAAAATTGCATAGTGGGGGAACATGTATAAAAAAAGATGAACTGCACATTTATCTGCAAATCCGATCACCTCTCACATCAGACAATACAGCAGTTTTGTGTTTGTACCCCTGGGTCTGCAATCCTGGGCAGCCAACTGAGGACTGTGATGGAATTACCACCAGAGATGACAGATTTGTGCTCCAAAGAGAGAATTAAAGAGTAATCAGGGGCAGATTTTATTGTTGCAGGGCTACTTTGGAGAAGCTGAGGGTGCAGTTTAAAAATCTAGCTGCCATATTATAATAAATGTTTCTCAGAATCTGTCTTGCGGCTCCTGTTTTCTAGATTTGCCTTGCTAAGTGAAAGAATTGATACATTGTCCCCTAATTCTTACATTATTGGGTACAGTAATCCCCCGTTTTATCGCGGTTCAGTTTTTGCAGTCCCGGTATATTGCGTTTTTTTTTCTTTAAGACCTATTAATGTTATTTTACTAATTAAATTATTGTTAATTAAATATTTTTGTGTTTTACATTGCTCTTGCTCTGTCTCTCAGTATCTTTTATGTGTTTTAAAAGTGTGTTTAAGTCCCGGTTCACACTTGTGCGATGCGGGAAGGCTGCGAATTCGCAGCCTGTTCCCGCATCGCAAACGCACCCCTGGCAGTTCACACTGCCATATGTGATATGCAGGGGGTGTCAATGAAATGTTAACGACACCCCCAGTTTGATCGCATATCGCAGTGCGATCTGACAGTTCGCACAGGATCGGATCGCACAAGTGTGAACCACTGTGCGATCCGATCCTGATGCGGCTGGAAAAATGCCTCATGTGCGTGTTTGGTGCGGATACAGTGCGAATTCAGCCATACAAAGTGTATGGCTGAATTCGCATCCGCACCTCCGATCGCATGTAATGAAGGAGCAGTGCGCTCCGATTTACATGCGATCGGCGCACTCGCAGGAATGTGAACCGGCTCTAAAGACCTTAAAATGCTTTTAAAAGTACAGTGAAAGTTATAAAAACATGCCTAGAGTGTATTTAAATAGGGTCTTTCTATTTCGCAGATTTTCACTTTTCGCGGGTGGGTCTGGAACGTAACCCCCCGTGATGGAGGGGGGGAGTTTACTGTATTTGAAATCTGTATACAATGAAGGGCCTGGTCAATCTGTGCGCAGTTGCCCACATTTTTTCACACTACATAAATGCAGATAACTGCAGTGACAATGAGACTCAGTTTATATGTGTTCAGGAGATATGTATTGAAATGCATCACGCCTGCATTTCATTTAAATGCTTAATCGCAAAATACACTTTTTAAAACCACATTAAACAAAACAAGCACATGCAAAATGCATGTAAATGTACATAAAAACGCATGTGATTGCAGGCCAATGCAGATGTATTTTTATGACATTTTTATGCACATCAGTGTGATTGACTCCTGATTATAAACTTTTAAATCAAATAGAATTATGTTGTAATTTAAAAATATACTCCTAAATGTTTATAGGACTACACACCTATCGATTCATTGTAATCAAAGTAGCTAAATAGTGTACTACATTTGCCTAGCATATGACCAGCCTAGGGCCCTTACACAAAGGGATGTCTAGCTGCTGTGCACCCCTCCTGGTGTTTTAGTGCACCCCTGCTGCCTGCAGCCGGTCAGACTATGGCAGGAAGCAGCTGAATACTGTACAAAGTGGTGCCTGCATTTTTTTAGGAGCCTACACGTTCAGAGACAAATTCCTGAAATGCAGATGACCTATGACTAAGAAATCAGAAACAATGCACAGCAGCTAGACAGCCCCCTGTGCAAGGGGCTTAACTCTGGCTATAAGGCCCTGTTCACACCTAAGCGTTTTTTTTTTTACGAGCTGAAAAACGCTCATCTCTATAGTCTCAAATGCCCAACAAGCAAATCCCATTTATTTCAGTGACACCTGTTCACATATGAGTGTTCTGTCGCCTGAAGCAAAACATCTGAAGCTCAAAAAAGTACATGAGCTTCTTCTTTGGCAGATTTACAGGCCTGTTTGTTAGATGTCAATGCCTGCCTCCAAACGCCTGCAAAAACGCCCGTAAAAACACCTAAAAAAACTCCTGAAAATGATACGCTCAGGTGTGAATAGAGCCTAAGGCTCCTTTCACACTATCTGTCCGTCGGACGGATTCCGTTTTTCTCAGCGGGGGATCGATCCGCCAATCCCCCGCTGAGCAGGAGAATGACAGCTGAGTGCGGAGACACAGCTGTCACAGCCCCATAGATCTCTATGGGGGAGTCGGATGGGAACGGACCGTCGGTCCGTTCTCATCCGATCCCATCCGATCCAATCCCCTAGACGGATGGAAAATAGGGTTTCCAGATTTGATGGATCGGATCGGGTGTCAGCGGATATGTCTCCGCTGACATCCGATGCCCTATAGAGATGCATGGGGGGACCGTTCAGATCCGCCAAAAAAAACGGACAGGCGGATCTGAACGGTCCGCCTGTGTGAAAGGGGCCTTAAGAAAGCAATATTTTGCCTTTTTTTTTTTTTTCTTTTGGCAGTTTTCACCAGATTTTGATTGCTAAGCCAATCAAAGGAGTCAACAGTATTTTTTATCCCTCCCATATAAATATAACATTTAAAGCTGAACTCTAGAAGTAATCTATTTTTAAAGTATGTACATTAGGACAGCTTGGTTAGCTGTAAATATTGATATGCAAGAGATTCTCAAAATCATCGTAGTAGTCAATGCCACATATGGGAAGTGCTTTTCTGTTCCAGCAGTGCTGGAGCATCTTCCCCTCGGTAAAACTGAACACAGAGAGTCGCTTGCCCAGCAACTCCACTGTTTGGAAAACGTCTTTTTTTTTTTCATGAATAACATTAACCCCCTTTGTCAAATTTCAGAATGCCTACTATTAAAATAAAATAAAAAATGTGTTTTCTGAATGAGGGAGGTGCCAGGCAAACAACTCCTTGCGTTCTGTGTACCAGACGGGAAGATGCTCCAGCACTGCCATGTCAGAAAAGCACTTCCTGTAATACTAGAGTGATTATGAGACTCCACTGCAGCCCACAGATGTGGCATATTGATAATTAAAGGTAACCAAGCTGACCCAATGTAAATAGTAAAACTAGATTTTCTCTTTTGTTCATTGATGGACAAGGCTCCTGTCATTCTTGACAGGAGTAAGACGCTAGGCAGAAAAGAATTCTGGCTACACCTATGAGCAGTCCCAGGGGGGATACACCCTTTTGCTGCTATAGTCACCTAAGGCTCTTTTCCACTGCATGGAACCGAGCGGTTTGGCACGCTTTTGCGCTTTTCCACTGCATGGTACCGCATGGTACAGTGTTGGAACGGTTCGGTACGGTACGGCAGTGCTTTTCCACTACATGGAACCGAACGGTACGGCTCGCTTAAACAGTACCACCTCGGTTGTGGTTCCAAGAGGGCCGTACCGATACCATATCCCACAATCCTTTGCATGCAGCCTTGGCTGTTTGTCACTACTAGCCACTGATTGGTCAGAGAATCGTTATTATCCCACCCACTTACTACTTAGTGGAAAAGCAAACCGTACCAAACCGTTCCAACACCATACCATTCGGTACCATGCAGTGGAAAACCAAACCGAGCCAAGCAGGGCTGAGTGGAGCCAAGTCGGTACTTGCAGTGGAAAAGTGCCACTAGTCAGGAGTAAGGACCTAGTTCCTTGCTGCTATCTTTGGTCCTGGCAACATTTTTCTTTTAAATAGAAAATATTTTCCTTCTGGATTTTTCCTGTGAGATTTACTATCAACTGTTGGACTGGACGATTGGCTAGATAATCTAGACCCAGTTGTCGCCCCCAGTCTGGTCACTTGCCTGGAATGAGGGCAGGGTGCTATCTGGCGATGGGAGCAGGGGGGTGCACCGCCAGGAAACCGGACGATCAACTGTGCAGGGGGGGGTTTGTACCATTGTGGGGGCTCCTGCCAGGCCCCCCGCCTTGCCTCGATCTGTCCTTGAGCCTAGTCTCCTTGTGGTGCCACACAGGGCCATCATTTTGTTGGAGCCTGTGTGTTCCTATACACGGCGGCCATGTTTGTGTAGTCCGGCGGCCATTTTCCTGTGGTTTGCCATTGCAAATAGCGGCGGCCATGACAGTGGAGCCCTGTGGGTGGGCATTTCGGCGGTGGGAGCCCCTTCTCATTTAGCTTCCTGATCGCCGCATGTGTAGTGCAGATTCTCCTGGTGCTTGCAGGTACCTGTGTCAAAGAGTGGTGAGTTTGATGGGGTCCTCTCCCTCTCTGCTGAGGATCGCTCTGTGCCTTGTGCTTGGCGACTTGGTGGTGCTGCCAGCCCGGTGGGGGATGTCCCTTAGCAGTGTGTTACACTTTTTTGTGGGGTCCCCCTAGTAACTCATGGAGCCTTTGGGGCACATTTACCCACCTATTCCCCTCTCTGAGGCTGCGGGGCCCTCCGGGTCCCAACCAACCATCCATGCACTGACGGCAGTCCTGGAGTCCCTTGTGTCCAGGGTGGAGGCGGCTTGGGGACGACGGGCTTGCAAAAAGCACCTCCCCCTTCCCCTGCCTCATCTGTCTCATCAGATCCTGAATCCGATTCACCTGCTGTGGGCATGGGTTACCCTTCTGGGTCTGCGGCCATGCACCTAGAATCCTCTGATAGTGAGGATGATTCCTTCATGTCTGCGACCGCACGTGCAAAGAGGTTGGTGGATGCACTGATTGTATCTGTGCGTGAGACCCTAAAGATGGAGGATGCAGCTGAAGGTGCGAGGGAGGTACAGGTACCCTTTGGCACTCACACCAGTGTACTCGGCCCAAGGTGTTTGGACTCGAGGAGTCCAGTTCCAGGAGTAAACATCCTGGAAAGTCGGGTGATCAGACTTTGTCTGTCTCAATGAACGGATCGTCTGCAGGGACGCCCTATGAGGATACAATCGGACAATGCTACGGCTGTGGTATATGTCAATTATGAAGGGGGCACAAGGAGTGCCCTGGCAACCTGGGAAGTGGCCGGTATCTTGAGGTGGGCAGAAGTATATGTTCCAGCTCTCTCTGCTGTGCACATTGCAGGGGTAGAGAAGTGGCAAGCGGACTCTCTGTCGGCAGACGTTGGATCCGGGAGAATGGTCTTTCCACCCGAAGGTGTTTCATCAACCATGCCTTCGGTGGGGGATCCCTGATGTTGACCTGCTGGCCTCCCTTCTCAACAGGAAGGTTCAGAGGTTTATGCCCAGGTCTTGGGATCCTCTGGCCGATGCTGAAGACTGGTGGCCCCTTGGGGTCAGTATCCTCTGATTTATGCCTTTCCTCCAATACAACTTCTGTCGGGACTGCTACATAGAGTTGAGGTAGAAGGGATTCCAGTCATTCTGGTGGCACCAGACTGGCCTCGCTGGTCTTGGTACGCAGGCCTGGTAAGGCTGGTAGCAGACGTCCCTTGGAAACTTCCTCTAAGGGAAGATCTTCTGTCTCAGGGATCTATCTTCCATCCTGCTTTACAGTCGCTTTCATTAATTTCTTTTGTGCAATTTTATTTTTTTGTGTGTATGGCCTGCATGCAAAATTTTGGGCTGTCCTAATCATGTCATGCAAAATCGTGCAGATACCGTTGTGCTTACATATGTGTGAACAGATCCTTAAAGAGGAGCTAAACTTTGCAAGCAGAAGAGTCAGACAGAGGCGAAAGACTAGTCACTATGATGTCACTATGATAGCCTGTGATGTCACCATTATCAACTGATGTTTCTCCCATTGTTCACTTTTAAACCTCGTTCTCTGCATGGAGGTGGCCTCCTTATGTCAGAGCCTCCAGCAAGGAGAACAGTAAGCCGTAATGATATTCTCAAATCTCCCCCCCCCCCCCCCATATCTCCTGATACTAGCAGAGGCAGCATTGTTTTAAGCTTGGCATATACACTGATCAAAATGTGGAAAATCAGTTTGTGACTTTCCTCGCTCAACATGTTAGATACTGATGGGAGATTCCTCCATCCACTTTGTGCAGACAGAGGATTCTGTTAGTTTTATTTTTTATTTTTTCACTCCGTCCACTAGCTGAATGGAAAAAATAATGGTGTATGACCAGTTTTATGTCTCACACTACAGAGTCTAGGGACCCTTATATTCCAGAAATTACACTGTAGTTCAAATGAAATTCAAGAAAAAAAAAAAAAAGTACTACTTGGGTAAAAAACATTTCTAAATGTTACCTGTACCATGGCAAATCTTCACCACTTTAATGTTTTAAAAAACCTTCTTTGTACAATTTGTATTAATCCCTACATTTTGGCGCTCTCAGTCCTGTACGATTTGAGTGCAGTATGTTTTCAGCCCATTGATTTGGATTGGCTGAAATCGCACTGCATTGCACCAAAAGTAGAAACCTTTTTTTAAAATCTTTGGTACCATGTGATCTGGCGCAGAAAAAAGCACTGCACAGCAAATTCAGTTTGGGTGTCAATTTTCCGCGGACACCCACTGCAAATAGCAGACACATTGCATTTTGAACGCAGGTTTTTGACAATAAAATTACATAAACCCCCCAAAACATTATATATAATATATATATAATTTTCTGAGAGCAGAGGCCATGTAGAACAAAAAAGGTGAGAGTAGCAAATTTTTGTTTCACGTCATATTTGTGTAACTGTTTATTAACTGCTTCCAGACAGACTGCCGCACATTTACTGAGGCAGGCTGGCCCTCCTGCGCGAACTAAAGTAGCCCTACCTTGGTCGTGCGCTTGGTGCTGGGGGGCGAGCGCAGGCACTAGGCAGCGGGAATGCCAATGCACGGGGCCGGCGGCCACGATTGCCGCCGGCACCCTCGATCGCTCCCCACTGAGAGAGAAGAACGGTCAGCTGTTGTAAACACAGCTGACCGTTCTTCTCTCTGAAATGATCACAGACCGCCTGTGATCCTTCTATATAGGATCACAGGTCTCTATGGTAATTTCACAAGTCCCTCCCCCCACAGTTAGTAAACACTCCCCTAGGCTCACACTGAACCCTTTGATCACCCACTAGGTTAACCCCTTCCCTGCCAATGTCATTATTACAGTAACAGTGCCTATTTTTAGCACTGATTACTGTAGTAATGTCACTGGTCTCCCCGAAAGTGTCAGGGGTCCGATCTGTCCGCTGCAATGTGGCAGTCCCGCTAAAAATCGCAGATCGCCGCCATTATTAGTAAAAAATAAATAAAAATTACCTAAATATTTCCCCTAGGTTGTAGACGCGATAACTTTTCAAATACGCTTAATGCAAAATTATTTATTTTTATTTTTTTGTACCAAAAATATGTAGTGGAATACAAATTGGCTTAAAGTAATGACATTTTTTTTTATGGGAATGTTAGATAGCAGAATGTGAAAAATATTGTTTTTTTTTCCCGAATTGTTTATAGCGCAAAAAATTTAAATCGCACAGGTGATCAAATACCACCAAAAAAACCCCTCTATTTTTGTGGGAAAAAAAGGACATAAATTTTATTTTGGTTCAGTGTCACACGACCGCTCAATTTTTAGTTAAAGTAACGCAATGCCGAGTCGCAAAAAATGGCCTGGTCATTAAGGGGGCAAATCCTTCCTGTCCAGAAGCAGTTAAACGCAAATTTTCTGGGAAAAATCTAATAAAATGAATTTTAGTGAAAAATCACATTGAGTAAATAGATACCTAACATGCCATGTTTTAAAATTGCATGCGCCCACGATCCTGCCAAAAACTATGGTGCCCGAAAATCACCATAGGTGATGCTTCAAAAGCGATTATAGCTCATCAATTTAGAGTTAACTAGGAGCTCTTTTGCTAGAATTATTGTTCTCACTCTGACGTTCGCGGCGATATGTCACGTGTGGTGCAGCTGAGGTTTACATACAAGTTCACTTTCACTTTGAAGCCGGTCACCGGCTTTACAAAACCCACACAAGCGCAGCCATCAGCTTGTGATCAAAGGTTAATTCTTTGGACATATAACGTATGCTCAAAGAGCTGAACTGGTTAAACAATCCATACAATAAATATGATGCATCCCTGTATTAGAGCTGCACAATTAATCGCAATTTTTATTCAACCCCCCTCACGATCTTATTCCAGCATTTCCACGTTTCATGTAACAAGTGCAGAGCCATTCCCTGCTCACAGCTGTCAAAAAAAAAAAAGCAGCCGGCAGTGTTTATCAACAAAATGCGCTTAAAGAGAGCGAAAAAGAAACATTGTATCATGTTCTTTTAGAGATCAAAGGGATGAACTTCTGTCTGCAAATAAAGGCAGTTTAATCACTTAAAGACTAAGCCTTTTTCTGACACTTGTTGTTAACAAGGTAAAATCAGTATTTCTCTATCGTTCATTGACGGACACAGCTCCTGATCTTCTCTACCATACTGCCCCCTACAGGAGTAGGACACTAGGCAGGAAAAAAGCTACCATGGGCAGTCCCAGGGGCCACTCTCAGCTATAGACACTCAGTTTTTTTCTGCCTAGTCAGGATTAAGGACCTATTTCCTTGCTGGGATCTTCGGTCCTGGCAATTTTTTCCTTTTTAATGGATTTTTCTATTTTTTTTCTGTGAGCATGTACAATCAACTGCTGGACTGAGTGATAGGCTGGATATTTTTTTAAAATCCAGTGGTCACCCCAGTCTGACCAGCGAGGGCGCGCAAGCCTCATCTCCTCGCTAGGTCGGCCACAACATAGCCCCACTGGACGGGGGCTGGCCTGTGAGTTAAACATCTCGCGAGGTCGCATACGACCTGGCCTCGGCCTGAGTCGCAGCGTTCTTCCTGGCCGACAGCCCCCCCAATTTGAAGAAGAGGAGGTTCTGGCTGGAGCGGTGCCTTTCTGTTCCTGGTATGGTAAGTAGCTGTCCCCCTCTCCCCCTAGAGGGTTTTGGGGTGGATGTGGGTCCCTCCCTTTGATGGTGGGACCCCTGGGTTCTCCTCCTTCCCATGCCGCATCCCCCCCTCTCTCAGTGGTCCCTGCGGACACTTCTCCCCTCATCTACCTACCCCCCTTCCCCATAGGGGGCCATACCACCTTTTCATATCGCTCTGAGGTGCTGAGCTGGCGATGGGGGGCGTGCCGCCGGTGACCGGCTTTTGGGAGGGGGTTGTACCTGGTGGGGGCTCCTGCCAAGGCCCCCCCTTCCTGCTGGTGTCATTTTCTGGGCTCTTGGGACCACTCGTGGGCTTCTGGGAGCCGCATGGTGCTGCCATTTTCTTGTAGCCTGTGTGTTGTAGATTCGGTGGCCATGTTTGTGTAGCCTCAGCAGGCATTTTCTAGTGGTTTCTCATTGCTAATAGCGGCGGTCATAACTGTGAAGCATATATGGGCGGTGATTTCGGTGGTGCTGACTCCTGGATCTTTCTCTTCCTGATTGCTGCATGTGTGTGCAGATAGCCTGGTGCTGCGGTGCTTGATTAGTGCGTGGTGAGTCTGGTGGGGTCCTCTCTGCTAAAGGATTGGTTGGTGCTCTGTGCCTGGCAACCTGTGGTGCTGCCAGTGCAGTGGGGGTGTCCCTAGAAGTGTTTTTACACTGGAGCACATTTCCCCACCTGATCCCCTCTGAGACTGCCAGGCCCTCAAGGTCCTAACAATCCCCTACAGCACTGACGGCCGTCCTGGAGTCTTTGGTGTCCAAGGTGCATTTGGGCCTGGGGAAAGGGGTAGAAGAAAGCGTCCCCCACCTTTACCTGCCTCATCTGTCTCATCAGATCCTGAATCTGATGCGGACGCGAGTCACCCTGCTGGGTCTGTGTCCATGCACCCTGATTTCTCAGATGGTGAGGATGATACCTCTGCTCCTGTGGCCGCACGTGGCCCACACGCTGGTGGATGCACTGATTGTATCTGTGCGTGAGAATTTAGAAATGGATGATGATGCCGCATGGGAGGAGTCGGTTCCTTTTGGCACCCACAAGCCCTCCACAGCGGCAAGGGTGTTCCCCATTCCCACTTACTTTGACAAAATTCTTGCAAAACAGTGCGGTAGTCCAAAACGCTCCCTTGTGGTCCCTAAGCGTTTTGCTAAGCGGTACCATTATGAGGACTCCCTGGTTAAAAGTGGACTGTCCCACGTGTGGATGACTCTCTTGTTTCTAGGTTAAACAAAGCAACCATGATTCCGGTTGAGGAGTCCCCGGCCTTTAAGAACTCGGCTGACAGGAAGGCAGAGGCTGTAGCCCGCCGTATGTACACTGTGGCTGGTTTGGCACTTAGGCCGGTATTTACTATTGCCCTAGTGTTGCAAAGTCTGACAAAATGGGTCAAGCTTTTACGCCGGGACCTGGAGGGGGAGCAGCTTCCCCCTGCCTTTGCTTAGCTGGCGGACCAGTTGGTCCAGGGGCTGCAGTTTGTCTGTGATGCCTCTTTGGATGTGGCTCCCCTGATTGCAAGGCTCTCTGTCTCAGCAGTGGTCCTTAGGCGTGTTATTTGGCTTAAATGTTGGTCTACCTTCTGCAGGCTACTAAGGGCAAGGAGCCCCGTCGTAGACGTGGTCCATCCTTCACGGCTCATAACTAGTTTTTTTCAGCCCTCAGGCTCTCCTCTGGAGGATCCAAACGAACCTGGTCTGGCAAGCCGAGAGGGGGCTTCTCCAGACCTGCGGACAAGACTCCCTCTGCATGAAGGGGCGCCCTCATCCATATTTGGGGTGGGGGGATGTTTTTGGACCCGTGGACTTCCCTGGCACAGGACAAGTGCGTCCATGAAGTCATATAGTCTGGCTACAAGATCGAGTTTCATTCTCACCCTCCGGAAAGGTTTTTTCCCTCCAACTTGCACCTGTCCCTAGACCGCCAACGGGTTATTGTCCCAGTTTCGACTTTGGAACATTTTCAGGGGTTTTATTCAATCCTGTTTACAGTCCTCAGGAAGGAGGGCAAGATGCATCCAATTCTGGACCTCATAGCGCTAAACTGCTTTGTGCGGGTGCAGAAGTTCAGAGTGGAGTCCATTCGCATGTTAGTGGCATCCCTGCATCAGGGGGATCTTCTTGCTTCTATCGACTTTAAGGACGCTTACCTTCACATTCCAATATATGTTGGTCACCAGCGCTTCCTCCACTTTGCCGTGGGAGAGGAGCATTATCAGTTTGGTCTCGCCTCCGCTCATCGGGTCTTCACAAAAGGCTTGGCCCTGGTGCTGGTATTGTTGCATCAGCCGGGGATGGCGGTACAGGGGTACCTGGACAATCTTCTTCTGCGAGCAGAGTCTCCGACTGCTCTGGTGGACAACTTGGGAGATTACGCTGCAAACTCGGAGGGAGTTTGGTTGGATTCTGAACCTTCAGAAGTCTGCGCTGGTTCTGTCCACAAATCTGGACTATCTGGGTTTGACTCTGGACTCCGGTCTTAGCCAGAGTGTTCCTGCCTCTGGAAAAAAGCCAGAAACTGCAGCAAGTAATTCAGCTTCTGTTGTCCAGCAGACGGTCATCCCTAGGGACTTCGGGTTCTGGGACTGATGGTGTCTACCTTCAAGGCAGTTCCGTTTTCACAGTTTCACACGAGATATCTGCAGAGAGATTCTGGTCAAATGGGACAAGAATCCACTGCCTACAGATGATCTGATCCAGCTGAGCCGGGGTACGAGTGGGTCCCTGATCTGGTAGCTTTGTTCTCTGGAACTTCGCCAGGGCAAATCCTTTCTCCCCCTGTACTTGACGTCAGTCACCACGGATGCCAGCCTGTCCGGGTGGGGAGGTGTCCCTGGAAAAGATTCTGCTGTGGGGGTCTGAAGGCTGGAAGAGTCCAGACTGCGATCAATATACTGGTACTCTGAGCGATCAGACTTTGTCTGGATCATTGGACGGGTCATCTTCAGAGGTGTCTGGTGCAAATTCAATCAGACAATGCCACAACTGTGGCCTATGTCAATCACCAAGGGGGCACGAGTAGCATCCTGGCGGCTCGGGAAGTAGCCAGCATTCTAAGGTAAGCAGAACATTTCATTCCAGCCCTCTCTGCTGTACACGTTCCAGGGGTGGAAAATTGGCAGGCGGATTACCTCAGTCGACAGGCATTGGACCAGGGGAAATGGTCACTTTACCTGGAGGTGTTTCATCAGTTGTGCCTCTGGTGGGGTACTCCCGAGGTGGACCTGTTGGCCTCTCGTCTCAACAGGAAGGTGCAGAGGTTTGTGGCATGGTCTCGGGACCCTCTGCCAGATGCCACAGATGCTCTGGTGGCCCTGTGGGGTCCCATATTGTCTGATTTACGACTCCCCCCCCCCCCCTCAAGCTTTTGCCAAGACTTCTGCACAGGATCGAGGCAAAAGGGATTCCGGTCATCTTAGTGGCTCCAGACTGGCCTCGCTGGTCTTAGTACACCGATCTGGTATGGCTGGTCACCAATGTTCCTTGGAAACTTCCTCTCAGGGAGGATCTGTTGTCCCAAAGCCAGTCTTCCATCCTGCTTTGCCATTGTTGTCTTTAATGGCTTGGCTGTTGAAAGCCAGGTGCTGAAAGATAGAGGTCTGTCTGATTCAGTTATTCCTTCACTGTTAAATCCTAGAAAACCTACCTCTAGGAAGACCTACCGTCATACAGTGCCTTGGGAAAGTATTCGGCCCCCTTGAACTTTTCGACCTTTTGCCACATTTCAGGCTTCAAACATAAAGATATAAAACTGTAATTTTTTGTGAAGAATCAACAACAAGTGGGACACAATCATGAAGTGGAACGAAATTTATTGGATATTTCAAACTTTTTTAACAAATAAAAAACTGAAAAATTGGGCGTGCAAAATTATTCAGCCCCCTTAAGTTAATACTTTGTAGCGCCACCTTTTGCTGCGATTACAGCTGTAAGTCGCTTGGGGTATCTCTCTATCAGTTTTGCACATCGAGAGACTGAAATATTTCCCCATTCCTCCTTGCAAAACAGCTCGAACTCAGTGAGGTTGGATGGAGAGCGTTTGTGAACAGCAGTTTTCAGTTCTTTCCACAGATTCTCTAATGGATTCAGGTCTGGACTTTGACTTGGCCATTCTAACACCTGGATATGTTTTTTTGTGAACCATTCCATTGTAGATTTTGCTTTATGTTTTGGATTATTGTCTTGTTGGAAGACAAATCTCTGTCCCAGTCTCATGTCTTTTGCAGAGTCCATCAGGTTTTCTTCCAGAATGGTCCTGTATTTGGGTCCATCCATCTTCCTATCAATTTAAACTATCTTCCCTGTCCCTGCTGAAGAAAAGCAGGCCCAAACCATGATGCTGCCACAATCATGTTTGACCGTGGGGATGGTGTGTTCAGGGTGATGAGCTGTGTTGCTTTTATGCCAAACATAACGTTTTGCATTGTTGCCAAAAAGTTCGATTTTGGTTTCATCTGACCAGAGCACCTTCTTCCACATGTTTGGTGTGTCTCCCAGGTGGCTTGTGGCAAACTTTAAACGACACTTTTTATGGATATCTTTAAGAAATGGCTTTCTTCTTGCCACTCTTCCATAAAGGCCAGATTTGTGCAGTATACGACTGATTGTTGTCCTATGGACAGTGTCCCACCTCAGCTGTAGATCTCTGCAGTTCATCCAGAGGGATCATGGGCCTCTTGGCTGCATCTCTGATCAGTCTTCTCCTTGTATGAGCTTAAAGTTTAGAGGGACGGCAAGGTCTTCGTAGATTTGCAGTGGTCTGATACTCCTTCCATTTCAATATTATCGCTTGCACAGTGCTCCTTTGGATGTTTAAAGCTTGGGAACTCTTTTTGAATCCAAATCCGGCTTTAAACTTCTCCATAACAGTATCTCGGACCTGCCTGGTGTGTTCCTTGTTCTTCATGATGCTCTCTGCGCTTTAAACGGACCTCTGAGACTATCACAGTGCAGGTGCATTTATACGGAGACTTGATTACACACAGGTGGATTCTATTTATCATCATTAGTCATTTAGATCAACATTGGATCATTCAGAGGTCCTCAGTGAACTTCTGGAGAGAGTTTGCTGCACTGAAAGTAAAGGGGCTGAATAATTTTGCACGCCCAATTTTTCAGTTTTTTATTTGTTAACAAAGTTTGAAATATCCAATAAATTTCGTTCCACTTCATGATTGTGTCCCACTTGTTGTTGATTCTTCACAAAAAATTACAGTTTTATATCTTTATGTTTGAAGCCTGAAATGTGGCAAAAGGTCGCAAAGTTCAAGGGGGCCGAATACTTTCCCAAGGCACTGTACATGGGAAGTCTGTACATTGCATGGTGTGAGTCTCTTGGGGTTCATCCTCGCTCCTTTGTGGTGGCTCAGATTTTGACCTTCCTCCAACAGGGTATCGAGCAGCGCCTGGCCTTGAGTACTTTAGGTTTCAAGGGCCAGGTCTCAGCCTTGGCGGTCTTCTTTAGACAACCATTGGCCACCCTTTCTGTGGTGTGTGTACGTTTTATCCAGGGAGTTTGACACTTGGCTCTTCGGTGCGGTCTCCATTGCTGCCTTGGGACCTCAATTTTGGTGCTTTCAGTCCTCCAAAAACCTCCTTTTGGAAATCTTAGGGATGTTCCCCTGCTTATGTTATCCCAGAAGGTGGCCTTTTTGTGGCAATCACTTCTGTGTGTAGGGTGTAGGAGCTGGCATTGTTGTCTTGTCATTTACCTTACTTGGTGGTTCTTAGAGATAATGTGGTTCTTCGCCTCTGTCCGTTGTTCCTTCCAAAGGTTGTCTCTGATTTTCATTTGAATGTAGACCTTGTGTTGCCTTCCCTGTGTCCCAGGCCAAAAAAACATCCTAAGGAAATTGCCTTTCATTCCTTGGATATGGTTTAGGCAATTAAGGTGTACCTGGCAGCTACGGAGTCTTTTACAAAGTCAGACTCACTATTTGTGCTCACAGATGGATCTCGGAAGGGGTTGTCCGCTTCTGCTGCGACCATTTCCAGATGGATCAGATAGACGGTGTTTCAAGCCTATTCAAATTAAGGGTCAGGTTCCTATTTTCGCTGTTACAGCGCATTCTACTAGGGCGCTTAGTGCCTCCTGGGCCTTCCGTCATCAGGCATCAGTGATGCAGGTTTGTACGGCGGCCACCTGGTTGTCTGTGCACACCTTTACAAACATTTTATAAAGTGGATGTGTTGCCATCTGAAAATGCTTCCTTTGGCCGCAAAGGTTTTGCAGTCTACTGTATAAAGGACTTGGTCCTCTTTGACGGTGTATGGTTGTGAGCTCCAGTTGTTCTTGATATAATCTAAAAAGTGCTGCGCAGTGTGCTAAAAGGTGTACATGAAATGTTGAACTAAGTGAGATATAAGAATATTATATAAATAAGATAATACAACTAAATAGTAGAACAATGCAACTTCACGCGATTATGTGCTAAATCACTGAAGCATATATGGAGACAAATCTCTATTTTCCAAAAATGCAAAGACATCCATAGTACTACTATCAGGTGATGAGGTGATTAGACTACATTACAATAGGGGATCCTGTGAGCAACTATGCATAAAAGAATGCAGCTTGCATTCTTTTAGGCATAGTTCTTTTAGACATGAATTAAAAAAAAAAAAAACCTAAACAGTAAAGTTAGCCCAGAATGTTTTTTCTATAATGTGAAAGATGCTGTTTTGCTGAGAATCGTGATCTTTATTCTAAGCAAAAAAATTGTGATTCTCATTTTATCTAGAATCGTGCAGCTCTACCCTGTATATAATGCATGTGCGGCTTCTTTGCAGCACCACAGGAAATTAGGGATCACTTAATTTCATTACCAAATGATCGATCATATTTTACTGTGTAGTGCCACCTGCTCAAAGCAGTCTTGAAATTTATATTTTTCTCTTAAAGACACACAAACCACTAATGTGTCATGCACGCTGGACATTTAGCCCCAGTGGCTTCAGCATTTAGGTGTGGGTGGAAGAAGGCCCAGGTGTACTGTACAGTCCCGGTCCTGGTAGCCTGTAAAACTCTGAGAGGCTGAAAACAGCTACAAACGGCGGTGCACCAAGCAGTACTTACGTTTAATGCAGCAAATACCCAAAATTCAAGCATTCTTTGTTCTTGGCATTTGTCCTTGGGCGCATACTGCAGTAAAGGTAAGTAGCCCACACTGCACCATCCAGCCGTAGCAGCTGTCAGCCTCTCCTAAAGTTTGACAGGCCAGCAGCAGTGGGGCTGAGGTATGTCTGTCCCTTTTTCCCACACCTAAACGCTAGAGCCTCATGCACTGAAGCTAAATGCACAGTGTGCAGGAGGCCTAAAACATTTGGAAAATATTGTGCAAGAAAACACAAAGGCCTGACCTGTGATATTCCTTATCATCAATCAGCAGTAAAGATCAACATACTGGGGCGTAAAATGCAAACGGTTTCAAAATGAGCATTGTATGTTGGATATCTACCTGAAACCTGTTCAGTGAGCATTTGTATTACTATCTCCTATCATACCATCTCAAATCATACCTAATTTATTGCGAGTGTGAGAAACCCACAATTGCTATGTGTCATGTTTGTGCTCCTTTATAAAGGGTTTGACATTGTCTACACTTCCTTTCATTACGCTGTTGAAAACTGACTTCATAACTGAAAGCATATGAACTCAAAAGTGGTCTTCAAAGAAAAGGGACATAAGGCCCAAATTGCAGAGCTATTACAATTAGATAGGTATCTTTATTTTTATTTTTTAAAAAAGGGACATTTTTATTTTCAGTTCAATATAATTAAATTTAATTGTGGTATAATTCTCTTAAACCAAGAACAGCAAGAATATACTGTAATTTACCAGTCTTTTAGATGTGGTGACAACGCTCATTCACTGTTCTGTATCTACATAAGATCAACATTGTCACCTTAGGCCAAGAAGTGTTGGGACTACACAACACCCCCTCTCTTCTAATATCCATACTATAGAGGGTGTTTTTTATATTTCACAAAGCTCATCTCCCACTCCTTGAGATAATGCTGCAGAGTGGATGGCAAATTGTAAGCTCACTGGATTTCATTTATTTATTTATTTTTTCTGTCGAACGGCTATAAGAAATCATGGTACATTACTACATTGTAAACCCTTACATATACCCAGTGAAGTGACAGGCATCAGGGGATAGAAATAGATGAAACAAATCCTCCTAGATAAGTTGTACCTGTTTATATGCAGTCTTCTCTCTACATCCGTTCAAAGTGCTGAATTTATAAAGCTTGTTAGAAATAAGGGGGCAGAGAGCTGAAGTTACATTTTGGAGAACACACACAAAGAGCTGAGGCTGTCAATCATCTGGGGGCCCATCCCCATCACCTTTTTTCTTGGTGTCAGGAAAACTTGTCAGAAATTGACTCATGCTTTTAAAATATAAAAATCTCACCTGGTGCCCACAAAAATCAGGATTGGATTTACTGGAGGATAGCTTGTCTACCATTACAAACAAGGCCTGCCTCCAGCAATTTGGTTGTTTTTGTTGATGTGCACATAAGCCTCATGATCTCTTCTGTTTTATTACTTCTTTATCACTTCTTTGTATGTGCTAGCCTTTTAGCGCCTTTCGGATGGAGCGGAATCCGTCATATGGATCCCCCTGCTCAGAGGGGGATCTCTCTGCTGATCCCCTCTGAGCAGGTGGGTGACAGGTCCGTGTCGGACACAGCCTGCTCCACTATGCAAAGCAGACACAGTCCGCTGTTCTTTATGGGGTAGTCGGAAAGAAACGGGCCGGCAGTCGGTTTCAATCTGACTGTCATCCGATCCGCCTGACAGATGGGGAACAGATCCCTATTAGTCTGTTTTTAGCAGGTCAGATTGGATGTCAGTGGGTGTCAGCGGACACGTCATCATGATATCCGCCACTCCATAGAGAACACTGGGTGGTCTGACAACGGACAGGCAGACCTGATTGGTCCACTAGTGCAGTGTTTCTCAACTCCGATACTCAGGGCACACTTACAGGCCAGGTTCGTAAGATAACTGAAATACATCACAGTTGATATTATTTGCTGCTCAGTGATTGCAGTATTCTAGTCTGCATCTCCTCAAGGTAATACTTAAAATCTGGCCTGTTAGTGTGCCCTGAGGACCAGAGTTGAGAAACACTGCACTAGTGTGAAAGGGGCCTAAGGCTGTAGTCCTTTCCCACACTCGGTATGATGCACTGCTTAATGTTTTATTTGATGTTGATTTTCGATGTTTAAACTTAACCACTTCCATACAGGAGGGCCCTTTTATCCCCCTTCCTGCCCAGGCCAATTTTCAGCTTTCAGCGCTGTCACACTTTGTATGACAATTGCGTGGTCATGCTACACTGTACCCATATGACATTTTTTTGCATTTTTTTTCACACAAATAGAGCTTTCTTTTGGTGGTATTTAATCACCACTGGGTTTTTAATTTCTTACAAAAAAAAAAGAAAAAAGACAGAAAATTAAAAAAAAAAAAAAAAAAAAAGAAAAGTTTTTCTAATTTTCTGTGAGTAAATTTTGAAAATAAGTAATTTTTCTCCTTCACTGATGTGCGCTGATGAGGCGGCACTGATAGGCTGCACTGATAAGGTGGCACTTATGTGCACTGATGAGGAGGTACTAATATGCCGCACTGATGGGAACTGATAGGTGGCACTGATAGCCACTGACGGGTGGCACTGATGAACACTGATGGGCAGCACAGATGAGCAGGCATTGATGGGAACTGACGGGCAGCACTATGGGCACTGATTGTGGGAACTTTTTTTTTTTTCTTTACTGTAATGCCCTGATTACCTGTCCTAGACTCGCCTTTAAGGAGGAGCTGCTGATCGGCTATCCTCACCACACACTCTGATAGTGATTGGACAAGTCATTGGCTCTTTTTCAAGATCGGGGTCGCGCCGTGTCCTAGGAACACGGCGCGGACAAGATTGCCTCACTGCGCGCCCCGTCATATGATGTTGTCCCAGAACGAGAGCCGCACCGCTCCGCTGTCATTTGTTGGTGGGCGGGCGGCAAGTGGTTAACCTACCTATAGCACACAACACCTATGTTCTTGATGATGGAGTCATGTCATGCTAATATGTTTTTGTTGCATACCAATAAATTAAAAACAAAAAAAAAGTGACTCGTGCTAATAGCGGAACAAAGCAGCAAACAGAAACAACACTTAATGCTCTTAGTCGAGGCAAGTACACACTATAGAGGGATATGCTTTGTTCATATTTCTTGTCTAATGTTTACAACCACTTAAAGGGCACATTCTGACTAGATGCACTTAACAAAATGCATGATTTGTGTGTTATTAGCTTGAGTTCATGCAGTTGACAAGGCAGCAGTTGTCAGATCTCAGGGGTCCTTTCAGATATAAATCTTCTCTCCCAAGAGCTATCCTCTGACAAACAAATTCAAAAAAGGGGATAATTATAAATCTTTTTTTAGGTAAGCTTTCCAAAATATAATTCAAGGCTCAGGGCCCCCATTTATAACAACATATGCTACTGTTTGCGGATCAGCAAGTATTTATGCCATGCTACAAGGTCATTTTAGGGGCCCTTGCATGCGGGGTGTCTAGCTCCTGTGCATACAGTCCCAGCGTTTTAGTGCTTCCGGTAGGCACAAGTGCTATGTCCAACATTCAGCCGCTGCTTGACAAAGTCTTTGGCAGTCTGAACTACCTGCAGCTGGATGGAGTTGAATACTGTACTGAATGTTACTTGTTTAGGGACCTATGCATTCAGGTAAGAGTGCCCAGAACGCAGGTATTCTGGTAATAACCCAAAGTAGTTGTTCCGTTTTGGGGTGGCATTTGTGGGTTAAAGTGGATAGAGAAAAGCTACAATCTAGAAACAGTTTAGTAACCCGGAGCTACCACAGTGGGGGGCCTCCATCCCAAACTATGTATACAAAAAATATTGAAAAGGTCATGGGACTTTGAGTAAGGCCAACCACTTTACCAAAATAGGTATATAAAATACAAATAATGTCAAATTAGTTGGAAAAATAAAACAATGCAGAAAAAAATAAATACAACATGCCAGTTTCTAAATGAAATAAAAAAAATATGTATTGAAAAATTAACATATGACAATTCATGATAGGTACAGTAAATGATAATATAAATATAAAGAATAAATACATGATTGGTATAGGTATAATAACTAAACAACTTGGAATGCTGACACTTGTCGCGGAACCCCGAGCGCTTCTTAAAGAGTATAATGCAAAGTGAGATCTAAAAATCTGAATAAAAATAAAATAAATAAATAGGGGGAAAAAAATTTTTTTTATTAATAATAAATGAATTACCAGCATCTAAAAAAGGGGTAAAGGGGCGGCCGACAAGTCTCATCCGGGGCTTTGGCACAAAGATCCATCCAAGTCGAGGGGACATTCGGGGGCCAGGCCAAGTGCAGAGTGTAATCCATAAAAAAGATAATGAGGGGGTAAATTCCAACCCATGTAAATCTAAAAAATAAATATGATGAATGTGCAATATATGTAAAAGTGAGGGATGAATGAGCAGCAAAATAGAAAATGTATAGGTTAAGGATTGTATCCCACAATTCCAAAGGAAATGAATCCAAATGTGTGCACATGAAGAAACAAAGCTCCTGGAAACCAATAGTGACATGAAAGAAGGACATGTGAACTAGGTGAAAGCAATGTTTAAAAAACAAACAAACGTGCCTGTGCTGAAAAACACGCTAGAAAAATAACAAAAAGGCAAAAAAATGTGTAAATTAAAAAACACACCCCAAGTAGATAAAAGTTGATGCGTCTATGATACAAAGTGAAGTGATATCCCAGTTGTAGATTAAGCGTTTGTGGGGAACTGTGTCGAATGCCTTAGCAAAATCCAGATACACCACATCCACAGGTCTCCCCCTATCTAGCTCACAGCTCACCTCCTCTTAAAAAGTTTACAGATTGGTTTGGCAAGAACATCCTTTTGTGAACCCGTGCTGATTACTGCTGATGATACTGTTGACCTTAGCAAATTCTTAGGTATAGTCCCTTATCAACCCTTCCAATAATTTACATACCATTGGTGTCAGGCTGACCGGTCTATAGTTTCTCGGAATATCCCTCCTCCCTTTTTTGGAATATTGGTATCGCATTAGCTTTTCTCCAGTCACCTGGTACAGTTCCTGTCAATATACTGTCTGTGAAGATTAGGACCAACGGTCTAGAAATAACCCTAGAACCTAGTCTAGACATACTTTTTAGTAAGCCAGCATTTCTGTATTAAAAATCCTTTTTTTTGTTGGTCTTATGTAATATTCAAATTTTCTGAGATACTTAATTATGGCTTACAGCTAGAGAAACCCCAAAATGATAAAAATTAAAAGAAACATGCTTGAAATATATCCCTCTGTGTGTAATGCATCTATGTAAAATGAGTTTCACTTTTTAATTGAATTACTGAAATAAATTATTTTTGATGATACTCAAATTTTTTAAGATTTAGGCTCCATGTACACGGGACGCTGGAAATGGCCGTTTAGGAGCAGTTGGGCGTTTTTTTCAGAAGCTCCTGAACCCATCTACATTTTATCTTATCTGTCCATGTACACCAGGTCGTTTACAGTAATTTGCAGGCAGTTGCGTTCAGGGACTTTTTTTAGAACGCAATTATTTGCGTTCGAACGTGTGTTTCCCGGCGAACGCGTCTGAACGCGATGACCCGCGTTTAGCGTTCGCGTTTTTCCATTTTAAAGGGAAATAATTTTTTGGACCTCTAGGAACGCTTCTAAACGCAAACGCCGCTAAACGCGGGTACAAACGCGACCGAACGGACGTTTCAAACGTCCTAAAAATTCCAGCATTCAAAGGGACTTTTAACAACGTCCCGTGTACATGGAGCCTTACTGTGTACCACAGGTAGAAATTGAAGCTTTATTTTCATTCTATGAACATTGTCTTTTGTGTGGAATAAGGCTGGCCATACATTATACAATTTTTCTTGTAGAATTCTTATGAATTCCGGTAGAAATTCTTATGTTTAAAGAAAGGCCTTTGCATTAATTTAGGCTTTTTCAAGCCACATCCAATTAATGTGTAAACAGCCTTTTTTTTTTTTTTTTACTCCTGAAGAGTGTTAAATCCACCTCAAAAATCCATTTACAGCAGAAAATTCAGAAGCATGTGTGCAGCTTAAATTACCATCCATCTATGGCCAACGTAAAATGGTTTAAAGTCCAAAGGTTTTTTAATGCATTTTCTGCACTAGGATAAAAAAACTTTCAAGAATAGCTAACCCTCAGGCCCCCTTAATACTTAAACCTGATCTCAATCCAGCACTGTGCTGGAGAGCAACTCTATCCCTCCCACTAGACATGGAGGCAACATGCAGCAAACAATCAAATAGAAATGAGGAGGGAGGACAGGGGGCGGGGCTTGAGCTGCGCTATGCGAGCTTGCACGTCAGACATCATAACAAGCTCTTGCTTTAGGGGCAAACACTGAAGAGGAGGGGACCTGAGAAGAGGAAGAAGAGGAGGTAAGTGCAACGTGTGTTATTTAAAAAAAAAAAAAAATAGTCTTTATTAACCCTTTAATTTAAGGATTACAGCCTTAAAAAGAAATATATACACACACTGCTCAAAAAAAAAATTAAAGGAACACTTTTTTAATCAGGATTTAACATCACGTCAATTAAACTCCTGGGATATTGATCTGGTCAGTAAAGTAGCAGAGGGGTTTGTTAATCAGTTTCAGCTGCTTTGGTGTTAATGAAATTAACAACTGGTGCACTAGATGGGCAACAATGAGACAACCTCCAAAACAGGAATGGATTTACAGGTGAAGGCCACTGACATTTTTTTTCCCTTACTCCCCTTTTCTGACTGTTTTTCACTAGTTTTGCATTTGGCTAGGGTAGTGTGACTACTGGTAGCATGAGGTGATACCTGGATGCTATAGAGGTTGCACAGGCGGTCCAACTCCTCCAGGATGGCACATCAATACATGCCAAAGCCAGAAGGTTTGCTTTGTCTCCCAGAACAGTCTCAAGAGCATGTAGTAGATTCCAGGAGACAGGCAGTTACTCTCGGAGAGCTGAACAGGGCTGTAGAAGGTCCTTTACCCACCAGCAGGACCAGTATATGCTCCTTTGTGCAAGGAGGAACAGGATAAGAACTGCCAGAGCCCTATAAAATGACCTCCAGTAGGCCACTGGTGTGAATGTCTCTGACCAAAAAATTAGAAACATAATTCATGAGGGTAGCCTGAAGGCCTGACGTCCCCTGTGGAGCTTGATTGGCATTTGCAATTGATTACCAGAATTGGCAGATCCGCCACTGGCACCCTGTGCTTTTCACAGATGAGAGCAGGTTCACCCTGAGCACATGTGACAGATGTAAAAGGGTCTGGAGTATCCGAGAAGAACGTTATGCTGCCTTTAATATAATTCAGCATGACCGGTTTGGTGGTGGGTCAATGATGGTCTGGGGAGGCATATCCATTGATGGGTACACAGACCTTTACAGGCTAGACAATGGCACCTTGACTTTCATTAGGTATCTGGATGAAATCCTTGGACCCATTGTCAGACCCTACTACGCTGGTGCAGTGGGTCCTGGTTTCCTCCTAGTAAACAACAATACCCGGCCTCATATGGCAAGAAAATGCAGCCAGTTCCTAGAGGATGAAGAAATCAATACCATTGAATGGTCCCCACGCTCGTCTGACCTAAATCCAATAGAACACCTCCGGGTCATTCGTTTTCAGTCCATCCGACACCGCTAGTTTGCACCTCAGTCTCTTCAGGAGCTCAGTGATGCCCTGGTCCAGATCTGGGTGGGAATACCCCAGGACATCATCAGTTGTCTCATTAGGAGCATGCCCTGATGTTTTGTCAGGTATGCATACAAGCATGTGGGGGCCATAAAACTACTGTATCATTTTGAGTTGCTGCAATGAAAGTTCAGCAAAATGGACTAGCCTGCTGCATCATCTTTTTCACTTTGATTTTCGGGGAGTCTTTGAATTGGGCCCTCTGTAGGTTGATAATTTTCATTTCCATCAAACGATGTGGCATCTTTTCCTTTTAGTTTTCATTACCTAGTCCATATCAGTATAGATATCCAGCATGATATTTCACCTAATATTATTTTATATAGACAGCCTTGCCGGAAGAGTTGAAGCTGTTATAGCTGCAAAGGGTGTCCAACTCAATTTTGAACCTTACGGACAAAGACTGGGATGCCATTAAAGTTCATGTGCATGTAAAGGCAGGTGTCCCAATACTTTTGACAATATAGTGTATGTCTGTTTACATCCAAGAACCTCTCCAGATTAAAAATAAATAAATCAATGATAGAAAAGGTCTGCGTACTTATCCAGATTTTTAAATCTAGCATGAAGGATCTGAAGTAGCTGGATGTAAAAGGATTCTCATAGACCTAATATGGGTCCGGAAAACTTTTTTTTTTTTTTTAAATACAGCAAAACATTGAAAAAACATGGATGTCGAAAATGTGAGATCAGTTCTGTTCTTCTCCAGTTCATAAGGGAATCTATCTGTTCACGGGGGCTTCAGTTGGGAAATATTTCCTTTCTTCAACTTGGTATACTACTTTTAAGGGCAGATTATTGTATTACCTTTGCTGAGAGGTACATTGGTGTATCAGATAAAGTGTATATATTTATGGATAGATTGTTTCTTATATCAAACTTTAGTGATAAAAGCTGTGTTAACACAGTGCGCTGGGACCTTGTGCTATAGTTGGCACAATGAAACCAATGTTCAGTCACTGCTGGAGTGTGTACGCATCCACAGGAAGTTCATCTAACGTGTCTACAGGATGTGCACGCTGCAGGTAGAGAGAAAGTAAATTGAAAAAAATGTTTAATTTTATTTTTAACAAAATAAAGATTCAATCCTGTTTTACTTACAATGCTCAACAAACTGCAGGGCTAATTTAAAACGCATGCTCTCTATTACACTCTGCTTCTCACGCCATGCCTTTCATTTTATGGCCCATTCGTAAAATGCAGGCCCTGTGGTATGTAGCGTTCATCACTCCATGGAGTTCTCTCCGTTTACCCACTTTAAGACTGGAAGATTTTGCTGCTTAATGACCAGACCACTTTTTACAACTTGGCACTGCGTGACTTTAACTGACAATTGTGCGGTCATGCAATGCTGTACCCAAACGAAATTTACATCCTTTTTTCCCCACAAACAGAGCTTTCTTTTGGTGGTATTTGATCACCTCTGCGCTTTTTATTTTTTGCAATATTAATAGAAAAAAGCGAAGATTTAGAGAAAAAATTACATTTTCTACTTTGTCTTTTAAAAAATATCCAATATACTCAATTTTTGTCATATATTATGGCCAAAATGTATTTAGCTACATGTCTTTGACAAAAAAAATCTCAATAAACGTATTTTTATTGGTTTGCGCAAAAGTTATAGCGTCCACAAACTATGGTGTAAATACTGGAATTTTATGCAGCTTTTACTTTCTTTTTTTTGGAAAGTAGACATCCTAAGGAATGTCCTGAGAGGCATGTTGATTGAGCTCATTGAATATTTAATTTTTTTTTGTCACAGGTGTTTAAAAAATGACAAAAAACCCCCCACAAAGTTGTCATTGAAATTATATATTGCTCACGCATGCCATGAGTATATGTGTAATTACACAAAATATATACTGCTGCTTCTCCTGAGTACAGGGATACCGCATGTGTGAGACTTTTTGGGAGCCTAGCTGTGTACGGGACCCCGGAAACCAATCACCACCTTCAGAACATCAAAGGGCGTAAATTTTTCATTGCACTTTCTCACTACCTATCATGGTTTCGGAGGCCCTGAAATGTCAAGATAGCACAACCCCCCCCCCCAAATTACCCCATTTTGGTAAGTAGACACCCCAAGCTATTTGCTGAGAGGCATGGTGAGTTCATGGAACAATTTAAATTTTGCCACAAGTTTTGGGAAAATTTAATTTTTTTTTAAATCTTTTTCAAACACAAAGTTGTCACTAAAAGATAAATTGCTCACACATGACATGGGTATATGTGGAATGACACCCCAAAATACATTCTGCTGCTTCTCCTGAGAACAGGGATGCCACATGTGTGAGACTTTTTGGGAGCCTAGCTGTGTACGGGACCCCGAAAACCAATCACCGCCTTCAGGTTTTCTAATGGTGTAAATTGTGCATTTCACTTCCTCACCGCCAATCACAGTTTTGGAGGCCCTGAAATGTCAAGATAGCACAACCCCCCCCCCCCCCCCCCCAAATGACCCCATTTTGCAAAGTAGACACTCCAAGCTATTTCCTGAGAGGCTTTGTGAGTCCATGGGATTTTTTATATTTTGCCACAAGTTCCGGGAAAATTATTATTTTTTTTGTTTTTTTAACACAAAGTTGTCACTAAATGATCTATATTGCTCACACATGCCATGGGTATATGACACCCCAAAATACATTCTGCTGCTTCTCCTGAGTATGGGGATACCCCATGTGCGAGACTTTTTGGCAGTCTAGTCGCGTACAGGACCCCGAAAACCAATCACCACCTTCAGGCTTTCTAAGGGCATAAATTGTTGATTTCACTCCTCACTACCTATCACAGTTTCAGAGGCCATGAAATGCCAAGATTTTCGGAAAGTAGACACCCTAAGCTATTTGCTGGGAGTCATGTTGAGTGTTTTGCAGATCTCACTTTTTGTCACATAGTTTTGAAAATTTTCCTTCATTTTCCAAAATAAATGAGAGCTGCAAAATATTCACCATGCATCTTAGCAAATACCCTGGGGTGTCTACTTTTCGAAAAGTGGTCATTTGGGGGGGGGGGTTGTGCTGTCTTGAAATTTCAGGGCCTCTGAAACTGTGACAGGTAGTGAAGAAGTAAAATAAGCAATTTATGCCATTAGAAAACCTGAAGGTGGTGATTGGTTTTCAGGGTCCCGTACACAGCTAGGCTCCCAAAAAGTCTCAGACATGTGGTATCCCTATACAGGCGGTCCACGGGTTATGAACACAATAGGGACTGTAGGTTTGTTCTTAAGTCAAATTTGTTTGTAAGTTGAAACAGTGCATTTTTAAGTGCAACTTCAGCCTGTGAAGGGATGTGGGATGTTTCGGGTGCTTCTGGGTGTGCAGTCATGTTACAAGGGTGTTCGTAACTCGGGGACTGCCTGTACTCAGGAGAAGCGGCAACATTTATTTTGGTGTGTCATTTCACATATACCCATGGCATTCGTGAGCAATATATCATTTAGTGACAACTTTGTGTAAAAAAAACAAAAACAAAAACAAATTGTCACCTTCCCGAAACTTAGGGCACAGTATAAAATACTTCCAAAAAAGGGTTATTTGGGGGGTGTTTCAACTGTCCTGGCATTTTATGCTCAATCTCAGCCACACATCACCCACTCTTCTAACCACTTGAAAACCAAGCCTTTTCTGTGGCTTTTTGTTTACATGAAAAAATATTTTTGTTTTTACTAAAAAATTACTTTGAACCTCCAAACATAAGCAGAGGCCCTACAGAACAAAATGGTGGATGTTGCAATTTTTTTTGTCACACGGTATTTTCCAAACGCAATTTCTGAGAATTTTTTTTTTTAATTTAATGCACAAATACACTATATAATTCCTAATTGTTTGGTAAAATGTAAAAAGTTGATCTTATGCCGAGTACATAGATACCAAACATGACATGCTTTAAAATTGCGCACGCCCGTGCAGCGGCAACAAACTACGTACATTTTTAAAAGTCTTTACAGGTTACCACTTTGGCCTTACAGAGGAGGTCTACTGCAAGAATTACTGCCCTCGACCTGGCGTTCGCGGTGATACCTCATCACATATGACACTAGACCAACGCTTGCATGCGCCTTTGCGTGCAAGCAGGGGGGGACAGGGGGGCTTGATTTTTTATTTTGCTTTCTTATGTTATTTTGACACCTTTCCTTTCATTTTTTTTTTTTTTTTATAATTTTTATTGTTATCGCAGTGAATTTAAATATCCCCTATGATAGCAATCTGTAGTGACAGGTACTCTTTTTTAAAAAAAAATTGGGGTCTTTTAGACTCTAGATCTCTCCTCTGACCTTAAAGCATCTAACCACACCAAGATTTGTGTGATAAGAGGCTTTCCCAATTTCCCAATGGCGCTTTTTATTTCTGGCGAAACAGAAGTCATGAAATGCCCGTAGCTTCCGGTATCTTAGGCCATAGAGATGATTGGAGCCATTCTCATCTCCAATCAGTTCTATGGTTAGATAATTGAACCTCCGGCTGAACTCTCGTGTTAACCGGTGGGACAGGAGAGCCCGAGAAAAACCGCGGAAGGTGGCCGGGGGGGGGGGATGTAATGCCCTCCCACTGCTTGTAAAAGCAGTGTAGCAGCTAATTATCTGCTAGAATCACTTTTACATGTAAGCTGACTGCTGGCTGTAAAAAACGATACCAAGATGATACCTAAATCTGCAGACAACATCCTGGTATAACCACTCAAAGTCCAGCAACGTAGCAGTACATTGCTGGTCCTTGTTTGGCATATATTGTAGGTTTTTTTTTTTTCATGCAGCCTGTGGGCTGAAGGAAAATAAAGAGAACCTAACAGAAATCTCCGCCAGACAATGTGTAGACCACGCATCATTAGCCGCCCAAACATCCAAACCCACTTTCTCTTACGTCCTCCGACAGTCGCCGCCACTTCATATTCGTCACTAAGGGGTTAATGACCTTTGCTCCGTAGCAGTAGCTAGGCAACAGAATATGTCAATATTAAAGCTTTTAACATATCCCACCCCCAGGGGGTGGTCCCCTCAGTCAATAACCTCCTACTTCCTGTATCCATACCTCAGTTTCAATGTCTAGCTTGTCAGGAGTAGCTGGATGTCTCTATGCTGGGGCATTTTGTCTCAGCCTTTCTCTTCCTTTTTGATTTTATTTGAGTTTTTTTTTCTCTCTCTTTACTTAGCTGTTACTTTTGTCAGCGTTAGTTAGGTCTTCTGATGAAGAGGATCGTGCAGGCTGGGTCTCGGGCTGATTCCCCTGCTCGCAGGTTGTGGGTCAGTGGCTTCCCAGCCTGCCATCGAGCGTTCAGTCAGGTACTTTTCCTGGCACTCTGAACGACCCATCCCTGTTCGATGCAGGGATGCTATGGTGAGGTGGCTACCTCACTGGACGCCATGCGGTTTCGCACCGCAATTCTCCTGCGTCCTGACTGCGACTCTCCCTGTCCCATGTACAGTGGCTTGTTCGCTTGTGCGGGTTCCCCGCGCCATTTAGAAGGTAAGTGTATCTGTGTGGGGAACTGTCTGTTTGGGGGGTGTCAATCTGGGACTGTGAAACCCTGCCTCTGTTCACACTGTTTGGTCTCCCTGTCTGCTTGGCTGCATTCTGTGGGCTGCAAGGAGGGGGGCTATGCTGCACTGTTCTGTGTCAGATTATGTGCTGTGTTTTACTGTGTGACAGGCTGTGTGCTGCGGGGCATGATTGTATCGTGTTATGCACATTTGCGGCGACCGCTGCGGCGGTCCGCCATTATTTTACTTTACTGCATGTGTTTTTGGCAGTTTCACTGTGTGTGAAGGAGCGGCGTTTCGGCGCCAAACGCCGCCATTTTGGCGGCGCTCGCTCCGGCCGCATGTTAGCACTGCAGGCGGCCATTTTTTTGTAGCCTTCCATAGGCTTTAATAGAGCGCCCTACGTGACATCACTTCCTCTTCCCTGGGCGCACCGATCGATGCAGCAGCAGCAGCGGTCTCTCCAGGTTTTTACCTCTCTATCCCTGTATCCTTGCCTGAGTTGTACTTTTTCCCTGTGGGGGTCGGCTTGTGCTGGTGTGTGTGTGCGGTGGGCTGCGCTCGCCGCGCTTTTTAAAGGGGCAGTTAACCCTTTATTCTTCCACATACTTGGGGGCATGGATTCTCAGGAAAGCAAATTCCCTGCCACCTTGGTGGGAGGCCAAGGGACTGCTGTGTCCCCCCCAGGGGGTGATTTGGCTACGGTTGTGGCTAACCTTGCTGCTCAGGTGCAAATGCTTGTGGCTGCTCAATCCACTTAAAGGCCCAGAGTTTCAATTTCCTCTAATTCAGAGGGTGAGGGTGATGGGGCTGCCATGGCTGGGGTCTCCTTATCGGGGTCCCGTTCCTCCCTGGATCTTGTGGGGTCTGAAGGGGAGGCAGAGTTTGAAGGGGTTGATAATTCTCCCCCTGGCTTGTCTGAAGAGCTTGCACTCATGGATGAATTGGTTGCTTCTATCAAACAGACACTGCGCTTACAGGATGAACCATGTCCTCCTGCTGCCCTGGCCGCTTATGGGACGCAGAAAAGGCGCAAGACATCGCAGGTTTTTCCCTGCACTGATGATTTTCAGCGCGCTGTTAAGGAACAATGGTGCAATATACGCAAGCCTTTTGCGGTGCCGAGTAGGTTCAAGCTGCATTATCCTTTCACGCCCGCTACTGATGAGCGTTGGTGTGTGCCACCTCCGGTGGATCACGCCATAGCGGTTTTGAATAAGTCCACTGCGGTTCCTGCAGAGGATACCCCGGTGTTCCGGGATGCCACGGACAGGAGACTGGAGTCTCTTGCTCGTCATACTTATTCTGTTACTGGCTCTATGCTAAAAGCTCTTTTTGCTTCACTTATGGCAGCCCAGGCTGTCGCGAATTGGACGCAGGTGCTTAGACGCGTCCTGGTGGCTGATTCTGCCCCACCGGCGACGTTGGCCATGGTGGATCAAATCCATCAGGGTGTCATGTATTTGTGTGATGCGGACTTGGATATAGTACCGGTGGCTGCACGTGTGCACAGTGTGGCGGTGTTGTCTCGCCGCCTGGTTTGGTTGAAGTGTTGGTCTGTGGACCAATCTTCGCGCAAGACCTTATCCAATCTGCCCTATGATGGATCTCGCCTTTTTGGCGAGTCCTTGGATACACTGATAAAGGGGATCACGGGTGGTAAGAGCACGCTCTTGCCCCAATCCCACAAGGCTAAGGGCGCTCAAGGTAAGAAGCATGCCTCTTTTCGGCCCTCTCAGGGGTCCTTTCGTGCCTTTCGGTCGCACTATAAGGGCAAGCCATTCAAAGGTCAAGGCTCCCAAAAGAAGCCGTGGACAGGTAAGCAGAAGTCCGGCCAATCCGGATCCGCTGGCCATAACAATGCGGCCTGAAGGGGCGCCCTCACCCAGTTCTGGGGTGGGGGGACGCTTGCTCGGTTTTCTTCAACCTTGACTGGCCCGTGTTCGGGACAAATGGGTTCAGGAAATCGTTCGGTCTGGCTACAAGATCGAGTTTCTCTCTCGGCCGGAGAGCAGATTTTTTCCCTCAAATCTTCAACTGTCTCCGGAGCGTTTGCGGGATCTGCACCTGGCGGTGCGGGACCTGCGGGCTCAGGGAGTGGTGGTTCCGGTGCCTTATCGGGACAGATTTCGGGGGTTCTATTCCAATCTGTTCACCGTGCCCAGGAAGGAGGGCAAGGTACGTCCAATTCTGGACTTGAAAGCTCTGAACCGCTTTGTGCGGGTTCGCAAGTTCCGCATAGAATCCCTGTGGTCGTGGTGGCTGCCCTGGTTCCGGGGGAGTTCATGGCCTCCATCGACTTGAAGGATGCATACCTTCACATCCCGATTTTCGAGGGTCACCAGAGGTACCTTCGATTCGCCATTGCGGAGGATCACTACCAATTCGTGGCGTTACCTTTTGGTCTCGCTTCGGCTCCACGGGTATTCACCAAGGTGCTTGCACCGGTTCTGGCTTTGTTGAGATCCCAGGGCATCTCTGTCCTGGGGTATCTGGACGACATTCTGGTTTGGTCTGCGACCAGCCAGGGTCTGGTGAATGACCTGTCCGTCATGACGCAGACTCTTCAGGAGTTTGGTTGGACGATAAATTTTCCAAAATCGACGCTGTGTCCGTCGGTTCGTCTTCCCTACCTGGGAATGATCCTGGACTCGGTCCAGGCGAAGGTCTTCCTACCGGACGACAAACTCAGGACTCTTCAGGAGGAAGTCAGGTCCCTCCGGGACGTTCCGTGCTCGTCCCTCCGGACGTGCATGCGGAGCCTGGGATTGATGGTCTCGGCCTTCGAGGCAATTCCCTTCGCCCAGTTTCACACGCGGGATCTCCAAGCGGAGATCCTGTCCAGGTGGGACGGGCGACCGCAATCTCTGGAACTCCAGATTTCATTGAGTCATCGCACCAGAAGGGATATTCTGTGGTGGCTCCAGTCCCCGACGGTGTCGGGGGGCAAGTCTTTTCGTCCTCTCTCATGGACGGTGATCACCACGGATGCCAGCCTGTCGGGCTGGGGTGGTGTTCTGGGCGTTCTGTCCGCCCAGGGAACTTGGTCGGAGGAGGAATCCTCCCTCCCGATCAACATTCTGGAATTGCGAGCGATAAATCTCTGCCTTCGACGTTGGACGGACAGGCTGCGGGGCCGTCCGGTTCGGGTGCAGACGGACAATGCCACAGCGGTGGCCTACATCAACCACCAAGGGGGCACCAGGAGTGCCCGAGCGGCTCGGGAGGTGGCCAACATTCTGTCTTGGGCCGAGACGCACGTCCCGGCAATAACAGCTGTTCACATTCCGGGGGTGGAGAACTGGCAGGCGGATTATCTGAGTCGCCAGACCCTGGACCAGGGGGAATGGTCCCTTCACCCGGATGTCTTCCAGATGTTGTGCGCGAAGTGGGGTCTTCCAGAGGTGGAACTGTTCGCGTCTCGTCTGAACAACAAGGTGGGAAGGTTCGTGGCAAGGACGCGCGATCCTCGGGCAGATGCGTCAGACGCATTGGTAGCTCCGTGGCATCAGTACCGACTGATGTACGCATTTCCACCGATTCAACTGCTGTCCAGGTTCCTTCGCAGGTTGAACTCGGAACCGCACGCTGTGATTCTTGTGGCACCGGACTGGCCTCGCCGGTCCTGGTACGTGGACCTCGTAAATCTGGCGATCGACGCGCCGTGGCGTCTGCCTCTTCGAGAGGATCTCCTGTCTCAAGGACCGATATTCCATCCTGCTTTACAGTCGCTGGCTTTGACGGCCTGACTGTTGAAACCAAGGTCCTGAAGGATAGAGGCCTCTCCCCTGAGGTCATTCACACCTTGATCAACGCGAGGAAGTCTTCCTCGGGGAAGGTCTATTACCGTACTTGGAAGGCCTATTTTGCCTGGTGTGAGTCCAGGGGGTATTCACCTCGCACGTACTCGGTGTCTAGGGTGTTGTCCTTCCTTCAAACGGTTGTTGACCAGCGTTTGGCGCTGGCTACGATCAAGGGTCAGGTATCTGCATTGGCCGTTCTTTTTCAACGTCCTGTGGCGTCTAACTCCTTGGTTAGCACTTTTGTTCAAGGGGTGCGACATCTGGTCCCTCCTAGGAGGGAACCTCTGCCTCCTTGGGACTTGAATCTTGTTCTGTCTGTGTTACAACATGCTCCTTTTGAACAGATCAGGAGGATCTCGTTGGCTATGTTGTCCAAAAAGGTCGCCTTTTTGGTGGCGATCGCTTCGGCTCGCAGGGTGTCGGAGCTGGCAGCTTTGTCCTGCAGGTCTCCGTATCTGGTCGTTCACTTGGATAAGGTGGTCTTGCGACCTAACCCTTCTTTTCTTCCGAAGAGGATTTCGGAATTTCACCTCAATGAGGACATTGTCTTGCCTTCGCTCTGCGCGAAGCCCAAACATCCGAAGGAGGTGGATTTACACTCCCTGGATGTTGTTCGGGCGATCAGGGTTTACCTGAAATCGACTGAATCTTTTCGCAAGTCAGATTCCTTATTTGTTCTTCCAGAGGGTCCTCGGAAGGGCATGGCGGCGTCGGCTTCTACCATCACCAAATGGATCAGACAGACCATTGAACAGGCATATGCTTTGAAGGGAAAAGTTCCTCCTATGCCTGTGAAGGCGCACTCTACCAGATCTCTGAGTACGTCTTGGGCCTGTCACCATCGGGCTTCTGTGGCCCAGGTGTGTAAGGCAGCAACTTGGTCGTCCGTTCACACCTTCTCAAAGTTCTACAAGGTGGATGTTCAGGCATCGGCAGATGCTTCCTTTGGCCGCAAGGTTCTTAGTGCGGCAGTTCTTTAGGGTCCCTTGTTTTGGGCCCTTGGCTGTTTGGGATATATTTTTATCCCTAGGTTATTTGCTTTTTTCCTGGGTTGTTGCTCCTGTTGAGCAAGTTTTTTTTTTTTCATGCTACCCAGCTGGTTTCCTTCCTTTGGTAAGGTTCCTTTCTCTGATGTGGAGACGGCGTTGCCTTAGGCGCGGCTGCGTTTCCCACCCCTCATGTTTGCACTGCTTTGGGACGTCCCCATAGTGACGAATATGAAGTGGCGGCGACTGTCGGAGGACGTAAGAGAAAACTGAATTTTTGTAAAATCTTACCTGTAAAATTCCTTTCTCTGAGTCCTCCGACAGTCGCCGCCCCCGCCCCTGTTTTGGGGTTTGGTTGTATACTCTACTGCTATTCCACTGAAACTGAGGTATGGATACAGGAAGTAGGAGGTTATTGACTGAGGGGACCACCCCCTGGGGGTGGGATATGTTAAAAGCTTTAATATTGACATATTCTGTTGCCTAGCTACTCCTACGGAGCAAAGGTTATTAACCCCATAGTGACGAATATGAAGTGGCGGCGACTGTCGGAGGACTCAGAGAAAGGAATTTTACAGGTAAGATTTTACAAAAATTCCGTTTTCTAATGATGGGTATACATGACAAATTCCATGTATACCTATTGTTTTTTTAACTGCGGTGGTGAAATCACCTCCTACAGGAAGTAGGAAGAGTAGAAGAGCAGAGTAAGAACAGAAAAATAACTCAAACGACAACTATTTTTGGCGTTTTTTATTTTATATTATTTTTGCTACAGACACGACATCTTCTTTGGGGGTTTCTTTTGGCAGGGGTACTCGGGAGGACATGTGTAAAATGCCTCTCATGCTGCCAGCTCACTGCATCTGGTAGGGAAAGTGGAGCAGGAGCACCTCCTGGATACAGGTAGGCACTGATGATCTCTTCCTGGAATTCTAGGAAGGATCCAGTTCGTCCTGACGCTTTGTATAGCACAAAAGCATTCAGCATAGCCAACTGAAATAAATAAACAGACACTTTTTTTGTACCATCGTCTGGCTTTACGGGTAACTAAGTATGGTGCCAAAAGCTGGTTGTTGAGGTCCACCCCTCCCATATTAAGGTTATATTCGTGGACACAGAGGGGCTTCTCCAAAACATCAGTTGCCGTATAAATATGGACCGTCGTGTCTGCATGAATGGAGGACAGAACAAAAACATTCCGTGTATCCCTCCACTTCACTGCAAGCAATTTGTCCATTTTCAAGCAGGCTCTCTCCCCCCGACTAAGACGGGAATCTACAAGCCGTTGGGGGAAGCCCCGGCAATTAGGTCGCCTGGTGCCACATGTGCCAGTTTGAAATTGAAGAAGATGTCTAAAAAGTGGCACGCTTGAATAAAAATTGTCCACGTACAAATGGTACCCCTTTCCGAATAAGGGTGACACCAAGTCCCAAACTATCTTGCCGCTGCTCCCTATGTAGTCTGGGCATTTCGGGGGCTCCACAGTGCTATCTTTTCCCACGGAAACTAACTGTATAGCCTGTGGCCCTGTCACACAGCTTATACAGCTTGACCCCGTATCTGGCACGCTTGCTGGGGAGATACTGCTTGATAGCAAGGCAGCCAGTAAACTTAATCAAGGACTCATCAACCCAGACAACTTGTTGGGGGTAAACAAAGCTGCAAACCGCTGATTGAAGTGGTTTATGAGGGGCTGAATTTTGTGGAGCCGATCATATCCAGGGTCTCCCCGAGGACGGCAGAGTTCATTGTCACTGAAGTGCGTGAACTGCAGAATTTGCTTGTATCTCGCCCTAGAGAACGCGAGTATATGGTGAATTGGGTTAGTGGACCAATAAAACCGCAACTCACTCCTTTTAGTTATACCCATGTTGAAGGAAAGGCCCAGAAAAGTTTTAAACTCAGAAACCGTTATAGGTTTCCAGCCAAATTCTCTGGCAAGGGACGAATTTGGATTGGCGGCGATGTATTGACCAGCATGTAAATTGCTTTGGTCCACAATAGATCTGAAAAGATCTTCCGTGAAAAACAGCACGAAAAAATTAGGGGAGTATAATTGGCTGTTTCCACGTGAATTCCGGGTTGGGCAGTGAATGGGGGAAGTATGGGCGCTGTAGAATCAGTGGGTTTGCCAATTAGGATATGCCAGCGCTTCAGGGAGGATACTATGGGCTCTACGGGTCTGTCTTTGAATTTGCGGTGGCTGCGGGCCACTACTCGTGCTAGCCACTGCACCAGCTTTAACTGCACTTATGGGACTCGCCACGTCACCAAGTGATACTGCAGTGCTGGTATGTCTAGGTCCAGGGTGTACTAGGCCGCTGGTGCTTGCCAGTTCACCAGAAGTGTGAGCAGCACTTGTACTGGCGCTCTGCTCCATGCGAGCACCCTGCAATTTTTACAGGTACAGTAGTGTCACTCACAGGTAATAAAGCACCTGGTTGTCAAGGACTATTTCAACCGCTACCAAAAAACTGCTAGTGCTAGCAGGAATCAGGTCTGACTCTGCCTAAGCAGCGGTTTTGTGTGTTGTGTTTTTTGGAAGTGACAGTAATCTATTGCTCACTTGCCTGGGTGGGGTGGGGTGGGCGGAGGGGCTTAACGCAGGTGCTAGCAGGTGTCGTGACTGATCCTGCTAACGCTGCGTTTTGGGGCGCCTAAACTATTGGGGACGCTAGTATGGTTCTGATCAGATCAAAGATATTGATCCGTTCAGATACTATACTAGTAGTGGAGGTGTATGTGTGTGTATGTGGTATTCAAGGGGTTAACTAATATTTCTAACTATGCGGCGGGGATCTGCGCTGTCCTAGACTGACGCTAACGCTAACTAATGTTACCTGTGACACTAATAATAGTGATCAGAAAAAAAACTGTACACTATAAAAGTGACACTGTGACAGGGCAATGAAGGGGTTAACTGGGGGTAATCAGGGGGTTAAATATTTTTTGGGGGGGGGGTTGTCGGGTATCCTAAGCCTATTTGGGACAGGAACTAACTCGCTAGCGCTAATTTAAGTCACAATCACACTAATACAGAAATACAGAAAAAAGCTATATACTGTAAATTGTGTGCGATGTGACAGGGGGTGAAGGGGTTAACGGGGTGATCAGGGGGGGATCAGGGGGTTAAATCTTCATGGGGGGGTGGCAGGTATCCTAAGCCTAAAAGTAACGGTCGCAAGCGGTAACCAAGTCACACTATTACAGAAATATAGATAAATGCTATATACGGTCTATAGTGTGCAATGTGACAGGGGGTGTAGGGGTTAACTGGGGGTGGCGGGGACCCAAAACCTACTTGGGATAGAAACTAACTCGCTAGCGCTAACTGAAGTCACAATCACACTATTACAGGAATACAGAAAACCACTATGGTACCTGAATATAGTGTGCAATGTGACAGGGGGGGAAGGGGTTAACTGGGGGTGATCAGGGGATTAAATCTTTATTGGGGGGGTGGCGGGTATCCTAAGCCTAAAAGTAACGGTCTCTAGCGCTAAATGATGTCACAAGGCACACTAATACAGAAATATAGAAAACTGCTATATACTGTATACAGTGTGCAATGTGACAGGGGGTGTAGGGGTTAACTGGGGGGGGGGGGTGATCGGGGGTTAAATGTGCCTATCTACCTGTGTGTGGGTGTGCTTGGTGCAGTACTCACGTTTTGGTCCTCTCTCTTCTCTCGATGAAATCCAAAAAGGATTTTGGGAGGGGAGAGAGATGACCTTTTTTGTGCCTGTGTTTGCAGTTCACAGGCACAGCTAGGTCTGTGATTGGTCAGGACCGATCAGCAGGTCCAGGCCAAAAATCATTGGCCTGGACCTGATGACTTATCGGTTCGGAACCGAATCAGACCATCAGCGGGGCCGGGGGTGTGCGGGAGTGCGCCCCAGGGCCCTGGGAACGAGCACCGTACATGTAGGGGGCTTTGCCTGTACGAGCCAGCCTGCCGCAGAACATTTGCGGCGGCTGGTCGAAAAGTGGTTAAAGTAATATTAAAGGTATTTTTTAAAATAACAACCATGTTATAATAAACTTACCTGCTCTATGCAGCAGTTTTGCATAGAGCAGCCCTGATAGAAACATAGAAAAGTGATGGCAGAAATGGCCTGAGTAGTCCATCGAGTCTATCTATGTTTGTCCCAAGCATGTTTGAAGCCATTTACATTTGACTGTCTCACTACTTCTGCTGTTAGTTTATTCCAAACTTCAACTACCCTTTCAGTAAAATAATACTTTTTTTAAGATAAGAGAGTTTTGAACTTTCCTCCAGTTAGTTTGAGGTCATGTCCCCGTGTTCTTGATTTTGATTTCATATTGAAAAAATGCCCTTCTAAACCTTTTCACCCTCCTGATGTATTTAAAGGTTTCAATCATGTCTCCCCTTTCCATTCTTTTCTCCAGACTATACATATAAAGTTCCTGAAGTCGCTCTTGATATGTTTTATCCCCCAAGCCTTTAACCATTTTTGTTACCCGTCTCTGGACTCGTTCTATTTCATCATTATCTTTCTGTAAGTGAAGCCCCCAGAACTGGGCACAGTATTCTAAATGAGGTCCCACTAAAGATCTTTATAGGGGAATTGGAACCTCCTCCTTCCTGCTGGTGATCCCTCCAGTCATGCATCTTAGCATTCTATTTGCTTTGCTTTTCCCGATCCTTCTCTTCTTGGGTCCCCTGCGAGCGCTCTTGTCCCCCCTGCCAAGTGCCCCCAGAGCAAGCAGCTTGCACACAGAATCTTTTTTGCACTTCATACATAGAATGAGAAAGCTCTGTGATTTGGAGATGAGCAGGTCACCTGACTGGCATTTTCTTCCAGCTGTAAACAACGTAACTTTTTATGTGCTGCACCAGCTTCTGAGTAAGGTAATGTCTTTTAGTTAATTTAAAATATGTTTTAATTAGAAAAAAGAAACTCTCTAGTTGTGAAGCATCGACTTAGGAGTGTAAGGACTCATCTTTATGTCCTGACAGATAAAAATCGAGAGAAACTTTCAACTTGGGTAAAAAAAAAAATGTCTCTAGGTTCCATTAATAAATGTTTTTGCACTACTTTTACCCACAATTTACACATTTTTCCAACTGAATCAGATTAGAAAAATGTGTGAGTAATGAAAACATTAATAAATTGACCTTAGGGCAGGGGCGAGTAATTCATTTTCCTAAGGGGCCGCATTAGAAACTGGGACTGTTGTGGAGGGCCAAATGAATAGGCTGAACTTAAATAGGCTGAACCAGCGACTGACTGTGACTGACGGCGACTGAGTGCGGCCTGCGACTGAGTGCGGCCTGCCACTGAGTGCGGCCTGCGACTGAGTGCGGCCTGCCACTGAGTGCGGCCTGCGACTGAGTGCGGCCTGCGACTGAGTGCGGCCTGCCACTGAGTGCGGCCTGCCCCTGAGTGCGGCCTGCGACTGAGTGCGGCCTGCGACCGACTGCGATCTGTGACCGACTGCGATCTGCAATTGAGTGACTTTCTTGAGACTGAGTAGCATGTGACTTTCTTGCGACCGAGTAGCGTGCGCCTGGGAGTAACCGTCGGGCAGGGAATACCTTGTTACTGGTGAGTACCTGGGAGGACTGGTGAGTATCTTAGCGACTGGTGAGTACCTTAGGGTTAGTACCAGGGGAGATAGAGGTAGAGTAGGTAAGGAATAGCAGGTCGTTACTAATTATCCCCATAGAGTAGTGGGTAATAATGTCTGACAGGATTGGGTATGCGTTCCTTGATGAACCAATCGAGGGCGAATACTGCTGTGCAATATGTGAGCGACTTGTTTCTCTGGAAGCTCAGATCCTGGATCTAGAGAACAAAGTGGCAACACTGCGTAGCATCAACCTGCAAAGGAGCTTGGACATTACCCATCAGGTGCTGACAGGGGCCAGCATAGAGGAGGGAGGAGAAGAGGAGACGCAGGCATCAGAGGTAGGCAGTTGGGTGACCGTTAGGAAGGGTAGAGTGCCAGTCCTGAGTTGGAACACCGCAACAAATATGCCAAGTTGCATGTTGATGGGGATATCAGCTCAGGGTTGGCAGTGTTGGAGCATGCGCCCTCCCCCAGCTACCAGGGGAGCAGCGGCTCCAGGAAAGAGGGGGGCCGAGACACAGGGAAGGTTAGACAGTTTGTGGTAGTGGGGGACTCAATTATCAAGAGGACAGAGAGGGCAATCTGTCAAAACCATCGTGGTAGCCGAACAGTATGTTGTTTACCAGGCGCTCGAGTTCGGCACATCGCGGATCGGGTAGACAGATTATTGGGCGGGGCTGGGGACGACCCAGCGGTCATGGTACATGTGGGTACCAATGACCAAGTAAGAGGAAGGTGGAGGATCCTAAAGAACGATTTCAGGGACTTAGGGAATAGATTGAGGAATAGCACCTCCAAGGTGGTTTTCTCTGACATACTGCCGGTACCTCGAGCCACACTGGAGAGGCAGAAGGAGATTAGGGAACTTAACAAGTGGCTGAGGAACTGGTGTAGGAAGGAGGGGTTCAGGTTCCTGGAGAACTGGGCTGACTTCTCAGTTGGCTACCAGCTCTTTAGTAAGGAAGTGCTGCACCTTAATGGGGACGGTACAGCTCTTTTGGGGAGAAAGATGACCACCAAGTTGGAGGGGCTTTTAAACTAGGAGACGGGGGGAGGGCTCAGAAGTAGAATCAGTCAGAAGGGAGCAAATGACAGAAGGTATTATTAGGGTCAGCAGCGACAATAGATCCGAAACGTCAATTGGGGGGTATGTGCAGGCAAACCTCAGACCAAACAGGAATAAGAATAAGCACCATTCACTACCAAAAGTTCTGGTGCTCCCCTTGGGTGAGCTATTGAGAACGCCCAATAGGAGGGAGAAACGCAGTGTCTAGTGAGGCAGAGAGCGTGTGACGTCAGCCCCTACTACTTCCGGTCGGTGGAACGCACGCTGCGAGAGCAGCGTCCATCAGACCAGACCGCATTTTATTACCTGCAACATTGTAAGTGTGATTCTTTTATTTTAATAAACTTTCATAATGTACTTCACCATGGCGGGCTATTCTTGTTTTGTTTAAATGAGGAAATACACAGCCAGCGATATTACCAGCAACCCTGTAGAGATATAGGATCAGTGTGGGATTATCCAGCTATCGTCATATCCAGATACAAAGCGCAGTATCTACATCTTTCTGCTGAGTGGGGCCACCCAAGGGGAGCACCAGCACTTTTTATGTGAATACTGCACTGAAGCACCTTTTGTTCACTATCAACTGATTTATTGAAGGACTATTTTCATTTTATATTTATATATTTATTAATTTGGTTATTTATTGATTGAAAAGCACAACTAGCACTTGATCATTTATAAAGTATAATTTTATTTTGTTAAAGATATTTAATTGTATGTTTATGGATTTTACTAGGATCCATACAGATGGTAATGCGATTTGCACCTTTGCACTTTATTATATTTATAGTTTTATTACACAGTATGTCAGAAATAAGAGGGCAGCGCTGACTCACAAATCTTTTCACTTTTAAAGGCAGTACACCTTATTAGTCAGCAGCAGCCTCTTTTGGATTAATTTACACGTTTTGATTAATTTACACCACTGGTTTAGATAAGATCCATAAGCGCTCAGACCCCCCTTTTTTAATTTACCATTCACTACCAACTTCCACAAATCTAAGAGGGGTATATGCAAATGCCAGGAGCCTAGCCAATAAAATGGGTGAGTTGGAAATGTTAGTACATGAGGAGGACTGTCACGTACCTGGTCCTGAAGCCGAAATGCTGAGAGGGCTCTCCTTGTGGCTGAGTGCTTGGTGTCCCTGAAGGTGGTAACAGGAAGCACGAAGCCCAAAGTAGCAGGGATTGCCAGCTGTGCCCCAGATGAGGGTTGGTGGTAGGTAGATCTCTCTGCAGGTGAACACCAGAGGAGGTGAGCACTAGGACCCAGGAGTGCTGTGGAAGTTGCAGACTGCACACAGCAGGAAGTAGTTTGTAATGGAGAGTGCAGCTGGCAGGATCAACAGGTAAGTACTGGAAGCAGGTTCTGCAGGCAGGGTACAGCAGGTGGATACCAAGGCAGATCACAGCAGACAAGGCACAGCCGAAGGCGTAGTCGGGGACAGAAGCAGAGGTCAGTAAGCCAGTGGTCAGCAGATCGGATAGCAGAGTCGTGGTTAGGCAAGCCGGGGTCATACACAGGGCAGATGACAAGAGAAGATCCGTGAACAATCCGAGGTCAGAGCTGGGAGCAAGACAAGAGGAATCCAAGAACAAGCCGGGTTGACAACAGGTGATCAGAAGCAGCAGCAAACATAGGAAACAGGAAGCTGAAGACCAGTCAGCAAAGTTCATGTGCCACAGATATCCTTTTAAAGGCCAGAGGGTGCTAGGATTGGATGTCCACTCTGTGCGCCAGCACGCACACGTCTTCGCCCTAGCGGACATGCGTTTGCAATACGTGTGTGCGTATTCATGCGGGCGTGGCCATGTTGAGAACTGGCTAATGTGTCAGGTCTATGAGTGTTTATTCTCCGGCTAGTTCCCTGGCAAGGACATTGACCTTGTGGGAATAACAGAAACTTGGTTCGACCCCTCACATGACTGGCTGGCCAATATCCAAGGGTATTCTGTGTACCGGAAGGACAGGGTAGGAAAAAGAGGGGAAGGGGTATGTCTCTATGTCAAGAATAATGTAAGGGTGATAGAGAGGAATGATATTATTGAAGGGATGATTACGGAGTTAGAATCTGTGTAGGTAGAACTCCATAGGAAAGAAGAAAAGGGAAAAGTAATTTTGGGGGTTTGTTATAGGCCACCCAACCAAAGGGAGGAGGTGGAGCTTGAATTTATATCACTGTTGGGTCATCATATTAGGGGACTTCCCGACATTGACTGGGAAGAGGGGACTACACACTCACAGAAGGCCCGTCTCTTCATTGAAACCTTACAGGACAACTATATGTCTCAGTTGGTGGATTCTCCTACTAGAGATAATGCAGTGCTGGATCTATTGATCACTAATGACCCAGACCTAATCTTAGGAGGTAGGAGTCCAGGACAACCTGGGCTCTAGGGATCACAGGATGATCACATTTAGCGTAAATAACAATATAACAATGCAAGACGGGAACATAAGAACCCTAAACTTCAGAAGGGCAAACTTTCCCAAATTGTGCTCAATGATGGAAAGGGTAAACTGGGACCAAACCCTAAGAACACGGACCACGGAGGAAAAATGGGAATGCTTTAGGAACATATTAAAACAAATGCATCTCGCAGTTCAATTCCTATGGGAAATAAATTTAGAAGAGACAAAGCCAAACCTGGCTGGCTAAACCGTAATGTTAAAAAAAAATACTAGGGGAAAAAAAATGGCCTTCAAGAAATATAAATCAGAGGACACATTATCAGCTTTCCAGCAATACAAGAAGGCAAATAAGAAAAGTAAATACGAAATCAAAATGGCTAAAATCAACTTTGAGAGACAAATAGCGGAGGATAGTAAAAAGAACCCTAAAAAATTCTTTAAATATATCAACAGCAAAAAAACAAAGGCAGAGCATGTTGCACACATAATTAACGATGAGGGGAGGATGGTTACAGAGGACACTGAAAAGGCAACCTGTACTTAATGCTTTTTTCTCCTCAGTCTTTACACAGGAAAAGGAGGGGTACGCTGACCATGACTGTATGGTTAGCAGTAATTCACAGGACTTGCCGCTATGGCTAACAGAGGGTGAAATCAGGGAAAGGCTGCATAAAATTAACACAAATAAATCACCAGGCCCGGATGGCTTACATCCGAGAGTACTCAAAGAACTTAGTAAAACTATATCTAGACCACTGTTCCTGATCTTTGCTGACAGTATTATGACAGGAAATGTACCAGGGGGTTGGAGGAAAGCTAACGTGATACCGATATTCAAAAAAGGGCAGAGGCTTGTCCTGGGAAATTATAGGCCGGTCAGTCTGACATCGATAGTATGTAAACTTCTGGAGGGGATAAGGGACTATATCGTAGAGTTTGCTAAAGACAACAACATCATCAGCAGTAATCAGCACGAGTTTACTAAAGGGCGTTCTTGTCAAACCAATCTAGCATGGTACGAGGAGGTGAGCTGTGAGCTAGATAGGGAGAAACCAGTGGATGTGGTGTACCTGGATTTCACTAAGGTGTTTGATACAGTTCCCAACAAGCGCTTAATTTATGAAATAAGGTCTGCAGGCATCGACCACAAGGTTTGCTCTTAGATACGGAACTGCCTAAAAGGGCATGTCAATAGGGTGGTAATGAATAGCGCATACTCAGACTGGTCTGGGGTGGTAAGTGGGGTTCCCCAAAGCTCAGTCCTGGGACCGACCCTGTTCAATTTATTCATAAACAGCATTGAGGACGGGATCAGTAGTTCTATATCGGTTTTTGCAGATGACACAAAATTGGGCGGGGCAATAACTGCACAGCATATGGCAGATATCCTACAGAATGACCTGAACCAAATAACAGAGTGGGCAATGACATGGCAAATGAGGTTTAATGTGGAGAAGTGTAAGGTTTTGCACTTGGTGACTAAAAACATAAAAGCACAATACACTTTAGGTGGGTCCTTTGGGGGAATCAAAAATGGAGAAAGACCTGGTAGAGGATAGACTAAGCAATAGCATGCAAAGTCAAGCGGCAGCTGCCAAAGCCGGGAGAATATTAGCATGCATAAAGAAAGGGATGTATTCCAGAGTTAAAACTATAATCCTACCACTAAAACACTGGTCCGACCGCATCTGGAGTATTGTGTCCAGTTCTGGTCGCCAGTCCTCAGGAGGGATGTGTTGGAGCTGGAGAGAGTCCAGAGAAGGGCAACTAAACTAATTAGGGGATCGGAGGACCTTAACTATGAAGAGCGTTTACAATCGCTTAATTTATTCATCCTGGAGAAGAGTTGCCCGAGAGGAGACATGATAGCAATTTATAAATACCTCAATGGTGATCTCAGCATAGAAAAAAAGCTATTCAGTCGCAAGGATTGCATGAGGACTCGAGGACATACAATGCGATTAGAGGAGAAGCGTTTTGACCTAAGGCAACGCAGGGGGTTCTTTACTGTTAGGGCTACAAGAGTGTGGAAGTGTGGTAGTTTCTGCGGGGAGTATGGCTACTTTCAAAAGGTTCTTGGATGTACATCTCAAGGATCAGAACATTAAGGGGTATGAGGATTATGGCCACGCACGCCTACACAAGTTGAACTGGATGGACTATTGTCTCTATTCAACCTCATCTACTATGTAACTATGTAAATTCTGCTTAAAGTGGAGTTCCACACGAAAGTGGAACTTCCGCTCATTCCCCCCCCCCTCCAGTGCCGCATCCGAATGCGCAGTGCGCTTCGCGCATGGAGTTTGACTAGGAGACATCCTCGCACCACAACCGAGCCTCCCTGCTGTATCAATTGGCTCCTCAGGTTCTCCTTCAAGTGCTTGCAGCTTTGCTGCTAATCTCCCTGAGCCTGTCTGTCCAGTGACACTGGAGGGACCAGACAAGGACAGCCAAAGGATGTAAAATAACCAGGTCTGCTATAGGGTTTATTTATAAAACGTTAGCAGAACCATTTAGTCCTGTGAAACTGCTTGCATGTTTTTTTGTGCACCTGGGGGCAAAATCAAATTTTACTAGGCCATTTTTTTCTCCAGAGAAGTAGAATGAATCTGGAAATTTACCATATTATGGCCACTAGATGGAGTTGATGATCATAGGAAATAAGTACGTATTTACTATGATTGTCAGCTCCATCTAGTGCCCATAATGTGGTATTTTCACAAAACATTTTATTTTTGATGAATAAACAACATTCTACCTGGAGAGAAAATAGCCTTATAACATTGGATTTTGCTCACATTTGCACAGAATGAATATCCATGTAGTTCCATTGGCCAAATTGTGATTTTTTTTTTCATATATATATACAATCCTTTTGTGTTTGCAGTACACTTTTTTCACCAGAACAGATTTCTGATTTCAGCACTTGACAAATTTTACTTGTCATTATAATATAATGTAATTTGTAGCTTGAATCTTAAAGTTGAACTCCAAACAATCTTTCTTTCTGTTTTGGTAGAGTAGTTTAAAATTGAATTGCCTACCAGGTCTTTTCTGATTGTGTGAATAAAATAAACAGGAGTGCCTCTAAAGCCGGGTACGCAATAACCATATTTTTTTTTTGTGTAACCCAAAAAGAAACTGATAGCTCTTGTCAGAGCCGCTGTACTAAACCATGCAAGGTTAGTTTAGCGATCTCCTCCACTGAGCTGTTGTGTTCTGGCAGGGGGACAGAACACTCTTGTCAGCGCTCTATGCCACTGGTTTAGAGCGCGGATCGGGGGTCAATCAGGGGCTGATTTTCCAGCAAGCATGTTGAACAGAAGCCGGCTGAACAACATGCACATGGGCCAAATGTCAGACGTGTTTGTTTTTTTAACCGGCATTTGTCTCCCAACATTCGGCTCGTGTGTACCCAACTTAAGAGTATTCCTTTAAATGGTCTTATGCAGATAGAAGATGTTGTTTGCTTACTTCTGATTTTCTGACACTCCCTAAATTCTTTTGTCTTTGTACTTTTCTTACTGATTGTATTTAATCACTTGTGTCACTGCCTAAGGAGCTACTTTTTAACCCCTGCAGTTTTGACAGTGATAACAGAAATGTACTTTTATTCAGCTGTAATTTTCAACAGTTGATTCACAGTAGGTGGATTACCGAAGGACGGTTGATTACGATTACTTCTGTCCGATAAGGCACTAAAGGCTCATTCACATGTGTGGCTATTATTGCCGCCCCTCTGAAAAGTAATCCATGGTGGATTGCTTTTTAGAGGGTGTTTGAGAAGGGATGGGGAGGTGTTATTTTGCCTCCTGTATAATTTGCATTGAGGCATGTTATTGGTACAGCCCTGAGGGACTGCATTTCTCTGTTTTAGTTGGGTTGTTGGGGGATGGTAAAACTGTGGCTTAACTGCTGCTTTTAACGCCCGTGTGAATAAACCCTAAGTGATGTAGGGTGATTCACAGCCTCACCACAATACAGTAAGAGGGCAATCGGAAAGAACACTGGTAATTGGCCAAGATGGGTTTAACATAATTACATAGTTAGGTTGAAAAAAGACCCAAGTCCATCTGGCTTAACCATTAAAAAACAAAAAAAACGTAAAGACAACCCAACCATACAATCCCATATACACAATCCTATACCTGCAGTTGATCCAGAGGAAGGCGAAAAACCCCAGCAAAGCATGATCCAATTTGCTACAGGGGAAAAAAATTCCTTCCTGATCCACCGAGAGGCATTTGGATATTCCCTGGATTAACTTTACCTATAATTATTAGTACCCACTTATATTATGTATACCCAGGAAAGAATCCAGGCCTTTTTTAAAGCAATCCAGTAAGCTGGCCAGAACCACCTCTGGAGGGAGTCTATTCCACATTTTCACAGCTCTTACAGTGAAGACACCTTTCCGTATTTGGAGATTAAATCTGTTTTCCTCTAGACGTAAAGAGTGCCCCCTTGTCCTCTGTGTTGACATTAAAGTGAATAACTCAACACGAAGTTCACTATATGGACCCCTTATGTATTTATATATGTTGATCATATCCCACCTAAATCTCCTCTTTTCAAGAGAGAATAAAATCAGTTCCTCTAATCTTTTCTCATAGCTGAGCTCCTCCGTGCCTCTTATCAGTTTGGTTGCCCTTCTCTGCACTTTCTCCAGTTCCCCGATATCCTTTTTGAGAACTGGTGCCCAGAACTGAACTGCATATTCCAGATGAGGTCTTACTAATGATCTGTACAGGGGTAAAATGATCTCTCTCTCTCTCTCTATGGAGTCCATGCCTCTGTTAATACAAGAAAGGACTTTACTTGCTTTGGAAACCGCAGCAATTATATTCTTATACATCTGCTGAAATTAATCTTATAAATAGTAACATCTGTCAGTGGGTTTGAGTAACCTAAATTAATTTGCTACAGAGGTATGGAAGTGTTCTCATTTTATTGAAGAATAGAAAGATAGTGTCTCACACTGAATGGAAAGCTTCATACAGAGCTTTTAATGTCAAAGTTTTAATATATTTATAATTTGTATCTTTTTCAGGACACAGGTGGAAATCAACACAAAGTATCGGTCTCTCCTGTTGTCCATGTGCGAGGGCTGTGCGAGTCTGTGGTAGAGGCTGATCTAATGGAGGCTCTTTCGAAGTTTGGGACAATATGGTAATGTGTATTTAAGTTACACATCATATTAATTCTGTTCTTTTTGATTGAGATCAACCTAGGGAATTTGGGCGCCAGGTAAAAAAAAAAGTCAGCAGGGGATTCTGTCAGCATACCTTTGTTTTACCCTTTGTAGTTATATGCGTTTGAATAGTTCTTGTTTTTAACAGTCTTGTTTTCTCTGTGTTCCAGTCTTTCTCACAGTGTGACAGAGATGCAGGGAACCAGTATTCCCTATTCACTTAGCATGCTTCTGTACCAAAAGTCACATCTGATATAACATTTCGGTAGTACAGAGATAAGGAGTGAACGTTGAACACTAGTTCCCTGGGCTCTACATGGCTGCAGGGTGCCATTAGAAATCATGGGGCCCCACACAGCTTACCTTACAGCCCCCTCTCCCTATAGGGGCATAGAAATTTGTTGGCACCCTTGGAAAACCAGAGGAGAAAATTAGGTGGTTTGTTGATTGTGCTGCAGTAAATTGTAGGTGTAGCAAGTCTGCACTAATTAAGAGCGGTTTAAAATGTGACTACTTCAGAGTGCAGGGGTGAGAAGTATGTAAAGTACAGAGTGCTGGGGTCAAGTGTGTGTAATGTACATAGGGCAGCAGGCAAAAGATGCAGGACATGTGCCCTGCTGGTGCTGCCCGCTGCACTGGTTCCTGACTCCCGGCCAGTGGTGTAGCCTGCAGGGGTAGCTGGAATTTTCAAGGGGTGTAGAAATTAGTGCAAAACCCCCCTGGAAAACTCAGGGTTCCATCTACCTTTCTTCCCCTTCCTTGGATGGCCGGTACGTCCTCCTGACCATCCTGCTCTGTCTCCTCAAGGATGCCTGAGCTTTACATTTCTCTCTCTCTCTCTCGCTTAGATCTTCACCTGCAGGTTCATAGGTTATTGTCACGAACCGGCAGGACTGGTAGTGGATCCTCTGGACCAGAGAGGCGATGGCGCGGGTTGTACTAGAGGACCGGTTCTAAGCAGTTACTGGTCTTCACCAGAGACCACCGCAAGGCGGGATGGATTTGCTGCGGCAGTAACTACCAGGTCGTGTCCCCTAGTAAAAACTCGACCTCTCTGGCAGCTGATATGGCGTGGTACACAGGGAGTAGGCAAGAGCGTAGTCGGATGTAGCAGAGGTTAGGGCAGGCGGCAAAGGTTCAAAGGCGAGTAGTCGGTAGCAACTGGTTCGGCAACAGGCAAGGCAAACTAACACAGTAGGGAACGCTTTCTCAGAGGCACAAAGATCCGGCAGGAAGCTGTGGGGGGAGAAGGTATTTATGGGCAGTGCACAGGTGAAGCCTAATTAAGTCAGCACTGCCTCTCACAAACCTTTACCCTTAATAACCACTTTGGGCCAGGCACCAATCACTGGTGCACTGGCCCTTTGAATCTAAGAGTCCCGGCGCGCCCTAGAGAGCGGGGACGCACACGCCGAGACGCTGGAGTGCTGCCTGGGGGCATACGCTGTGAGCGCTCCGAGGCCAGCAGGGGGCCCAGAGCGATCAGCGTAACAGTACCCCCCCCCCCTTTGGTCTCCCTCTCTTTTTGGTACCGAAGAACTTGAGGATGAGGCTGCGGTCCAGGATGTTCTCCTCCGGCTCCCATGACCTCTCCTCAGGACCGCAGCCCTCCCAGTCGACCAAAAAATATCTTTTTCCCCGGAAGATCTTGGTCGCCAAGATCTCCTTGACAGAGAATATATCGGAGGTACCGGCGACAGGGGTGGGAGAAACAAGCTTGGGAGAAAAACGGTTAAAGACAGCAGGTTTACGAAGGGAGACATGGAAGGAGTTATGGATTCGGAGGGAGGGAGGGAGGAAGATGGAGCTGATAAGAAACTTGATTGATACGACTCTTGATTTTATAGGGTCCCAAGAAATGAGGGCCCAACTTGTAACTTGGGACCCCAAATCGGATGTACCTAGAGGAGAGCCACACCTTGTCACCTGGGCGAAATTCCGGAGGAGATCTGCGTCTCTTGTCAGCTTGAACCTTCATACGGGCGGAAGCCTTGAGGAGAGCAGTGTGGGTTTCTCGCCAGATGGAGGAAAAGTCCTGTACAAGACTGTCAACGGCAGGTACAGAGGAAGGAGTGGGAGACTGCGGCAGAGGTGGAAGAGGATGACGGCCAAAAACTACAAAGAAAGGAGACTTGTTAGAAGCAGAGGATTGTTTGTAGTTGTAGGAGAACTCCGCCCAGGGAAGTAGATCAGCCCAGTCGTCATGGCGTGAGGATACAAAGTGACGCAGATAGTCACCCAAAATTTGGTTCACCCGTTCTACTTTGCCGTTAGACTGAGGATGGTACGAAGAAGAAAAGTCCAATTTGATCCCGAGCTGAGCACATAGAGCCCTCCAGAATTTGGAGACTAATTGTACCCCACGATCCGAGACAATATGTTTGGGAAGGCCATGGAGACGGAAGATGTGTTGGAAAAATTGTTTAGCCAACATGGATACAGAGGGTAGACCGGGCAGGGGTACAAAGTGAGCCATCTTGGAGAAGCGATCCACCACTACCCAAATAACGGACTTGCCATGGGAGGAGGGAAGATCTGTAATAAAGTCCATAGCGATGTGAGACCAAGGAACTTCAGGAACAGGTAGAGGCAAGAGGAGGCCCGCTGGTTTCTGGCGAGGCGATTTATCCCGGGCGCAAATCATACAGGCCTGGACGAAGTCCGAGACATCTTTCTCCAGAGAAGGCCACCAGTACCTTTGGGAGTTCAGTTGGAGAGATTTTAGCACCCCTGGATGACCGGCAAAAGGGGAGGCGTGGCCCCACTTGAGAATTCGCAATCGCTGACGTGGAGGTACGTAGGATTTGCCAGGAGGAAGAAGGCGCAGGTCCACGGGAGCGACTGTAATAAGGCGTTCTGGAGGGATAATATATTGAGGTGTTAACTCGTCGCCCACCACATCAGAGGAGCGAGACAGAGCATCTGCCCTAATGTTCTTACAAGCCGGACGGAAATGGATCTCAAAATTAAAGCGGGCGAAGAACAGAGACCAACGGGCCTGACGGGGATTTAATCTCTGAGCAGACTGGAGATAAGCCAGGTTCTTGTGGTCCGTGAAGATGTACACAGGATGTGTGGCGCCCTCAAGTAAATGTCTCCATTCCTCCAGTGCCAATTTAAATGCCAGCAGTTCCCTGTACCCAATGGAGTTATTTCTCTCTGCGGGGGAGAATGTTTTCGAAAAGAAGCCACAAGTTGAAGTCTTGCCCCTGGAAGACTTCTGGGTGAGGACAGCTCCGGCTCCCACCGAGGAGGCATCCACTTCAAGAGAGGCTTGGTGGAATCTGGTCTAGAGAGAACGGGTGCTGAGGCAAAGGCGGATTTCAGGGACTGGAAGGCTTCCTCGGCTTGGGAAGGCCAGGATTTGGGGTTAGCTCCTTTTCTTGTGAGAGCTACGATAGGAGCTACCAGAGTGGAATAGTGAGGGATGAATTGCCTGTAGTAGTTCGCAAAGCCCAGAAATCTTTGTATGGCTCGGAGACCAGAGGGGCGTGGCCAATCCAGAACCGCCGAGAGTTTGGCTGGGTCCATTTGAAGTCCTTGGGCTGAGATAATGTATCCCAGGAAAGGCAGGGAGGTCCGTTCAAAAAGACATTTTTCAAGTTTAGCGTACAGGCGATTCCTCCTAAGACGAGTAAGAACTTGTCGCACATGGGCCCGGTGTTGATCCAAATTGGAGGAGAAGATGGGGATATCATCCAGGTATACGACCACGCAGGTGTAAAGTAAGTCCCTGAAAATATCATTGACGAATTCCTGGCAGGTGCGTTGCAGAGGCCGAAGGGCATCACCAAATACTCAAAATGGCCGTCCCTTGTGTTAAAGGCGGTCTTCCATTCGTCTCCCTCACGGATACGGATCAGATTATAGGCCCCTCGAAGGTCCAATTTAGTGAACATCTTTGCCCCTCGGAGACGATCAAATAGCTCAGAGATTAGAGGCAGAGGGTAACGGTTCTTGATGGTAATTTTATTAAGACCTCTGTAGTCAATGCAGGGGCGGAGGGAGCCGCCTTTTTTTGTCACGAAGAAAAAACCGGCCCCAGCAGGAGAAGAAGATTTTCTTATGAATCCTCTCTGTAGGTTCTCATGTATATAGTCGGACATGGCAAGAGTCTCAGGAGGTGAGAGAGGATAAATTCTGCCCCGATGTGGAGTAGAACCAGGTATCAGGTCGATCGGGCAATCGTAGGGTCGGTGAGGAGGAAGAACCTCAGCTTGTTTCTTGCAGAAGACATCCGCAAAGGAATGGTATGGCTTGGGCAGCCCAGGAGGCAGAGAAACTTGCGGGTCCTGTTTGACCAGAGCAGGCTTGAGACAGCGGTCAGAACAGGAGGAACCCCAACGCAGGATCTCACCGGTGGACCAATTCAGGACAGGACTATGATGTTGAAGCCACGGCAGACCCAGGAGGAGTTCGGAGGAACAGAAGGGAAGGACAAAGAACTCTAAAGTCTCGGTATGAAATATTCCGATGTCCATCTGCAGAGGCTGGGTACGGAACTGCACGGTGGCAGAGAGTCTCTCACCGTTAACAGTAGAGATGAAAAACGGTTTGGGTAGACAGATTACTGGAATACGGTACTTGTCAACCAAGGAGGCGTGAATGAAGTTGCCAGCTGAACGGGAATCCAAGAAGGCGGTTGCGGAGAAAGAGGACTTGAAAGAGATGATCAACTGCACAGGTATGATGAGACGTGGAGAGGAAGAATCCACACCTAGCAACGCCTCTCCCACGTTTACTAGGTGCGAGCGTTTCCCGAACGCGGTGGACGGAGAGGACAATCTCTAAGGAAGTGCTCGGTACTGGCACAGTACAGACACAGGTTCTCGTCTCTGCGGCAGCTTCGTTCTTGCGGAGTCAGGCGTGACCGATCCACCTGCATGGCCTCCACGGCGGGAGGCCCAGTAGTGGGTTGAGGTGGACGCAGAAAAACGGGAGCCAGACGAGGGTAGCGTCTAGGACGAGCTTTTTCCTTTTCAAGGAGGAGTTCCTCTTGTCTTTCGGCGAAACGCTTGTCTATCCTAGTGGCCAGCAAGATGAGGTCACTAAGAGTGGAAGGAAGCTCACGTGCAGACAGGACGTCCTTTATCTCGCTGTTAAGTCCCTTCTTGAAGGTGGCGCAAATGGCTTCATTGTTCCAGTTCAGCTCAGAGGCCAGGGTGTGGAACTGAATGGCATAGTCACCCATGGAAGAACCTCCTTGGGTCAAGTTTAGTAAGGCAGTCTCTGCGGAGGTAACCCGGGCAGGCTCCTCAAAAACATTCCGGAACTCTAGGCAGAAGCTCTGGACTGAAGCGGTGGCAGGATCAGCGCGGTCCCATAGTGGTGTAGCCCAGGCCAGGGCCTTCCCGGACAGTAAACTGAGAATAAAGGCTACCTTGGCTCGCTCAGAAGGAAACTGGTCGGACAGTAGCTCGAGGTGGAGAGAGCACTGCGACAGGAACCCACGGCACTGCTTTGGATCTCCGTCATATTTGTCTGGTAGGGACAAACGGATTCTGGAACCGGTGGCAACTGCAGGCGGAGGTGATGGCTGTTGCTGAGAAGGCAGGAGCTGCTGCAACATAGCGGTCAACTGGGCCAGCTGTTGACCCTGCTGGGCCACAATGGTGGTGAGGTCTGCTAGGCTTGGCAGGGGAACATCAGCGGGATCCATGGCCGGATCTTACTGTCATGAACCGGCAGGACTGGTAGTGGATCCTCTGGACCAGAGAGGCGATGGCGCGGGTTGTACTAGAGGACCGGTTCTAAGCAGTTACTGGTCTTCACCAGAGCCCGCCGCAAGGCGGGATGGATTTGCTGCGGCGGTAACTACCAGGTCGTGTCCCCTAGTAACAACTCAACCTCTCTGGCAGCTGATATGGCGTGGTACACAGGGAGTAGGCAAGAGTGTAGTCAGACGTAGCAGAGGTCAGGGCAGGTGGCAAAGGTTCAAAGGCGAGTAGTCGGTAGCAACGGGTTCGGCAACAGGCAAGGCAAACTAACACAGTAGGGAATGCTTTCTCAGAGGCACAAGGCACAAAGATCCGTCAGGAAGCTGTGGGGGGAGAAAGTATTAATGGGCAGTGCACAAGTGAAGCCTAATTAAGTCAGCACTGCCTCTCACAAACCTTAACCCTTAATAACCACTTTGGGCCAGGCACCAATCACTGGTGCACTGGGCCTGGGAATCTAAGAGTACCGGGGACGCACACGCCGAGACGCTGGAGTGCTGCCTGGGGGCATACGATGTGAGCGCTCCGAGGCCAGCAGGGGGCCCGGAACGCTCAGCGTAACAGTTATGTATATATAAATGCATAAAACTATAACATAAAATAACATATAAAATCTGTAACACAGAGGGACCAAGCGAAAAACCCTAGTACTAGTTTTTATTATCAATATCCATATCCCCACCACACACCGATCTTGCAAGACTCTTAGCGTCTCATCCCCAACCCATGCCAAGTGCTCTGGCACCTCTCCAGGTGTCAACAAGATATATATATGTGCTGCTCTTTGGCCTTTATATACGAAGTGGCAGAGTGAAAGCTGATAGTGACTGGCACCGTATTATGGTGTGCATCTAGAAACACCTGCAGCTCACCCGAACTCCAGGGATGGTTCCTGTATGGGAGATACACCTCTCTCTCCTCTACAGTTTGGGTTATGGTCCCTTTATAAAGGACATCAAAGGGTTTGTAGACCCACAGGAGATGTTTAAAATACAAGAAACTACACTGATGAAACAGTTGAGCTGTAGTAGTTTTTGAGGTTGGAAAACATCCCTAAAAGCTGTAGTACTGTAACACCCCTCCTGTAGGTGCAAGCGTGTTGTATTTTGTATGCTAAAATTAAGTGGACTTTTGATGTTACTAAGCTGAAGAAAGGCTACATTTTTTTTTCTGTTGTGTTGCTATTTCGGAAAATAGACTGTGGATATGCAGCTGCTGGTGACGCAGACTCTTTAAAGTGTTACTAAACCCTGGACCCTGCATTCACTATTTCTGGTCTCCCACAGTACACAGAACATGGAAATGCAATTATTTTAGTAAGTATAAACTGCTAAATACCTTTTCTCATCAGTAGTATATAGCAGTCTTGTGACTGCTGTCAGTGTCCGGCCGCTTGTAGAAGGAGTTTTCATTCTCCTCTGGCTGTCCTATGAGGCTGCATGATCCCTGACTTTCTGTTTGGACAGTTGTAATTGGCCCTGTGCTGATTACATGCACCCTCCCAAAAAAATAATACAAAACCTCTCTAGTAGGGATAGAACGATTATCGGTGGCCGATAATGCACTTTCCCCGATATATCGGTATCAGCCCTGGAACTGGCCAATATTTTTGTGACGTCATTCTGCCTTCTTAGGCCGCCTCCCTCGCCTTGGACAGCATTGTCTGGAGTCGGGACTAGTCTCGCGGGAGCGTATCACAGCCATACACCCACCAATAGCAGCCCGGTACCAGCCAGCCACCCACATCCACAGGCCCTGTACTAGCGAGCCAGCCACAGGCACTGTACCAGCCAGCCACCCACAGGCCCTGTACCAGCCAGCCACCCACCACAGGGTGCCAGACAGACAGCCACCCACAGACAGGGTGCCAGACACCCACAGGCCCTGTGCCAGCCAGCCACAGGCACTGTACCAGCCAGCCACCCACCCACCCACCACAGAGTGCCAGGCAGGCAGCCACCCATCACAGGGTGCCAGACAGGCAGCCACCCACCACAGGGTGCCAGCAAGCAAGCCACCCACCACAGGGTGCCAGCAAGCCAGCCACCCACCACAGCTTGCCAGCAAGCCAACCATCCACCACAGGGTGCCAGACAGCCAGCCACCCACCACAGGGTGTCAGACAGCCAGCCATTAAGGATTAAACAAAAATTAACATGTTCAGTACCAGATTTGTGTCAAAAATTGTCTTTATTTTTCAAAACTTTAAATGTACAAAATATCGGCCCATATCGGCCAATACCGATACGTTGTGACCAAAATATCAGTATTGGTATCGGCCCTGAAAAAAACATATCGGTGCAGAGTGCCTCCTAGGGCTCTGTTCTATCAGCAGATGGATTGGAGACAGTACAAAAAGTGGAGGATCAGAGGAGACAGGATCAAACCGCCTTTTTACACAATGCGGAGGATTCACCCCTTCGGTTCCACATTGAGTATACCCAGCTTGCTTTACTGCATATACAGATTGATTTTACTGTTGTGGGTTTAGTAACACTTTAACTACAAAAAATGAATATACATTTATAATATAATCTCAATTTTGTTGCCAAAAGTGATCTGGTACCTAACATAATAACCTTTCTTTTCTATGCAGTTATGTGATGATGATGCCCTTTAAGCGTCAAGCCTTGGTAGAATTTGAAAATACAGAGTTTTCTAAGAAATGTGTTACATTTGCTACCTCTGAGCCTGTGTATATAGCAGGACAGCAAGCCTTCTTCAATTATTCCACAAGCAAGCGAATCACAAGGCCAGCAAACACTGAAGATCCTTCTGGAGGAAATAAAGTTCTTCTACTATCAATTCAAAATCCCTTATATCCAATCACCGTTGTAAGTCTTCTCTCATGCATGGATTAGGCTCAGTGTGAGAACTGGTTGCCAGTTGCTTACACTGTTAACCTTTTTTGTTATTATAATAATGAAATGCATCGCTAAGTGAACATGTGTAATCCAAAAAAATGCAATAAATACTAAAATCAAACCTAGCATCAACAGCATTCAGCAGCGCTCAATATGTATGTACATATCGTTAATCATAATAGTCCTCATAAGTGATATGCAAATAGGTCTAAAATGTTCAGTCCTCCTGATGGTTAAACAAGATTTCACAATAAACGATGGTACTCCCAGTGCTCTTAATACAGATCCAGCAAACGCCTTCACCACACCATACGTGCTCCCCTTCAGAATGGGCACTCACCAGATGACCACTGGTCATTCGCATGTAAAGCATAGGTTGCTTGTACGCTTGGTGACCTCGAGTAGGGACCCTCCTATTCTGTGGGTAATCACTGGTGTTCTCAGAGACCGGACCGTACCAAATGTAAAGATAGGATAGCAGGCACAATAGTGTAATACTGCTTTTTAAGTTTATTTCACAACACAGCATACAGCACCAAACCTCCCTAATCCCATCTGCCTACATTCAAATTTAAATGACAAGGCAATACGATCAAAAAACCGCAACCCAGGCGTTCTGGCCGGCTCACCGCTACTGATGGACCTTCCCACAGCTTCCCAGTGGTGAGTTCCGGATCCCAGCCGTGATGTCACTGGTTGCCTTGGAGACAGCGTGCCTACGTGATGACGCGTTTCGTCACAGGGACTTCCACCGAGGACCTTGGAGACAGCGTGCCTACGTGATGACGCGTTTCGTCACAGGAACTTCCACCGAGGACCTTGGAGACAGCGTGCCTATGTTCTGAGACGTGTTTCATCACAGGGACTTCCACCGAGGTCTTTGGAGACAGCATGCCTATGGAATGACACGTTTCATCACAGGGACTTCCATCGAGGACCAAGGCAACCTGTGACGTCATGGCCGGGATTCGGAACTCGCCGCTGGGAAGCTGTGGGAAGGTCCATCAGTAGCGGTGAGCCGGCCAGAACGCCTGGGTTGCGGTTTTATGATCGTATTTGAATGTAAGCAGATGGGATTAGGGGGGTTTGGTGCTGTATGCTGTGTTGTGAAATAAACTTAAAAAGCAGTATTACACTATTGTGCCTCCTATCCTATCTTTACATTTGGTACGGTCCGGTCTCTTAGAACACCAGACAACAGTGATTAACCACAGAATAGTAGGGTCCCTACTTAAGGTCACCAAGGGTACAAGCAACCTATGCTTAAATGCGAATGACAAGTGGTCATCTGGTGAGTGCCCATTCTGAAGGGGAGCACGTATGGTGTGGGGAAGGCGTTTGCTGGATCTGTATTAAGAGCACTGGGAGTACCATCGTTTATTGTGAAATCTTGTTTTACCATCAGGAGGACTGAACATTTTAGACCTATTTGCATATCACTTATGAGGACTATTATGATTAACGATATGTACATACATATTGAGCGCTGCTGAATGCTGTTGATGCTAGGTTTGATTTTAGTATTTATTGCATTTTTTTGGATTGTCCTATTTTTTGACAGCAGCTGATATCAGTGAACCATATGGTGTTTGTTTTTAATTATTTATGAAATATCTCTGATAGATCACAAGCGCTGGGCGAGTGTTTCAAGATTTTTGTCTGCAACCACTATACTCTTTTAAAGTGAACATGTGTGTCCTATACATTATCATTATAATATTATTTGTCTACTGTGGTTACTGGTAGATTATTAATGGAAAAGATCAGTATATAAATATTGGAGCTACAGCTGCTAACTTATTTCTATTATTGCGTGATCAAGGGCTGTCTTCCTAATTCCCAACTTTAACCTGTATTTTGTCATTGACCTGAAAGATATTAGTTTAGGTGGCCCAACACATTATTGGTTGAATGCTTGTTCTGGTCAGTTATTCACTACATACTGCAGCCAAGATCAGCATGACTCCCCCATTGCATGCATCTTTGAAACAGGTCTGCAATTCACATAAGCACCTCTAACATTACTGTATCATTGAGGACTGTTTGGTGTTTTTTTTTCCCCTAAAATGCTGCTCTGGGCCTGAAGCCCATTGTATTATTGTTTAGTAGTAAATTGGAATTGCATTTAACCCCAAGACAACCAGTAAATACACAAATCAGATACATGTACAGTACCTTAGAGTGGTTTACCTGCCGATAATTTGTAATTTTAGGATTAAGGGTTCTATTACATAGGTGGTTAAAGCAGGCGGTTGAGCCTTATTTCTACTGCTCACGTCCAAAGGAACTTGGTGGCACTCAAGTGAGTACACATGGCTGTGATGCTTCGCATTGCAGTGTAGCAAATTTTAACTTGGCAGAGTATAGCAAGTGGTGCATACTTGCCAAACTCACCCATTGAAGTCGAAGGGACCGTGACACTTTTCAGAGGGGCAGTAGGAACTGCCACTTTTGTGTGAACCTAGCCTTAAGACCCGTACACAAGGGCCAAATGTTGAGAGACATTGGCTGGTTTAATAAAAACCAGCCGGCATTCGGCCGGTGTGTATGCCAGCCGGTCCGACAGAAACTGGGTGTGCTTACTTACTTTTTTTTTTTCGTTCAACCCACTGGTCAACTTTACCACTTGCTCATTATTATGTGGCGCCTGTCAGGTTTTGAAATGTAACAAAGGTATATAAATGACTATTAATGAAAAGCATTAAAAATCCTTTGTCAAGTTAAACAGTTCACATATACTGTGTATTTAAACTGTGTATTTTACAGTTTCTCTGGATTCCCACTTTAATCTTCACCATTTTATTGGTTAGTGTATATTTTGACATGACTTAAAGAGGAGCTCTAGCCTCGCCCTAAGGAATTGCCGACTTTTAATATAAGGACACTTACCTGCCCAGGGATCCAGCGCTGTCCTACCCTGAGCCGATTCTTCAATAGGCTTCGGGTCCAGGCACCGGTATCTTAACTTGCCAGCTTCCTACTGCCCATGTGCAAGCCATACTATGCTTTGTGAATGGTCACGCAGTCTTCTGAGACCTGTGATGTATCCAAGAACGCTGAGGGGGAAGGAGGGGGGAGCTGAAGTACCGACCCAAGGTTACAAAAAATACACAATAATTTTTCTTACCTGCCAATCTTTTCATCCAATGGTTATTTAAAGTAGAACATTTTTTCATTTTGTATAGAGTATGGGAGGATCAATACCCTTTTTGTTTAGTTTTTTTTTTTTTTTCTTATGGTGGGGATTTCTTTTCAGTTCCTGTTCTGTATCTACAATAGGAAATTAGAGGATATCCCTCCAAAGTGAAGGAAATCCATGGTAGTCACCAGAACTAGTGTTCCAGTTAGAAGATTTCTCCTGTATTCCTGTTCTGTTCACTACTTAGAATTTGGGATTTTCTTTCACTTTTGGCGCTAGCACCAGGACAAAGAAAGGGTGGATCTCCCTAACAAGGACACAGACCACAATAAAAACCTGACAGGTTTTCTAATCCCTCTCCATTCTATCTAAAACTAAAACATAGTTTTACCTTCAGTTATTATGTTTATTAATAAAAGAAAAATGTACACATTGCAATGCATTTATTAAAGGTATTGTTTTCACAACTATAAAATATTCTTCTTCCTTATTCCTTTCCTATAGGATGTCTTGTATTCAGTCTGCAACCCAGTAGGAAAAGTGGAGCGCATTGTAATTTTTAAGAGAAATGGGATTCAAGCCATGGTGGAATATCCTTTTTATTTTTATTTTTTTCTTCGCTATTTATTTTTTAATGTTTAGAAAGGGTAAAATAAAGAATATAAACAAGGTTTGTTTCATAGAGATTTCATTGGTATAAGTTTTTAGAACTGGTTGGAAAAACCGCTTTCTATTTCTTTCATTGAGGCACACAAAATTCAGACAGAAAAAGAAAACCTGACCAGGCTGGCATAACCCCTCACATTTTTAGCATGTATCGTTTTTTTGCTATTGTCCTAGGCGGATGGACACCTTTTTTCTGTTTGTTGTAAGAAGTTTTTAACCATTTTGTTCTGGCTATTTGTCCTGTCTTTCAAGATTATTTTCTTTATCATAAATTACAGCACTTAGGAGGTATTGAGAAATGTAGGGTTATGCTGCCATCTTCAGGAGTTTGGACACAGACAAAATTGTTGGGGCAGTCCTGCACAACCCCTCTCATCCTAGCATGCCTTCAGTTTTTGCAAGTGTTCTTAGGAACTTTCCAGATCGGCTTATTTTCCACATTGCCTCCGTACCCGGACCCCGCAGTGAAGAGGAAGCAGATTTGGCCTGTAAGTGCCTTAGTGCATTGGATACTGTGTTAGGTAACCAATTCTTAGTACCGTCAGTGCAACATGGGTGGCAACCACACAGCACTATACAGGTCCAGGGATGTGGTTCACACTTTGGTGGTGCCCTGTCCCTAAAGACTCCTGTGGGAGTTTGACATCCAGAAGGGTAATTTTTCGAAAACCTACTTTCTTTCATTCATTGACAGACCCAGCTCCTGATCTTCTTAACTATTGGGTTATACTGCCCCCTACAGGAGTAGGACACAAGGCAGGAAAAAAGTCTGACTACACCTATCGGCAATCCCAGGGGGTATACTCCCTCTCTCTGTTGTAGGTACTCAGTTTTTTGCTGCCTAGTCAGGACTAAGGACCTAGTTCCTTACTGGGATCTCTGGTCCTCGCATTTTTTTTCTTTTGAGATCTACAATCAAATGCCGGAATGGTGCCATGGGCTGGATAATCTAGATCCAGTGGTCACACCAGTCTGGCCAACGAGCACGCGCAGACCTCAGCTCCACGCTAGGCTGCAACTTAGCGCCACCGGATGGGGGCTGGCCTGCGAGTTAAACGCCTTGCGAGGTCGCATGTGACTGGGTCTCGGCCCGAGTCGCAGCGTTTCTGCTGGCCGACAGCCCCCACATTTCGATGGAGAGGAGGTTCTGTATGGAGCGGTGCCCGCCTGGTTCCTGGTATGGTAAGTAACTGTCCCCCCTCTCCCCCTGGAGGGTTTTGGGGTGGACGAGGGCACCTCCATGGGATGGTCGGACCCCTGGGTTCCCCTCCTTCCCGTTAGGCATCCCCCTTATCCGTATGGTGGTCCCTGTGGGTCATCTTGCCCCCCCTCTTTTACTGATGCTGGGAATGTGGGGTGGCCTGGTCCACTGCCTAGGGTGGGGGCAGAGTGCTCTCCTGGCGATGGGGGCAGAGGGGGTGCGCCGGTTGGGACCAGACGATTGGGGGGGGGGCTGTACCTGGTGGGGGCTCCTGCCAGGGCCTTCCATTACTGCCTGTGCCGTTTTTTTGAGGCCTAGGGATCCCTCCTGGGATCCTAGGTGCCGAATGGGGCCGCCATTTTCTTGTAGCCTGTGTACTCAATGCAGAGCGGCCATGTTTGTGTAGTTCAGCGGCCATTTTTCGATGGTTTGCCATTGAATATAGCAGCGGTCATGAAAGTGGATCCCTCTGGGTGGCGATGTCACGGAACCATGAACCAGACGTACAACAACAGATAAGTGAAAATAAGAAAGCTTTATTGAAAAACAAGCTATAAAGCAAAAGTCCAAACGGATGGCGAAACCGATGCAGAGTCTTTGCGAAGCCAGGGGTGAGGAACCAGCAGGGTAGTCAGACGAAGCCAGGATCAGGAACCAGCAGGGTAGTCAGACAAAGCCAGGATCAGGTACCAGCAGGGTAGTCAGACGAAGCCAGGAACAGGAACCAGAAGTAGCAGCAGTCTTAGTAGCATGTGAACACAGGAGGACCAAGCAGGGAACTGAAGCCACAGACCTCCTATATATATGAGCTAGGTATCCAGCTCCTCCCAGTGGGAAGGAGGAGCCGCAGGGGGGGAGGCTACAAGAAACCCAGAAACCAAGATGGCCGCCAGCACATGTCAAACGAAGGAGAACAGCAAGAAGGTAAGACCATGACAGTACCTCCCCCTCAAGGGCCCCTCCTCCGCGGAGTAAAGAACGGTTTCTGAGGGAAGCGTGCGTGGAAGGCTCGGAGCAAGGCAGGAGCATGGACATCTGCGGAGGGAACCCAGGAACGCTCCTCTGGACCATAACCACGCCAATGAACCAAAAACTGCACCCGACCGCGGACCAGGCGTGAGTCCAGGATATTGCTCACCTCATACTCCTCACGATTGCCCACTCGGACCGGACGAGGCCGAGGAACCGAGGAAGTGAAACGATTACACACCAGAGGCTTCAACAGGGAGACATGAAACACGTTGGAGATCCGCATGCCAGGAGGAAGCGCAAGGGCATAGGCTACCGGGTTTACCCTGCGAAGCACTCGGAAGGGACCAACAAAGCGAGGCGCCAGCTTGGGAGTGGGCACTCGAAGGTTGAGGTTGCGGGTGGACAACCATACACGGTCTCCGGCCTGGTAGGAAGGAGCAGGCGCTCGTCTGCGATCAGCCTGGAGTCTCTGGCGCTGCGCAGAGACCTCAAGGGACCTCTGGATCTGTACCCAAGAAGCACGTAGGACGGAAAGGTGATCCTCCACAGCCGGAATATCCTGGGGAGAGAATACCTCCGGTAACACGGCAGGTTGGAACCCATAGTTGGCCATGAAGGGAGACGTCCCAGAGGAAGAGTTCACCGCCGTGTTCCTGGCAAACTCAGCCCAAGGCAGGAGGTCAACCCAATTGTCTTGGTGATCGGAGACATAGCAACGAAGGAATTGCTCCAAGGCCTGATTGGAACGTTCTGCGGCCCCATTGGACTGAGGGTGGTAGGCCGAGGAGAAGGAGAGATGAATCCCCAACTGGGAGCAAAAGGCGCGCCAGAACCTGGACACAAACTGACTCCCCCGATCCGACACAATCTCCTTGGGCAAACCGTGCAACCGGAAGACCTCCCTGGCAAAAATCGTGGCCAACTCCTGTGCAGAGGGTAACTTCTTGAGAGGAACACAGTGACACATTTTGGAAAACCGATCCACAATCATGAGAATGACCGTATGGCCTCGGGATGCAGGGAGGTCCACAATGAAATCCATCCCCAGGTGTGACCATGGGCGCTCCCCGGTGGCTAAGGGTTGCAGAAGGCCCAACGGAAGGTGCCGAGGGGACTTACTCTGGGCACAAACGGAGCATGCCGCTACATATGCGGCGATGTCGGAACGTAGGGAAGGCCACCAGAACAGACGTGAAACAGCCCAGGACAGCTGATTCTTTCCAGGATTCCCCGCGGTCTTGGAGTTATGGTAGGTTCGCAACAACCGAGTGCGCAACTCCTCAGGCACAAAACATCTGCCGTTGGGTCTCCCAGAGGGAGCACCAGATTGAGCCGCCAAAATCTGCTCACCCAGGGGAGAGGTCAGGCTGGTGCGAATGGCAGCCAGGATCTGATTCGGAGGTATGACCGAAGTCGGAATCGACTCCTCCCTGGACAGGTCGGAGTACTGCCGTGATAAGGCATCAGCCCTGATGTTCTTGGAACCGGGTAGGTAGGAGACCACGTAATTAAAACGTGACAAGAACAGAGCCCATCTGGCCTGACGTGGTGTCAATCTCTTGGCCTCAGAGAGGTAGGTCAGATTTTTGTGGTCCGTCAGGATGAGGACCGGAACCACCGAACCCTCGAGCAAGTGCCTCCATTCTTTAAGAGCCTGCACGATGGCCAATAACTCCCTGTCACCAATCTGGTAGTTGCACTCCGCGGAAGACAGTTTCCGGGAGTAAAACCCACAAGGAAGCAGAGGACCCTCTGGTGTTCTACGCTGAGACAGAAGGGCGCCTACTCCCGTCTCAGACGCGTCCACCTCGAGGACAAAGGGCAACCCAGGGTTGGGATGCGACAGAATCGGAGCCGACACAAAGGCGGACTTTAGAGCCTCAAAAGCTCGGATGGCCTCGGGCGGCCAGACCTGGGAATTACTGCCCTTCCTGGTCAGATCCGTGAGAGGCTTGGCTAGCATGGAAAAGTCCCTGATGAACTTCCGATAATAATTGGCGAAGCCCAAAAAGCGCTGCAGGGAGCGAAGACCACTGGGCTGGGGCCACTGTAAGACAGCCGAAACCTTCTCAGGATCCATGGAGAACCCCTCAGCGGAAATGATGTAACCTAAGAAGGTTACCTGGGATCGGTGAAATTCGCATTTCTCAAGCTTACCGAACAGCTTGTTCTCTCGTAACCGTTGCAACACTCGTTTGACATCCAGAATGTGGGTCTCCATGGACTCAGAATATACCAAGATGTCATCCAGGTAGACCACCACACACTGCTGCAACAGGTCACGGAAAACATCGTTGATGAATTCCTGAAAGACTGCGGGCGCATTGCACAGCCCAAAGGGCATAACCAAGGATTCATAATGACCGGTCCTGGTGTTAAACGCGGTCTTCCACTCATCGCCCGCCTTGATCCTTACGAGGTTATATGCCGCCCTCAGGTCGAGTTTGGTAAAGACCGTGGCCCCTTTAAGGCGATCGAACAGCTCGGAAATCAAGGGTATCGGGTAAGCGTTCTTGATCGTGATGCGATTGAGACCCCTGTAATCGATGCAAGGCCTCAACTCACCGCCCTTCTTTTTCACAAAGAAAAATCCAGCCCCTGCCGGGGACGAGGATTTGCGAATGTGTCCACGTGAAAGGGCCTCCCTCACGTACTCCTCCATGGCCTCATTCTCCGCTACCGACAGTGGGTAGACTTTGCCACGAGGAGGAACGGCACCAGATTGTAACTCGATGGCACAATCGTATGGGCGGTGCGGAGGTAGGGCAACCGCGCGCACCTTATCGAATACATCCCGGTACTCCTCGTATTCAGGGGGCAACAGAGAGTCCGAGGAAGTACAAAGCAACTTGACAGGCCCATGGATGCAACTAGCCCCACACTGCGGTGACCACGAGAGGATCTCGGCCGATCTCCAATCGAAAATCGGATTATGCTTCTGGAGCCAGGGGTACCCCAAGACCACCGAGTAGTGTGGAGACGAAATAACCTGGAAGCAGACCGACTCTCTGTGGACGGCACCAATGGCTAACCCCACTGGAAGGGTCTCATGAGTCACGTGTGGCGGCAGAAGGGGTCTGCCGTCTATCGCCTCAAGAGCCAGAGGAGAACCTCGAGCCTGCAGAGGAATGGAATTGGCGGCAGCGAACACACTATCAATGAACAAACCACCAGCACCAGAGTCCACCAACGCCTGGGTCGTCACCGAGCCCCCGACCCAGGAAAGGACAACAGTGATCAGTGGTTTGTCAACACGGGAAACCGGGGACGAGGAGACTCCACCCAAGATCTGCCCCCGACAGGATCTCAGGTGCGAGCGTTTCCCTGGACGGTTCGGACATGCCAACCGAAAATGCCCACCGAGACCACAGTACATGCATCGGCCCTCGCGTCTCCGGAGTACCCTCTCCCCCTCGGACAGGCGAGCAAACCCCAGCTGCATGGGTTCACCCCCAGACAAGTCATCCCCAGGAGGCGTGGGAGGAGAGGGAGGCACGGGTGGGACAACAAAGGTAGGCGCCAATCTGTTAGGAGGCCTCCGCATACTCTCCTTAAAGGAAGGTCTCTCCCTGAGTCTGGTGTCAATCAAAATCAGGAAAGAAATAAGAGACTCGAGCTCCACTGGTAGGTCCTTAGCTGCAACCTCATCCTTCAAGGCATCCGAGAGACCATGAGAGAAAGCAGCGACCAGAGCCTCATTATTCCAGCCCACCTCTGCTGCCAGGGTACGAAACTCAATGGCGTATTCAGCTACGGATCGTGAACCCTGTCTGATGGACATAAGGAGCTTCGCAGCAGAGGCAGCACGAGCCGGCACATCGAATACCTTCCGAAGAGAAGCAACAAAACCGGAAAACTCGGCAACCACCGGATTGTTGTTCTCCCATAAAGGGCTGGCCCAGGCCAAGGCCTTGTCCGAGAGCAGCAAGATTAAGAAGCCCACCTTTGATCTCTCAGTAGGAAAGGCATGTGGCAGCAACTCGAAATAAATGCCCACCTGGTTAAGGAAACCTCGGCACTGAGTTGGCTCTCCCCCAAAGCGCTGTGGAAGGGGGGCAGAACCGGACATACCCCGAAACACCGCAGGCGCAACAACAGGTGTCGGGGTAGACTCTGGCGCAACAACCGGAGCGGCAGTAGGAGCGGACCCAGGAGCGGACCCAGGAGCGACAACCGAACCATCGGCAACGGGAGCGAAATGAACCGTGCGTTCAAGCAGGGTTTGCAACGCCACGGCGAACTGACCCAACAGGTGATCCTGCTGATCAAGTCTGGCAACCAGCGTGGGTAGTGAGGATGGCCCTGCACCGTCAGAATTCGTGGCCTGTGGTACCGTGCGTTCAAGCAGGGTTTGCAACGCCACGGCGAACCGACCCAACAGGTGATCCTGCTGATCAAGTCTGGCAACCAGCGTGGGTAGCGAGGATGGCCCTGTACCGTCAGAATTCATGGCTTGGTCCTAATGTCGCGGAACCATGAACCAGACGTACAACAACAGATAAGTGAAAATAAGAAAGCTTTATTGAAAAACAAGCTATAAAGCAAAAGTCCAAACGGATGGCGAAACCGATGCAGAGTCTTTGCGAAGCCAGGGGTGAGGAACCAGCAGGGTAGTCAGACGAAGCCAGGATCAGGAACCAGCAGGGTAGTCAGACGAAGCCAGGATCAGGTACCAGCAGGGTAGTCAGACGAAGCCAGGAACAGGAACCAGAAGTAGCAGCAGTCTTAGTAGCATGTGAACACAGGAGGACCAAGCAGGGAACTGAAGCCACAGACCTCCTATATATATGAGCTAGGTATCCAGCTCCTCCCAGTGGGAAGGAGGAGCCGCAGGGGGGGAGGCTACAAGAAACCCAGAAACCAAGATGGCCGCCAGCACATGTCAAACGAAGGAGAACAGCAAGAAGGTAAGACCATGACAGGCGATTTTGGCAGTGGGAGCCCCTCCTCATCCCTTGGTGCTGACTCCTGGATCTTTTAATTTCCTGATTGCTGTTCGCGCAGTGCAGATTCTACAGGTAGCTGCGGTGCCTGGTTTCTGCAAGGTGATGAGTTTGGTGGGGTCCTCTCCCTCTCTACTGAGGATCGATTGGTGCTCTGTGGCTGGAAACCCCTGGTGACTCATGGAGGCTTTGGAGCACATCTCCCCATCTGATCCCCTCCTCTGAGGCTGCAGGACCCACTGGGTCCCATCCATTCATCGATGCACTGACGGCGGTCCTGGAGTTCTTGGTGTCCCGGGTGGAGGTGGCTTTTGGGCGACAGGCTGGCAAAAGGCGCCCCCTGCCTTCCTCTGCCACCTCTGTCTCATCAGATCCTGAATCTGATTTGGCCGCCACAAACGTGGGTCACCCTGCTGGGTATGCGACTACATTCCCTGAATCCTCAGATAGTAAGGTAGATTCCTCAACTTCTGCAACCGTGTACGAAAAGGTGCTGGTGAATGCACTGATTGTAGCTGTGCGTGAGACTTTAAAGATGGAGAACGCAGCTGAAGCTGTGGTGGAGGTGCAGGTTCCCTTTGGCATTCACAAGCCATCCATAGCAGAAAATGCGTTCCCTTTCCCCTTCTGTTTTAAAAGAATTGTCACTAAATAGTAGGGATGACCAAAGCGCACCCTTGGGGTCCCTAAGCGATTTTGCTAGGCAATACCCCTGTAAGGAGTCCCTTCTTAAGAAGTGGACTGTTCCACCGGTGGTGGACCCTCCAGTTTCCAGATTAAAAAAGGCAGCCATGATTCCGGTTGAAGAGTCCCCGACATTTATCCTGCTAACAAAAAGGTGGAGGCTGTGACCCGCAATATGTCCATCCTGGCTGGTTCGGTAAGATATTCACCATTGGCTGGGCTAGGCTTTTGCGCCATGACCTGGAGGGGGGAGTAGCTCCCGCCTGCTTTTGCTAAGCTGGCGGACCATCTGGTCCAGGGGCTGCAGTTTATCTGTGATGTCTCTTTTGATGCGGCTCCCCTAGTGGCTGGGCTCTGTTTCAGCAGTAGTCCTTCAGCGTGTCTTTTGACTCAAATGCTGGTTTGCAGACCAGACTTCTAAAAAGACCTTGACTGATCTTCCCTTTCAAGAGGATCGCCTGTTTGATGCTACCCTGGGTGACATCATTAAAAGGTCTCAAAGGGGGAAGAGTACCTTTCTTCCACAGGCTACTAAGGGCAAGGACCCTCATCGTAGACGTGGGCTCTTCTTCTTGCCTCATGAGAAGTTTTTTCGTCCCTCAGAGTCAACTGACAAGGGGTCGGAGCCCTTCAGAGCCTCCTCTGGTGGATCCAAACGAACTTGGTCTGGCAAGTCAAGAGCGGGCTTCTCCAGACCCACGGACAAAGCCCCTTCAGCATGAAGGTGCGCCCTCACCCGTATCTGGGGTGGGGGGGTGTCTTCGCTGGTTCCCAGGACCCGTGGACCCCCCTGGTACAAGTCAGGTGGGTCCACGAGATCATTCGGTCCGGCTACAAGATCTAGTTTTGTTCTTACCCTCTGGTAAGGTTCTTCCTTCTAACGTGCGACTGTCTGCCTACAGGCTCTTTTTGGGGCAGTGCAAGACCTTTTACCTTAAAGGGTGATGGCCCTGGTTCTGGCCAAATGGGACAAGAATCTGCAGTCACTGGACAATCAGATCCGGCTGAGCCAGGGAATAAGAGTTCCTGATATGGTGGTATCCATCCCTTGTATTAGACAGCGGTCACAACAGATGCCAGCCTGACCAGCTGGGGAGGTGTCCTTTGCAGAAATTTCTGCTCTGGGTTGTCCGGACACTGGAAGAGTCCAAACTACCGATCAATGTCTTGGTACCCTGAGCGATTAGACTGTGCCTTGAACATTGGACAGATCGTAGTCACGGGATGTCCAGTGCACATTCAGTGGGACAATTCCACACACTGTGGCTTATATCAATCAACAGGGGGACCAGGCGGCTCTGGAGGTAGCCAGCATTCTAAGGTGGGCAGAATGGTTCGTTCCAGCCCTCTCCGCCATACACATTCCTGGGGTGGAAAACTGGCAGGTGGATTATCTCAGTTGGCAGGCGTTGGACCAAGGGTAGTGGTCCCTTCATCCGAAGGTGTTTCATCATTTGTCTCCGGTAGGGCATCCCTGAGGTGGATCTGTTGGCGTCCCGGCTCAACAGAAAGGTGCAGATGTTTGTGGCTCGGTCACGGGATCCTCTGGCGGATGTCACAGATGCGCTGGTGGCCTTGTGGGGTCAGTATCGTGTGATTTACGCCTTTCCCTCCTCTCAAGCTGCTGGCAAGACTTCCACGCAGGATTGAGGAAGAAGGGATTCCGGTCATCTTAGTGGCCCCGGGCTAGCCTCGCGGGGCTTGGTACGCTCATCTGGTTCGGCTGGTCGCCGATGTTCCTTGGAAGCTTACTCTCAGGGAGGATCTGCTGTCCCAATGACCAATCTTCCATCCTGCTTTACAGTCGCTGGCTTTGACGGCTTGGCTATTGAACGCCAGGAGATGATGGATAGAGGTTTGTCCGAGCCGGTGATTCCAACGCTGTTAAAAGCTAGGAAATCTATTTCTAGGAAGATCTACCATCATATGTGGAAGACATACATTGGGTGGTGTGAGTCTCTTGGGGTTCATCCTCGCTCTTTTTTCCGTGGCTCGGATCTTGACCTTCCTTCAACAGGGGGATGAGCAGAAACTGGCCTTGAGTACTATCAAAGGGCAGGTGTCGGCCTTAGCAGTGTTTTTTCAATGGCCCTTGGCCACATACTCCTTGGTTCGTACTTTTCTTCAAGGAGTTAGGCACTTGACCCCTCCAGTGCGGTCTCTGTTGCCACCTTGGGATCTCAGTTTGGTGCTCTCAGTCCTCCAGAAGCCTCCTTTTGAGAATCTTCGAGAGATTCCCCTACTTACGCTGTCCTAGAAGGTGGCCTTTTTGGGGGCTTTCACCTCTGCGCACAGGGTGTCGGAATTGGCGGCGTTACCCTGTTGTTCACCTTACTTGGTGGTTCACAGTGATAAGGTGGTGGTTCGCCCCTGTTCATCGTTCCTTCCTCAGGTTGTCTCTGATTTTCATTTGAATGAAGACATTGTGTTGCCTTCCCTGTGTCCCAGGCCAAAACATCCGAAGGAAATTGCTTTGCATGCCTTGGATGTGGTCCAGGTGATTAGGGTGTAATTGGCAGCTACAGAGTATTTTAGGAAATCATACTCCCTATTTGTGCTTACGGATGGGCCTTAGAAAGGGTTTTCCGCTTCCCCTGCGACCATTTCTGGATGGATCGGATAGATGGTGATTCAGGCCTATTCCATCAAGGGTCAGGTTCCTCCTTTCCCTATCAAGGCACACTCTACTCGGGCGCTCAGTGCCTCCTGGGCCTTCCATTATCAGGCATCAATGATGCAGGTTTGCAAGGAGGCCACCTGGTCGTCGGCGCACACTTTCACAAAGTTCTATTAAGTGGATGTGTTGGCATCTGTGGATGTGTTGGCATCTGTGGATGCTTCCTTTGGCCGCAAGGTTTAGCAGGCTGCTGTTTAGAGGACCTGGTCCTCTTTGAGGGTGTATTTGTTTTTTTTCAGGTGAGCTCCAGTTGTTTTGGTTGAGCTCCTGTTTACCTGGTTGGCTTTAGTTAGCCTTGGGAAATTGTTTTTCACTGTTCCCACCCCTCATGTTTAACACTGCTTTGGGACGTCCCAATGGTTTAGATGATCAGGAGCTGTGCCCGTCAATGAATGAAAGAGAAAATGTGATTTTTGACTTACCGTAAAATCTATTTCTCTGATGTTCATTGACGGACACGGCACCCACCCCTCTGTGGAGTTGTCATTTTTCTGACACCTACAGCAAAGAGAGGGAGTACACCCCCTGGGACTGCCCATAGGCATACCCAGACTTGTTTTCTGCCTAGTGCCCTACTCCTGTAGGGGGCAGTATAACCCAATGGTTAAGAAGATCAGGAGCCATGTCAGTCAATGAACATCAGAGAAATGGATTTTACAGTGAGTCAAAAATCCCATAATCCAATATGCAGCTGCGAGTGTACACAGCAGTAAATCTGGGCATCTGGCCTTCATTTCGGGGGGGCAGACAGGATGCATGCCTTGCTGCACTCTTGGAGGTTTGTACAGCTCACTGGTTGTGACACTTGGATTGCAGTTGAGGTGGGTGGAACACAGTACCATTTTTTAATTTGGTACATTTTCCGTACTCCCAGGCAGGTCGTCCTATTATATCTGCACAGCCCTTCGTATGGGACTTCCTTCTGCACATTTTTCAGGACACATGCAGCTGTATCCACACCTTGCCAGCTCCACGGCTGCAGTACACTGTGATCCTTAGACATTTCTGGGCTCCTTCTGCCCCTGGTGCAGAATCATTGGCACCCCCCCCCCTTCCCCCTCTGCGGGTGCTGTGAGTGGTCCTTTTGGAATCCTTCTCCGGCATATTACAAAGGATCACAGGTACAAAGCCATCAGTACTATGGGTCTGCACAGCTTGCGATCCAGATACAGTACTGGGTGGTTTGCAGTGCACTTCCTAAGAAACCTGAACCTGACATTTCAGATCTTGGTCTGAATTATAGCCCTCACCTGCTTCTTCCTTAACCCCTTTTGGGGCAGATCCCTCCTCTGTCATGTATAGGGAGGAGTTTAATGCTGTTATGGCTAGTTTTTGGGAACATTTTCAGCCATGATTACTCACTTTGCAACACAATGGCTGCAAACGGGTTTCCTTGCTCTCCAGAATCATCTGTTTCTGAATTTCCTGCTGTGGCTGGGAATGCAGAGGTGGGTGCCTTCTCCTTGGTAGATGGTTTGATACTTGAGGAATCTGTCTACTTGGATACGCCTACAACTAAGAGGCTCCGTAGCTAAGCTCACTGATGCAGTTCGCATACGTCTAGACCTGAAACAAACAGGTCAGTTGTACTTAAGTTTTCTCGTCTGTGGTCTCCTAAAAGCCCGCAGCTAAAAGTAATTTTCTTGTACAATCATTTTTACACCCTTTTTTAAAATGGTGATTGGCCTAACCCATCTAAGGTTTTTACTCCTCCCAAGCAATTTGCACGAAAATGCCCTATGGAGGATGAGGAACTACACTGCATCTGAGCACTACAAAACGAAAACACTATTTTTAATTCATTTTTAATATTTAAAGCAAACTCGCCCATCTATGAGTTCTTTTGCTGAGAAATCATTTTGAGAAACACCCCCTAGCATTTCTGGCCATTGCCTTCTTGAGTAAGGACAGATGATTATGTAGCACTTACTTCCTGGAATCCATCTGCTTTTGGCTTACAGGCACAAGGGTGTGCTCAGCTGAGAAAACCCCTCCTGAAGATTCCTGGGATGTATGACATCATTTGCCTAGACCTGAAAACCAGGAAATAACTGAAGAAATGTTAAAACAAGTAAATATGAGTAAATATGATATACTCCTATCTATTTACTAATGCTAGTAGCATGGAGTAAAAATAGTCAATGGGATTGAGAGAATGAAGTTCTGCTTTAACTGTCCTAGTTAGGGATGTACCAGCATTTAAGACTAGATGCCTTTTGAGGTGGGGATGCCTATCTCGTACTATCCTGCACGTTTACAATTAACAGGGGGGAAAGAATTTTGCCCAAGCAAAATCTCAATCTGGGAAAATCTTTGTCTTGGTTTCTGGAAATAATTCCTTTAGTTACCCAAAGTTTTTCAAGGCAAAACCTTGATCTAAATCCCCCAAGCCTGCAACTAAGTCCTCCTCACCAAGAAGGTATGCCCCCACAAGCGTAATTTCCTTTGCGTACACCTGGACCTGGGACAGGTGGTTGGATCCAGAAAGTTGTCGCAAAATAATACAGATTAGAGTTTCTTCCCTTTCAATGCCACGTTTCAGGTTGTGAAACCTGTCAGCTTCCCTACTTTCTAGTTATTTTATGTGTAGGAAGGGGTTACCAATGTTCTGGGATGGGTTTTAAATGTATGGTTATTAATTGCACCTATTTGACTGAATGCCAGGTTCCTTAACACCAGTGAACATTTGACACAGTGCAAAGTGCCCAGAAGGCCAAAGCTGCATTAAATGGCGCAGATATTTATGCTGGATGCTGCACACTAAAAATAGAATATGCCAGGGTAAGTTTTACTCTTGTTGCATGTATTTTTGTTTTTTTCGTCTGCTATAATATTGATTGTCTCTTTCATTGTGTGCAGCCTACACGTCTCAATGTTATTCGGAATGATAACGATAGCTGGGATTACAGCAAACCCTACTTGAACAGGCGAGGTAGGAATTTCAAATCAATGGTTCCTATGCAAACATGAGAAATTACATTCAGTCTTTTATGGTGTATGGCAAAATCCTGATTAGGGTTCTGGTTAGATGCTGTCCAGGGTATTGTTTAAAAGGCTGTCTGTGATAGCTTGCAGTTTTCTACTTTTCTCTCCATGCAGCCTCTTTTTCCCTGTTGTCCCTTTTCACTTTATCGCTATCACGCTTTGATGAGGGGGAGGGATGCATTTCCAAACCATAAACTTGCACGCTGCTTTTCAACGGACGAGACTTTGTTCCTACGCGTTAAAGCTGGACAAGGCATTCAGAAGTCCAGAGGAGGACGTCTCAGCAGGCTGACTCTACACCTCTTCATGCATCACTGAGACAACTGCAAACAGCTCTCCGAAATACCATCCTAAAATCAGACTTGCAACTCACCTTGACTGCATTCTGCATGCATCCTTACCACCAGCACAGGCTCTCAGTGGAGGACATTTGAAAATCTTTTATTTGCTTGGATTCAAGCTGTCACCGGGATGTATTCTGACTTATCTCCAGTAAAGAGGTTGCAAATCAGTCTTTTAAGAGGACTGTTGAGCATGTCCAAAGCTTAATACATTGACTTTTGAGCTACTATATCCACGTATTATGGACCATCGATCAATGTAGTTTAGCAAAAGTTTATACAAGTTGGGTAACTGTTTTACCAGTGTACTTTAAATAATCAACAACAAAATTAACTGCAGTGATTTGTCCACATTTATTAAGATGAGGGAGTGTATTATCCAACTGTGTGAAGAACAGTTTTAGAGGAGCTTACATCTTTTCAAATGTGATACATTAAAAAAATGTATTATAGCATTTGTGTAGTATTTAGGATGTGTATGACATTTGGATAATTTTCTTTTTATTTACTAAATGAATCAAAACTGAAAAATACAAACTATTAGGATGTTCTATAGCACTTATGGGGCATGACCTTCCCTTTTAAAACAGTGTTTCTCTTTCGTTCATTGACAAGTACAGCTCCTTAGAATTCTTAACAATTTGGTTATACTGCCCCCTACAGGAGTAGGACACTAGCCAGAAAAAAGAACTTAACTAAGGCTATGGGCAGTCCCAGGGGGTATACTCCCCCTCTCTCCTATAGGTACTCAGTTTTTTTGTGCTTAGTCAGGAGTAAGTGTCTAGTTCCCTACCGGGATCTCTGGTCCTGACATTTTTTTCCTTTTTTTAAATGGCTTTTTTTCCCCTGATTTTTTTTTCTTCTTTTTTTTTCCCTGCGAGATCTACAATCAACTGCCCGACTAGGCAAGGGGGTGGATAATCTAAATCCAGGGGTCACCTCAGTCTGGCCAGCGAGTGCCGTGTAGACCAGAGCTCCACGCTGGGTTGGCCGCGACTGGCCGCATCCTGGACCAGGATGGCCAGCGAGTTAACGTCTCATGGGGACACATATGACTGGGCGCTGATAGTCCGCGTCAGTGTTACACGCATGCTGGACTGGTAAGTAGAAGGCCCCTTCCCTCCTTCTCAGATGGTAACTGGGATGCGGGTACTCCTTGGGGTGGCTGGTCCCTCAGGCTTTGCAGCCTACTGGCCAGACGCTTCTTTCGGCAGCTCTAAAGAGGTCGTATGCCGCCCCTCCTCCGCTGCCTCGGTCTGTCCTGGTCCCTTTCAGGCGCCTGAAAATTTAGGCCGCTTGGCCGAGCCGGGCCCCTCCTTTTAGAGGGGCAGCACTGTGGGGGTGGTCCAGGTTTGTTACCAGATCCTGAATCTGGCTCTGTTGCTGCAGACGTGCCCACCCTGCGGGGTTAGTCCACATTCCCTGACCTGTCAGTGAGGATATTTCCTCCACAGCTGTAGCTGTGTTCAAGAGGCGCTGGTTGACGCAATGAATACATCCGTGCGGGTGACTTTGCAGATGGAGGGTGCAGCTGAGAAGGCTGAGTAGGTTGCCGTCACCTTTTTTTGGCACTCACTAGCCATCTCGCAAGGCAACAGTGTTTCCTTATCCTTCCTATTTTGACAAATTTGTCTATATTAAATGGGAGCGTCCAAACCACCCCCTTGTGGTTCCTGAACGCTTTGCTGTGAGGTACCCCTTTGCAAAGTCACTACTCCAGAAGAGGACTGTTCCACCAGTGATGGACCCCCTCTGTCTCCAGGTTGGACAAGGCAACCATGATTCCGGTTGAGGAATCTCCGGCCTTTAAGGATCCGGCTGACAGGTAGGCGGAGGCTGTGGCCACAATATATTCTCTACTGCTGGCTTGGCCCTTAGGCCAGTCCTGGCCATTGCCCTGGTGTTACAAACACTGAGTGGGTTAAGCTTTTGTGCCATGACCTAGAGGGTAAGCAGGTTCCCCGCCTTGGCTGAGTTAGCAGACCAGCTTGTCCAGGGGCTGCAGTTTGTCTGCGATGCCTCTTTGGTTGCGGCTCCCCTGATTTCTAAGCTGTCTGTTTTGGCAGTGGGCTTAAGCGTGCATTTTGGCCTAAGTGTTCGTCTGCAGACCAGACTTTTAAGAAGCTCTGACTGCCTTTACTCCTTCAATGCGATCACCTGTTTGGGATTACCCTGGATGACATCATTAAGAGTCTCACAGGGGGCAAGGGTACCTTTCTTCCACAGGAAAGGAAAAAGCACCTCTTTGCAGACGTGGCCCGACTTTCTCCGCTCACAAGAAGTTTTAAGTCCTCCTCGGGAGGTTCCAAGCAGCCCTGGTCTGGCAGGCCGAGAGCGGAATTTTTTCCAGCCCCGCAGACAAGGCATCTTCAGCTTGAAGGTGTGCCCTCACCCGTGCCGGGGGTGGGGGGATGTTTTACTGGTTTCTGAGCTGTGGACCTCCTTGGTAAACAACCAGTGGGTCCACAAAGTGATACTGTCCGGTTACAAGTCGGAGTTCCGTTCTCCCTCCGGAAAGGTTCTTTCCTTCCAATGTTTGTCCCGAACTGATTGCAGGCTCTCCTTGGGGCGGTGCATGTCCTGTCGCTTCAGGTATCGGAATGGTTTCAAGACTTTTATTCAAGCCTGTTCGTGGTCCCAAAGGAGGAGGGCTAGGTTCATCAAATTCTGGACCTTTGGGCTCTGAACTGCTTTATGCGGGTACAGAAGTTCAGAATGGAGTCAATTCGCATGGTGGTGACATCCCTTCCTCAGGGAGACTTTTTGCTTCTATCGGCATCGCAGATGCTTCCCTCCACATTCCAATGTGTGCCGGACTCTAGCGCTTCCTCCATTTTGCTGTGGGAGAGGAGTTTTACCAGTCGTGGCGTTACCCTTGGCTCTCGCCTTCACTCCTCGGGTCTTCACAAAGCATTGGCCCCGGTTCGGACGTTGCCACGTCAGTGTGGGATTGTAGTACTGGGCTCCCTGGATGACCTCCTCTTGCGAGTGGAGCCCTCTGCTGTCCTGTTGGACGACGTAGGGATCACTATACATGCCCTGAAAGAGTTTGGTTGGCCTCTGAATTAACAGAGGTCTGCTCTGATTCCATCCAGAAAATTGGATTATCTGGGTCTGACTCCGGATTCAGCTTTAGACAGAGTATTCCTTCCTCTGGTATCTACCTTTTGAGGCGGTTCTGTTTGCACGGTTCCATACGAGGTCCCTTCCAAAGGAGATCCTGGTGAAATGGGATGAGTGTTCGAAGTCCCTGGACAATCCAATTCGGCTAAGCCAGGAAATCATGAGGTCCCTGGTTGGTGGATTCATTTCCAGGCTCTTCGGCAGGGCAAATTCTTTCTTCCCTTGTATTGGACAGTGGATGCCAGTCTGTTCGGGTGGGGAGGTGTCCTGGGCCTGAGCTCTGCTCAGGGTTGTTAGATGCGGGACGAGTCCAGATTACTGATCAGCACTTTGGACGATCAGGCTGTGCCTGGATCACTGAATGGATCATCTCAGGGGACTGCTGGTACAGATCCAGTTGGACAATTCCACAGGAGTGGCCTATGTCAATTACCACGGTGGAACAAAGAGTGTGTGGGCAACCCTGGAAGTACGATGCGTTCTGGCCCTCTCTGCCGTACACATTAGAAGAGTGGAAAAATGGCAGGCGGACTATCTCAGTCGGCAGGAGTTGGACCAAGGGGAATGGTCCCTTCACCCAGACATGTTTCGTCAGATATATCTTCGGTGGGGCTCCCCTGAGGTGGATAGATTGGCATCCTGACTCAACAGAAAGGTACCAAGGTTGTGGCACGGTCATGGGATCCTCTGGCGAACGCCACAGATGCTCTGGTGGCCTCGTGGGGCCAGTATCTGATTTACACTTTTTCCTCATATCAAGCTTCTGCCGCGGCTTTTACGCAGGATCAAGGTGGGAGGTTTTCTGGTCGTTCGTTCTAGGGGCCCTGGACTGGCTGGTCTTTTGTTCGCCAACCTGGTGCGATTTAGTCGCTGACGTCCCTTAGAGGCTGCTTTTTAGGAAGGATCTGCTGTCCCAAGGGTCGATCTTCCATCCTGCTTTACAGTTGCTGGCTTTAAAGCCTGGCTGTAGAAAGCCAGGTGCTGAAGGATAGAGGTTTACCTGGGTCAGTGATCCGACACTGCTGAAGTCTAGGAAGTCTACCTCTAGGAAGATCTACCATTGCACGTGGAAAGCCTACATATCGTGGTGTTCACCCTCGTTCTTTTTTCGATGGCTTGGATTTTGACCTTTCTTCAACGAGTTGTTGAGCAGAAGTTGGCCTTGAGTACCATCAAGGGCAGGTGTAGGCCTTGGCAGTATTCTTTCAGTGGCCCCTGGCCAAGCATTCTCTGGTGCATACCTTTCTTTAAGGGTTTCGACATCTGACTCTGGCGCAGTCTCGTTTACTGCCTTGGGGTTTGAACTTGGTGCTTTCAGTTTCCCTGAAGCCTTCCTTTGCAAATCTTCGAGAGATTCCCCTGCTTACACTGGCCCAGAAGGTGGCCTTTTTGCTGGTTATCACCTCTGCTAGCAGGGTGTCGGAGCTGGCGGCGTAGTCTTGTTGTACCCCCTACTTGGTGGTCCACAAGATAAGGTGGTTCTTTGCCCATGTCCGTCATTCCTTCCTAGGTTTGTCTCTGATTTCTATTTGAATTAAGACATTGTGTTGCCTTCCCTGTTTCCTAGGCCCAGACATCCTAAGGATGTTGTTCAGGCAACTTGAGTGTATCTGGTAGCTACGGAGTCTTTTTTGGAGGTCAGACTCACTGTTTGTGATCATGGACGGGCCATGAAAGAGCTGTCCGCCTTGTTTGCGACCATTTCCAGATGGATCAGACAGACGGTGACTCAGGCCTATTCTATCAAGGGTCCGGTTCCTCCTTTCCCTGTAAGGCACATTCTATTCGGCGCTTAGAGCTTCTTGGGCAGGTTTGCAAGGCGGCAACTGGTCGTCGGTGCACATTTTCACCAGATTCTAGAAAGTGAGTGTGTTGGTATCTGTGAAAGCTTCTTTTGGTCGCAAGGTTTTGCAGGCTGCCATTTAGAGGGTTTGTTCCCTCTTTGGGGGTGTGTTGTTCAGGTGGGCTCCAATTGTTTTTTTTTTCTGTTAAGCTCCTGTTACCTAGTTGGCTAAGGTTTAGCCTTGGGAATTTTTTTGTTGTTCCCACCCCTCATGTTTGACACTGCTTTGGGAAGTCCCAATGGTTAAGAATTTTAAGGAGCTGTGTCCGTCAATGAACGAAAGAGACAGACAATGGGATTTTTGACTTACCGTAAAATCCATTTCTCTGATGTTCATTGACTGACACAGCACCCACCCCTCTATGGAGATGTAATACTTCTGACACTGCTTGTAACAAACCTGAGTACCTATAGCAGAGAGGGGGAGTATACCTCCCGGGACTGCCCATTGGCGTAGTCAAGTTCTTTTTCTGCCTAGTGTCCTACTCCTGTAGGGGGCAGTATGACCCAATGGTTAAGAATTTTAAGGAGCAGTGTCTGCTAGTGAACATCAGAGAAATGGATTTTACTGTAAGTCAAAAATCACTTTTTTTTTTTTTTCAGTTGCTAGTAATGGCTAAGAATACTGATACCGTTAACAAGCCTGCATAGGATGCAGAACAAAGTTTGTGTGTTTGACATTGTGTATACAGTGGCAGTGCAACTAAAGCACTTTTGTCCTGTGTGATATTGGCCATTTAAAGCAAAAGTTCCCCATTAAAGAAGCCAAAATAAGCTAAAGTATAGGCAAAGTTTGAGTCATGCTATTCAGTTTTCATTTTGAACATAGAGATTATTTTATTAACTATTGTAGTAAGCACTAAGTGTCATTTCTGTCTGCTGCTTTGTTCCTCTGCTATCAGCAGGAATCTTTTCTGACAAGTTTTCCTGACGCCAAGAGAAAAATGGTAACAGGGGAGGGACCTCTGCCTGATTGGCAGCCTCAGCTCTTTTCCTGTGTACTGTGTGAAGGGGGTGCGTTTCTTCCCTCCAATAAGCTCTCAGAGTTCTCCTCACTGAGCTCTGCAGAATTTAACTTCAGCCCCCCCCCCCCCCCACACTTTTTTCTGAACTCTTCAGACAAACTTAGAAATTCAGCACTTTGAAAGGATGTAGATAAGAGAAGACTGTGGATAGACAGATACAACCTATGTAGGACAATTTTGTTTTATCTTTGTGTATCTCCTGAAGATCGTTCCATCACTGGGTATATTGAAGGGTTTCCAACCACTTTAAGCACTAAGGTGCTTGGAGAAGTTTGATTTTGCTGCCTTCTGACCAGTTCTCTGGCGTGTGACTTGGTCCAAAAGGAAAGGCTGGCACAAACGGCGATGCTCATTCTTCTCTTTTATAATTCTACTTCAGCCTTTAGTGTTGGTGCTCGATTACCTTTTAGATGTGCCAGGGATGAAGCGAAATGAGCTTTGAAGGGATGCTGATACTCCCCTCTACTATATTATTTTAGCTAAATAAAAATATATGTATAGCCTTGTTGACTGTACACCTAATAGATGATGAGCATGGAGGATTCATTTAATATCCATCTATGTTGTATGAATAATACTAGCATATATGGGCAATATTCTGAAAAATCGGGATAGCTACAAATTCATACCACTGTATTTATACAGAGTTTCAAGTTGTGCTGAAGTAAGATACCATCACATGTGTTTTAAAGTATTATTAGACATTCATTGCAGAGATAGAATGAAGAAAATTAGAATGAGAAAAGGCATATTAAAGTGATTGTAAAGTCTAATTTTTTTGGGTTAAAAAATAACAAACATTTCATACTTACCTTCTCTGTAAAGTGGTTTTGCACAGAGTGACCTGGATCTTCCTCTTCTCAGGTCCCTATTCTGCTCTCCTGGCCCCTCCCTACTGTTGAGTTCCCCCACAGCCAGCAGCTTCCTATAGGGCAACCTGAGCCGAGCCTCAGCTCCGTGTATCCATTCAGACACGGAGCCATGACCTAGCCCCTTCTCCTTCTCTCTCATGATTGGCTCACTGGACTTGATTGACATCAGCAGGAGCCAATGGTGCCGATCTGCGATCTCAGCCAATCAGGAGGGAGAGTCTCGGGCAGCCGAGACACTCCTGAAAACATTGCCAGATAGAGATGGGCTCAGGTAAGTATTGGGGGGGTGTTGCTGCACACAAGGCTTTTTATCTTAATGCATTAAGATAAAAAAAAAACCCTCTGACTTTACAACCACTTTAACATCTTTTCAGTTTGTTTAGGAAAATGTTTGTAAAAAGTTCTTAACGCGCCTGGATATTTTAGATATTTGGTATGTATGATATGTACAGCGCCTTACCAAAGTATTCACCCCCTTGAATTTTTACCTATTTTGTTACATTACAGCCTTAAGTTCAATGTTTTGTTAATCAGAATTTTATGTGATGGATCAGGTCTAAGTTGGTGAAGTGAAATGAGAAAAATATATATACATAAAACTATTTTTTGGAAATAGAAAACAGAAAATTGGCATGTGCGTATGTATTCACCCCCTTTGTTATGAGGCCCATAAAAAGCTCCAGTGCAACCAATTACCTTCAGAAGTCACATAATTGGTGAAATGAAGTCCATCTGTGTGCAATCTAATTATCACATGATCTGTCATTACATATACACACCTTTTTTAAAGGCCCCAGAGGCTGCAACACCTAACCAAGAGGCACCACTAACCAAACACTGCCGTGAAGACCAAGGAACTCTCCAAACAAGTAAGGAACAATTGTTGTTGAGAATTACAAGTCAGGGTGAGGTTAAAAAAAATATCCAAATCTTTGATGATCCCCAGGAGCACCATCAAATCTATCATAACCAAATGGAAAGAACATGGCACAACAGCAAACCTGCCAAGAGATGGCCGCCCACAAAACTCATGGACCGGGCAAGGAGGGCATTAATCGGAGAGGCAGCACAGAGACCGAAGGTAACCCTGGAGGAGCTGCAGAGTTTCACAGCAGAGACTGGAGTATCTGTACATAGGATGACAATAAGCCGTACACTCCATAGAATTGGGCTTTATGGCAGAGTGGCCAGAAGAAAGCCATTACTTTCAGCAAAAAACAAAATGGCACGTTTTAAGTTTGCGAAAAGGCATGTGGGAGACTCTCAAAATGTATCGCAGAAGGTGCTCTGGTCTAATGAGACTAAATTTAAACTTTTCGGCCATCAAAGAAAACGCTATGTCTGTAGCAAACCCAACACATCACATCACCCAAAGAGCACCATCCCCACAGTGAAACGTGCTGGCAGCATCATGCTGTGGGGATGTTTTTCAGCAGCCGGGACTGGGAAACTGATCAGAGTTGGGGGAAAGATGGATGGTGCTAAATACAGGTAAATTCTTGAGCAAAACCTGTACCACTCTGTGGGTGATTTGAGGCTAGGATGGAGGTTCACTTTCCAGCAAGACAATGACCCCACACTGCTAAAGCAACACTTGAGTGGTTTAAGGGGAAACATGTAACTGTGTTGGAATGGCCTAGTCAAAGTCCAGACCTCAATCCAATAGAAAATCTGTTGTCAGACTTAAAGATTGCTGTTCACAAGCGCGAACCATCCAACACGAAGGAGCTGGAGCAGTTTTGCAAGGAGGAATGGGCAAAAATCCCAGTGGTAAGATGTGGCAAGGTCATAGAGACTTATCCAAAGCGACTTGTAGCTATGATTGCTGCAAAAGGTGGCTCTACAAAGTATTGACTTTAGGGGGGTGAATAGCTATGCACATTGACTTTTTCTGTTATTTTGTCCTATTTGTTGTTTGCTTCACAATAAAGGAAAAAAAATAATCAAAGTTGTGGGCATGTTCTGTAAATTAAATGATGCAAAACTTCAAACAATCCATGTTAATTCCAGGTTGTGAGGCAACAAAACACGAGAAATGCCAAGGGCGGTGAATGCTTTTGCAAGGCGCACTGTATGTGTAGGTGTACTCCTAGGGTATGTTTTTTGGAATATATCTCCTTGTGGGTATCCTATAAAAGTTGTAGGATGTTTCTTGTAAGTTCTTTAGGCCCTTTTATCAGTATTTCAACAATTCTTTGTTGCTCCCTGAATCTGCAGAAATCTGAGCCATGGGTGACCCACCCGACTCAACAAAAGTTGATTTAATATCAACTGAGCGGGATTGAAAATTATCAGCTGAACAGTCCTCTATCTGAAAAGCCCATCTTGGCTGAATAATCCCATTGGATGTAATCTCTATTGGGGTATAACTGACAGTGGAGGTTCTTCCATCCATATGTTGTAGTGTTGATATGAGAATCAGCTGAGTTTCTATCATTCGAATGTATGAGAGAAATCAGTGTATAGCTACCCAAAGCAACAAATGCAGCACTACATTGTAATCATGATAATCTGTGGAGGTAATAACAGAGCATGAATGTTTAACTCCTAATTATTTATAACATACATTTTTTTAAGGTATGGAGTGGTTAGAAGCTCCTGTATTTTTACACTATATTGTCAAAAGTATTGGGACACCTGCACTTGCTTTGTGCACTAGTATTTAGTCATGTTAGAACAGGAAGGGGCCATTGTCCAAAATGTCTTGGTATGCTGACGCCTTAAGAGTTCCCTTCAATGGAACTAAGGGGGCAAGCTAAACCCCGGAAACACAGCCCCAAAAACAGTGCACAAAGCAAGATCCATAGAGACATGGATGAGCCAGTTTGGGGTGGAGGAATCTTTACATTTAGTGTATTCTCTGTAGACACTTTTTTGCTTCCTATTCCAGTGACCACTGTCTCTTTGACTTGGTTGCATTTCTAATGGATCTTTGTATTACAGTATTTTCGAATAATAAGCTAGAACAGGGGTTTCAACTTCAATTTTATCACGGGCCGCATCAGCATTATCTTTGCCCTCAAAGGGCCGGTGGTATCTGTAAGACTAGATGTCCAGAGCACCCCACCCCCCCTTACATCAGATGTCAAGACCCCCCCCCCAACCATTAGCAGTCAAAAGTCCCCCACCCTCCCTTACATTACAGTGCACCCCCCCCCCTTACCTTGTGCTGCTGCCAGGAAGGAGCTGGGAAGCAGAAGGTGAAGGGTCTGGAGGAGGACCAGAGAAAAGCTGGAGTCTGCTGAATGCTAAGAACAGGAGAGGTGAAGAACAGGGGGGTTCTGTGGCTGCAAAGAGAAGTACAGGATCTGTAGGAGGCATTTTATTCTCCTCTCTGCTGCTGTTTGCTGAGACAGAGAGGGGTCAGGGACGAGCCTCCCTGCGGCTACACAGAGAAGTTCAAGATCTGGCGGAGGAGTTCTGTCCTCCTCTCTGTTGTCTACAGCTGAGAAAGGGTGAGGGCAGAGATGAGGGTGATGCTGCAGGAGAGGTGCAAGGGCCACATGAAATTGCGTGGCGGGCCATGTGTTTGACACATGTGAGCCAGTGGATGCAAGCGGCATTGATCTTCTGGGTTGTACTGGCAGATTCTCCAATTTTATTCTACTTTAAAGTCCTGGTCCACGCTGGTGCGATGTGGGAAACCCTGCGCATCGGTGCCGGTTCCCGCATCGCACCAGAATCTCACAGTGGTTCACACTGAGATTTGCGAATCAATGTAAAGTTAATGACACCCCCAGATTGGATCGCAGTGCAAACTGACAAATGGTGCAGGAAACAGATCACATAGGTGTGAACACCCAGACGATCTGATTCTAGTGCAACCCAAAAAAAGGGTCCTGCACCATTTTGGTGTGAATGCGATGCAATTTCAGCCATACATTTTGTATGGCTGAAATTGCATCGCACAGACATCGCATGTGATCTGCACAGCAATGCGGTGCAAATCACATGCGATGTCTGCCATTGCACTAGTGTGAACCAACACTAAATGACCGCACTTCTGTGGTTGTTTTGTTGAGTGGTTAGAATATCTCATGTTTTTTATTAGCGTTTTTGCTCTCAGTGGGAAGAACTACTTTCTGCTTCTATTTGTGACCACTGTCTCCTTGACTTGGTTGCATTACTAATGGATGTCTGTGTAGCAGTATTTTTATAGAAAAAGGATACATGGCTATCCTTTTGTGCCATCCTGGAAGATTCCCCAATGTATTTGACTTTTAAATGGCATGACATTGTTTCTGTTTTGTTTTTCCCAAGGATTGGCTTTGGGAGCTAATTTTTCATCACCACTATGGGTGACAATTTCATCACTATGGGTGACCATTTATATTTTTTATATAAAGACCAAACCTAACCCGCTCTTATGTATCAGCAATAATAAAAAAGAGAGAGAAACCGCAGCAAGCACAATACACTGGTTATGACATGTTAAAAATATAAAATACAAAATGCAGCACTTCAGATAAAATCCTATATGGGAGAATTCAAAGAAAATCAAGATAAAAAGTCTAAGGGTGTATGGTTCAAATCAAGGTGCCAGAGTAAATCTTCCACCAAAGTGTAAAGTACACATTAAGGTGCCAAACCTGATCCTCCACTGACAATAATGAACACACTGAACCTTACCATATGAGATAGACCACTATTTTCATAATGGTCAAATGCGCAATGTTTGATTGTAACAGGGATCACACAGCCTCTGATCTGCATAAATCTTTCCAGATATAAGCTCATCCGCATCATAGGTATGGGCACATGGGTATCAAAAGAAATCAGCAGGGGAGCCTCATGATGAAGTAGGTTTTAACCCCATTTATTTGGCAATAGCATAATATCACTCAACGAACAAACAGCATTTAACGCCTGTAGGCCGCAGTGCTGTGGAAATGTTTCAAACCCACAAAATGGCCAACCTCCGTGCGTGGTGACATTTATGCGAACCAGCTCCTCCCAACGCGTTTTGTCACATAGACGTCATCAGGGGCATTATATTTTTTGTTTTAAGTTTTTGTATGTTTTGATCTGATCACCTGCCAATAGAAAGGGTCCACTTTGCTGTAAACAGACACACTGACAGAATGAGCCTACATTGTAACTGTAATTTACAAAATCTGGTTTGCTGTGAAACAATAATTTTATTCTAAAAATGTGTGTGTGTATATATGTTTTTGTGTGCATTTTCTGTCTAGTTCTTCTATTTCAACATTGTTCATTTATGTAGAATGTTAATTGTGAAACCATGTAATACAGGTTGTTTTTGGATTATGCTGAAACCTCTTGAAAGGAGACATCTTTGAAAATATCTTGCTGATGAAGCTTGTAATTGATTTCAGGTACTGTTTTTGTTATCTGAACCTATTTCTTGATGTAGTCTGTAATATTGTTATTATACTGTTGTACTATAAGCCTTTATTTATTTTTACAATTTTGTAATGATTGTGATTAATTTGTGCATGGTGATAGGCTTGAACAATACTTTTATTGTTTTTAGATAGGAGGATTAGAGGGCAAGAGTGTAAAGTATTGCTGGCCATACATGTAGCTCTATAATTGTTCACTATAACAATCATTTGATGAATACTATATCCTCTAGAAATGCCTTGCACTAAATCGGTAACCTGATTAATACACAGGTATTTTTATTAAACAAAATATGCACTTGGTGGAAAATCTGTTAGAATATCCCAAACTGATCTTGTCTTTGTTGTGTTCAGTGTTTGTTTCTGAACAAAAAAACATTTAGAAAATATGGAATCTATGGCTGATTTATTACATGTATGGCTATTTTAACAGTGTTTATACCCACTAGGCTTGTGACGGTATCAGATTTTCATGCTGCGATTAATTGATTAAGGTTTTGCCACGGTATACGGTATTATCACGGTATTCTATTATTAAATTTAAATTATTAAATTTCCACCTCACTTCAATTTCATTGCTGAATTTAGGGGCTTTGGTTCACTTATGCTCATTATTATATAGTCAGTCAGTACAGACTCTGTGAACCAGGCCTAAAATAGGTCATCAAGCAGTGTCTGGCCTAACTGGTGATAACTGGTCCTGGCGCTCGGCTCCGATCCGATGGCCTGGTCATTAAGAGGGCAAATCCTTGTGGTCAAGAAGTGGTTAAACCTGAAGGAGGTGTTGTTTATAAATTACTTTACTATTGCTTTAGGCCTGGTTCACATGTATGCGGGTTGGTGGTTCACATGTATGCGGGTTGGCGGTTCACATGTATGCGGGTTGGCGGCCCACATTTGCACAGGCATAGTAGCCCATTGATTTGAACGGGCTGCTATGCCCTCATTTTCCGCAGAAAAAAGGTGCATGCAGCATTTTTTTTTAAATTCAGTGGCCTTGAAATCCATCCTGCTTTTGCACCATGCGACTAACCTGCAGTTCCTGCTCTGGCAAGCTTTCTGCATTTTTTGTATACGTGGGCACGGCATTTAAAAACAGTTTGCGTGTGCAGCAACGGCAGGTAAGTCGCATGGTGCAAAAGAAGGATGGATTTCATGGCCACTGCATTTTTTTAAATTCTGCATGCACCTTTTTTCAGCTGAAAACGCAGGCATAGCAGCTCAAGCCCATTCAAATCAATGGGCTGCTATGCCTGTGCAAATGTGGGCCCCCAACCCGCATACATGTGAACCAGGCCTAAAGCAATAGTAAAGTCATTAATTGGTTAAACCTGCAGGAGGACCGGTGTTTTTGGACCAGTCATCACCAGGTAGGCCAGACACTGCTTGATGGCTATATAATAATGTAATGTGGGCTGCTATGCGTGTGTGTGTGTATATATATAATATATATATATATATTAGAGCTGCACGATTCTGGCCAAAATGAGAATCACGATTTTTTAGCTTGGAATAAAGATCACGATTCTCTCACGATTCTCTGTGTAACAAAAAAAAAAATTGGGATAACTTTACTGTTACGTTTTTTTTTTTTATTTTATTCATTAAAGTCTATTAATTGCGTTTGAAAGACTGCTGCGCAAATACAGTGTGACATAAAATATTACAACAATCGCCATTTTTTTCTGTAGGGTCTCTGCTAAAAAAATATATAAAATGTTTGGGGGTTCTAAGTACTTTTCTAGCAAAAAAAAAAACTGATTTTAACTTGCAAGCAACAAGTGTCAGAAAAAGGTCCAGTCTTTAAGAGGTTAAACTTCCTTTCTCCCTGGCAGAGGGAAGGAAAAGATACAAGGTAATAATTTTTGTTTATAGTTACTGGGAGACTTAATGCTGAAAGGTGTTAGCTGTGTGAGTGAATGAGTCATCCAGCTCACTGATATGTATCAATTCACAAGTCAGACCCAGGAGCAGAGAAACTCTGTATTTTAAAAATGCCACAATAACAATACCGTGGCTATGCAATACCGCGATATATCGAATTACCGAAAACCGGCATATGTCTAATACCCACTAAAAAAAAAAATCTGACTGGTGGGATCCTGAACAGTTTTTCTCCCTGGAACAGCAGACTGGTTGGTGTAAACATAGTGAGTCCAACATTACCTGATGGCTAGAACATGATCCGCATGCAAGTGTGTGTGTATACCCAATCCTTTGTTACCCCTAGGTCATATAGATTCTTTAATGAGGAGAAATATCTTCTTTGAACATATCCTAAGATTTGTTTGTAATTGGATAAATATGAAATATTGCATGTAAAACTTAATTTTTATCCTTTTACAGGCAGCTAGTCTAGAACTCCAGGGTATCAGGTTTTGGACATTTGGGTTTCTGATGTGCCATTTATATATGGCACTTCATGTGACACAAGAGTTGCCAGTGCGCCTGTGAATGACTTTGAACTGAGCTGTCATTGGACGATAAATAAAAATCATCAATACAAAGGCAGCAGCAGATTCAAGGTTAGGGTTTTATTTATTTATAGTGGAGGTGTTTCTTAATGCCTTTACCACCCCTTGTCCTGCACAATAACCCTTTCATCTCCATCCTCTCACTGTATGTGACCCCCCTCACCTCCTCCCTCTGTTTATGACCTGTACATTAATGATGTGCTGTATCTAGTGTACCATTGCCAAACTTTTGTTTTAATCCCCTTAATACCAGCGTTTTACAGAATTTCCAAAGAAATTGGCAAAAAAAAGATTACCCTCCAATAAGGGGTCATTTTAAGTTCATACTTTACTGACATTTTCACTTGCAATGTTTTGTACCATGAAGTCAAGGAAAACATTTTTATTTCCTAGAAGTTGGTATTTCTCTTTCGTTCATTGACGGACACAGCTCCAGAATCTTCTTGACCATTGGGTTATGCTGCCCCCTACAGGAGTAGGACTCTAGGCAGGATAAAACTTTACCACCCCTATGGGGCAGTCCCAGGGAATATACTCCCACTCTCTGCTATTAACACTCAGACTTTTTTCTGCCTAGTCAGGAGTAAGGACCTAGTTCCTTAGTGGTCCTAGCATTTTTTTCCTTTTTTTAAATGGAATTTTTTTCCTCTTTTATGATTTTCTGTTCCTGTGAGAACTACAACCTACAGCTGGACTGGGCAATGGACTGGATATTCTAGATCCTTACGATTTCCCCAGCGAGCGCGTGCAGGCCTCAGCTCTGGGCTAGGTCGGCCATGACATAGCCCCACTGAACGGGAGCTGGCCCTGCGAGTTAAACGTCTCGCGTGGACGCGTATGACCTGGTCTCAGCCTGATTGGCAGCGTGCCTCTTGGCTGGCATCACCTCCATTCTGATGATGCGGTAGTCTGCCAAAAGTTCAGTTTTGAGTGGGTGTTGTCCTGGTGGGGGCTTCTGCCAGGGCCCCCCTTAGTTAGAATGAACCCCTGAGGGTCCTGGGAGCCACATGGAGCCGCCATTTTGTTGTCTATGGCTGGCTGTGTCTTCGGCGGCCATGTTTGTGTTGTCCAGCGGCCATTTTCTTGTGGTTTCCCATTGACAAATAGCGGCCGCCATGTTTTTTGAGCCTTATGCTGTAAGGTGGGAGCCCCTCCTTATCCTCTAGTGTTGACTTCTGAACTCCCTCTTTCTCTCGGATCGCCGCATGGTGTGCAGCATCTGGTGTTCTTCTCTTTGCCCGACAGTGGCGGTAAAACCCTTTTGGGTGCCTTGCAGCTCTCCCTCTCTCTGCTATAGCAGCAGCTGGTTGTGCTGGGACTTGTGGTGGTGGGGGGGGGGGGGTCACTTAGCAGTGTTTTTTTTAGTTTTTTGCTTGTGTGGTTCCCCTGGTTACCCATGGAGTCCCTGGAGCATATTTCATCACCTGATCCCATCTACAAGGCAGCCAACCCTTCTGGGTCCCAGTCCACCCTGTCTGCAATGGCGGCGGTTCTGAAGACCTTAATGTCCAAGGTTGATTATGGTCCTGCATAAACAGACTAGCAAAAATGCTAGTGTCTGTGTCCACGCACCTTGAGTGCTCTGAGAGTGAGGATGATTCCTCTTCTACTACAGCCGCGCATGAAAAGGCGCTGGAGGATGCACTGATTGTATCAGTGCAGGAAACTTTAAAAAATGGAGGATGCAGGTGCGGCGGAGGCGCAGGTTCCTTTCAGTGCCCGCAGAGTCTCAAAAGTGGGAGAGGTTTTCCCCTTTCCCGCCTATTTTGACAAAATTGTCGCGAGTCAGTGGGGTTCCCCTAAACACAATATGGCGGTGCCTAAGCATTTCGCTAGAAGGTATCCTTTTGAAGAATCCCTGTTCAAGATGTGGATGGTCCCACCTGTGGTGGATTATCAGGTTTCCAGGCTGAATAAATCCACTCTAATTCCTGTGGAGTCTCCAGCTTTTAAAGACCCTTTTGACAGGAGAGCCGAGACTTTGGTCCGACACATGTTTACCGTGGCCAGTTTGGTCCTTTAGGCTAGTATTCACCATAACCTTGGTGTCTCAGACCTTAACGGAATGGGCAAAGCTTTTGCGCCATGATTTGGTGGGGGCCTTTGTGGAACTGGTGGACCAGTTGGTCCAGGGGTTACAATTTATCTGTGATACCTCTCTGGATGCTGCTCCCCTGGTTTCTAGATTGTCCGTGACAGCAGTGGTCCTTCGGCACATGATGTGGCTTCCAAGAGGGCCTTATGTGATCTTCCCTTTGTGGGGGATTGCTTGTTCAAGTCTTCCCTGGATGAAATCATTAAGGGTCCATAAGGAGGGAAGAGTACTCTTCTTCCATGGGCTTCCAGGGGCAAGGAGTCTCGTCGCAGATGTGGTCCTTTTTTCTCGGCTCATAAGCAGCCTTTTCATTCTTCAGGATCTCAAGACAAAGGAACCAAATCTGTTAGGACCTCCTCCAGAGGTTCCAAGAGGCCCTGGTCTGGTAAGCCGAGAACGAGTACTTCCTGACCTGCAGACAAGCCCTCTTCTGCCTGAAGGGGTGCCCTCACCCCTATCAGGGGAGGGGGGGGACGTCTTCGCTTCTCTCTGGACCCGTGGACCTCCCTGATTCAAGACAGGTGGGTCCACGAGCTGATTCGGTCCAGTTACCAGATCGAATTTCAGTCTAATCCTCAGGAGAGATTCTTTCCTTCCAACCTGCATTTGTCCAGAGACCACCTGCGAGGTCTCGATTTGCTACTACAAGGGGTGATTGTACCGGTTCAAAACTAGAAACGCTTTTAAGGTTTTTATTCAAACCTGTTTACAGTTACCAGGAAGGAAGGCAAAGTTCATCCTATTCTGGACCTCAAGGCCCTGAACCGCTTTGTGCAGGTACAGATGTTTCGGATAGAATACATTTGTACGGTAGTGGCATCCCTTCATCAAAGTGATCTGCTGGCTACTATCAATATTAAGGATGCTTACCTTCATATCCCAATATATGTCGGGCATCAGCGTTTCCTCCACTTTGCCGTGGGCGTAAAGCATTATCAATCATGGCATTACCCTTTGGTCTAGCCTCAGCTCCTCGGGTATTCACAAAGGTGTTGGCCCTGGTGTTAGCATTGTTGCAACAGCGGGGGATTGCGGTAATGGGATATCTGGACGATCTTCTTCTGCGAGCAGAGTCTCCGGCTGCTCCAATGGACAACCTGGTTACTACTGTGCAGACTCTGCAGGATTTTGGTTGGAAATTTACATTCCAAAAATTTGCTCTGGTTTCGTCCACCAAGTTGGACTAACTATTTGGGTCCAACTCTGGACTCAGTCAGAGTGTTTATTCCAAGGGAGTTGGTCATCTCTCAGGACTTGCATGTGGGTGCTGGGCCTAATGGTGTCTGCCTTCGAGGAGGTTCCATTTGCACAGTTTCACACAAGACCTCTGCAGATAGAGATTCTTGCCAAGTGGGACAGGAATCCACAGTCTCTAGACAATCTGATTCTGTTGAGCCGGGGTAGGAGAGGGTCCTGATTTGGTGGCTTCGCTCTCTGCCGCTTTGACAGGGCAAATCCTTTCTTCCCCCTGTACTGGACTGTGATCAATACGGATGCCAGCCTGTTGTGGTGGGGATGCGTCTTAGGCACAGATTGTGCTCAGGGGGTCTGGACTCTGGAGGAATCCAGACAACCAATCAATATTCTGGAACTTCGGACGAAATGACTTTGTCCTGCCCATTGGACATATTGTCTTCAGGGGTGTCCGGTAAGGATTCAATAGGACAGTGCCATGGCCATGGCGTATGTCAATTATTAAGGGGGCACAAAAAGTGTCCCGGCAGCTCAGTAAGAAGCCAGCATTCTAAGTGGCTCAGAACATTTAGTTCAAACCCTCTCTGCTGTGCATATTCCAGGGGTCGAAAATTGGCAGGCGGATTACTTCAGTCGACAGGCGTTGGACCAGGGAGACTGGTCACTTCATCCAGAGGTTTCATCAGCTGTGTCTCCGGTGGGGAGTTCCCGAGGTGGTTCTGATGGCCTCTCATCTCAACAGGAAGGTACAGAGATTTGTGGCAAGGTCTCGGGATCCTCTGGCCGACCCCACAGACGCACTGGTGGCTCCTTGGGACCAGTATCATCTGATATATGCCTTTCCCCCTCTAAAACTGCTGCCAGAGACTCCTGCGAAGGCTCGAGGCAAAATGGATGCCTGTCATCCTAATGGCCCCAGACTGGCCTCGTCGGTCTTGGTACGCAAATCTGGTGCGGCTGGTCGCCAATGTTCCTTGGAGGTTTCCTCTCAGAGAAGATCTATTGGCTCAAGGCCCAATCTTCCATCCTGCTTTACAGTCGCTGGCTTTAACGGCTTGGCTGTTGAAAGCCAGGTGCTGAAGGATAGGGGGTTGTCTGAATCAGCGATTCCCATGCTATTAAAAGCTAGAAAATCTACCTCTAGGAAGATTTACCATCGTGTTTGTAAAACTTACATTGCTTGGTGCTCCGTTCCTTTTCGGTGGCTCGAATTTTGGCATTCCTCCAACGTAGTATAGTGCAGCGCCTGGCCTTGGGCATCATCAAGGGCCAGGTTTCGGCCTTGGCAGTTTTCTTTCAACGTCCTTTGGCTATGCATTCTCTGGTTCGCACCTTTATTCAGGGGGTTTGCCTGGCTCCCCCAGTGCGGTCTCTGTTGCCTCCGTGGGATTTCAATTCGGTGGTTCTCCAGAAACCGTCTTTCGAAAATATTCACGAGATTTTGCTGATTACATTGTCCCAGAAGGTAGCCTTCCTGGTGGCTATTACTTCTGCGTGCAGGGTGTCAGAGCTGGGGGCTTTGTCTTGTCGTTCACCTTGGTGGTTCACAGAGATAAAGTGGTGCTTCCTCCTTGTCAGTCGTTCTATCCTAAGGTTGTTTCTGGTTTCCATCCTAATGATGACATTGTGTTGCCTTCTCTGGGTGTGGTTCGGGCAATCAGGGTGTATCTAGCAGCAACTCATTTAGGATATCAGACTCACTATTTGTCCTTACGGATGGACCTTGGAAAGGATTGGCCGCGTCTGCCACGACCAATTCCAGATGGATAAGACAGATGGTGATGCAGGCCTATTCCATCTAAGGTCAGGTTCCTCCTTTCGTTGTTAAGGCTCATTCTACTCGGGCACTTAGTCCGTCTTGGGCCTTCTGTCATCAGGCGTCTGTGATGCAGGTTGGCAAGGCAGCCACCTGGTCGTCCATGCACACTTTCACAAAATTTTACAAAGTGAATGTACTGGCATCTGTGGGTGCTGCTTTTGGCCGCAAGGATTTGCAGGCTGCTGTTTGAGAGGACCTGGTCCTTTTTGAGGGTGTATTGTTTTTTCAGGTGAGCTCCAGTTGTTCCTGGTTGAGCTCCATGTTACCTGGTTGGCTAGGTTATAGCCCTTTTTTTGTGAATTTTTCTGCTGGTTTTTTTCCTGCCCCTCATGTTTGACACTGCTTTGGACGTCCCAATGGTCATATTCTGGAGCTGTGTCTGTCAGTGAACGAAAGAGAATATTGAATTTTTGTCTTAGCGTAAAATCCCTTTCTCTGATGTTCATTGACGGACACAGCACCCACCCCTCAATTGAGTTAGGTTGTTTTTTTCTTCTGACACTGCTTGCTACGAAACTGAGTGCCTATAGCATAGAGTGGGAGTATATCCCCTGGGACTGCCCCATAGGCGTGGTAAAGTTTTTTTTCCTGCCTTCTGGAGCTGAGTCCCTCAATGAACATCAGAGAAAAGGATTTTACGGTAAGAACAAAATCCATTTTTTTTTTTCCTTTTAATAAAAAAATAATATAAATCCAGTTATTAAATATTACCAAACCAAAGCTCTATCTGTGCTAAAAGATAATATACATAAAATACATTTTGGTACTGTGTTGCATGACCAAATAATTGCCTGTCAATTACAGCACTGAAAAATTGGCTGGTATTAAAAGGGGTATTACAGGCTGTTATTCAAAGAGGTTAAATGCCTAAATAGTGTAGACATAGACACACACCTATTTGGGTGAACTGAATGACTTAGGAGGGACTCTTCAGGTAGAGACCATTGTTGCCTAAATTTTCAGTCTGCAGAAGCAGTCAACAAATGTAGAGAAACCAATGGGCTTTCCTTTTAGCCAAGTGTGTGCTGAATACACATAAGTGTGTGATGCATGCTTGTTTGTAAAAAGACTAAATAGACAAATAATCCTAACATTGCTTAAAAAAACGGCTATAGTGCAGTCTCACCTCTTCTTCAGCTTGTCAGTATTTATACTGTGTTTAGTGACTTCATCTTCATGTTGTGTGTTTTTTTTTTTTTTTATTAGCTTTTTAATGTACTTTTGAAATTTTCTGCAAAAGCTAAATAGGGCAGTGTTCAATAACAGCCAATCCGATTGTAGCGTTCTTTCTGTTGCTTTTGTTAAAAGGTAAAACAATACTTTTCTTTTCTTCCATTGGTATAAACAAAAATTTTCATGTGTTACTGTAATGTGATACAATACATACAACACCAATTGTTTAAACTGTTAAAATCGAAATGTGCTCTTCCATATTTGCTTTGTTCATGCACTGCTATTCAACTTTTAAAGATGCCACTAAATGTATATTATTTTTGCGCTCCTTGCAGAACAATAGATTACAGACCCCGATAAAGTAGACCATTATTTACTATTTACTACTATTACTATTTATTACTAATACTACTATTTACTATTTACTATTTTACTGAAATAAACCTGGTGTTACTTTAAAATGAGCAAATTGTTAGCCTGAAATAAATGCAGGCATCAAGAGGCATATATAGGATGTTTCATATATTTTGCAAACGCCTATTGAAGTTTGTAGGCCCAAGGCTGATTTGTAAGTCTCATTGTCAGTCCATTACTGGGATGGGTGATTAAGGTATAGGAGGGAGGACAGAAATACAACTTTGGGAAATGAAGTTGGAATTCCCATAATGGTGTTTTGCAAAGTATGAAACTATAGGTGTCTGCTTTCAGTGTATTCTAACTTAATGCAGAATTAAGCTAAATGCTAATGTAGAATTTGTAGCACCCAAGACTTCTGAGTGTCTGATACCTGACCCTATCTGCGAATTATGGATTTTTTTGTTGACTTCTACATCACTACCGGACTCAGTGTATGTAGAGAGTGAAGACTGATGATATGGGAGGCGAGAGGGTGAGTATTAATTGATATCTTTGCAGTAAAACCCTTTTTTCTGTTTTTTTTTGTTTTTTTATCCATTGCAACATAATTATTTTTAAGGTAACCACTGATTTACATTATGCACACTAATTTCTGTTATTTTCGCAAATGTTTAAAAATGTGTGATTTATGTGAAGTTTTTGCTTTAAGATCGGGGTAAGGGACGTCAGCGGCAAGCAATTCTAGGAGACCACCCATCATCTTACAGATATGATGGCTATGGTAAGAACCTTGAACTTTTCAAGATAAATGTATATTTGTTACTTCTTTATATGGTTATCATAGATATCATGTAGTATCAAATTAAATTTGTTTTTTACAGAACAAAGTGCCTAGCATATCAAATAAACTTAAGCTTAGAGTGTTCCATATTTAAGGTTTGCTGCATGGTTCTGGGGCATAGAGAAATGTACTTCAGAGTAAAGTCATGCTGATTAAAGGGGGGAAAAGGGGTGGCAGTTAAATTAAGCTGACAAACAAAATTCCAGCGCTGACACTGTGTGGCAATGTTACCATGCAAAGTTTCAAACCAGTAAGAGCTGCTGCCAATGAAATAAAGTCAAACAGGAAAAGGAGGCAGCGCTATCCGGATTGGTATTGTAAAAGTAATGTATATCAAAGCCAATGGGTAGAAACCATTTATTGAAAAGAATAAAATTCAAATACATAAAATCATTCTGTACCAGACTGGTGTGAATGGCGATGTCAATCAAGAGTTCCCGGTCCGCTGGGTGGTAGATGTCCGATCCCTTGGATGGGTTGCAGATGGAACAGCTCCAAACAAAAGGGGGGGGGAGCTGGACGAAGAGCGGTGTGGAAGCCGTGCAACCGTTGCAGGTGGGACCCGAGCCGGACCAGTCGCTCACCGCTCGGAGAGTCAACAATGCTGAAGCCGAATGGAAGTCTCGAACCCGAAAGTATAACCAGCCTGGAACGCAGGAAGAGAGGGTTGCCATGACAACATGTTTTGCGCGCTTGCGCTTTGTCAAGTCATGGGAAAATGCAACTGAATTAATTTATAGACAGGATTAGGAAGGGCTGAAACCCTTAACCCTTCACTACCTGTTCATATAAAAAAATTGCACAATATACACTATTAAAAGAACATCTAGACTCATATATTGAACCATCTGAACACATATACCAAATACAAAGACAGTGTAGATGAAAATAAAATTAAAATAAAATGGGAAAAAAAAACACCAAATTTTTTTACATTTAGTTTAAAACTTGAAGATTATACCGAACTCCACCTTGTGCATACAAACCCAGGATGGGAAATACTGTTGTGTACCTCCCTGTCCCTACCTGACATAGTCTGTGCATGCATGGATACGTGCATAATTGTGCAGGAATAAAATTAACCAAAATAATGATGACAGTGAAATATTATCCAACACCATTACTAGACTAAATTGGGATAATAAACTATACGATGGTATGCACTTCCAGATCCTCGTTGAGGCCATGGGGAGTCAAAGACCCAAACTTAAAAATCCAAAAAGTCTCCCTTTTGCACAAAAGGAAGAACCTTTTGTTGACTGTCAGGGTGCCCTTAGGACTGGCCTCAATTGTAATAACCTCCAAGCACTTTAGATTCTTTTTGTGTGCCTGCAAAAAATGGCGAGGGACGCTGTGTTTGTCACAGCCCATGATAATAAATCTACGATGTTCACTAATGCGTTTCCGCAGGGTTCGGATCGTGCTTCCTATATAAAAAAAAAAAATACACGGCATTTTTAACACCTAAATCACATATTCAGTTGAACATGTGATAAATTGTTGCCCCCAGTATCGCAGATGCTTTTCCTGTGACTTGACAAAGCGCATGCGTGCGAAACATGGATGGTTATCGAGACTTCCATTTGGCTTCATCGTTGTCGACTCGCCGGGCGGCTCCCGCCTGCAAAGGTTGCAATGCTTCCACACTGCTCTTCATCCAGCTCCCCCCCTTTTGTTTGGAGCTGTTCCATCTGCAACCCATCCATGGGATCGGACATCTCCCACCCAGCGGACCAGGAACTCTTGATTGACATCTCCATTCACACCAGTCTGGTACAGAATGATTTTATGTATTTGAATTTTATTCTTTTCAATAAATGGTTTCTACCCATTGGCTTGGATATACAGTACTTTAACAAAACCAGTCCGGATAGCGCTGCCTCTTTTTTTCCTCTTTTAGTTAAATGAACCTGTTGCTTTGACCTGCACAGGCAACATATTCTATAACTGTCAGACATTTTACATTGCTTTAAAGGTTTAAAGAAATGGGGAACCATTGCTTAATATATTCAATTGGTAAAATTTACTATTGATTTTTGAAGGAAGGGAAAGCTGTTAGTGTACAGTGATTATATAGAACAACCCACAGTTTTTGTTGACATGCAAAACCTTAGTTAAGGCCATCCAAAATTATTTGTCTTTTGTTTACGATTAAATGGTGTGTTTGTATACTTTTCTATGTTCCCATGTATAAGGTGAACGAGCTTACTTTGGTGCCAGTTTGTTATAAGAGAAAGGGAAGTAACAAATAGAACATTTTATATTAACATTACCAGTGTATGTATGTATACATATACATACATACATACATACATACATACACACATATAAATACACAGTGCAAACATTTTAAACATTTTTTTTTGGCTGGCAGTTTTATTTCTAAGAAATAACACATGAATACACACCTGCACTACAGAATAATTTAAAAAAGTGGACCCAGCTGCTGCCTCAAAGTGCAGAAGCACTCTAAAAAAAACAAAACAAAAACCACACGGGGTGCAGCGCTATGTCGCCAACAATTGAACCCGTAATAAAATCAAAAAACTGTGTTAAAACAGCCCAACCTAATAATGCATTAAAGTCTGATACAATAAAGGGCTCAGTGCTTGTACTAGTCCCAAATGCAGAATTTGTGGCTTGTGTAAGAATTCATCCAATAGTTGAGGTGATATTCTCATGTGTGCTACCCAAGTGCAATTCAAGTGACCTCCAACTTCTCCCTCACTCACAGGATGCTATTGACTCCTTGTTTTATCAAGTGAATCAAACCTAGCTTTTGCACCCAGGGACTAACGTTAGCATGGTTTCACATGTAATGTCAGTTGCATCCCATATATAAGATTGAACAATCGATGCCAAGGAGTGACAAGAAAGCTATAGTGAAATACACTTTTCTAATCTAAGTGGGGGGGCGGTAGAAAGCTTCCAGATCCCAAGTAGTTTGCACATCACACCACCTCAGTGAAAGCAGATGGGGCTTACCAGATCTACAGGATCACTAGATCAAAACACTTATGACACTCCGGGAAATTAGCACAGCACAGCAGCCATCAGAATGGGATGAGCTGTCATAAGAAATAGACTGTCACTCCTCAAACTTCAATGCCAATACGTATGGATCTCAAGACCATTCGCACATCAAACCACACTAGGAGGGAAGAAGAGATTACTCTCCATTGTGATGACCAGCGATAAAATATAAAATTTATTTGGAGAAATGCAATTACATGGGTAAAGAAAAAATCGGCACTTCTTACTAGTAAAAACATCTATCCGCCAGAAACAAAGATGGCTGCAATCGATTGGGCATGCGTGTCCCAGGTCAACCCTACGCATTTTGTCACATATGAGGCTCAGGACAAATCGCCACCATGCAGTTAAATATTGAAATACCATTTGTTGAAAAAAAAAATGCACTTACAAAACCATACATATAGATCACCTGTATTAGAAAGCACTGCTGTACTCGTATCCAGCGTGTGCTTCAAATTACGGATACGACTTCCCTGGAAGTTCCCACTCAGTATGTTTCATCATCAGTAAAGGACGTCTTCAAGAGCGAGTCGGTGAGCTAGCTCCTTAACCTCTGCAGGGTTTTTGTTAATGCAACTCGAAGGAGCCGATTTATAAAGAAGAGGTATGACCATACCATGATCCTACTTCTGCTTTACAAAAATGACTGCACATTTATAAAGCCCAGCAATGTATTTTAGTAACGTGGTTAGTACTCCGCTACTCTTTTGAAAACAAAAGTAAAAATCACATGAGCGACCCTCTGCTGGGCTACAAAGAGAGAACTTAGTGTGGTACTGCAGGCTTCATGAATAGGCTGTAAAATGCAATGCACCATACCTGATGTGAGTTTAACTGAGCTAGGACTGCATTATCTTCTCTCTTTTATATAAATTGGCCCCTTCAGAATCTCTGACTTGAAACAGGTATAAAGATGAAGAACACTCATCTAATATCAGTTTACATCAACTGAGAGTATCATCAATTTTGATCACTTTTTCCATTTTCCTTTTTCTCCCATTTGCAAAAATGTAGCACCAAATCTGCAAAAAACCTCCACAGTGTTTCACTGTTGCTGGTCATTCATAAACCCGCCTCTAGCCCTTCTGCTGAGAAACTGCCCTCTGTCAGAACCAAATATTTCAATTTGGTTATTCTCTTCTTTCCAGAAAACCTGGTGCTGTTTTTCTGCACCTAGTGGTTTTTTATACATAGATGAGGCAATTTATTGTGTTTCCATCTCCATCTCCGAGGATAGTTTTTTTTTTTCTAGTATCGGCACTCAGTTTTCATGGTTGACCACTTTATTGCCAGCCCTCATCCTTGTTAATTTGTGCTTTTGCAGATGAGTTTAGACAGCATATAAGGAGATCTTGATGATGCAGGATGACCATTTTTTGTCTTGATACTATAGTTACTTTTGCCTTGCTGTGAAATTTCCAGATTAAACTACCACATCTATCGTATTATTCTAAATATTTTTTAGTATAGTTGCCCCTTGCCCAACTTTGTTACTTTACCTAACTTTAAGCAAGCTATATCATCTGTCTGCAGCAGGCATAAGAATGAATTTCCTCAGTCTTCATCCCACCTGTGCTCATTTAGTGTACTGTATTAAATAGCAAGAAACACTGGCTTGTTGCAGGGAAAGACACTCTTAAACTTAGCTGAGCTGGGTGTGGTAGATTTTTACATTGGCTGGTTACAGATTGAGAGGTGGCGACAGAAGGGACATGAGCTGTGTAAGACATCTACAGATTACTGCATTGGGATTTACATGATGCCATGGATGAACATCATGGCCCATGACGTTGACACAGAACCAGAATTATTTTAAGGGGAAACAAAGATGAAATTATTATCAAGAGAAGGAATTATAGCTGTGTTACCCATACACATTACATAGCGTGCTTGCGCTTGCCCCCTCTTATCCTTTTGTAAGCTTTGTTTTGTTTTTGTTTTTTTTGTTTTTTTTTTACACCATTTTAAGAGTAAAAGTTACTGTATACACAGTAATGTGCTGACAAAGATTTTACTTCTATCTGAAGGAAACCATGGCCCATTGTTACCTCTACCAAATCGCTATAGGATGGGTACTAGAGATACTCCAGAACTAGTGGCTTATCCTCTTCCTCAGACCTCTTCATACTTTCATGGTGGACCTCCTGTTGGTTCGGTAGCCATGGTTAGTGGTCTTCATCAGGAGAAGATGAACTGCTCTCATGTTTTCAACCTCTTTTGCCTATATGGAAACGTTGAAAAGGTACAGTATATGGCTTTCATGTGACATTTCATCCATATGTTTTTAGCCTAAAAATGTAGGATAGTGTTTTAAAATAAGGACCTGAGGAAATCACTAAACATACAGGTGGAGGGGGGGGGGTGCATGTGAATAAACCAGTTGCATGTGAACTATAGTATGCTAGCTTGAGTTTTTGGGTCTTTTTTGTAACCAAGCTGACAAGATTAGTTCTGCGTGATTGTGCACATATAGTGACAATTTTCTCTCTTTGACTCTTTTTTGAAGTTAAAGTGGAGTTCCACCCATTTTAGTCACATTAGATGTATGTAATCTCCTTTAAAACGACTTTTACCAATGGAAAGTTTTTTTTTTTTTTGTTGCTAGTAAATACCTTATTTTCTGCTTTATTTATCCTCTTCTCACTTCTGGGTCCGGTCGGCGATTACGTAATTCGGCAATTCGCAGTGTGTGTTGGGATGTATCTCAGGGCATGAAATCTCGCATTATTATACCGGAGATGAGCTGTACTGCGTGCTCTGCCCCGCCTCCGCCCCGCCTCCTCTCAGTGAGCTGTATGTATGTAGTGTATTGAGGCCGTGCTCCGCCCCGCCTCCTCTCAGTGAGCGAGGACTGAAAGCATTATATCCTCACTGAGCTCACTGAGAGGAGGCGGGGCGGAGCACGGCCTCAATACACTACATACAGTACAGCTCACTGAGAGGAGGCGGGGCAGAGCACGCAGTGCAGCTCATCTCCTGTGTAATAATGCGAGTTTTCATGCCCTGAGATACATCCCAGCACACACTGCGAATCGCCGAATGACGTAATCGCCGACCGGACCCGGAAGTGAGAAAAGGATAAATAAAGCAGAAAATAAGGTATTTACTAGCAAAAAAAAAAAAAAAAACTTTCCATTGGTAAAAGTCGTTTTAAAGGGGATTACATACATCTATGTAATCCAATTTATTAAAAATGGGTGGAACTCCACTTTAATTTGATTATACATCTGTCAGAGAACCAAGTGCTAAGGAGCACTTTTAAACAGGCACAGTCAGGCTAATTTTTTTCACTAACATTTCAAAGGCATTCAAATTGGGGCTTTGAGTAAGCCTATCCATAACCCTCGATTTCTTCTTGCTGAGCCATTTCTTTGTGGGTTTTCTAGTTTATATTTTAGCAAAAAATATCCTATCCATCACATTCTGTCCATAGGTGCGATATTAAAAACCTAAAAATGTCACTATCATTTTATCCCAGGTAAAGTTTATGAAGACTATTCCAGGCACAGCTCTTGTAGAAATGGGTGATGAGTACGCTGTGGAAAGAGCAGTCACACATTTAAATAATGTGAAAGTCTTTGGAAAAAGGCTAAATGTTTGGTAAGAACCTTATTTCTAACACAAGGAAGTCAGTATTTTTCAGCTTTGTTGTTCATATGGCCTGTTTTAGACATCTGTGATATATTCTCACTTATACGAATGTGTGATGTTTGGCTCACAAGCCTGCAGAGTCCAGAACCTCTTTGAATGGAATTCCCTATTATGGTTCCAATCTTAAGTCAATTCAATTGGCTGGGCCCAGCTGACGTCTCTTGCATGAATGCGTGAGAGTTAATTCTCCTCAACAGATCCTTTAACCACTTAAGCCCCGGAAGATTTTACCCCCTTCCTGACCAGGGCCTATTTTGCGATTCGGCACTGCATGACTTTAACGGACAATTGCGTGGTCGTGCGACGCTGTACCCAAAGGAATTTGACGTCTTTTTTTTCCCCACAAACAGAGCTTTCTTTTGGTGGTATTTGATTACCTGTGCGATTTTTTTGATCATGCGCTATAAACAAAAAAAGAGTGACAATTTTGCAAAAATAACAATATTTTTCAAATTTTTTTATATGAAATTCCCCCCCAAAAAAATGTAAAAATCAAAATTTTTTAACATTTTAGGCCAATTTGTTTTATGCTACATATGTTTGGTAAACAAAAATCGCAAAAAGCGTATTTTGATTGGTTTGCGCAAAAGTTATTGCGTTTACTAACTAAGGGAAAGATTTTTGTCATTTTTGTTGTTTTGTAATTTTTGTTGAATCCCTAGGGGCGTGATTCTAACTGTGATTGAATGTGGCTTGTTGTGTAAGAACAGAGATCAACGGTCCTACATAGCAGAACCATATGATCTCCATTCTTACACAGGGAAGAATGACAGGCGGCTTAGTTTACATTAGCCGCCTGCCTTTCTCCCGGTGTAACGGACGAACGCGAGTGCCCGGCAGACATTGGGTCCGCCGGACACACGCGCGGGGGGGGGGGTCCGTGACCGAGCGGGAGCGCGCCTTCGGCGGCGCGCGTTTGCTCCCTAGAGCCTCACAGGCTAGCGATGTAGTCCTACATCGCTTTGCCTGTGAGGGGCTGACCGCCTCAGTAAATAGTCGTGCGGCGATTGGCAAGTGGTTAAGTGGTCGTAAACGTTGTAAAAAAAATCTCCCTATGGCCCTCCAGCTGTTCAGGAACTACAATTCCCATGAGGCATTGTAAATCTCTGACATTCACAGACATAACTAGGCATGATGGGAATTGTAGTTCTTGAACAGCTGGAGGGCCATAGTTTGGACATAGCTGCTGTAAGGTAAAGGCGTAATGTGCTAGTATGCACTGCATGTTAGCACATAATAAAAGATATACTTTGAAACAAAGCCCTCTAGCGGCACGCTTTTACTGCTGAAGAAGCTTCCATCTTCACCAGGTCATCCTTCTGGCCGCAGTGATGTCACTCCTGCACATGGGAGTCATGGCCGTGGCACAGATCTCTGAAGGAACATGAAGGGTATGCCGTTCCTTCAGAGCGCATGCCCCGGTGATGTCACCAGCTGCTGCTCACAAGAATATCTCCTTTTGTTTAGGAGATATTCATTTAACCTACAGGTAAGCTTTTTTTTATAATCTTACCTGTAGGTAAAAATAGAGAGTTTACTACCACTTTAAATTGTACACATTTCACTTTCTGAAATAAGTGTCAGAATGTAGTAAAAGTATCTACCCATACTACAAGCAGCCTTGGAATTGCTGTGCAACATGAATTTACATAATGCTCTAACCTAAACTATTTTGTGAATATGTAGTTAGAACTGATTCTGTCACTTTTTCTATTTGGCAGTCTCATCGCTTCCTGATTGTCAGGCATTACTTTGGCACGCTGGTGTTGCAGGTTTGCTGAGCCAGAAGTCTGTGAATCCAGCTAGCGCAGTCCCTTTTAAACTATATGTTACCCCAAAAATGAATAACCTGTATATGTGTTTTTGAATTATACAGATGTTGTTATCCTGTTGTTTTTTTTTATTCTTCTTTTCCTATAAAATACCTGCTAATCTTACCATTTCATTTTTCTTCCTCTTAATCTGATTATGCAAAGCAGGGGAGCAGATCAATGCTGGTATTATCAGTTTGTGTATCTGGGCTTAGAGTTACAGGACGCTGTGCCTACACACAGTGCGTCTGTATCTCTTGTGTTCAACTTTATAATCAAGCCTCCCTCCCAGCCCCAAATGTACAGGAAGGATACTGCCTGCCCATTGCACAAATAGATAGAAGTTCAAAAGAAAAAGGCCGCACGTCAATTGAACAGTTTTTCAAAAAACAGTTCCATTCCCGGCACAGCACACCCCCTGTTTTACCCTTGCTGAAATGACTGACAGCGGCTCCTATCTGAAGTCCTCCTGTTGAAATTGTATCAGTACACTGTGTCCTACAGAGAATGATCCCCAGCTGTGCCTTAAATAAGTGAATTACATTTTGCAAAAGTTATCCTCCTGTATGTAGTGTGCTTTTGATACCATGACTTCTGACAGAAGTCATTGTCATTCCAGGCAGTACTGAAAGAACTAAACTAAGAAAGGAATGCCTTCCCAAACACAAACCAAGACTAATCCACATTTCCTCAGCTATTGAAAGAAGAGTATGATAGGTGAGATCACTTGCCAGCTAATTGCAGAGAAGGATTACTTTTCTTGGTGGAGGGATTTAGCACACTTTTATTACAATAATTGTGATATTTTTATGTATATCCAGTTGCAGACTCTTGACGTACTAGACCCACCCAAAAAAATGTCAGTGTACACAGGGCTTGTCTAGTACATCCAGTCCTTCTGCCCTGCTGCCCCCTGTCCCAGCAGCACATGGTAATTCAGCTCTGATTAATCACAGCTGCATTGCTACACAGGGAAGGTCCGTAGGAGCTGTCAAAAAAAAAAAAAAAATGCAGTCAGGCAATGTTCGTTAACAACATTGCTCAGCCGTGAGTACAGAAAGCTGCAATGAAAACATTGTATCATTTTGCAACTGTTTCATCGATCTGTAGATGAAGTCAGTTAAAGCAACCTGACAAGTTAAAAAAAAAATAATTGTTGCAGGTTAATATTCATGAAAAATAAAGTCTTGTTTGTCCTTAAAAAAATATATATATATATATGTATTATGATGTTATGCTAAAAGTGGATGTAAACCCCATTCATGAAATCTGACCTGGGCACATAAAAAGTTGTGCTCATAAGTTAACATATCCTGACAGAATTTATGATTTCTCTTTCGTCCACCGATGGACGTAGCTGATGCTTTAAATCATAGACGGAGGGGTCATAAGCCCCTCCCACTAGGAGTGACCAGGTAGAGCCAAAGGCTTTGACACGCCCAGGGGGGTGGGGTCCCTGGGTTATTACCCCTGGCCTCACCGTTGCATCTTCAGTTTTAGCTGCCTGGTCTTAGGAGTGGCCAAACGGCTGCCTGCTGGGACCTTTTGTCCTAGCTCTGTTTTAAACGTCTTAAAGAGAACCTTTTTTTATTTTATTTCTTGTTGCTGATTCCAGTTCCTGTGGAATGCCGGCTGGGTTTCGGACTAGCTATATGAGAGCCTTACAGTCTCCCAGTTTTTGCCAGCGAGCGCTTGCAGACCGTAGCTCCGCGCTGGGTCTCCATAGCGACTATAGTCCCACGGACGGGAACTGGCCTACGGGTGAAACACCCCACGGGGACGCACACACCTGGCATGCCAGCCTCCCAGCGTGCCCCTTGACCGACAGTGCCCTCACTGGGGTGCAGACGCAGTCTGTCAGGATGGACGCGTGGCCCGGTAAGTACAGTCCCCCCGTCTGGTTAGCGGGCCTGAGGCGGACGTGGGCTCCTCCATAGGTGAGTAGGACCCTCGGGTACCCATACCTCCTACCACCATCCTCCACTATTAGGGGTAACCTGGGACCTTCCCCTCCTACCCTGACCTCTCCCCACCCTGGGCCCCGGACCCCCGGGACTCTTTTAGTGAGGGGTCCCCTATGTAATTCGCCTCAGGTGCTATACCAGGTAGTTGACGGTGGGGGGGGGGGAGGCCTCGGAGGGGGTTACATGGTTTTGCCTCATACCGCTACCTTGGGGGGGTTTTAAACCGCCGGAATGACCCCCGCCAGGGCCCCCAGGTCTGTTTCTAGGGTTGGCCTCACTAGGCCCGAGGTCACATGCTCATCAGTGCGAAACCGCCATTTTGCCGTGGCCTGCAGCCTTAACAGGCCTCAGCAGCCTGCCCGGGTATCCCTATCACTGTAATGCCGGTGGCCATTATGCTGGAGCCGGAGACAAAATAGCACAGGAGCTTCTGGCTCTTGTGGGCGGGGGCATTTCCTTCTACCTTTTCTTCTCCATGCTGTTGATGGACCTTGCTGTGTTCTTCATGTGGTAACTACTCTAGAGGAGTTTAATTACCCTGGCCTTCACCTTTTCATCTTCAGAGGGGTTTCAGGCCTTTAGGGGGCTTAGGATTATCCCTCGGAGTAGCGCTGCGTGCATCGCGATTGTCTCTTAAAGGCGCAGTGCATGCCAGTAGCGGCGGACTTGGTGGAACCTGTGGTGCTTTTGTGACCTCACTGAGCCTCAGGGCCGTTAATCTTTGGTGATTGGGCGTAGATTACTCCCTCTTAGGCCATTGCTCCTGAGAGAGGAGAGGCTTCTGTTTAACCTCTTGCGGTGCAGGTTCCGGTGTTTCCCCGTTTCCCGGTCTGCTCTTTACACTCTTACTGTGCAATCCTACCGTTTGGCCATATGTCTAACATGGATTCCCCAAGTTTGTCTGCGACCCCCGATGTATTGTTGGGGCCCGTTTCTAATGCTCGTGATGTCACTTTATTGTCTGTGATGCAAGTAATGTCCAGAAAAATGGACAAAGTTATTGCGGCAGCATTTACTAAGAAACGCCCTTGGCCCTCGCCTGTCTCATCTCAGACCTCGGATTCTGAGGCCGATATGGTCGCCGGCAACGCAGTCCCTCTTTTGGTGGATGCGTCCCTGCATTCAGACTTTTCTGACACGGAAGAGGATGTTTCCACACCCGCCTTTGCACGGGAAAAGGTGCTGGTAGATGCTTTGATATCCTCAGTGAGGGACACCCTAAAAATCACGGATACGATTTCTAAATTGCAAGGAGCCTCGGTATCCTTTGGATCCCTCAGGGCGAAGAAATCGGCCAAGGTTTTCCCTTGTCCCGAAGTCTTGTCCGCCTTAGTGGAAGAACAATGGCGGCGACCTAATCGCTCGCTTGCAGTTCCCAAACATTTGGCTAGACGCTACCCGTTTGAGGAAGAGATCTAACGCAAATGGACGGTCCCCCCCTCAGGTGGACCCTTAGATATGCGGTATTCACAAGGCCACAGTTTTACCGGTGGCAGAATCCTTATCTCTCCCTGATTCGGTAGACAGACGTATTGAGGTCTTATCCCGACACCTGTATACCTGCCTGCCCTGACTACCATTCTAGTCTCTCAGACTATGTTTGAATGGGTAAAGGCTCTGAGAGAGGCACTGACTGTAATCCCATTACCGTCATCTGCCCTGGAACTCGCTGACCAATTATCGCAGACTCTGCAATTTGCATGCGATGCTAACCTGGACGTTCTTTCGCTCGCGGCCAGAGCGTCAGTGGTAAGTGTGCTCATCAGACGTGCGATCTGGCCAAAGTCCTGGTCGGCCAACCAGGCTTCTAAGAAGCTTTTGGCAGATCTTCCCTTTCCCGAAACATGTAATCTTCTTTGGCGTTTGGTTCATTTTCCCCCACTTGGCTCGCACACTCCGGTGTTCCTGTGTGTGGATAGTGCAGCCTCCATCATGGTGTTCAGCTGCCTGGCGGTGCCTTCCCTTGCCTCTCCTGACTTGGCCGCCGACTTCCTGTGACGTCACCACCCAGCGCGGCCGAGGTCCGACGAGTAGAGGAGACGCCGGCGCGCTGTGAAAGTGCGGCCGGCCGATCAGTGATGCTCACGTCCTCCTGCGCTGCCTGTTTGTATTCTCCCCCTCTGTGTGGATGACATTCGTTTGATCACCGTCCCAAACAAGTCCAGTTCTGTTCACCATCTATCATTGGGGTGTCATCTTCCCCTGCAGCATTGGCTCCCATCACAGGTACTGCATAACACCTTATTCATCCATGATGTTTTGAGTGCTTTTCTTCACCATCTAATGCCCGGATTTTTTTTAATAAACTGAGACTTTTAATAAACTGAGACATTTATCTCTTATTTCTCAGCCTAGTTGTCTCTGCTTGGGGAGCGCTAAGTATCCAATTTTTTTGTTGATTGTGTGACTACCTGAGTCAGGGAGAGTGGTCCCTGCATCCACAAGTGTTCCACCAGCTGTGTCTCCAGGGTGGGACCCCGGTTGTGGACCTGTTCGCCTCCAGACAAAACAGGAAAGTTTCAAAGTTTTGCGGCTCGGTCCAGAGATCCTCTGGCCGATGCAGTAGATGCCCTGGTGGCTCCCTGGAGCCAGTATAAGCTCATTTATGCGTTTCCTCTGCTAAAATGTTTATTTCGCCTGCTACACAGGGTCGAGATGGATGGGATGCCAGTAATTCTGAAGGCTCCAGGCTGAAGGTCGCAGGTCAGTGGACACTTCCTCCGCGGGAAGATCTTCTATCTCAGGGTCCGATCTTCCATCCTGCTTTACAATCGCTGGCTTTAACAGCTTGGCTGTTGAGAGCAAGGTGTTAAAGGAGAGGGGTCTGTCCGATTCTGTGATCCTTACCTTTTTCAAGGCTAGGAAGTCAACTTCTCTGAAGATTTATCATTGTGCGTGGAAAGCGTAGATTGCTTGGTGCTAATCGCTGCAGCTGCATCCTAGATCCTTTGCTATCAGCAGGATCCTGACCTTTCTGCAGAAAGGGGTTGTAACGGATCAACCAGCACCCCGACCGGGTACCTCCGTTGATGGATGCTCCTAGTGCTTCCCGAGGGCTCCAAGCACTCCACCAGACACCATAACTGCTTTAGACCCCACGAACCGCCGCAGCTTGTTTAGGGTCTCCTACCCACCCTGGACCTACGACAAGGCTCCAGGTTCCCGCGGGTGAACCTCTCTTTCCCCAGAGAGTGCAGCAGAACAAGCTCTTACACAAGCTCTTACAAGGGCTTAGTGATTATTCAAGGGAGTATGTAGGACACAGCAATCCCTTGTAGCCGATTCCCCCACTAAGAGACAGGACTCTAGATTGAGGGTGAACTATAACTCTTTATTGAACAAGAAACAGACTTTATACAGTTTTTCCCCACAAGGTTACCGCCCAGGTGGACCTTGTTGAGAACAGGCCCTGACATTCACAATCCAATGAAAACAGAGTTTTACACTCCCATACAGTGTACACATATACATCCCATAATAAGTTTATCTTAAGACAGACAGAACAAGAGACGTCATTAACATTTAACTATGCGACAGATAAACTTTAACACAATACACATTCCATTTCAATACACAAACAGTAGGGAAGCCTGTCTGGCATGCAGGGACATGGAATACACACATTATCTAGGAGTCCGACTTCATGGCAATTGTCTATAACAGTCTAAGTCTCCCACTGTAAAATTGGATTAAATCTTCATATTTCTATATGACGATATTGCTGACAAATATTGCTGTCCCATCTGAAGCAATTCAAACCATTAAGAATTTGCTGCTCACCTCCAGTGACGGTGAATACCATCACATAGAAATATGAAGATTTTTTCCCATTGCCATGTAATCTGTAATTCCTAAATAATGTGTGTACAGTATTACATATCCCTCAATGTCAGACAGGTTTTTCCTATGGTTTGTATATTGGGATAATATGTATTCCAGTTTCAATGTGAGAGAGACACACAGACTGTCATTAGCATTCTTGTCCTATTGTTGTGTATTAGGAGGGAGTGTGGATTGTGCCGTCCCATTGTCTAATGCTAATGACCTCACATTGTTCTGCCCAGATGGCCAGATAATTAGTTTAGGTTTAATTCTGTTCCTGTATACACTTTCATCTGCATAAGATAATGTATTCAGCCAGAGGGGAGGGATTGTGTATACAGTATAGGAATGACTGAGTGTAAAACCCTGTTCCTATTGGATTGTGAATGTCATGTCCTGTCCCCAACAAGGTCCACCTGGGTGGTAACCTTGTGGGGAAAACTGTATAAGTATATTTCTTGTTCAATAAAGAGATATAGTTCACCCTCAATCTAGAGTCCTGTCTCTTATTGGGGGAATCGACTACAAGGGATTGCTATGTCCTCCATACTAGGAGACGGCGAGATCCTAACCAAGCTGTGGTGGTTTGTGGGGTCTGAGGCAGTTATGGTGTCTGATGGAGTGCTTGGAGCCCTAGGAAGCACTAGGAGCATCCGTCAACAGAGGTGCCCGGTCGGGGTGCCGGTTGATCCGCTACAGGGGTTGACCAACGTTTGGCATTGGGAACTCTTTAAGTGTCAGATCTCGGCCTTGGCTGTGTACTTCCTACGCCCTTTGGCTACGCACTCTTTGATTCGTTCGTTTCTTCAGGGGGTTCGCCATTTGGCTCCCCACAGGACGTCTCTGTTACTTCCTTGGGACCTTAATGTGGTTTTATCGGTTCTTCAGAAATCTGCCTTCGAGATCATAAGACACATTTCCTTTCTCGCCTTGACGCAGAAAGTTGCCTTTTTGGGGGCTATCACCTCTGCGTGCAGGGTTTCTGAACTAGCGGCGCTATCTTTCCGCTCTCCTTATCTGGTAATGCACAGGGATAAGGTAGTGTTACGGCCTAATTCGTAGTTTCTTCCGAAGGTGGTTTCAGACTTCCATCTAAACAAAGACACAGTGCTTCCGTCACTCTGTCTGAAACCTTCACATCCTAAGGAAATTGCCTTGCATTGCTTGGATGTGGTTCGGGCGATACGGGTGTATCTGCAGACTACTGAGTCCTTTTGTGAGTCCGACTCTCTGTTTGTGAATATGGATGGACCCCGTAAGGGTCAGGCTGCATCTGCGGCGACCATCTCTCGATGGATCAGACAGATGGTGGTGAAGGCGTATTCTCTTAAGGGCCAGGTTCCTCCTTTCCCTGTCACGGCTCACTCTACGTGGGCGTTGAGTGCCTCTTGGGCTTTCTGCCATCAGGCGTCAGTGATGCAGGTTTGCAAGGTGGCCACTTGGTTGTCTGTACATACGTTCACCAAGTTTTACAGAGTAGATGTGTTAGCATCCTCAGATGCGTCCTTTGGCCGCAAGGTTTTGCAGGCCGCCATTTAAGGAGCAGTCTACTTTTCCTTCTCCTTTATGGTTTTGTTACAATTGAGCCCCAGTTGTTGCTTGTTGGGTTTCATGTTATAAAGTTAGCTATGTTAGCCGTGAGAATTGCATTCTTTTAAGTTTGTCCTTTCCCCAACCCTCAGTGGTTACTGCTTTTAGACGTCCCATCCGTCTAGGATTTAAAGCAGCAGCTACGTCCGTCAGTGGACGAAGGAGAAAATGGGATTTTTTACTTACCGTAAAATCTACCGATGGACGTAGCTCCTACCCCACTTTTCTCTGAAGAGTTGGGTTTTGGTTATTATTCACAGCTTGCAACTAAACTGAAGATGCAACGGTGAGGCCATGGGTAATAACCCAGGGACCCTGCCCCCCTGGGCGTGTCAAAGCCTTTGGCTCTACCTGGTCACTCCTAGTGGAAGGGGCTTATGACCCATCCATCTATGATTTAAAGCAGCAGCTGCGTCCGTCGGTTTTTCTTAAGTCTTAAGATCTGAGACTTTTTCTATGTACACAAAAGGCCTATATCTCTCAAATATTCACAAATCTGTGTTAGTGAGCACTTCTCCTTTGCCGAGATAATCCATCAACCTCACAGGTGTGGCATATCAGGATTCTGATTAGACAGCATGATTATTGGACAGGTGTTCCTTAGGCTGGCCACAATAAAAGGCCAATCTGAAATGTGCAGTTTTATCACACAGCACAATGCCACAGATGTCGCAAGTTTTGAGGGAGCGTGCAATTGGCATGCTGACTGCAGGAATGTCCACCAGAGCTGTTGCTCGTGAATTGAATTTTAATTTCTCTACCATAATCCGTCTCCAAAGGCGTTTCAGAGAATTTGGCAGTACATCCAACCGGCCTCACAACCTCAGACCACGTATAACCACGCCAGCCCAGGACCTCCACATCCAGCATCTTCACCTCCAAGATTGTCTGAGACCAGCCACCCAGAAAGCTGCTGCAACAAACGGTTTGCATAACCAAAGAATTTCTGCACAAACTGTCAGAAACAGTCTCAGGGAAGCTCATCTGCATGCTCGTCGTCCTCATCGGGGTCTCGACCTGTATGCAATTCGTCGTCGTAACCGACTTGCGTGGGCAAATGCTCAGATTCGATGGCGTCTGGCACTTTGGAGAGGTGTTCTCTTCACAGATGAATTCTGGTTTTCACTTTACAGGGCAGATGGCAGACAGCGTGTATGGCGTCGTGTGGGTGTGCGGTTTACTCATGTCATCGAATGTGGATCGAGTGGCCCATGGTGGCGATGGGGTTATGGTATGGACAACGAACACAGGTGAATTTTATTGATGCCATTTTGAATGCACAGAGATACCGTGACGAGATCCTGATGCCCATGGTTGTGCCATTCATCCACGACCATCACCTCGTGTTGCAGCATGATAATGCACGGCATGTTGCAGCATGATAATGCACGGCCCCATGTTGCAAGAATCTGTACACAATTTGTGGAAGCTGAAAACATCCTAGTTCTTGCATGGCCAGCATACTCACTGGACATGTCACCCAATGAGCATGTTTGGGATGCTCTGAATCGGCATATACGACAGCGTGTTCCAGGGCCTGCCATTATCCAGCAACTTCACACAGCCATGGAAGTGGAGTGGACCAACATTCCACAGGCCACAATCAACAACCTGATCAACTCTATGCGAAGGAGATGTGTTGCACTGTGTGAGGCAAATGGTGGTCACACCAGATACTGACTGGATTTCGGACCCCCCAATACAGTAAAACTGCACATTCTAGAGTGGCCTTTATTGTGGTCAGCTTAAGGCACACCTGTGCAATAATCACGCTGTCTAATCAGCATCTTGATATGCCATACCTGTGAGGTGGATGGATTATCTCGGCAAAGGAGAAGTGCTCACTAACACAGATTTAGACACATTTGTGAACAATATTTGAGAGAAATAGGCCTTTTGTGTACATAGAAAAAGTCTTAGATCTTTGAGTTCAGCTCATTAACCACTTAAGCCCCAGCCCTATTTCGGACACTTTTTGTTCACAAGTTAAAACCAGTATTTTTTCCTAGAAAACTACTTAGAACCCCCAAACATTATATATATTTTTTTAGCAAAGACTCTGGAGAATAAAATGTCGGTCATTGCAATACTTTTTGTCACGCAGTATTTGCGCAGCGGTCTTTAAAACGCCATTTTTTTTTTGGATCAATTTTGAAAAATCACATTTCACTGCGTTTAAAAAATACTAAACAGTAAAGTTAGCCCATTTTTTTGTATATTGTGAAAGAACATGTCACGCCGAGTAAATAGATACCCAACATGTTACGGTTTAAAATTGCGCCCCCCCCCCCCGTGGGATGGCGACAAACTACGGTCAATAGAGATCTTAATAGGCGACGCTTTAAATTTATTTAACGGGTACCAGTTTAGAGTTAGAGTGTAGCTCTTTTTTTTTAATTATTGCTCACGCTCTGGCGATCGCGGCGATACCTCACATGTGTGGTTTGAACAGCGATTTCATTTGCGGCTCGACTTCCGTATACTTTTTTTTGTGCGCGAGCTAACAGTGACGGGGGCGGCTAAATTTTTTTTTTTCCCCCCATTTATTTTATTTATTTTTTTAACTTTATTACAGTTTTTAAAAAAAAATAAAATCTGATCACTTTTATTGCTGTCACAAGCAATGTAAACATCCCTTGTGACACCAATATGCAGTGACAGGTACACTTTATGGAGGGATCAAGGGTCTTAAAGACCCCTCCACTACACTTCCCTGTATGCAAAACGCCGAAAACGGCGTTTTTGCATACAGCCGTTTTTCAAATTTGCCGCCTTTTGCAGCACAGTAACCCGGAAGTGACTTCATGGACGCCGCCTCTGGGTTACGTCATCGGAGACCCGATCAAAGCCGTTTCCGGCATTGATCGGGACTCCATCCAGCCGGCGGACGTGTCGGCTGGGTGCTCGGGGCTCCCCAGTGGGACGGGAGCCCCGGTAAAAGCCACGGAAGGCTGCGGGAGGGGGGGGGACGTCCCCTCCCGCCCCCTCGGGTACCGATTGAGCGGCTCCCGAGCCGCATCGGTCGGTACCGACGGAAAGCCAACCATCGGCTCTAAACCACGGTACCGGGATGATGCCTCTAGTTAGAGGCATCATCCCGGTATAACCCCGCAAAGTTTACCGACGTACCCCTACGTCAGTATGCGGTAAGTGGTTAAAAATGGGGGCAAAAACAAAAGTGTTGCGTTTTTATAATTTTCGTCCTGCTCGTGGAACAATATTGAACACTGCTCAGCCATTAACAAATAACCTTTGTATTCTATGAATAAATATGAAGCTCCCTCTGGCTGAATCTGAGATTATGAGGTAATTCGCCTGCCTCTACGCCTCAGCCTCAGTCAGAGGAAGATTTGTATTCATTCATAAAATATAAAGCTCTCTGTGATACAGAACTCCCTTTGAATGGTTGAAAAGTCCGAATCAATTTTGTAATGGGAGTGGGACGGAAGGTCTTGTTCAGCTGCTGGAACTTAAAGACCATAACATACAGGGGTATACAATGTACGGTTAACAGCAAAAACACACACACATTATAAGTTGAACTGGATGGACTGATGTCTTTTCTCAACCTCACTAACTATGTAACACTAACTATGAACACAGCATTGTATACTGTATGCAGCTAAGGCTACGTAGTAAAGTTTATATGGTGCTCCCAGATGCTGAATCTGTTAGCTAAGTAAATAGTTTATTGGGACCAATTTGGACCCAATGAACTATTCAAACTTTAATAAAAGCTGAAAATCAGCTTTAAAATGTGACCTGCTCCACAGTTGCTCAATAAGGTTTTAAAACCCTATGTGCCAAACAAAGGAGCAGCTCTAAAAATACCCTTTGGTGTTTGCTCAGAGAAAGTAAGTTAGTGTATTATTATCAATACAACAGGCTTTAACAGGACTCTGGTCCGACCGCATCTGGAGTATTCTGTCCAGTTCTGGTCGCCAGTCCTCAGGAGGGATGTGTTGGAGCTGGAGAAAGTCCAGAGAAGGGCAACTAAACTGATTAGGGGGTTGGAGGACCTTACCTATGAAGAGCGGCTGCAATCGCTCGATTTATTTTCCCTGGAGAAAAGACGTCTGAGAGGGGACATGATAGCAATTTATAAATATCTTAATGGGGATCTCAGCTTAGAAGAAAAGCTGTTCATTCGAAGGAATTGCATGAGGACTCGAGGACATACAATGCGATTAGAGGAGAAGCGTTTTAACCTCAGGCAACGTGGGGGGTTCTTTACTGTTAGGGCTACAAGATTGTGGAATTGTCTACCACAAGAGGTGGTTTCTGCGGGTAGTATGGTGACTTTCAAAAGACTCTTAGACTTACATCTCAAGGATCAGGAGATTGAGGGCTATGTTAGATGATTACAGTCACACACACCTACACAGGTTGAACTGGATGGACTATTGTCTTTATTCAACCTCGCCTACTATGTAACTATGTAACTATGTAACATTAAAATCATGCTATATAGTCAGATTGAAAAAAGTGCATCTGGCTCAACCAATAAAAAAAAAAAAAAAACAGTAAAGAAAACCCAACCATACAATCCCATATACACAATCCTATACCCACAGTTGATCCAGAGGAAGGCGAAAAAACCCCAGCAAAGCATGATCCAATTTGCTACAGCAGGGGAACAAAAATTCCTTCCTGATCTCCCGAAAGGCAATCGGATATTCCCAGGATCAACTTTACCTATAAATATTAGAACCTATTTATAATATGTACACCTAGGAAAGAATCCAGGCCTTTTTTAAAGCAATCTAGTGAGCTAGCCAGAACCACCTCTGGAGCAAGTCTATTCCCACTTTCACAGCTCTTAGGGTGAAGAAACTTTTCCATATTTGGAGTCCAAAGCCTGTACTTCATGTACATACACTGTGTGTTGTACTCTCCACACAGCAAACTATTTTTTTTACTTTTATAGATTTTTGCTGTCATTTTAAGTGATATTTGTATATTAGTCTCTTCCAGCAAGAATTTTACATGAAAAATAGGAAATAGGAAAATAGCCTTAAAAGATAAAATTATTTTGATCTAGCGCCAGGCAATTCAAGGCTGTATTAAAAAAAAACAATTAAGAGTATAATTGCTGCCAATTAACTGTAAATGGATGCCGCAGCAGAATGAAAAACAGATAAAAAAATCAGTGCAGAAATACTCTAGGTGTATATCCTAAAGTGATATGTGCATCACCAAATATATAATAAAATATAATATTATACACGTGACACCAGTAAATTGCAATCAAATATTCATGCCATATGAATGTGCAAAAATTGCTGACCAAGATCTATGTGCAAATATATGCAAATAATCTAAATAAATGAGCAACAGTTCATATCTGTAACAAATTCATACAAATAAATAAATAAATATAAATCATTAGTGATAATTAAAAATCCCAAGAAAAGTCCAATAAAGTGCAAAAGGGATGCAAGAAAATGTGCAAAAAAGTGCAAATCAATATCTGTTGTGACAATCCTCAATGAAAGGTGTGCACTGTAAAGCACCCTATGTGCTGCTTCCACCAGTCACCCCAAACTGACTCACCAGATGGAGTAGCTGGTAAGATTATAAACCAGCAGTTCAGTTTCAGTATCACGTGTAAATTTTAGAAATCATGCAGATTTAGTTACTTATTTCAACACTGTGCACTTTTTTACAATTAATATTATATATTTGGTGATGCACTTATCACTTTAGAATATACACCTAGAGTATTTTAGCGCTGATTTTTTATGTGTTTTTCAAATAGCCTTAAAAGAATTCTAGAAATTCCCATTTTATTTTAGATATGCTGCCAATGTAAACATTTCAACTCTAAACGCATTTAAACTCTGAAGCAAACACTGCTTTAAAAAGACTATTTGTTGGCGAACTTGCAGTGTGTATAATGTACCTGATATTTGCGTTTCCATGTGCATATTAAATACTTTGAGCCTATGTATCCTGTTTCGCTGATGCAACACAGGCATGCAGTTTTTGTTAAATAAACCCACTGCTGAAAAATGTACACAGTATGTAACCATATGTCAATTTAAAATTTAAGAGCGAGGGCCTGTGTTAACACACTTTGGGCATTTTTTTTTTTTTAGATAAGCTTGAGACATTTCTGGGATCATTCACAGTTCATTGACTGGTGCATTTGCCCTGCAATGGACCTCTTTCTAAGCTGTATCTAGCTTTTGCATACCCATTGCCTTGTATGCAGCGAGAAGCAGTTGTAAAGTAAAGAAAAGCCCATCAAGACAGGCACAAATGCAAATCAGACATTGAGTGTACTGTAGCTCTCATGATTGGCTGGCAACCATTCAGGGGTATTCCCTTTATCGCAGAGATAGAGAAGGTAAAAAAGGGGGAGGGGTATGTCTGTATATTAAGAACAATGTACAGGTAAATATGAGGGATGATATTAATAATGGAGCTATAGACGAGGTAGAATCCCTATGGGTAGAACTTCAAAGGGAAGGCACTATGGGAAAAGTAATATTGGGCGTATGCTATAGACCCCCCCAACCAGAGGGAAGAGGGGGAGGCGGACCTCCTTTCACAGATTGGATTGGCAGCAAGGATGGGAAATGCCATTATAATGGGGGACTTTAATTATCCAGAAATAGACTGGGCAGAAGGAACCGCACATTCATCCAAGGCTCGGCAGTTCCTAAATGTTTTGCAGGACAATTTCATGGGTCAGATGTTGAACGCACCTACAAGAAACAATGCGGTACTAAACCTACTGATTACCAACAATACAGACCTGCTCACGGATATAGAAAAACGGGGCAACTTAGGAAACAGTGACCATAGGTTAATTCGTTTCAGTGTTAATCATAGTAATAGGAAACACAAGGGTAAAGACACTGAATTTCAAAAGAGCCAATTTCCCTAAATTGCGCTCTTTGCTAGAAAATATCAAATGGGATAGAACCCTGGGAACAAAGAACATGGAGGAAAAATGGGAGTGCTTCAAGAGCATACTCAACAAAGGGATTTGCCAGTGCATTCCAAAAGGGAGTACATTTAAAAGAGCAAAAGTAAAACCTTGGTAGCTAAACTCCAACATAAAAATGCATATTAATACTAAAGAAAAGGCCTTCAAAAAATACAAGGCTGAGGGGTCATTGGCAACATTCAAGCATTACAAAGAGTGCATTGAGAAATGTAAAGGGGAAATCAAGGCAGCTAAAATAGACCATGAGAGACATATAGCAGAAGAGAGTAAAAAAACCCCAAGAAATTCTTTAAGTATATAAATAGTAAGAAAGCGAGGCCAGAACACATTGGCCTCATAAAAGATTACGAAGGGAAGCTGGCCACAGAGGACAGAGAGAAGGCGAAAGTATTAAATAATTTCTTCTCTTCAGTCTTCACAAAAGAATCGGGGGCTACACTAACCCAGCTTGTAATGATAAATTAAATAATACACCTCAGGAAGTACCCCCATGGTTAACAGAAGATAGACTTAGAACTAAACTAGAGAAATTAACATAAACAAAATCACCGGAACCGGATTGCTTGCACCCGAGGGGACTTAAGGAACTCAGCCAGGTGATAGCCAGACCATTATTCTTGATCTTTAAGGATAGTCTACAGACGGGTATGGTGCCAGCTGATTGGAAAAAAACCAATGTGGTACCAATATTTAAAAAAGGGCCAGGATATATCCCGGGTAACTTTAGACCTGTCAGTCTAACATCTGTAGTCTGCAAGATTTAGGAGGGGATGTTAAGGGACTATATACACAAGACTTTAGTAATGAAAACGGTATTATTAGTAGTAATCAGCATGGATTCATGAAAAATCGTTCTTGCCAGACCAATCTATTAACCTTCTACAATGAAGTGAGTTGCCATCTAGACAAAGGAAGGCCTGTAGATGTGGTGCATCTGGACTTTGCAAAGGCATTTGACACAGTCCCCCACAAACGCTTACTGTACAAGCTAAAGTACATAGGTATGGACCATAGGGTGAGTACCTGGATAGAGAACTGGCTCCAGGGGAGAGTCCAGAGGGTGCTGATAAATGGAGAGTACTCGGATTGGGTGGGTGTGGAAAGTGGGGTCCCCCAAGGTTCTGTCCTGGGGCCAATCCTGTTTAATTTATTCATAAACGACCTAGAGGAGGGGATATCAAGCACAATCTCAGTATTTGCTGATGATACTAAACTAAGCATGCCAATATCTTCTATGCAGGATGTGGAAACCTTACAAGCGGACCTGAACAAAATAATGGGGTGGGCAACTAAATGGAAGATGAGGTTTAATGTTGAAAAATGTAAAGTAATGCACTTGGGCGTCAGAAACACGAAAGCAAGCTACTCACTAGGGGGGGAACCTCTGGGTGAATCTAAGATGGAAAAGAGCCTGGGGATACTAGTGGACAACAGGCTTGACAGTGGCATGCAATGCCAAGCTGCTGCAAGCAAAGCCATCCAAATACTGGCATGTATAAAAAAGGGGATTCACTCCAGAAATAAAGAGATTATTCTCCCACTCTACAAGACTCTGGTCCGGCCACATCTGGCATATTCCGTCCAGTTCTGGGCACTGGTCTTCAGAAAGGATGTGCTGGAACTGGAGAGAGTCCAGAGAAGAGCAACAAAAATAATTAGGGGAATGGAGGACATCAGCTATGAGGAAAGACTACAAGCATTGAACTTATTCTCTCTGGAGAAGAGACAAATACTGTACTGGTGAGGACCCTAGCATAAGGAACAAACTTTTCAGAGAAAGGGAATACAATAAGACACATGGACACTCACTAAATCTAGAGGAAAATAGGTTTAACCTTAAAATACGTAGGGGGTTCTTTACTGTCAGAGCAGTAATGATGTGTAATTCTCTTCCACAAGCAGTGGTATCAGCAGGGAGCATCGATAGTTTCAAAAAACTATTAGATGGGCATCTTAAAGACCACAATATACAGGAGTATACAATGTACGGTTAACAGCTAACACACACACACACACATCATAGGTTTAACTGGATGGACTGATGTCTTTTTTCAACCTCACAAACTATGTAACTATGTATGTAGATCCACGTATGTATTAGTGTGTTATTGAGAAATGTGTAACTAGAACTGGCATTTGAATTATATTTAATGCTTTATTGTTTTCATTTCAGTGTATCAAAGCAGCATTCTGTTGTCCCAAGCCAGGTTTTTGAGCCTGAAGATGGAAGTTACAAGGATTTTTCAATGAGTAAGAACAATAGATTTACCAGTGCTGGTCAGGCCTCCAAGAACATCATCCAGCCACCATCTTGGGTTCTGCATTTTTATAATGTCCCCTTAACAATGGATGAAAGTATATTTCAAAAGGTAATCTATTATGCTTTTCTTCGTTGTTTGTTATTTGGGCAGTGGAAGGTGCTAGAATCTGGCTAATTCAGGTGGGGGCTGCAAGAAAAATGTTTACAAGGGCAAAGCAGTATGTTTTGATTTTTTTTTCCCCATCTGTGTCAGTTGTATTTTGCACATATTTGCAAATATGCATGCATGCCTTGCGTATCTACAGCGAGGCAAACAAGGATGTTTGCCTTGGGCAGCATTTTTCAGGGGGGTGGCGGAAGGGACACTACAAAGACTGCAGAGAAGCAGTGGCATCGTTACGGGAGTGTGGGGGGTGGGGACCACACCCAGGTCACACCCCCCAGAGGGGTGGAACCAGGAGCGGCCGCAGACTGATCATTTGGTGATGGGAGCAAAGCAGGAGGTGGCAGTGGCTGCAGCCTCCGATCCCGGAAGCAGCTCAATTGGTATAGCAGGTTGGAGTCCCGGGCTATGATCGTACCTTGGCAAGCGCTCATTGGACAGCATGAACTCACTAACCAATGATAAATGTTTATTCTGTGACATCAGAAGAAGAAGCCTTAGATGCGCTTCTCATTGATCAGCATGGTCATTTGGCTGCTCTGACCATTGGACGCTTGCTGTTGCTAGCATGTCCGAAGTTCATTCTGGGGCTGGGTATTGCATGAACTGCTATACCAGCAGCACAAGGCATTTCAGCCTTTATGTGCAGCAGGGTTCAGAATGGTGGGTAGAATATTTGGAGTTAGTTCACCTTTTCATTTTTCCTGAATAGGTGATCTTACCCTTTTAAAGGGGGTGTTCCATTCTTGTATACAGCTTCTTTATGTTTAGTCCCTGTTCACACTGGGGTGACCTGTGAGGCGACCTGGTCGCCTCACAGGTCGCCGTAGGTCGCCTTCCATAGGGAAGCTGCGGACCCGTTCTAATAGGAGCGACACAAGTCGCTCCGACTTAGAAAAAGGGTCCGGAGCTTCTTTGGGGCGACCCGGAGCGACCGTCATAGACTTCAATGTTATGAAGTCCGTGGCGGCCGCTCCGAGGTCGCGGCGCGCTGCTCGCACCGCAACCTCGGAGGTCGCCCCGGGAAGTCGGATCGCCCCAGTGTGAACGGGGCCTCAGTGCTAACAGAATTATAGATTTATTTATTTTTTTAGTTTTATTTAGGTAAACATGATACAATATAAAAAAGGTCCCAAGCACACTTATGAGCTAGCCAGCAAAATCAAACAGACTAAACTGTTTCAACAATTCGTGTTAAAAACAAAAAGGTGTTTTTTTTCTTGCAAGCATTTGCAAATATGGGTAAAGCTATACTGCCATGCCAAGGCTCCAGTACAAAGTGTGAACTCCCATCTATGAATTGACAGATATAATTTTTCAGGGCCGATACCGATTTTCCAGCCACACTTTAGGTTGATAGCCAATATTAGGTGCCGATATTCTGTTACATTCTGTACATTTAAATTTTTTTATTTTTACACTGTACTTTAAAAAAAAAAATGTCTTTGATCACTCATTGCTGTCACAAGGTGACAGTAATATACAGTGACCGGTACTCTATATGGAGGGATCTGGGGTCTATAAGACCCCAAACCCCTCCTCTGCACTTAAACGCATTCAAAACGCCAAGTTTGGCTGTTTTAAATATGGTCTTTTTTTTTTTACATCTGGTGCCTTTTAGGCTCCAGTAACCAGAAGGGATGACATCGCTTCCAGATTACTACATCAGAGACCTGATCAGAGCCGATTCCAGCTTTGTTAGAGTCTTTGGCCAGCCGGCATTGGGACAGGAGACCCGGGTGTGGGGCAGCGGGGGGACATATTCTCCCGCTGCTTGTAATAACAGCGAGCTGCTGATTAGCCGCATCGGTTGTTATTACAAAAAAGACGACCGTCTGCTCTAAAAAACGATACCAGGGTGATGCCTGTTGCTGCAGGCATCACTCCGGTACAACCACTTGAAGCAATATCGGCAAGTTTGTGACCAATACTTCAAAAAAAGTGAATATTGGCCCCACCAATAATCAGTCGATCCCTACTCCCATCCTCAGACATGTTGTTTTATCAATGTGAAAGAACTGGGACAACTGAGCTGCCAGATAGTACAGATTAAAATCCGGCAGGGCCAACCCCCCTAGATTTGTAGGATTTTTGAGTTTGCGCCAGGAGATCTTGTGCCGATTAGCACCCCAAACAAAGGTCTTGAGGAGTGATTCCATCTGCTTAAACAGCCTGAGTGGCAGATATATAGGAGAATGCCATACAACATAGAGAATTTTGGGGAGAAGAATCATTTTAATTAAATTGACCCTACCCATCACTCCCAGAGGTAATTTGGACCATACTTGAATTTTGGCCTTAAGCAGTGGGAACAAGGGTTGAACGTTATCTGGGACATAATCTGCTGAGCTAGCTGTCACCTGAATCCCTAAGTACTTAATGCGGGATACACACTGCAGGGCCGGGTTTGCGGGGGCGATCGCCTGCGGGCTCTCGTCAAGCGGGAGAATTTGTGACTTATCCCAGTTTATCTGAAAACCGGAGAACCGTCCGTACCGTTCAATTAAAGAAAGGGCTGTGAGCAGGGATTCTCGAGAGTCTTCCAAATATAACAAAGTGTCATCAGCATACATGCTGATCTTCTCCTCCAGCGGTCCCTTACGTAGGCCACGAATCCCGGGATGTGCTCTAATGGCCATCGCCAGGGGCTCCGCGGCCAGGGCATACAGCAGGGGGGAGAGGGGGCACCCCTGTCGAGTGCCACAGGATAAAGGGAAGGCGGTCGACTGCCAGCCGTTGGCCAGGACCCTAGCTACCGGGGTGCTATATAGAAGTTTGACCCACTTAATAAAATTAGGGCCAAAGCCGTATCGGTCCAGGCAGGTCCAAAGAAATGGCCACTCTACCGAGTCGAATGCTTTAGCCGTGTCCAAGGAGACCACCACCCTGCCGCCCATTCCGTCGTGTTGTGCCTGGAGATTCATGAATAACCGGCGAAGGTTAAATGAGGCGTTCCTCCCAGGCATGAACCCGGCCTGGTCCGAGTGTATGAGTGAAAGGATCACCTTGTTGAGACGGAGGGATAAAATTTTCGCAAGGATTTTAGTGTCTACTGGGAGCAAAGAGATGGGGCGGTAAGACTCTGGGGCGTGCAAGTCTTTGCCCGGCTTGGGGATGAGCACAATTAGCGCCTCCCGCATAGAAGGGGGCAGGGCTGCATCCTTGAACAGAGATTGAAACAGAGCCAATAATTTAGGAGAAAGGAGTTCCGAATATTGGGAGAAGAATTCAATCGGGAGGCCGTCCAGGCCGGGGGCCTTAGATCTAGGGAACTCGGACACGGCTGCTGCAATCTCCTCCACAGAAATGGGTGCCTCGAGGGTCGCCAACTGGTCGGGTGTCAATGTGGGAAAGGCAATAGAGTCCAGAAAGTCATGCATGTCAGTGCAGTCAGCGGGGGCCCTAGAGGTGTAAAGTGTACTAAAAAATGATCGGAAACACTGTGTCACCGCAGCAGGATCGGTGATCTCATTACCCAGGTCATCCTTCAAAGTTATAACTACCGGGGGCCTATCCTCACAATGAACTAAATATGCGAGGAGTTTCCCCGCCCGCTCTCCATGTGCAAACAGATTCTGCTTCTGGAAAAACATCTTAGATTTCGCCTTCTCATATTCAAGTTGGGAAAGGACTTTAGAGGTCAATTTATACTGGGATTCATGCGTCGGAGTCGGGTCCGCCATAAAGGCCTGTTCAGCTTCAAGCAGATTCGCCGTTGCCCTGGAGATCTCCTCAGCAGCCCGCGCCCTAACAGCTTTAATTTTGGAAATCATAGTGGATCTGGCGAACAGTTTAAATGCCTCCCACACTGCAGCCGGGGAGGCAGTGCCCTCATTATCAGAAAAGAATTGTGTCCAGGTCCCCTCAATGTCGTTCCCATCAGACACCAAGGGGAGCCAGGCGGGATTCAGGCGCCAGGCCGGGGGAGGTCTATTACAGGGCAAGGACAACAGTATCCAATAAGGGCAGTGATCAGACAGAGTCCGTGGGGCGAAGCCTGCCGCCAGTAACCTGGGGAGCAGGGTTCGAGACATCAATATCAGATCAATGCGTGACATAGAATGGTGTGCAGCCGAGAAACAGGAGTACGCACGCTGAGCGGGGTACTTGCTGCGCCAGGAGTCGGTCAAACCAAAGCTCTCCACCAATCGGGAGAACCTGGTCGGGGACGACCCCGGCGGCGCCTGGGAGGCGCCACCGGATCTATCCAGACCCGAGTCCAGCACATTGTTAAAGTCGCCCAGCCAGATCACCGGGGCCCCCGGGCATGGTGCCATGAACGCCAATCCCTCCATTATAACCACAGCAGAGTAAGGGGGGGGCACATAGAAAGCCATCAGAAGCATCAATTCCCCATAGACTGACGTTTTAAGGAAAACATATCTACCCATTGGGTCAACCTGAGATCCTAGGAGCTGGAAATGCACCGATTTGGCCACCAGAAGCGCCACACCCCTGGAGTGCGAGCTGTATGCAGAGTGATGCACCCAGCCAACCCAAGGCCGTTTGAGAGACTGCTGTACGCGGCCCTCCAAATGTGTCTCCACCAGTACTATAATGTCAGCCCGGACACGGCGTAGAACATTAAAGACAGCCGTCCGTTTAATCTTATCGCGCATACCCCTGACATTCCACGTCAACAATTTCAATGCGGCCATGGCAGGGGTAATACGGAGCGTGGAGCGGAGGCTCCCAGGATCTCAGGCAATAAGGCCACAGAACTAACAATTCCACGGTCATACACTAACATTAATAAACGGCAGTAAAAGAGCAGGCAGTTATTACTTGAGGTCAACGTGCATAGAACAGAAACAGTATAGAGATTGTACCAATTATAAACTGTAAACAATGGTAATACCCCAAACCCCCCTCCCTGCCCTGCACCAACCCCAACTTGTGCGGGCATGTTCCCAAACAAGTGCCTCAACCAGAACAGGCCCACATGCGACTGGTAAAAAACAAGATCAGGAGGCCAGGGACCCCCAGGATAGTCAGCAAAAATACAGCAAAATACAACTAGGACAAGCAAGGGGGCCCGGGGGCCCAGGTCCAGCAGAAGTCGCAGGGGGCAACAGGGGAGTTGGGCACAAACACACGCCTGAGCGGGTGTAGGGGGCGAAAACCAACAGGTGTATCGCTGGGTAGCAAAACCTATGGGCAGGTGGAAATCCATAGGAAGAGAACAGAAAAATCAGTTCCATCTGTGGAGCTAGGGCGCTCCGCCGGTCAGACACAGGAGCAGTGGGTCAGGGAAATGAGGGGGGGGGGGAAAGGGGGTACAAAGTCTTGAGTTCCGCAGGATCTACAAAGCCCCCCCCCACCTCAGCAGCAGCATAAGGCACAGGCAATCAGGGAGAAAGTGTCATGAAGTCGCCAGGGCAAGGTGGTCAGGCTCTAGCTTCCAGTCCTTCTAGCCAGGAGATGGCGGCTTCCGGATCCTCAAAGAAGTGGGCTCGGTCCTCACCCTCCACTCTAAGACGGGCCGGGTACAACATAGAGTATTTGATATTCTTGATACGCAGCCTGCGTTTGACCTCCAAAAAGCTCTTGCGGCGCCTCTGGACCTCAGCAGAGAAGTCGGGGAAAATCGCTATTTTGTGATTTCCAAATGGAATGTTCCCCTTAACTCTGGCCAGGCGCAATATGGCATCTCTGTCCCGATAGTTCAGGAATTTAGCGATGAAAGTGCGGGGGGGTGCACCCTGAGGGGGGGGACGCCCTGAGAGGCGATGTGCACGTTCCACAACAAAAGTGGGTGAAAAGGATTCTCTGCCATATGTTTGAGTGAGCAATTGTTCCAAATAAGATGAGGGGTCTGCACCTTCAGAGCCCTCCGGGAGGCCAATGAACCGCAAGTTACAGCGGCGCAGCCTATTCTCCATGTCATCTTGTTTTTGAAGGATAAGGTGTACTTGTTGCTGCAGCCTGTCTGAGGAGCTTTGCAATGGGGGGAGGGAGTCCTCCACCTCGCTGATTCTGTGTTCAGCCTCACCAACTCTGTCCCTCAGCTTCTGCATATCCTGACGCATCAGTGATATATCTACCTTCACCTCCTCGATTTTAGTCGTCAGCATGGTCTGGCAGGTGGCAATCGCTTCCAATACCTTGGATGTAGCAGGGCTCTCCGGCTCCTCCACCACGAGCGACGGGCCGGCGCCATCTTGGATCGGGGCCTCCTTCTCCAGCCTCCGGAATGCAGCCAGTTTTGCCGCAGCTTCCGAGCCTTTCTTCGGCGGAGACATGCGGAGGTCAGTGCCGCGGGTGTGCGGGAGGTGAAGGGAGGATTATCGTGCCCGGAGGGCTGCAGGATTAGCGGTAAAGGAGATCGGTCCGGCGGAGCTCCTCTCACACACGTCCTCTCACATGCTGCGCCAGGCCACGCCCCCTCAGACATGTTGTATATAACACTGAATAAACTAAGAACAGGTATACCTTTTAAAGGTGCAGGGACACACCAGATGCCCAGATTCAGTAAATGGCAGCTAAAGACATCAAGAAAAGTAAGAATTGCAACCACTCTCTATATGTAATAATTTCCAGTCTGAAACTAGCGCTTCTTGTTCCAAATATTTGTTGAGCTAATCTTAACTGCTTTGCCCAAAAAAGTCTGGTACAAAGGTGAATCAATGTAGTTTAAATTGCACAGGCAGCTGAATGAGTCGAAGAATGACTCCTCCCGTCTGATTGTATAGGGCTGTGTAAATGTAAATTCTAGGAAAATGACAGTCACATAGGAATCGGCTACTACTGCTCTGTCTCTTTATAAAAAACAGAATATAATACCAATGTGATGGGTTCCCCTATATTAAAGCTGACATGTAATCTGTCTATTTTTGTCTTCCTCGATTTCTCCTTTGCCCACCCCCCCCATCACCATGCTAATGAAACTTTTAAATCAAACCTTTGGTTTTCACTTTTTAACTTGTTTAAGAACGAGTGGTGTCATCGTTGGGTCTCTGTGCTTCTCTTTGCAATGCAAACAGATCATGGCTGATGAGAGGGGCTCAGAGTTCAGTGAAACCTGAGTGGAGAGAATGGACACACCCACCTTTACACTGAACCATAGGACAATATACATAGCTAAGGCTGTCAGCTGCTATGTGCAGGGGGGGGGGGGGGGGGGGGCGGGCGTCAATACAGTGTATTGCCCCCTTTAACATCAATGACAGCTTGAAGTCTTTTCTGGTATTTGTGGATGAGGCTCTTTATCGTCTCAGATGGTAAAGCTGTCCATTCTTCCTGGCAAAAAGCCTCCAGTTCCTGTAAATTCTTGGACCGTCTTGCATGAACTGCACGTTTGAGACCTCCCCAGAGTGGCTCAATGATATTGAGGTCAGGAGACTGAGATGGCCACGCCAGAACCTTCACTTTATTCTGCTGTAGCCATTGACAGGTTGACTTGGCCTTGTGTTTATGATCATTGTTCTGTCTCAGCATCGATTGTACCTGTGACCTTCTTGTAGACCCAGTCTCTAAGTGTGTGCAGCAGGTTGAATGATGGCTTTAACAGATAGTTTACTCAATGAATAAAGACTCCAGAGGTGTTCTCCAATGCTTCTTTATGCTTCAAGTTAGCAAAGACATAAACATAGAGGCTTTTCCATAGGTAAATTTACAATGAAGTTACACAACTTCCTCACTCTGCAGTCTCCTCATAACAACTAAACAGCAGGTGGTGCTGTGGAGCAGAGCGCGGGATCAGAGGCTGTCAGGGCGTGCAGGAGAGAGGAGAGTGTGTGCGTGACCGCGTGTGAATACCCCCCCCCCCCCGAGAGCAGCGGCGGGGAGCGGCGCTCGAACCCCGACCCCCCCCCCCCCCAGAAGCGAGCGGCGAGCGGGTCGGTAACCCCCCCCCCTCTCTTGTTGCGGGTGGCGAGCCGAACAGTAAACCCCCCCCCCTTTTTGCGGCGGGCGGCGAGTGGTGCGGACCCCCCCCCCCCCCCCCCAGACAGAGAGGGAGCAGAGGAGACTAGCGAGCAAAGGCTGACCGGGAAGTGACAGAGGGAGGCGGGTGCAGAGCGGAGACTGACCGTCTGAGGGAAAAAAAAAAAAAAAAAAGAAAAACAGCCAGGAACTGCTAGAGTCAGACTTAAAGGGACATACACTAGGTAAGTAAGACTGGTGACTGAGATTGTACACTGACTGAGGGTGTAGTGTAGTACCTGAGTATCTGTGAGTACCTGAGTATCTGTGAGTATCTGTGAGTACGTGAGTACCTGTGAGTACCTGAGTATCTGTGAGTACGTGTAAGTACCTCTGAGTACCTCTGAGTATCTGTGAGTATCTGTGAGTACCTGTGAGTACCTGTGAGTACCTGAGTATCTGTGAGTACCTGTGAGTATCTGTGAGTACCTGAGTATCTGTGAGTATCTGTGAGTACCTGTGAGTACCTGTGAGTACCTGAGTATCTGTGAGTATCTGTGAGTATCTGTGAGTACCTGAGTACCTGTGAGCACCTGTGAGTACCTGTGAGTACCTGTAAGTACCTGTGAGTACCTGTGAGTACCTGAGTATCTGTGAGTACCTGAGTATCTGTGAGTACCTGTGAGTATCTGTGAGTACCTGTGAGTATCTGTGAGCACCTGTGAGTACCTGTGAGTACCTGAGTATCTGTGAGTACCTGTAAGTACCTGTGAGTACCTGAGTATCTGTGAGTACCTGTAAGTACCTGTGAGTACCTGAGTATCTGTGAGTACCTGTGAGTATCTGTGAGTACCTGTGAGTATCTGTGAGTACCTGAGTATCTGTGAGTACCTGTTGCTACCTGAGTGACTGGGAGTACCTATCACTACCTGAGTGTTTTGCGTCTGACCGGGCTGTGCGACTGAGCGTTGTGCGTCTGACCGGGAGGTGCGACTGAGCGTTGTGCGTCTGACCGGGAGGTGCGACTGAGCGTTGTGCGTCTGACCGGGCGGTGCGACTCAGTGTTGTGCGTCTGACTGCGCTGTGCGACTCAGTGTTGTGCGTCTGACCGGGCTGTGCGACTCAGTGTTGTGCGTCTGACCGGGCTGTGCGACCTAGCGTTTTGCGTCTGACCGGGCTGTGCGACTGAGCGTTGTGCGTCTGACCGGGCTGTGCGACTGAGCGTTGTGTGTCTGACCGGGCTGTGCGACTGAGCGTTGTGCGTCTGACCGGGCTGTGCGACTGAGCGTTTTGCGTCTGACCGGGCTGTGCGACTCAGTGTTGTGCGTCTGACTGGGCTGTGCGACTCAGTGTTGTGCGTCTGACCGGGCTGTGCGACTCAGTGTTGTGCGTCTGACCGGGCTGTGCGACTCAGTGTTGTGCGTCTGACCGGGCTGTGCGACTCAGTGTTGTGCGTCTGACCGGGCTGTGCGACTCAGTGTTGTGAGTCTGACCGGGCTGTGCGACTCAGTGTTGTGCGTCTGACCGGGCTGTGCGACTCAGTGTTGTGAGTCTGACCGGGCTGTGCGACTGAGTGTTGTGCGTCTGACCGGGCTGTGCGACTCGGTGTTGTGCGTCTGACCGGGCTGTGCGACTCGGTGTTGTGCGTCTGACCGGGCTGTGCGACTCGGTGTTGTGCGTCTGACCGGGCTGTGCGACTCGGTGTTGTGCGTCTGACCGGGCTGTGCGACTCGGTGTTGTGCGTCTGACCGGGCTGTGCGACTGAGTGTTGTGCGTCTGACCGGGCTGTGCGACTTAGTGTTGTGCGTCTGACCGGGCTGTGCGACTCGGTGTTGTGCGTCTGACCGGGCTGTGCGACTCGGTGTTGTGCGTCTGACCGGGCTGTGCGACTCGGTGTTGTGCGTCTGACCGGGCTGTGCGACTCTGTATTGTGCGTCTGACCGGGCTGTGCGACTCTGTGTTGTGTGTCTGACCGGGCTGTGCGACTCAGTGTGGTGCGTCTGACCGGGCTGTGCGACTCAGTGTTGTGCGTCTGACCGGGCTGTGCGACTGAATGTTGTGCGTCTGACCGCGCTGTGCGACTTAGTGTTGTGCGTCTGACCGGGCTGTGCGACTTAGTGTTGTGCGTCTGACCGGGCTGTGCGACTTAGTGTTGTGCGTCTGACCGGGCTGTGAGATTGTGAGTGTTGGGTGACTGACCGGTGTCAAGTGAGTGGAGCGGAATACCAGAGGGTGAGAAGGTAGCGTTAGGAAGCCAGGAAATAGCCACATAGGATAGACTTAAATCGCTGAATCCCCATTAGATTAGATAGTAGGTACAATGCCCGGCGGGTGTGGGGATGCGACTCGGTGTACATCTTGTGATATGTATGCGTTCCTCGGTCATGCGATAGAGGGCGAATACAAATGCGCAAAATGTGAGCACGTTGCTTCCCTGGAAGCTCAGGTCCTGAATCTAGGGAAGCAGCTGGCAACACTGAGACGAATGTCCATACCGGAGGAGAGCCAGGATTGTACCAATCAGGTGCAGACAGGGGCCTGCACAGAGGTGGGCGGAGTATCGGAGGTGCAGGCATCAGAGCAGAGCAGAGGGGTGACAGTTAGGAGGGGTAGAAGGGGACAAGGCAAGGAGGCTGATCCTGGGCTGGAGCACCCCAATAGATACGCCCCGTTGTGTGATGTTGGGGAAACCAGTCAGGGACCAGCATTGCTGGAGCAGAGCGACGCCCCTAGCTGCCAGGGGACGAACTCCTCCAGTGAGGCCGGGAGAAAGGGAAAGGAAAGACAGATGCTGGTGGTAGGGGACTCAATTATTAGAAGGGCAGACAGTGTAATCTGTGACATAGACCGTGTGCGCCGAACAGTCTGTTGTTTGCCGGGCGCTCGGGTTCGGCACATCGCGGATCGGGTGAACAGATTATTGGGTGGGGCTGGGGAAGACCCAGCTGTCATGGTACACGTGGGTACCAATGACATAGGCAGAGGAAGACGGAGAGTCCTAAACGATTTCAGGGACTTAGGCGCTAAGTTGAGGACTAGGACCTCCAAGGTAGTATTTTCCGAAATACTACCGGTACCTCGAGCCACACCAGAGAGGCAGCGGGAGATTAGGGAAGTTAACGAGTGGCTGAGGAGCTGGTGTAGTAAGGAGGGTTTCGGGTTCCTGGAGAACTGGGCCGACTTCTCAGTCGGTCACCGGCTCTTTGGTAGGGACGGATTGCACCTAAATGGGGTGGGTGCAGCCGTACTGGGTGAGAGGATGGCCAAAAAGTTAGAGGGGCTTTTAAACTAGGGAATGGGGGGGAGGGTACAGATGTAGAATTAGCCAGTGGAAAGCAAGTTTCAGAGGGCAGAAATGGGGGCATTAGCGGTAGGGTGTTCGGAGCCCCTATACCCAGGGTGGGTACGGGGAAAAATCAAGAGAGCAGCCTAAAAACATCAAAATTACGAGGCTTATATACCAATGCCAGAAGCCTGGCCAACAAGATGGGAGAGCTGGAGCTGCTGATGTTTGAGGAGGACTTAGATTTTGTGGGGATAACTGAGACTTGGTTTGACAGCTCTCATGACTGGATGGCGTCCATTCAGGGGTATTCCCTTTATCGCAGAGATAGAGAGGGTAAAAAAGGGGGAGGGGTATGTTTGTATATTAAGAACAGTATACAGGTAAATATGAGGGATGATATTAATAATGGAGCTATGGACGAGGCAGAATCCCTATGGGTAGAGCTTCAAAGGAAAGGCACGGTGGGGAAGGTAATATTGGGCGTATGCTATAGGCCCCCAAACCAGAGGGAGGAGGGTGAGGTGGACCTCATGTTACAGATAGGATTGGCAGCAAGGATGGGAAATGTCATTATAATGGGGGACTTTAATTATCCTGATATAGACTGGGCAGAAGGAACCGCGCATTCAGCCAAGGCTCGGCAGTTCCTAAATGTTTTGCAGGACAATTTCATGGGTCAGATGGTGAATGCACCGACAAGAAACAATGCGGTACTTGACCTACTGATTACCAACAATACAGACCTGCTCACGGATATAGAAATACGGGACAACTTAGGGAACAGTGACCATAGGTCAATTGGTTTCAGTATTAATTACAGTAATAGGAAACACAAGGGTAATATAAGGACACTGAATTTCAAAAGAGCCAATTTCCCTAAACTGCGCTCGCTGCTAGAAAATATCAATTGGGATAGAACCCTGGGAACAAAGAACACGGAGGAAAAATGGGAGTGCTTCAAGAGCATACTTAACAAGGGGGTGGACCAGTGCATTCCACAGGGAAATAAATTTAAAAGAGCAAAACTAAACCCTGGGTGGCTAAACTCCAACATAAAAATGTATATTAGAGCTAAAGAAAAGGCCTTCAAAAAATACAAGACTGAGGGGTCATTGGCAGCATTTAAGCATTACAAAGAGTGTAATAAGAAATGTAAAGATGAAATCAGGGCGGCTAAAATAGAACACGAGAGACATATAGCGGAGGAGAGTAAAAAGAACCCCAAGAAATTCTTTAAGTATATAAACAGTAAGAAAGCGAGGCCAGAACACATTGGCCCCATAAAAGATGATAAAGGAAAAATGGCCACTGAGGACAGAGAAAAGGCGGAAGTGTTAAATAATTTCTTTTCTTCAGTCTTCACAAAGGAATCGGGGGGCTACACGAACCCCGCTTGTAAGGCCGAACTAAATAATACACCTCAGGAAGTGCCGCCATGGCTAACAGAGGATAGACTTAGAGCTAAACTAGAGAAACTTAACATAAATAAATCCCCGGGACCGGATGGCTTGCACCCAAGGGTTCTAAATGAGCTCAGTCAGGTGATTGCCAGACCATTATTCTTGATCTTTAAGGATAGTTTACAGACGGGTATGGTGCCAGCTGATTGGAAAAAAGCCAACGTGGTACCAATATTTAAAAAGGGGCCGAGATATATCCCGGGTAACTATAGGCCGGTCAGCCTAACATCTGTAGTCTGCAAAATTTTGGAGGGGATGATAAGGGACCACATACAAGACTTTAGTAATGAAAACGGTATTATAAGTAGTAATCAGCATGGATTCATGAAAAATCGTTCATGCCAAACCAATCTATTAACCTTCTACGATGAAGTGAGCTGCCACTTAGATAAAGGTAAGCCTGTGGATGTGGTGTATCTGGACTTTGCAAAGGCCTTTGACACCGTTCCCCACAAACGCTTACTGTACAAACTAAGGAAGGTAGGTATGGACCATAAGGTGAGTACCTGGATAGAGAACTGGCTCCAGGGGAGAGTACAGAGGGTGGTGATTAATGGGGAGTACTCGGATTGGGCGGGTGTGGAAAGTGGGGTCCCCCAGGGTTCTGTCCTGGGACCAATCCTGTTTAATTTATTCATAAATGATCTAGAGGAGGGGATATCTAGTACAATCTCAGTATTTGCAGATGATACTAAATTAGGCATGCCAATATCTTCTATGCAGGATGTGGAAATCTTGCAAGCAGACCTGAACAAAATAACGGGGTGGGCAACTACATGGCAGATGAGATTTAATGTAGAAAAATGTAAAGTAATGCACTTGGGGGCCAGAAACCAGAAAGCAAGCTACTCACTAGGGGGGGAACCTCTGGGTGAGTCTAGGATGGAAAGGGACCTGGGGGTACTGGTAGACAACAGGCTTGGAAGTGGCATGCAATGCCAAGCCGCTGCAAGCAAAGCCAACAGAATACTGGGTTGTATAAAAAAGGGGATTCACTCCAGAAATAAAGAGATTATTCTTCCACTCTACAAGACTCTGGTCCGGCCACATCTGGAGTATGCTGTCCAGTTCTGGGCACCGGTCCTCAGGAAGGATGTGCTGGAACTGGAGAAAGTCCAGAGAAGGGCAACAAAAATAATTAGGGGAATGGAGGACATCGGCTATGAGGAAAGACTACATGCACTGAACTTGTTCTCTCTGGAGAAGAGACGCTTGAGGGGGGATATGATATCAATGTACAAATACTGTACTGGCGACCCTAGCATAAGGAACAAACTATTTAGAGTAAGGGAATACAATAAGACACGTGGCCACTCACTAAAACTAGAGGAAAGGCGGTTTAACCTTAAAGTGCGTAAGGGGTTCTTCACTGTAAGAGCGGTAAGGATGTGGAATTCTCTTCCGCAAGCAGTCGTATCAGCGGGGAGCATTGATAGTTTCAAAAAACTATTGGATGGACACCTTAAAGACCACAACATACAGGGGTATACAATGTACGGTTAAAAGCAAACACACACACATAGGTTGAACTGGATGGACTTGTGTCTTTTTTCAGCCTCACTAACTATGTAACTATGTAACTATGTAAACAAAATGGCAGTTACAGCAGGAAAATGGAGGATGGGAGAAACCATCTAGCCAGAAACAGCAGGGGTGCAAGGAAGATACCAATAACATAGCATAACATAACATGTAATAACAACTGCTAGACAGTTAAAGCTGCGTGGCAGCACACTCCCCGCCTGGTATCGTGAGATACCACTACACAATTATTTTCCATAAACATACAATTAACATTGCATACAGTAGAATGCTATGTAGCCCTCTTCTCTAAGCTAACTATGCTAGAGGTCTAAGTGACTCCTACACATAACACTGAATCAGAATTTTTGGAAGCAGGCATAATTAGGACTGTCTCAGTGACTGGTCTCAGGAAGGTTTTTGGGCTCCCGTCCTTTACAATCCTGACTTCCACACTTCGGAACTTTCCATCATCACTAGCAATGGCCTTTGAAATAACTCCAACTGGCCACTGGATCCGATTGGTTTGCTTTTCTTTTAGAAGAACCAGGTCCCCTTCCTTTAAGTTAGGCTTCTGGGTTTGCCACTTTTTACGTCCTTGAAGAAGTGTGAGGTATTCCCTCCTCCATCTGTCCCAGAAACAATCTGCAAGGTATTGAGCGTATCTCCATTGACGTTTATATATGTCCTTTTCATCAAAGATGCTCTTTGGCGCTGGGATCTGTCCAATTTTCCGGCTCAATAATGCAGCTGGAGTTAAAACAGTCGGACATTCTGGGTCTGTGGATACAGCTGTCAGCGGTCTTGAGTTGATTATTGCTGCGACCTCAGCAAGGAATGTAGTAAGTACTTCATGGGTAAGACGTGAAGAACTCACATCAAGCAACATAGAATCCAGTATGCGCCTTGCTATCCCAATCATACGTTCCCATGCTCCGCCCATGTGTGAAGCGTGTGGTGGGTTGAATTTCCACTGGTTTGCAGTGGTGGAGAAGGTGGCCCTTGGAGGTGGCTCTGTCTGAGAAGCTCGCTCCCGCAGGGGTTTGTTAGTGCTCTGGGACGCTCTCTTGCTATAATTGAACTGGTTGGTCAGTTTTCTCTCCTTCTTGTTCCTGGATGGTATTTCCTCACCTTCTGTCCATTCTTCACTAGCCTGAGCGTCAGACTTCCCATCTGTATCTTTGTCTCCCGGCTCTGTGGAGTCGTTGGTCTGAGTCTCTTCAATGACTCCCAACTTCGCCATCTGTCGCCGCGCTTTATCAGAGTCTTCGTTTAACATGTTTCCATCCAGGGAGAAGTGTACGGCCAGCTGGTCCACGATGCTAATGGGTTTGTAGGCCAGTTCCTTAAAACTGTACCTCACAATGTTCTGGGGGGCATGAGGGTTGTTTGCAGTCAGGATACGAGTGAATTCCTCCTTAAGTTCAGCCTCGCTGAGTTCCAGCTGGTCCGGAGGCTTAACCAGAGTCTTGGCCTGCATCCATTCATCAGCTCCATCCCCCATAACTGTGGAGTCATCTTCATCCTCCAAATTTCTTCTTGAGCAGATGTTGGAACTCAATGCTACAACTTCAGGCCGGATTTCCGGATCAGTATCTGGATCCTCCAGGTAGAAATCGATATCTTCTTCTGAGTTTGTAGAAGACTGGTCCATTAAAAACTTGGGTTCTGAAAACCAAATGGTTTGTGTGAGGACAACTGCTGGCACTAAAATCTTCTGCATGAATGCTAGAAAGTGCTCTCGCTTCTCAGGTTTGTTACGGAGAGTTTTCTTCAGTGCAGCAAATCTGGTTAAAGCTTGTTCTCGATTGTTAGGGAGAGTAAGCCTTGGTACTCGGAAGGGTACTGGAGCTACCCAATTGTTGGAATTGTCCTTGAAGAACTCTTCATCCGTAATCTTAATGAGCTCCTTGTCTTCGACTGAAGGAGCAATCTTGTGGTCATCACAAGTAGTCTGGTACACTGAATCACCAAAGTCCTTTTGAGAAGTGAGCTTGCAGTTAATGCTTTGGAGTGCTTGATATGGAACTTCGTTCTTAAAATCAAGTCTTTCCTTCACATAATAGTGCGATGGACATTTCATCAATTGACAGGTAACAGTTTTGTAGGAAGCTACATCCAAGAGCTTGTGAGATTGGTCTAAGCAGACTTCTCCTATTATCACCCATCCAAGATCGAGTTTCTGGGCCTGAGGAGCATCATCTGGACCGTTACATAACTCTCTTATTTTATGAACTCTAGGAATGTCTCTCCCTAGTAGAATCAAAATCTTAACATCCTTGTTAAGTGGTGGAATGTAGTTAGCAATGTGGCTCAAATGAGGGTGATGACGTGCAACCTCTGGTGTGGGGATTTCTTCTCTGTTGTTCGATAGCTGACCACATTCGATTAGAGTTGGAAGAGGAAACTCTGTGTCCTCAAATTCTGATGCAACTACGAAGCCATGGGCTCTTCTTCCAGAAGTATTGACCTTTCCTGCACATGTCTGCAAGGTATAAGACCAGGTCTCTCCTTGAATGTTGAATAGGTCAAAGAATTCTGTACTGGCCAATGAGCAATTGCTCTGATCATCGAGTATGGCATACATTTTTATGGATTTTTGTGGACATCCTTCAGGAAAAACTCTTACAAGACATATCTTGCTACAAGACTTGCTATGAAGCCCTTCTCCACATACCTCTGTACATCTTGTGGTTACGGGGTCGGCATATTGCTCAGTTCTCTCCCCGCCATCATCTGATGTAGTCTTGGGGTTGCTGCCGGGTGAAGGTTTCCTTTTGAACAGGTCTGAATGAAGAGCGTCCACATGTTTGGCACTGTTGCAGAGAGAACATCTGATGGCGATCTTACAGTCTCTAGCTAAATGATCGGAGGATGCACAACACTTAAAACAGATATTATGCTCTTTGAGAAATGACTTGCGTTCTTCAATAGGCTTGTCCTTAAATGCACGACATTTGGAGAGAGAGTGTGGCGCATTATGAATAGGACACTGTTGATTAAGATTGCTAGCTTTAATGTCTGTAGCTAAGACGTTGGATGCTATTGCAGTCTTCCTCATGGCAATAGGATGCCTTAAATCCTTGAATTTACTGTTGGTGGCAATACCCCTTGAAGTACTTAAAGGAATGGTGGTAGTATCTGGATAGAAGAAGCTTGGGTCATTCTTGGATCTTGCAACCTTCCGCACGAACTCTGAAAAATAAGAAAAGGGAGGGAAGGAAACACGATGCTCATACTTATACTTTGATCCTACACTAGTCCACTTTCCCTGAAGATAACTAGGCAACTTTGCTACAATAGGATTTACGCCCTGAGCAGTGTCTAAATAGCTAAGACCTGGTAAACTAGGATCTAACTTAGCAATTTCAAGTTCTTGAAGGAGGTCACCTAACTCTCTAAGCTTATGATTGTCCTTAACAGAGATTTTAGGAAAGTCGTTTAGTCTCTGGAATAAGGCAGATTCAATGACTTCGGGGCTCCCATAGTCTTGTTCTAGACGTTCCCAGGCAGCATCAAGGCCTGCTTTAAAGTTATAAATGTAGACAGATTTAAGTCTCTTTACTTGTTCTGCAGATTGACGCCCCAACCACTTTATTAGTAAGTCAAGTTCTGCTTGAGGATCAATGTCCAAGTTCTTGGTTACCGCCTTAAATGTAGATCTCCAACTCCTGTAGTTCTCTGGGCGGTCATCAAATCTAGACAGTCCAGTTGTAATCAACTCTCGTCGAATCATATACTTTCTGAACTCTGCAATGTCAGTGCTTTCAGTTTTTATAGCCACAGGGTCTACTGATGGTGCGCCGTCTTGGACCATGGTTGGTATCTGATGTTGGCTGGTAGGTAGAGAGAAAGGTGTTGCAGATGGGTTTAATTTAGGTAAGGGTCTGTCGACTGAAGGTCTCTGAGCATTTGAAGTCAAAGAGAGCTGTATCAAAGGGGGTATAGAGTTCATTCTGTAGTCTTCTGCTGTGCCCTTGTAATCTCTATGCACATAGGGTTGTGGTGGCACATGAGCTGCGTAGGTTGATTCACTTGATTTTGTGACGTGCGGTAGTTGTGGAGGGTCTCTGTTAGTAGGTGTGTCTAGTTGACCAGCTTGCTTTGGCGACACATTGCCTTCTGATCCACTTGCTGGATGATTATGAGAAGAATATCCAACTGTAGGTGGGACTGTATTGTCGTGGTTCTGAGTTAGGACAAACTGTAGGGTCCTTTCAACAGGGTCTTGACAAGCAGGCAAGCTGGTACAAGCTGCTCCTTCTTCTTCCAATAGGGCTTGTTCCAAGACAGATAACTCTGCTAAAGCTACTTCCTTTTCTCTGTTCTTCTGAAGAATTTCTAGCTGAGCCTCTGTTTCTGCTTGAATGCGTTTAACTTCTGCTTTGAAGGCTGCTTCTTTTTCAGAGCAGGCGGCTTGAACCTGGGCTACTGCAACCTTTTGGCGAGCTTTGAGTATTTGGTCGCTCAGTATTGACCTTATAGAGCAGGACCGCAATGACTTAGAAGAAGATTTATGATATGAGCGGGCAGACCTAGAAGATTTTCCTGAGTGTCTGGAAGAAGCAGAGTTACAGGATATAGTCTCATGTATCTGTGCCAATCTCCCTTCTATCTGTGCCTTTGCTTCAAGATATGTGCTATGCCTCTGCTGGTCATTAGAAGTAAAGTCCTTTAATTCCAATGCAGCTTCCTCTATGTTGGAATGTGACAATAGAGAATAGTACTTCTCAGAAAGTCTTTTATAATTCTCAAATGCCTTCTTAACCCTTGAGAGAGCAGTGTTCAATTGCTCAGAATTGTTGCTAGTTTCATTAGTGGCTGTTATACAACTTAAAGTCTTTTCCCATAATGCAGTCAGGTTACTAGATGTTTCTTCCTTACTTGCTTCATAAACCTCCCTTGCCTTCAAGGATGGGTGAGGGGCTCTGACAGGACGAGCAGAATGAAGTAAGGAGTCTGCTTTATCTTGACTAAATGCAGGTAATTCTGTGAGATCTCTGTCAGACATAATAAGTACTGTATTTCTGGTGTCTTGTTAGAAATCTGCCAGAGCTCAGCTCTGTAAGTAGTGACTTCTGTTATTAAGCAGGCTGGCTGAGGTGCTGGGTATTTGATACAATAGCTAGCTATTGCTGGAACTAGTTCAAACTGGATCACCTCAGAAGGCTGTAACAGTAATGAAGCATTCAGTAGGTGGCTGGTTTCATATGCAGAGTAATGCTTCTGGTGACTCACAGACAAGTGTGGTACTTACTGTTCTGAAGCTGCAGAGTCTTGGAAATTTACTTTTCTTAAGCTGCAGAGATACCTGTGATGAATTCTTCATGTAAATTTACTCTCTGAAGCTGTGTATTCCTGTAAATTTACTCTCTGAAGCTGTGTACTCCTGTAAATTTACTCTCTGAAGCTGTGTACTCCTGTAAATTTACTGTTCTGTCTCAGCATCGATTGTACCTGTGACCTTCTTGTAGACCCAGTCTGTAAGTGTGTGCAGCAGGTTGAATGATGGCTTTAACAGATAGTTTACTCAATGAATAAAGACTCCAGAGGTGTTCTCCAATGCTTCTTTATGCTTCAAGTTAGCAAAGACATAAACATAGAGGCTTTTCCATAGGTAAATTTACAATGAAGTTACACAACTTCCTCACTCTGCAGTCTCCTCATAACAACTAAACAAAATGGCAGTTACAGCAGGAAAATGGAGGATGGGAGAAACCATCTAGCCAGAAACAGCAGGGGTGCAAGGAAGATACCAATAACATAGCATAACATAACATGTAATAACAACTGCTAGACAGTTAAAGCTGCGTGGCAGCACAATCATTGTCATGTTGGAATGTCCAAGTATGTCCCATGCACAGCTTCCAGGCTGATGAATGCAAATTGTCCTCCAGTATTTTTTGATGACATACTGCATTCATCTTGCCATCAATTCGGACCAAATTTCTTGTGCCTTTGTAGCTCACACATCCCCAAAACATCAGCGATCCACCTCTGTGTTTCACAGTAGGAACGGTGTACCTTTCATCATAGGCCTTGTTGACTCCTCTCTAAATGTAGCGTTTATGGCTGTGGCCAAAAAGCTCAATTTTGGTCTCATCACTCCAAATTACTTTGTGCCAGAAGGTTTGAGGCTTGTCTCTGTGCTGTTTGGCGTATTGTAAGCGGGATACTTTGTGGTATTTGTGTAGTAATGGCTTTCTTCTGGTGACTCGACCATGCAGTCTATCTTTCTTCAAGTGCCTTCTTATTGTGCATCTTGAAACAACCACACCACATGTTTTCAGACAGTCCTGTATTTCACCTGAAGTTATTTGTGGGTTTTTCTTTGCATCCCAAACAATTTTCCTGGCAGTTGTGGCTGAAATTTCAGTTGGTCTACCTGACCGTGGTTTGGTTTCAACAGAACCCCTCATTTTCCACTTCTTGATTAGAGTTTGAACACTGCTGATTGGCATTCTCAATTCCTTGGATATCTTTTTATATCCCTTTCCCATTTTATACAGTTTAACTACCTTTTCCCGCAGATCTTTTGACAATTCTTTTGTTTTCCCCATGACTCAGAATCGTCAGTGCAGCACTGGATGAAAGATGCAAGGGTCTGTCAGGAGTCCAGAAACTCATTGACCTTTTATACACACACACCAATTACAAGCAAACAGATCACAGGTGAGGATGGTTACCTTTAACCACCTCCCACCTGGGCCATTGTACATATACGGCCTGGTGGGAGTCTCGTCCTTCTGATCGGATGTTCCGGAACGTCCTTCAGAAGGAGAGAGATTGCGCCGCCGCGGGCACGCGCAGCGGCGCGATCTCGATGTGCCTGTGTCCCTAGGACACAGAGCGACAAGATGCGGCAGGAGGGCCCTGTGATTGGCCCTCCTGATCACATGACGGCTGTGTCCAATCACAGCCGTCATGTAATGTCAATACAGCCGTTGTAACGGCTTCGATCTCTTCTCCTCCTGACAGATCCTGTCAGTGAGGAGAAGAGGAGAGGATCGATTCTGCAGCCGGGGTGATCAGTGAGTATTTCTAAGTACTCACTGGTCACAGGGGGGTCTGTGCTGGTAATCAGATGATTGATTACCAGTGCAGCCCTAGGGGGAGGGGGTGCCACTAGAGCCACCAGGGATGCCCACCCATGACCACCAGGGATGCCCACCATGGCCACCAGGGATGGCAAACAGGGCTCAGAGAGCCTGCTAGTGGTGCCCCCCTATCAGTGCTGCCCACCAATGCCATCTATCAGTGCTGCCCACCAGTGCCCATTATTGCCATCTATCAGTGCCGCCCACCAGTGCCCATTATTGCCCACCAGTGCTGCCTATCAGTGCCCATCAGTGCCCCCCATCACTGCTCATCAGTGCCGCCCATCAGTGCCACCTATCAGTGCCCATCAGTGCCACCTATCAGTGCCCATCAGTGCCGCCAATCAGTCCCCATCAGTGCTGCCTGTCAGTGCCCATCAGCGCTGCCTATCGGTGCCCACCAATGCTGCATATCAGTGCTATCTATCAGTGCCCATCAGTGCTGCATATCAGTTCTACCTATCAGTGCCCATCAGTGCTGCATATCAGTGCCACCCCATCAGTGTCTGTCAGTGCGGCGTCATCAGTGTTCATCAGTGCAGGAAAAACGTATCTATTTACAAAATTTTATAACCTAAACAAAAAAACTTTTTTTATTTTTTCAAACTTTTCGGTCTTTTTTTATTTGTGCACCAAAAAAGAAAAAACCTGGCGGTGATCAAATACCACCAAAAGAAAGCTCTATTTGTGGGGAAAGAATGACATAAATTTGGTTTTGGTACAGTGTTGCATTGCCGCGCAATTGTCATTCAAAATGCAACAGCGCTAAAAGCTGAAAATTGGTCTGGGAAGGAAGGGGGTTTAAGTGCCCAGTATTGAGGTGGTTAATAGCCATTCAAACCCCTTTGTGTCAACTTGTGTGCATGTTATCAGGCCAAAATCACCAGGGTATATAAACTTTTGATCAGAGTCATTTGAGTAGTTTCTGTTGTCATTATGATTTAAAAAGAGTAAATACAGTTGATTGATAATAAATAGCTTCAGCCAAACACTAACTATGAGTGAAAGAAAAGTTTTTGTGTTATTCATATTCTCTGAAAAATGGCCAAGAAATCATAAATTCTGCCAGGGTATGTAAACCTATGAGCACAACTGTATAGACAGCAGAGAAAATGCCACTCTGCTCTTTGGATTGTGGCTAGTACACACATAGAGGGATATGCTTTTTTTGGTTTACAACCACTTTAATACTCCTCTCAATAGTCCTCAGCCTTGATGCAAGCGATGGGCTGGCTCTTAGGAGTTATGCAAATATTAAAATGCCTTGATGGGTGGATGTCAGTCTGGAAGAGTGGGCAGTCCTAGGTAGGCTGCATTTTTGTGCAGACTGCCCTAGGTAACACCCAATGTGATGCTAAACCTTTATGACTGAAAGAACTGAAATTCAGTGAATGAAAAGGACAAGCAAGGGACCATAATGCTGAGGAGGAATTAGCTAGATCATGATGGATGTCCTCCAGACAGGAAAATAGGTGAGCTGTGTCTGACCTGCTGCAACTGTCATTGCGCATTGTGAAAAGCTTACAGTTAGCAGTGAAATCAGAGTAAACTATTTCAGGACAGAAGAGTACCCTATAAAAGTGTTCAAGACTGAAGGTGAGAATATTACAGGTACTTATATAGTGCCATAAATTTACTTATATATTATATATATTATACATTCATATCAGTCCCTGCCCTCATGGAGCTTACAGTCTAAGGTCCCTAACTAGCATTCATATTGCACATACTAGGGCTAATTTAGACAAGCGCCGATTAACCTATCAGCATGCCTTTTGGAGTGTAGGAGGAAACTGAAGTACCCGGAGGAAACTGATGCAGGTACAGAGAGAACATGCAAGTAGTCCTGTGGTTGGGATTCAAACTGATGACCCTAGTGCTGCTGGGTGGAAGAGCTAACCATTTAGGCACTGTGCTGCTGAACATGTTCCTTTAACAAATAGAGAAATAAAGGGAACTTAAGGTTCTCATACCTAAACGTCCAACTCAATGAAAAATGAAGAATGATCGCTGTGAATGAGAATATGGAATGACATTGCCTTACGTGTATATACATAAAAATGTATGCAAATTGCATCAAACCGCATCACAAATGTGGTGTAAATGTCATAAGCTAATCCTGGATCCCTGAGAAGCTTTTTCAGTGTCTTGTTGAATGCAAAGAATGCAGGCTGTCCCAGAAGCTAATGGGGGTCCACTCGGACCACGCTACATATATATAGAAGTTAAGACAGGAAAGTCGCAGAAAATTTGGGTGGAAAATCATATCGCTCGTGGGCGGCTTATGATGACATGATTTCTCAGGGATTTTCAATGGACTTGATTGCAACTATCAAGTGATTTCTCTGACCATTAAGACTACTGTGGCTGGGATGATTTATTACAAGTTTATGCCCAGCTGTTATTCGCGGTAGGGGTTTCCATGGTTCTGATCTTTGGGGTTGATTTAATGGGGGTCCTTGCCCAGTACTAGATAGGTGGATAAAGTGACCACATAGTTTTCCTGTTTAGTATTATGCAAACTTCCATTTCTCTCAACCTTCTGTGATCATTTGTGTAATACATGAAATAGTAACAAGCGTAATAGTTGTTTTTTGCCCTTTTTTGACGTGTCTAGCTTTTCAAGAAAAGAGAATGACTTAAGTAAACCTTACCAAGTCTAAAGCATTTCTAAGCTAACGGTACTGAATTGCACACTTTGTAGTGCTCACAAGTACTTCTGCTAGTTGATACCCTTTGGACCCCAGGCTCAGACTGTACATTGGACCTTGGCTTAAAGTGGTTGTAAACCTCTAACATGAAAAATAAACAAAGCATATGTCTCTATAGTGTATGCTAGCCTCAACTTAAAGCACAGTGTGTAATTTCTCTCTAACCTCTCTTCCCTCTGCATGAATCACAGAATAGTTTCTGCCGATTCAACTGCATCCTGGTGGACGACCTGCCCACATTTGCCCCATCCAACACACAGAAGATGACTGACAGCCTCAGCTGTGTATGTTTTCCTATGACAGTGTGTAGGGGGGGGGGGGTCCATCCCCCTTACACAGGTTTCACTGAGCTCTGAGTTCTAGATGTGCACTGTGTGATCCCAGATGTCAGATCCCCACCCCCTGCCTTCTGCTAAGAAATAGCCTTTAATCTGTGTGCTTTGAACTGATGTAAAAGGAGAGATAAACAGGTACAACTTATGTAGGAGTATTTGTTTAATCTCTGTGTATCACCTGAGGCTCCCGAATCACTTCAGTGGGTATATGTAGGGGTTTACAACCACCTTAAGCCCCTCCCCTCCTAATGGTAAAGTCTGCCCATTGTAATCAACAGTTAAATGTCAATTCCCCTACTGCTGAGTGCAGCTCTGAAATTTTACATTTGCAAACAGATGGAGGAGCTTATGTGTGTCCGATATAAACCAATTGTTTTCCTTCTCACATAGTTCTTTTCCCCCTATTGATTTACAGTAAAAAGTTTGCTGTAAGTAAAATAGTATCTGTTTAACACTGTTTTACCATAAATATGTCATGCATTTTTCATGGAATCAAATTTGCTGACACGGATCTGGATCAGAAATAAAATTCTAATACTTTGTGTCCAAACTTTCTAATACGGAAATCTAGAAAGCATACTTAGTCTAACTCTAGAGCAGGCTACTCTACTGTTTCAGCCTGAGCTAAAATATTGCAACTGGCAGGGGGGAACTCCTCTTTTGAAATGCAGATACTTATACACAATAAACATTTCAAACAGAACCTGGGTGCGACAATATGCACTAAAGCACTAGCAGCTTATTGGCTAAGTCCCAGACGGCCCCACCTAACAGTACGAAATACTAAACTAAAAGCCTTCTACAATTACAGACCATACGTGACAATATATGTCTGAGCAATCGGAGAGGACATATGCACTAAAGCAGCTACCATCCGGTTCTCTTCTATTAACACTCAACCTACTAACCCACTTTGAGTCTATTATAGGAGGGCAACCAAAAAAGGTGGCCCTACCTTACCCAAGTGCTTCTGACAGTAAACTTCAACAGATTTGGCCTAATGCCAGCCATAGATGGTTAGAATCTTGGTTGGTTCAGCAGGGACTGGCTGAGCTTTGAACCATGTATGGTAATGCCGGATTTTACATGCAATTATTGCTAGCAGCTATTTCAGGGCCAGGGCAGAGCATATTGCACACATAATTAACGATGATGGGAGGATGGTTACAGAGGACACTGAAAAGGCAACCGTGCTGAACGCCTTTTTCTCGTCAGTCTTTACTCAGGAAAAGGAGGGGTACACTGACCATGACTGTATGGTTAGTAGTAATACACAGGACTTGCCGCTATGGCTAACAGAGGGTGAAATCAGGGAAAGGTTGGATAAAATTAACACAAACAAATCACCTTGCCCGGATGGCGTACATCTGAGAGTTCTCAAGGAACTCAGTAAGATTATATCTAGACCACTGTTCCTGATCTTTGCTGACAGTATTATGACATGAAATGTACCAGGGGATTGGAGGAAAGCTAACGTGATACTGATATTCAAAAAGGGGCAGAGGCATATCCCGGGAAATTATAGGCCTATCAGTTTGACATCGATAGTATGTAAACTTCTGGAGGGGATGATAAGGGACTATATCGTAGAGTTTGCTAAAGACAACAACATCAGCAGTAGTAATCAGCACAGGTTTACAAATGGGCGTTCTTGTCAAACCAATCGCTTAACATTCTACGAGGAGGTGAGCTGTGAGCTAGATATGGGCAGACCAGTGGATGTGGTGTACCTGGATTTTGCTAAGGCGTTTGATACAGTTCCCCACAAGCGCTTAATTTATAAAATAAGGTCTGCAGGTATCGACTTGGATACGGAACTGGCTAAAAGGGCGTGTCTAAAGGGTGGTAATAAACAGCGCATACTCAGACTGGTCTGAGGTGGTAAGCGGGGTCCCCCAAGGCTCAGTCCTGGGACCAACCTTGTTCAATTTATTCATAAACAGCATTGAGGACGGGATCAGTAGTTCGATATCAGTTTTTGCAAATTACACAAAATTGGGCAGGGCAATAACTGCACAGCATGAAGCAGATATCCTACTGAATGACCTGGACAAAATAACAGAGTGGGCAACGACATGGCAAATGAGGTTTAATGTGGAGAAGTGTAAGGTTTTGCACTTGGGGACTAAAAACATAAAAGCACAATACACGTTAGGGGGGGAACCCTTGGGGGAATCAAAAATGGAGAAAGATCTGGGAGTCTTGGTAGATGATAGACTAAGCAATAGCATGCAATGTCAAGTGGCAGCTGCCAAAGCCAGCAGAATATTAGCATGCATAAAGAAAGGGATGTATTCCAGAGATAAGACTATAATCCTTCCACTTTATAAAACTCTGGTCCGACCACATCTGGAGTATTCTGTCCAGTTCTGGTCGCCAGTCCTCAGGAGGGATGTGTTGGAGCTGGAGAGAGTACAGAGAAGGGCAACTAAACTGATTAGGGGATTGGAGGACCTTAATTATGAAGAGCGTCTGCAATCGCTTGATTTATTCTCCCTGGAGAAGAGACGCCTGAGAGGGGACATGATAGCAATTTATAAATATCTCAATGGTGAACTCGGCATAGAAAAACAGCTATTCAGTCGAAGGGATTGCATGAGGACTCGAGGGCATACAATGCGATTAGAGGAGAAGCGTTTTAACCTCAGGCAACGTGGGGGGTTCTTTACTGTTAGGGCTACAAGATTGTGGAATTCTCTACCACAAGAGGTGGTTTCTGCGGGTAGTATGGTGGCTTTCAAAAGACTCTTAGACGTACATCTCAAGGATCAGAACATTCAGGGGTATGTGAGATGATTACAGACACACACCTACACAGGTTGAACTGGATGGACTATTGTCTTTATTCAACCTCACCTACTATGTAACTATTCTAGCTGCTAGCAGTAATCACGGCTCTTGTCCAAAGGATGTAAAAACTTTGATAAGAAGTTCAACAACCATGCAAAACTGAAACCTTTTACTTTTACTACAAAGTCAGAGCGCACTGTCTGCATTGACAGTATAATCTCCTCTTGCTTGTACTGAGCAGCACCCATATGTAGCATAAGAAAATAACTGCCTTACTACTGAAGAGCTAACTTTGTACTTTTGTATTCATTATTAATGCATGTACCTGTATGTTTCTTAGTTTTGTAACATTTTTGTGTTTTTATTTTAGCTCTGCGAAGACCACGACATTCCTAAATTCATCAAGTACAAAGTGTTTGATGCAAAACGTTAGTAAAACAAACTGTCATAGAATATGTTTTGCTGTGGTGTTACTAGCCTATTTAACATCCCTATCCTGGTTGTCTTCTACAGCTTCATCTAAAACATTGTCTGGCCTAATAGAATGGGGGACAAAGAATGAGGCTGTTGAAGCACTCACAGTATTAAATCACTATCAAGTAAGAGTACCAAGTAAGTTAACTTTCTGTTTTAATCATTATGTAGTAAAAAGAAATGACTCTACAGTATATCAAAAAATTACTGTCAGTATGTGCTTCAACTGTTTTGCATTCTGAGATAAGCTGGTGAAATGTTTTTCACCATATGCAAAACTAGTTGCAAACTCTAAAACAAATTTAAATTTAAAGCAGGTTATACATATGTAGAAAACAACTACCAATGGCTCATTCTACATAAACAGGTTGCAGCAGTGATTATACATAAACATAAGCACGGTTTCTCCATTTTGCAATTATCCGTAACTCATTTTCAAATGGGTATCCTATATATTTCAGGACATTATTTGTAAAGCCAACCTGCCAACTGGATTCACTAATACATGGATACTATGATTCTCTGCTGATCTTTATTTGTATGTTATTTATAATATTTTGCCAGCTCATCTTGAAAATACAGTAGGATCTGCAGGCATTGGCACAAATCCCTGCTCACAAAAAAAAAACAAGCAAAATGCTCCTAAAACGTCATCAAGTAGGAAATCGATGATTTAGAGAACGTTCAAAGACAGGCAATGACATTTGGTTTGATTAAAAGGACACGTTTACATAAACCAGGCATAAAAGGTTTACAAAGTAAATGTGATTTAATACTCTGTGTAAATAGATCTAACAGTTTGGCGAATAAACTTTTTTTTTTAGGAGATCAGTTACATCTCAAGGAAAGAAGAGTTTAGTTTTTGTCGTCCTTTCACATTGGCCTTGCCTGGGGTCTGTTCAACAGGGAATCCATTAACAAATCGACTGCTGAAGTGTAGCAAAACAGTATCAATATCACTTTTGTGATATTCCCAGTGCCCAGTAACCTTTTTTCTGTATATTGACACCTTTCCCTACCAGTGTGCGATCTATGGGCAACTGGATTACATATAGTTACATAGTTAGTCAGGTTGAAAAAAGACACAAGTCCATCCAGTTCAACCAAAAAAAAAACAGTATTGAAAACCCAACTATACAATCCCATATACACAATCCTATACCCGCTGTTGATCCAGAGGAAGGCGAAAATAAACCCCAGCAAAGCATGATCCAATTTGCTACAGCAGGGGGAAGAAATTCCTTCCTGATCCCCCAAGAGGCAATCAGATATTCCCTGGTTCATGCACAGAGGTCTATTGAAATCACACCCGAAGTCGCCAAAAGTAGTTCAGAAAGTATTTATTGGAATCTGTGCGGCGCTACGAAATCGGCGTTGCACCGTTTTGGACGGTGCTGTTGCCTGCACTAGGCTCCGATTTGGCATGCAATTTGACATGTCAAATCGTATGTCAAATTGGCATGATGTGAACAGGGACTTACATGGAGTTTCCCATCAGGTCCACCTGAAAAACTGACAGGCAAACCTGATTAGAAAGCCAGTGTTAAAGGACCCTTGATGCAGGAAGGATTTTCTCTTACGTCCTCCGACAGTCGCCGCCTCCTCTAAGTCCTCACTGTTGGGTATTGTCTTCCTATCAGTAGGAATAGCTAGGCATATAGACTTAGTCCAAAGACAAAAGGCATTAGCATATACACACCCACGGGGGCTGTCCCATCCGGTCAATACCCCCCTGCATCACCACTCCCAACTCAGTTTTAATTTGCCTAGCATCAGGAATAGTCAGGCTTACCTTGTGCTGGGGCTTCAGTCTCAGCCTTCCTAAATCTTTTATTTGATTTTCTTTAAAAATGTCAGTTTCTCTTACGTCCTCCGACAGTCGCCGCCTCTTCATATTCGTCACATATGGGTATTAGACTTTGCTCCGAAGGAGTAGCTAGGCAACAGAATATGTTAACATTAAAGCTTTTAACATATCCCACCCTCAAGGGGTGGTCCCCTCAGTCAATACCCTCCTACTTCCTGCAACCATATCTCAGTTTCAATGTCTAGCTTGTCAGGAGTGGCTGGCTCTCTCTGTGCTGGGGCTTTGTGCCCCAGACTCTCTCTTCTTTTTTGATTTTTTGTTTGAGTTTTCTCTCTACCTTTACTTAGCTGTTCTTTTTGTCAGCATTAGTTAGTTCTTCTGATGAAGAGGATCATGCGGGCTGGGTCTCGGGCTGATCCCCCTGGTCGCAGGTCGTGGGTCAGTGGCTTTCCAGCCTGCCATCGAGCGTTCAGCCAGGTAACGCTCCTGGCACAGTGAACGACCCATCCCTGTTCGGTGCAGGGATGATTGGTGAGGTGGCTACCTCACTGGACGCTGTGCGGTTTCTTAACCCCCATTTTGTGCGTCTTGTATGCGACTCTCCCTGCCTCATGTGCAGCGGCTTGTTCGCCTGTGCGGGTCCCCCACGCCATTGTGAGGTAAGTGTATCTATGTGGGGACCTGTCTGTCTGGGGGGGGGGTGTCAGTCTGGAACTGTGGAACCTGCCTCTGTTCTCACTGTTTGTCTCCCTATCACTCGGCTGCATGCTGTGGGCTGCAAGGGGGGGGGGGGGAGCTGTGTGACACTATGTGTGTCAGCTTTGTCAGTGTGAGAAGCTGTGTGCTGTGGGGCATGTTTTGTGGCATGTTTTGGCACTATACAGCGATCGCTGCGGCGATCTACCATGTTTTTTATATATGGCTAAATGTGTGCATTACTGTACTGTGGAGCGGCGGTTTCGGCGCCAAACGGCGCCATTTTGCCTACACTCGCTCCGGCCGCATGTTCTACATGCATGGCGGCCATTTTCTTGTAGCCTCCCATAGGCTTTAATAGAGCGCCCTGGTCACATCACTTCCTCTTCTCCTGGGTACACCGATCGAGGCAGCAGCAGCGGCGAGGGTCTCCTCAGGTTATATCCTTCTTATCCATTGCCTGTGTCAGTTTTATTGTCCCTGTGGGGGTCTCATTGTGCTTGTGTGTGGTGCGGTGGGCTGCGCTCGCCGCGCTTGTTAAAGGGGCAGTTAACCCTTTATTATCCGGCATTTTGATATTGGGGCAATGGATTCTCAGGAGGGCAAATTTCCTACCGCCTTGGTGGATAGCCAGGGGACCGCTGTTTCCCCCCCAGGGGGGGATTTAGCCACTATTGTGGCTGGCCTTGCTGCTCAGGTGCAGATGCTGGTGGCTGCTCAATCTACCAAGAGACCCAGAGTTTCTCTTTCCTCTGAGGGTGAAGGTGATGGCTGTTATGGCGGGGGTCTCCTTATCGGGGTCCCGCTCCTCCCTGGATCTAGTGGGGTCCGAGGTGGAGGCTGAAGTTGAAGGGGTTGATAATTCTCCCCCTGGCTCGCCTGAAGAGCTTGCAATCATGGATGAATTGATTGCTTCCATAAAACAAACGCTGCGTTTGCAGGATGAAGTGTGTCCCCCCGCTGCCTTGGCGGCTTATGGGACGCAGAGAAAACGCAGGACGCCGCAGGTTTTTCCCTGCAATGATGATTTTCAGCGCGCTGTTAAGGAACAATGGCGCAATCTACGCAAACCTTTTGCTGTGCCAAGTAGGTTCAAGCTGCGTTATCCTTTCTCACCTTCCACTGATGAACGGTGGTGTGTGCCACCCCCGGTGGATCACGCAATTGCGGTTTTAAACAAATCTACTGCGATTCCTGCAGAGGATTCCCCGGTGTTCCGTGATGCCACGGATAGGAGATTGGAGTCTCTTGCCCGTCATACTTACTCTATTACGGGTTCTATGCTTAAGGCTCTGTTTTCCTCCCTCATGGCGGCCCAGGCTGTCGCAAGTTGGACGCAGATGCTTAGGCGCGTCCTAGTGGCCGATTCGGCCTCGCCGGCGACCCTGGATATGGTGGATCAAATCCACCAGGGTGTCATGTATCTGTGTGATGCGGACTTGGACTTGGTCCCGTTGGCTGCACGTGTGCACAGCGTGGCGGTGTTGTCTCGCCGCCTGGTTTGGTTGAAATGTTGGTCGGTGGACCAATCTTCACGTAAGACATTAGCCAATCTGCCTTATGATGGGTCTCGCCTTTTTGGGGAGTCCTTGGATGTGTTGATTAAGGGGATCACCGGAGGTAAGAGCACTCTCTTGCCCCATTTCCCCAAGGCTAAGGGGGCTTCTGGGAAGAAGCATGCTAATTTTCGGCCCCCTCAGGGGTCCTTTCGTGCCTTTCGGTCGCACTACAAGGGCAAACCGTTCAAAAGGTCAAGGCTCTCAAAAGAAGCCCTGGTCTGGGAAGCAGAAGTCCGGTCAGTCCGGATCCGCAGCCCATAACAGTGCGGCCTGAAGGGGCGCCCTCACCCAGTTTTGGGGTGGGGGGATGCTTGCTCGGTTTTCTTCAACCCTGGTTGGCCCGCGTGCGGGACAGATGGGTTCAGGAGATCGTTCGATCTGGTTACAAGATCGAGTTTCTCTCTCGGCCGGAGAGCAGATTTTTTCCCTCAAATCTTCAGCTGTCTCCGGAGCGTTTACGGGACCTGCACCTGGCGGTGCGGGACCTGAGGGCTGAGGCAGTGGTGGTTCCGGTGCCTCATCGGGACAGATTTTGGGGGTTTTATTCCAATCTGTTCACCGTGCCCAGGAAGGAGGGCAAGGTTCGTCCAATTCTGGACTTGAAGGCTCTGAACCGCTCTGTGCGGGTTCGCAAGTTCCGCATTGAATCCCTGCGGTCGGTGGTGGCTGCCCTGGTTCCGGGGGAATTCATGGCCTCCATCGATTTGAAGGATGCGTATCTTTACATCCCCATTTTCGAGGGTCACCAGCGGTACCTTCGATTCGCCATTGCGGAGGATCACTACCAGTTCATGGCGTTGCCTTTTGGTCTCGCCTCTGCTCCGCGGGTTTTCACCAAGGTGCTTGCACCGGTTCTGGCATTATTGAGAGCCCAGGGCATTTCTGTCCTGGGGTATCTGGACGACATTCTGGTTCGGTCTGCGACCAGCCAGGGTCTGGAGGAGGACCTGTCTGTCACGATACAAACTCTGCAGGAGTTTGGTTGGACGATAAATTTTTCAAAGTCGACACTGAGTCCGTCGGTTCGTCTTCCCTACCTGGGAATGATCCTGGACTCGGTGCAGGCGAAGGTCTTCCTGCCGGAAGACAAACTCAGGACTCTTCAGGAGGAAGTCGGGTCCCTCCGGGACGTTCCGCTCTCGTCTCTGCGGACGTGCATGAGATGTCTGGGATTGATGGTCTCGGCCTTCGAGGCGATTCCCTTTGCCCAGTTTCACACGCGGGGTCTCCAAGCGGAGATCCTGTCCATGTGGGACGGGCGACCTCAATCTCTGGATTTTCAAATCTCGTTGAGTCATCGCACCAGAAGAGACCTTCTGTGGTGGCTCCAGTCCCCGATGGTGTCCGGGGGCAAGTTGTTTCGTCCTATCTCGTGGACGGTGATCACCACGGATGCCAGCCTGTCGGGCTGGGGTGGTGTTCTGGGCGTTCTGTCCGCCCAGGGAACTTGGTCGGAGGAGGAATCCTCCCTTCCGATCAACATTCTGGAATTGCGTGCGATAAATCTCTGTCTTCATCGCTGGACGGACCGGCTGCAGGGCTGCCCGGTTCGGGTGCAGACGGACAATGCCACGGCGGTGGCCTACATCAACCACCAAGGGGGCACCAGGAGTGCCCGAGCGGCTCGAGAAGTGGCCGACATTCTGACTTGGGCCGAGACTCATGTCCCGGCGATAACGGCGGTGCACATTCCGGGGGTGGAGAACTGGCAGGCGGACTATCTGAGCCGCCAGACCCTGGATCAGGGGGAATGGTCTCTCCACCCGGCTGTCTTCCAGATGTTGTGCGCGAAGTGGGGTCTTCCAGATGTGGACCTGTTCGCGTCTCGTCTCAACAACAAGGTGGGGAGGTTCGTGGCAGGGACGCGCGACCCTCGGGCAGATGCGTCGGACGCGTTAGTGGCCCCGTGGCATCAGTACAAGCTGATGTACGCGTTTCCACCGATTCAGTTGCTGTCCAGGTTCCTTCGCAGGTTGCAATCGGAACGCAGCACGGTGATTCTTGTAGCGCCGGACTGGCCTCGCCGGTCCTGGTACGCAGACCTCGTGAATCTGGCGGTCGACGCCCCGTGGCGTCTACCTCTTCCAGACGATCTCCTGTCTCAAGGGCCGATATACCATCCTGCTTTACAGTCGCTGGCTTTGACGGCCTGGCTGTTGAGACCGAGGTCCTGAAGGAGAAGGGTCTCTCCCCGGAGGTCGTTCATACCTTGATCAACGCGAGGAAGTCTTCCTCGGGGAAGGTTTACTACCGTACTTGGAAGGCCTATTTTGCCTGGTGTGAGTCCAGGGGGTTTTCACCCCGCACGTACTCGGTTTCCCGAGTGTTGTCCTTCCTTCAAACAGGTGTCGATCAGCGTTTGGCGCTGGCTACGATAAAGGGTCAGGTGTCTGCGCTGGCCGTTCTGTTTCAACATCCCGTGGCTTCCAACTCCTTGGTTGGCACTTTTGTTCAGGGAGTGCGGCATCTGGTTCCTCCTAGGAGGGATCCTCTGCCCCCTTGGGACTTGAATCTCGTTTTATCTGTGTTACAACGTGCTCCTTTTGAACAGATCAGGGAGATCTCGTTGTCTATGTTGTCCAAAAAGGTCGCCTTTTTGGTTGCGATCACTTCGGCTCGCAGAGTGTCGGAGCTGGCGACTTTGTCCTGCAAGTCTCCGTATCTGGTTGTTCATTTGGATAAGGTGGTCTTGCGACCTAATCCTTCTTTTCTTCCGAAGCGAGTTTCGGAATTCCATCTTAATGAGGATATTGTCTTGCCTTCGCTGTGCGCGAAGCCCAAACATCCACAGGAGGGGAGGCTACATTCTTTGGATGTTGTTCGGGCGATAAGGGTTTACCTTAAATCGACTGAGTCTTTTCGAAAGACGGACTCCTTGTTTGTTCTTCCAGAGGGTCCTCGGAAGGGCATGGCGGCGTCGGCCTCTACCATCGCCAAATGGATCAGGCAGACCATTGAACAGGCCTATGCCTTGCAGGGGAAGGTTCACACTTTCACGAAATTCTACAAAGTAGATGTTCAGGCATCGGCGGATGCTTCCTTTGGCCGCAAGGTTCTTAGTGCGGCAATTCCCTAGGGTCCCTTGTTGGGGACCTCTGGCTGTTGGGATAAGTTTTTTATCCCCTGGTTCTTTGTCTTTTCCTGGGTTGTTGCTCCTGTTGAGCAATTATTTTTTTCCTGTAGCCCAGCTGGTTTCCTTCCTTTGGTAAGGTTCCATTCTTTGATGCGGAGACTGCGTTGCCTTTCGGCGCGGATGCGTTTCCCACCCCTCATGTTTGCACTGCTTTGGGACGTCCCCATATGTGACGAATATGAAGAGGCGGCGACTGTCGGAGGACGTAAGAGAAAACGGAATTTTTGTAAAATCTTACCTGTAAAATTCCTTTCTCTGAGTCCTCCGACAGTCGCCGCCCCCGCCCCTCTTTTGGGGTTTGGTTGTATACTCTACTGCTATTCCACTGAAACTGAGATATGGTTGCAGGAAGTAGGAGGGTATTGACTGAGGGGACCACCCCTTGAGGGTGGGATATGTTAAAAGCTTTAATGTTAACATATTCTGTTGCCTAGCTACTCCTTCGGAGCAAAGTCTAATACCCATATGTGACGAATATGAAGAGGCGGCGACTGTCGGAGGACTCAGAGAAAGGAATTTTACAGGTAAGATTTTACAAAAATTCCGTTTTTTTTTCTCTCACTTTACTAGCTGTTTATTTTGTCAGCTTTAGTGTTAGTTTATTCTTCGGATGAAGATGGATCATGCGGTGCTGGTTTTCGGACTGGCCACCCTGGTTCTCCAGGGCACAGAGGGTCAGATGGACCCCCAGCCCGCCATCGAGCGTTCAGCTATGGTTCGCCCTGGCATTAAGAACGACCCATCCCTGTTCGCTGCAGGGATGCAGCCGTGAGGTGGCTACCTCACAGGACTAGTCTGCGATGCTGCAGCATCATGTCCCTGGCTCACGGCACTCCCTGTCAGATGAGGACAGAGGTTTATCTGTGCATAGAGGCTCCCCCACGCCATCTGGTACAGGTAAGTACTTTTCTGTGTGGGGCCTCTGCCTGGGGTGGCAGTCTGTGTTGCTGTGTGTCCCCATGTCTGTGCCTGTGTGACTCCCTGTGCGATCCCTGCGGGGTTCGCTTTTGCAGATCTGTATATTTGCCGGGGGTCCCGGTCCCTGTGTCACCTTAGGCGCATGTTTGGGGGTGCAGACTTATGAGTTTTGTGCGGCGACCGCTGCGGGAAAAATTTGCGCGGTCCGCCATGTTTTACTGTGGGCACACGTGTATAGCTCCTCTGGGGCGATTATACATGTAATTTTAGCGCCATCTGCCGCCATTTTGTGGGCGGTGGAACGATCGGTTCGGCCGCATGTCGGCGGCCATCTTGGTGTAGCCTCCAATGCATCCCTATGGGGCAGCCATTTTCCCTGGGGTCTGGCTTATAGTCCAGCCCCTCCAGCGGCATTTCCTTTTCCTTTCAGGCAACAAGGACACAGGTAGCAACGCTCTGCGGGCTCTGCAGTTTGTCTCTCTCTGTCTTCTTCTGTATACTGCTTCTGGCTCAGTTTCTTTTCTCCTTTTGGGGGTCTTCATAGCTGTGACAGTAGCGGTGGGCTGCGCACTCCGCAGCGCTATTTAAGGGGACAGTACACTACTTTTTTGCACTGTAGTTTTTTATTATCTTGAGCCATGGATTCTCAGGAAAGCAAGTTTCCTCCAGCTTTAGTGGGGGGCCCCAGTTCTCCTGTGGCCCCGCTGCGACCTGATCTGGCTGCTGTAGTTGCGACTTTAGTGGCAAATATGGAAATGCTGATGTCTGAACGGGCTGCGAGAAAACGGCCCAGGCTGTCTCTCTCTTCTGATTCAGATGGGGATATGGCTGCTGCTGCTGCGAGCGTGCCCTTTTCGGGGTCCCGCTCATCCTTAGACCCCCCGGGGTCTGAGGGGGAGGCTGAAATGGAGGGTGTTGAGAACGGGCGACCATGGATGAGTTGATTATTTCGGTTAAGGATACCTTACATTTGGAGGATGAGCCCAGTCCTCCGGGCGTTGTGTCCTCATTTGGGACGCACAGGGCCCGCAAGTCTGTGCAGGTTTTTCCCTGCCCAGCTGAATTTCATTACACTGTTAATGAAATGTGGCACACGTTAAAACGTCCATTCCTGGTGCCTAGTCGGTTCAAATTGCTTTATCCTTTTGCGCCGGCTACGGAATCACGATGGTGTGTGCCTCCACAGGTAGATCACACTGTGGCCGTGCTGAACAAAGCTACCTTGGTTCCTACTGAGGATAACCCGGTTTTCCGGGATCCCTCGGACCGGCGGTTGGAGTCTCTAGCCCGCCATTCCTATACGGTGGCGGGTTCGCTGCTCAAACCCGTTTTCGCGTCCGTTATGGTGGCTCAGGTGGTGGCGGATTGGATTAAGATGCTCAGAAGCAACCTTGTGTCTGATGACGCGCCGTCTGCCCGACTGGAAATGGTGGACCAGATCCACCAAGGAGTCATGTATTTGTGTGATGCAGCCTTAAATGAGGCCCCCTTGGTGGCTCGCCTCTCGAGTGTCGCGGTACTTAACCGGCGATTGATATGGCTAAAGAGCTGGTCGGCCGACCAGTCCTCGCGGAAAACAGTTGCTGATTTCCCCTATGCTGGCTCTCGCCTTTTTGGCGAGGCGTTGGATACCCTGGTGAAAGTCGTCACGGGGAGCAAGAGCACTATGCTGCCCCAGAACCAGAAGAACAAGTCTTTCCGAGGCAAGCGGGGTTTTGCGCCTAGATCCACTCAGGGGTCCTTTCGTGCCTTTCGGAACCAATCCAAGGGCAAGCCCTTCAAGGCCCAGGGCAACCAGAAGAAACCCTGGGCGGGTAAGCAGAAGACCGGCAACGCCGGCTTGGCAGGACAATACGCATCTGCCTGAAGGGGCGCCCTCACCCGTTTCAGGGGTGGGGGGACGTTTGCGGGGTTACCTCCAGCCTTGACTGCTCCGGATTTTGGACAGGTGGGTCCAGGAAATCGTTCGATCAGGTTACAAGATCGAATTCCTTTCCAGGCCGGCGGACAGATTCTTTCCCTCCAATCTCCATCTGCTTCCGGGGCGTCTGCAGGACCTGCATCAAGCGGTGCAGGACCTGCATGCTCAGGGGGTGATTGTCCCGGTGCCTCATCGGGACAGGTTTCGGGGGTTCTATTCGAATCTGTTCACTGTGCCTAGGAAGGAGGGCAAAGTGCGTCCTATTCTGGACCTGAAAGCACTGAACCGCTTCGTGCGTGTTCGGAAGTTTCGAATGGAGTCTCTTCGTTCGGTAGTGGCCTCCTTGATTCCAGGGGAATTCCTGGCTTCGATAGATCTGAAGGATGCGTACCTGCATATCCCCATTTTCGAGGGTCATCAGCGGTACCTTCGGTTCGCTATCGCAGAGGACCACTACCAGTTTGTGGCATTACCGTTCGGTCTCGGTTCGGCACCCAGGGTGTTTACCAAGGTGTTGGCACCGGTCCTGGGCCTGCTGCGGGCCCAGGGCATTGCGGTCCTGGGGTACCTGGACGATCTGCTTCTGAGATCGCGTGCCAGTCAGGACCTTGTGCGCGACCTGTCCATCATGGTACAGACGCTCCAGGAGTTCGGGTGGACCAACAACGTTCAGAAATCAGCGTTGTCTCCGTCGCTTCGCCTTCCCTATCTGGGAATGGTTCTGGACTCTGCTCAGGCAAAGGTATTCTTGCCGGAAGACAAGCTCCGGACTTTGCTGGACGAAATCCGGTCCCTCAGGGACAATCCGTCCTCGTCACTCAGGACCTGCATGCGGGGCCTGGGGTTGATGGTGTCGGCCTTCGAGGCGATTCCCTTTGCCCAGTTCCACACGCGGGCTCTCCAGACGGAGATCCTGGCCAGGTGGGACAGACTTCCTCAGTCCTTGGATCTGGATGTCTCCTTGAGTCGCCAGACCAGATTGGCTCTTCTGTGGTGGATCCAGTCCCCGTCGGTGGCGGAAGGCAAGTCCTTCCGCCCGTTGGTGTGGACAGTGGTTACCACGGACGCCAGCCTGTCGGGCTGGGGTGGAGTCCTGGGCAACCTGTCTGCCCAGGGCACTTGGTCGGAGGAGGAATCCTCCCTCCCGATAAATGTGCTGGAACTACGAGCCATAAAACTCTGTCTCTTCCAGTGGTCGGACCGTCTCCAGGGCCTGCCTGTTCGCGTACAGACGGACAATGCTACCGGGGGGGCACCAGGAGTGCTCGAGCGGCCCGGGAGGTGACCGACATTCTGTCTTGGGCCGAGACTCATGTCCCGGCGATCTCGGCAGTTCACATTCCGGGTGTGGAGAATTGGCAGGCAGACTATCTGAGCCGCCAGACCCTGGACCAGGGGGAATGGTCCTTACACCCGGAGGTCTTTCAGATGCTGTGTGCGAAGTGGGGATCCCCAGACGTGGATCTGTTCGCATCCCGGCTAAATCGAAAGGTGGGAAGGTTCGTGGCAAGAACGCGCGATCCGTTGGCGGACGCCTCGGATGCGTTGGTGGCCCCTTGGCATCAGTATCGTCTGATGTACGCCTTTCCTCCGATTCAATTACTATCCCGGTTCCTTCGCAGATTGATCTCGGAACCGCACATGGTGATTCTGGTGGCGCCGGACTGGCCTCGCCGGTCTTGGTACGCCGACGTTGTTCACCTGGCAGTGGCGCCCCCGTGGCGTCTGCCTCTAGGGGAAGATCTCCTGTCTCAAGGTCCGATCTTCCATCCTGCTTCACAGTCGCTGGCTTTAACGGCCTGGCTGTTGAGACCCAGGTCTTGAAGGACAAGGGTCTATCTCCTGAGGTTATTCCTACCCTGATCAAGGCTAGAAAATCCTCCTCTGGTAAGATTTATTACCGTACCTGGAAAGCCTATTTCACCTGGTGTGAGTCCAGGGGGTTCTCCCCTCGTTCTTTCTCGGTGTCGAGAATTTTGGCTTTCCTCCAGTCTGGAGTGGATCAGCGCCTGGCGCTGGTCACGATAAAGGGCCAGGTGTCTGCACTGGCTGTTCTTTTCCAACGCCCTTTGGCGTCTCGTTCTTTGGTGCGCACCTTCATTCAAGGTGTGCGACATCTGGCTCCTCCCAGGAAGGAGCCTTTACCTCCATGGGACTTGAACTTGGTTCTGTCCGCGTTACAGCGTGCTCCCTTTGAAAACATCAGGGAGATATCGTTGCCTCTGCTGTCTAAGAAGGTTGCCTTTTTAGTGGCGATCACTTGGCTCGCAGAGTGTCAGAGCTGGCGGCGTTGTCTTGCCGCTCCCCTTACTTGATCATTCACAAGGATAAGGTGGTTTTGCGACCACCCCCATCCTTCCTTCCCAAAGTGATCTCTGAATTTCACCTTAATGAGGACATTGTTCTGCCTTCGCTTTGTACGAAGCCTAAACATCCAAAGGAGATTGCTTTGCATTCCTTGGATGTTGTCAGGGCGATCAGGGTTTACCTGTCGTCTACGAAATCCTTTCGGAAGACGGATTCCCTCTTTGTCCTTCCTGAGGGACCTCGGAAGGGCATGGCTGCGTCCGCAGCAACTATTGCCAAATGGATCAGACAGACCATTGAGCAGGCTTACGCCTTGAAGGAATGGGTTCCGCCCTTCCCTGTTAAGGCGCACTCTACCAGGTCTTTGAGTGCATCTTGGGCCTATTGGCATCGGGCCTCGGTGGCCCAGGTGTGCAAGGCGGCGACTTGGTCGTCGGTGCACACTTTTTCCAAGTTCTACAAAGTAGACGTTCTGGCATCAGCTGATGCTTCTTTTGGCCGCAAAGTTCTCAGTGCGGCAGTGCCATGATGGACCCTTGAATTTTTCTCTGGGTCCCTGGCTGTTGGCATTTGCTTTCCTGGGCTGTTGCTCCTGTTGAGCATTGTTTTTTTCCGTTGCCCAGTTGGTTCTCTTACGGTGCATGTAAGATTCCTTTCTCTGATGTGGGTACTGCGTTGCCTTTTCTACGGTTGCGTCTCCCACCCCTCATGTCTATACTGCTTTGGGACATCCCAACAGTGAGGACTTAGAGGAGGCGGCGACTGTCGGAGGACGTAAGAGAAAACGGAATTTTTATAAAATCTTACCTGTAAAATTCCTTTCTCTGAGTCCTCCGACAGTCGCCGCCCCCGCCCCTCTTTTGGGGTTCTTATTACCTACTGCTATGCTACCAAACTGAGTTGGGAGTGGTGATGCAGGGGGGGGTATTGACCGGATGGGACAGCCCCCGTGGGTGTGTATATGCTAATGCCTTTTGTCTTTGGACTAAGTCTATATGCCTAGCTATTCCTATGGATAGGAAGACAATACCCAACAGTGAGGACTTAGAGGAGGCGGCGACTGTCGAAAGACTCAGAGAAAGGAATTTTACAGGTAAGATTTTACAAAAATTCAGTTTTTTTTCACTATGAGAGTGGTTATTTTTGGGGCTTAATACTGGATGTTTTTGTTTTTTTTTTTTACCAATTTGAATATGCCAAGATAGTAATATTTGGATCCAGAAAATTGCTCTACTTTTGTGCAGACATGAAGGAAATGTACTCCCTAATGAGACAATATTTTATAGTATGCCCTTTGGACTTTGACTTCAGTTGAGCGAAAGCTACTGCAGTTTGTGAAAAGCTTAAATTGACACATTCCTTTTTCAGCTGAAAAACTTGTATGTGGTTATTATTTTACTTAGTAAGTTTCTTAAATAAACCACATTGCTCCTGAAGTTGACCATTCGCATTAGCGTGTCACTAAATGTGCATTTAAAGTTAAACCACATCCTCTCTACAGCTAAAAAAACAGTTTTTTGCAGTTGTATGATTACTGTCGATGGTTGGTGGTCAAGACTCCTGCTTTATGTCCTATATTAGCAACACAGTGAGCCCAAACAAATTGTGTTCCAGGGCAGTTTTGTTTAAGAATCCCCTAAAATCCCATAGAATAATTCTTTGAATGACAGACCTCAACACTAAAGCTGGATATACATGTTGAGTTTATTTTTTTGTTCAACCAGTGAGTTGAACGGGAAAAAAAAAAACACAGATCCCTACATCAACACAAGGGATGTGGATGCAGGGATCTTTTCTGCTGAGCTTTTGTACTCTGACAGTGGGGGCTCACCCTAATCCATTCTGCATGCACCGATTGAGTGCTGGTTTTTCGACATGCCAGTTCTAACAACCGGCTTCTGTTGAACAGACAAGTGTACACGTACTGAAATTCGTCCAGTTCCTGCTGAACCGGCAGATTTCGATATGTGTACCTAGCGTAAGACAAACCTCTGGTTGTAATTAATAGTTTTACATTTGGTTGTACTGCACACAGAACCTGCATCAATTTAAAGCAACTCTGTCGCTAGTTAAGAAACTGGTAAAATAAGAAAAAAGGACAAAGCAAAAATAAAACAGTGCTCACACTTAAAACATTAGAAAATTTCAATAAAGGGTTCATAACAGTCTATATCAAAAAGCTTCTGTTCAGTGTTTCATATCTCCCACAGATGCGTGACAAGATTGTAACAATATGTGCTCCACTCCACCTTGTGCCAACATATACCTCACTCACCAGATTGAATTAATTCCTTGTTTGCACAAGAAAGTCCAAAAATGCTTTGTTGTGACATACACCTTGAAGACTAGAAACAGTTGCCACTTTGGTGCAGGAAACGTGTATAGTCAGTTAGAGATGTAGCCAAGGGTGCCGCTGGCCACCAACACCGCTTGCCTCTCAGAACCACCGGGCTTTAACATAAGGATGTGAAAACCCCCCAAAAAATGTGATTAAATTAAAAAATTATCAACCCCTTCATACAACGCATAAGAATCCAAGAAATAAAAAAAAAATGAATTCGGGGACTGCTGCACTCCACCACCTATCTTTGTAGATGTGATAAAACTAAACAAAGAACACAATGTGTGCTGTCCTTTGGACAGCAAAGTTGTGTTCTTTTTTAGCATAAGGCCCCTTTCATACGGGCGGTTATCGTGCCGTTGGTAAAAGCATGAAATTCCAACACTTATTCACATTTGTACATTGCGATTATGTGCGTTTACATGCGGCTGCGGTAGTAAATACTTGCCTTTTGTATAGCAACTGTTTACTTATTTTTTTCTTTGTACTACATCTACCTGCGTTTATATACAGATAGCTACGGTACATCGCTCCTGGACGCTGTCAACTTTATTTTTTCTAAATGCACAAAACCGTATGCTATGAAAACGTTGCTAAACGCAGTGTGTAAACGGGGCCATAGGGATGCATTGTCTGCATTTAACTTCGGTAAATAGGTTCCTCTTTCCGCAGCTAAAAGCTGAAATCTAACCGTTCATGTGAAAGGGGCCTTAGGAACATTAAGGAGGAAAAGAAAGCCTTCCATAGAGAAATAATATTTATTCAAAGCATTCAATAAGGTAAAATTGCACTTCCAGTGTGTTAAGATTGGTCAGGCATTCACAGTAATAAACCAGGAAGCACTGGTGGTTTTCCAGTGTGCGTTCCACGAGACCGAAAGTGATGTAACTGAAAGTCCTATCCAACGCATTTGGCATTGAGATGCAACAGCCTCAAAAAAAAATTCTTGTTACTTCCCTTTTCTGCTGCCTGAGCCACTGAACTTTAGTCTGTTAAGGTGCTAGACTACTGAAAAATCTTCAGCATCAGACTCCTTTTTAGCTCCTGTGTGTTCTGTGGTTCTGTCTGAAAACTCCTGAAGCTCTAAGTATTAAGTATTTTTTGTACAGACTGAGCATTTTCTTATTTACATTTTAAACTACTAACAGTAGTTTTCAAGCGATTGGATGGTTCTCCGGCCATCGAAAAATACAGTAACTAGTTGCACAAAAATGTGTTTGTGTATACACCTTTATTAAAGACAGAATAATAATTTGTACCGCTCATGTATTTTGCCATGCAGCCAACTAAAAATGAATCGTGTTTTTTGTTTTTTTTTCTTCTGCAGATGGTTCCAATCCATATACATTGAAACTGTGTTTCTCTACCTCTTCTCATCTTTAGACAAGAGTATCGCGGAGCTTTTGTACTCTGCATGATTAACAATGCCTTGTAATAAATATATGTTGTTAGGTGTTTAAAGCAGCACTACATGTTTTTATTATAAATGTTAGCTTAATTTAATTTGGAATTATGGGAAGTAACATTAACAAAAGGTATTTAAATATCTTTGCCATTACCAGTAACTCTCATTGATTTAGGTTTTAGTCTCCTTATATAAAACATTTGACTGGTGGTTTTATTTTATGTATATATATATATATATATATATATATATATATATATATATATATATATATATATATATATATATATATAAAGTCAGGTCCATAAATATTGGGACATCGACACAATTCTAATCTTTTTAGCTCTATACACCACCACATTGGATTTGAAATGAAACAAACAAGATGTGCTTTAACTGCAGACTTTCAGCTTTAATTTGAGGGTATTTACATCCAAATCAGGTGAACGGAGTAGGAATTGCAACAGTTTGTATATGTGCCTCCCACTTTTTAAGGGACCAAAAGTAATGGGACAATTGGCTGCTCAGCTATTCCATGGTCAGGTGTGTGTTATTCCCTCATTATCCCATTTACAAGGAGCAGGTAAAAGGTCCAGAGTTAATTCAAGTGTGCTATTTGCATTTGGAATCTGTTGCTGTCAGCTCTCAATATGAGATCCAAAGAGCTGTCACTATCAGTGAAGCAAGCCATCATTAGGCTGTAAAAAAACAAAACAAACCCATCAGAGATATAGCAAAAACATTAGGTGTGGCTGAATCAACTGTTTGGAACATCCTTTAAAAAGACGCACGTGAGCTCAGCAACACCAAAAGACCTGGAAGACCACGGAAAACAATTGTGGTGGATGACCAAAGAATTCTTTCCCTCGTGAAGAAAACACCCTTCACAACATTTGGCCAGATCAAGAACACTCTCCAGGAGGTAGGTGTATGTGTGTCAAAGTCAACAATCAAGAGAAGACTTCACCAGAGTGAATACAGAGGGTTCATCACAAGATGTAAACCATTGGTGAGCCTCGAAAACAGGAAGGCCAGATTAGAGTTTGCCAAACAACATCTAAAAAAGCCTTCACAGTTCTGGAACAACATCCTATGGACAGATGAGACCAATATCAACTTGTACCAGAGTAGAAGAGTATGGAGAAGAAAAGGAACTGCTCATGATCCAAAGCATACCACCTCATCAGTGAAGCTTGGTGGTGGTAGAGTTATGGCGTGGGCATGTATGGCTGCCAATGGAACTGGTTCTCTTGTGTTTATTGATGATGTGGCTGCTGGCAAAAGCAGCAGGATGAATTCCGAAGTGTTTCGGCTCATATTCAGCCAAATGCTTCAGAACTCATTGGACGGCGCTTCACAATGCAGATGGACAATGACCCAAAGCATACTGCGAAAGCAACCAAAGAGTTTTTTAAGGGAAAGAAGTGGAATGTTATGCAATGGCCAAGTCAATCACCTAACCAGAATCTAATTGAGCATGCATTTCACTTGCTGAAGACAAAACTGAAGGGAAAATGCCCCAAGAACAAGCAGGAGAGGCCTGGCAGAGCATCACCAGGGATGAAACCCAGCGTCTGGTGATGTCTATGCGTTCCAGACTTCAGGCTGTAATTGACTGCAAAGGATTTGCAACCAAGTATTAAAAAGTGAAAGTTTGATTTATGATGGTTAATCTGCCCCATTACTTTTGGTCCCTTAAAAAGTGGGAGGCACATATACAAACTGTTGTAATTCCTACACCGTTCACCTGATTTGGATGCAAATACCCTCACATTAAAGCTGAAAGCCTGCAGTTAAAGCACATCTTGTTTAATTTCAAATCCATTATGGTGGTGTATAGAACCAAAAAGATTAGAATTGTGTCGATGTCCCAATATTTTACGGACCTGGCTGTATAATGCTGCTTTTAATTTGCATGTATGCATTCTGACTTCATTTTTGTCATACACAGAATTATTTCAATATATTTGTATTAATGTGCATTGTGTTGGTTCTAAAGAAGATATCCAGTTTTACATAAAACTTTCTTTCATAGCCCTGTCTGTAGTAATGTGGATGGTCCCTAATGCCAGCTACTGGGTTTTACTAGTAGCTACAACCTCCGTTATCACTTGCTGGGGAAGTCTAGCATTGTAGTCCTGACAAGAAAGACTTTTCTACATTTATGGGGCTGTGGGAGTTGGGAAACCCTTCACATTACTACACAGAGGGGTGAAGAAATGATTGCGGTTTTCCAGTAAACCAGGAAATCCTCTTTGTTTCATAGGAAACTTTTTTAGGAAATGGTGATATATACAGTAGGTAGCCTACATCTTATAAACATTCAAAAATCTTAGTTATGTCATCAGTGTGCATAATTGGAAATGCATTTCGAAAACCTACATGTTAGTGCAGTGTTATTAAAGACAGGTTTTTAGACTTTTTTTTTTTCCCAGAAAGTTTTACTTATTTTAATTTTGAGCATTTATTATGCTTTTTAACATCTGATAAAATGAGCTTTCCATCTTTAGGATAGAAGGTAGAAGAAACCCCTATCATTTTGTTTAACTTTATGACTACATAGTCGTGTCTTATTTTCATTGTGAATCAGCGGTTTGACTGTTGTCATTCAGCTTGGAGGCCACCACTGCTCAGGCCTTTCCAGCTTATTCTGATGCAACATTGCATGGCCTGGAAAACGCATTTAAATGCAAAGATAAATAAGACAATGGGGTTTATTTACTAAAGGCAAATAGACTGTTCACTTTGCAACAGAAGTTGCACTTTGCACAGAATTATTCCCCAGAGCTTAGTAAATGTGGTAAAGTTTCACTTTGCAGAGAATACCCAACCACATACAAGCAAAATAAAAAAAACAGCATTTTCACTGATTGGATATTAGAAGTCAGCAGAGCTTCACCTCATTCACTTAGCTTTGGCATAAATCTTCTTGCAAAAGTATAACTCCCCTTGCAAAGTGAACAGCCTATTTGTCTTTAGTATATCAACTCAGTGGGTCTGATAAGCTGCACATTTCAAACAGCTGATTAGTGACAGTACCCTATTTTATCACCATTCACACAAAACTGAGGAATTTTCAATCTGAAAGCCTAATGGAAAACTTCTAAGAGAATAGATGTACTATAAAAAAAAAAAAAAAACATTGGCTTTGATATCATGAGACCCATCAAACAAGTTTGCAGACATAACCTTTTACATTTCTCTTGCATTTGTATGTTACATTGGGATCATTAAAGGTCCTGCCATTTCAAATTTCCTTCTGTTTAGTTACAAACAAGTATAATTATTTAGATGTCAACGCACATCCTTGGAGATTTGCTACAATCGCTGAACCACACTCGCGATGCTTTACTTCCACATGCATATACACAGAACAATTGTAGTCTAATGCCCCATACACACGTGCAGATTATCTGCAGACTTTTGTCTGCAGACTTACCAAAACCATATAATATGAGGTCAAACCTCAACACTTTCAATTTGTATGCAATACGGCAGGCCCTTGCACTACATAGAAAAGGTAAGTCTGCAGACAAAAGTCTGTAGATAATCTGCACGTGTGTATGGGGCATTAGCGATCACCCCTCCAATGTTTTACACAGCACTGTTTACTAAGATTCCTAAAAAAAATAGTAATACCACCTATAGCTTTAGCAATCACCTCTTATGTTGTATAAAGCATGTGTATTCTGATTGTCCAGATACTATCAGCACAAAAAACATTTAGGTTTAACAATCATACCTCTTGCTATCTGATTTTTGTGGTCAGATAAAAAAAGAGCTCCTGGCTATGCTTGGATACAAAAAATACCCCCTTTTTTTTTTTTTTTATTAGTCCTTGTATATGCAGTCATTTTTCAATATAAGTGACTGCTGTCATTCAGTTTCAGAAATAAATTCACCTTTCAAACCATAAAAAAAGAAGAAATTTTATCTCTGCTTCAGTTCGTAGATCTCTGTTCCAGTTTGCCTGTATCTCTCCTCGCAGTCTGTCTTCCAATTTCTTCCAGGTTGTTTCTCAATGAAGGTAGAAACACCCTTTCCTATCCAGATACTTGTTTTTGTCTAATTGGTGTTCCCAAAACTTCTCCACACTCTCTCAAAAGGTTCAAAGGAAAAAAAAAAATGTGCTTTTCCTTGTGTAATCTAAAGCTATAGGTGGTAGTACTATTATTTTGTGAGTATAGGAATCAGTGAACAGTGCTGTGTAAAGCATAGGAGGGTTGATCGGTAAGACTACAATCCTTCTGTTCAGGTGCATGAAGTCCTCTCATGAGTGGGAGGCAATGGAATTCCTGCAAACAGATTTATATCACAGAATGTACAGAACCCCTTCTGTGAATTGATCTTGATTGGCAGGAAAATGCTGCAAATTTAAAGTGGTTGTAAAGGTTTAAAGTTTTTTTACCCTAATGCATTCTCTGCATTAAGCTAAAAAAACATTCACTGGTCAGCACCCACACCTCCCCTCCTCCTCCCCATACTTACCTGAGCCTGATCTCGATCCAGTGCTGGCCATTGGCTCCTGCTGCTGTCAGTCAAATCCTGTGAGGAGGGGGGAGGGGCTGAGCCACGCTGTGTGTCAGTAGACACACACAGCCCAACTCGGGGTGGAGCCTGCATGAGTGTACCTATAGGAAGCGGCTTGCTGGTGGGGGCACTCAAAAGCGAGGAGGAGCTGAGAGCACTGGCTAGAGGAGGAGGTTGGGGCCTGCTCTGTGCAAGACCTTTGCACTGAGCAGGTAAGCATGACATTTAAATTGTTGGGCATATTTGTCAGCCAAGCAGCAGGTGGAAAATTGTCAGCCAAGCAGCAGGTGTATCCAGTCAGATGTAGCCGTGATACGAACATTCAAAAAGCCACTGCTGCTAGCAATCACGATACAGTTGCCCAGCACGGGGGATTCTTCCATCTGTATTATATAGTGTGGAAGAAGCAATCTCTGAGATTTTTTTTTTTTTTTAGTCTACAGGCTAAGAAACAAAAATAATCAGTGTATGGCCAGCCTTGGTCTTTTCTTAGCTTCTGCCTCCCATGTCCTACTCCACTGGAGCCAGCTGTTATACAAAAATCATCTAACAGATGGCATAGAACTGTACAGGTACAGGGAACATCATTTCTTATATGACAAAACATTGACTAAAAGTTGATACAACTTGTTCTCTCAGTATCTAGTTGACTGACTGAATAGCAAGGGTTAGTGTAGTAGTGTTTTAGCTTTTACCATGTGATGTACATTATGTGCCTACTCTTTAACTGTGGTTATATCTGTCACGAGTGAATATAAAAGGAGTCATTTAAAATGTATAAAGAAACCTGATTTTTGTAAATTTGCATCTGAGCAAACTATTATGTCAAATCTGAAAACACAATAAAGGTATTCAGAAGTGTGAGAATTGAATTAGAGAACCACTATGGTGGGTAAATAGTTTGTGGTTACTCTTAAATGATTCTCTCTACTTCTCTTAAAGGAAATCTGTAAGGATAGAAACTCAAAAGCTATGATTGTTGACTGCACTTCAAAAGTGCAGGCTATCAGGGTGTCATCCCGGCTCAAGCTTAGTAAGTCACTGACTTGGAACAAGCATGCAGCAAGAAAAGTCTAAAATTGTTCACTCTTCTCCTATATAAAGGTCAATAAAGTCTGGATCAGGATGACACCCTGCTTCTTTAAAAACAAGTAGGCATTGACAGCGCTCATGACTCTATCCTCACTGGTTTCCTTAAAGGGCTCCATATGATAATGTTTCTAAATATGCTTATTAATAAAATAAATAAGAAAGTGCATTGTTTCAGTTGTGTGTTACTGTTTATGCTGCTGTCAGTATGAGAGTGGAGCTTGAAACCAACAGTGTGAATAGTGACCGCAATAAATGTCCAAATACTGTCATTCATATTACTTGTTAACATCATCCGCTGCTACTTCACCAAATATCGTATAAATTGGAAAAACATATATAAAAAGAATAGTAGCGCAAAAAGTCACTCAGATGTGACTCAAGAATTGCATAAAAATACAACCATAAATGAAGGGTGTTTGCAAAAACACTCAAATAAGGGTAAAGAGTCCTTTAAAGTCCATAGACCGTCCAGGATTGAGTGATGTTACTAATGGATCACCTTTTCAACCACCACCAAGTGTCACACCGAGGGGTCAGTAGAAGTGGCAACTCACCAGATATAGTGGCTCAGGTGTTCTCACACAAGAGCACAAAAAGCAGGAATCAAAGATATTGATGATGGGTGTCAGCAAACAACCTTGATGTATCCTTGCTGTATACTCTAGATCAGACCTCCTTTCCACAGACTCCACTCAGCATTATGGTCACATGTAAGGTAAAATAACTACAATAGTGAAGTACTATAAAACTCAGCTTTATTAAAAAGAGAATTGCACTCACATTTGTAGGGAAAAGTCAAGCTTCCATATAGTAATACACAGCGGCCAGGCGGGAATCCTCACGTATAGCCTCCTGGGTTGACTCCACGCCAACCCCGATACTTCTGGGTGGGTCCTCTACCGTACCACGTAACAAGCAGCGGGCACACAGATGCTAAAATAGAAATACAGCTTAATGATAGCAATTACCATACTTGAAGCGTTTTTCTAAGGGTCTCCCCTATGCCGATATTAGGTCTGCAGGGCGCTACCAACCGCATACATAATACAATATCAGCATTTATGCACATGACACATGACCTCAAAAATCATGAATACCATATACAAATAAATCAATATATGCATACATGGAGTAATCCATATCTGGCATACATGTTTAAAATACTACAAAATCACACCCATACAAATTGTAGTAAGGCTATAGTAAAACTACATAAAAAGTAATAATAAAAATAATACTAAAAATCATCAACAACCCGATAGTCTACTGGGGCACCCAGACATGAAAAGTAGCCCCAAGACAAAGCAGAATGTATGTATCATGAATCACTAATGTAGCAATTCAAATCCAATTCTATATTTAACCCCGTCGGGCCGAGGGCCTGGGTGAGGAAAATCCACTTAGTCTCACGTTTGGATAATTCTCTCACCCAATTGGCACCCCGCCACGACGGGGTCACACGCTCTATGCCCCAAAAGTGGAGACTCCTGGGGTCCCTCTGATGGAATTTGCGAAAGTGTGCGGACACATTGTGTTCTCGCACACCTTTCAAGATATTGGTGATATGTTCACCTATTCTCACCTTTAAGGCCCTCTTAGTGCGACCTATATATACTAAGTTGCAGGGACACATCAATCCATAGACCACATGTGTGGTATCGCATGTGATCAAATTTTTTATTTTAAAAGTTTTAGCAATAGCCGGAACTGTGAAGGATTCACTTCTCCTGAAGTTGGTCGGTGTAAAGGAACAAGCCCTACATCTACCACAGGTGAAGGAACCCCTCATGTCCGGGAAGAAAGAGACATTCGGGGGATCTAATACCTTTTTGACGATCTGATCTCCAAAGTTCGGGGCGCGTCGATAAATAAATGATGGTTTGGCTGGAAGAACTGGACCTAGTGTTCTATCCATTTGTAAAATGGGCCAATGCTGTCTGAAGATCTCCTCTAACTTTTTATAGTCGTTGGAGAAATCCGACAGAAAGCTCCATTGTTTGGGATCGTCGTTGGTATGGATAGATTTTATTGAGGGTCTAAGAGGTCTGGGAGCATTCTTGATTTTAATAATCTCCCTATCCAGACAAGATTCGTCGTATCCCTTAGCCACGAATCTGTCCTTCAAGACCTCTGCCTGTTCCATATAGTCAGTAACAGAGGTGCAGTTACGTCTGACACGGACAAACTGGCCTCTAGGAATATTCCTGAGCCAGTTAGGATGGTGTCCGCTCTGAATCGCCAGGTAACTGTTCCTATCTGTGGTTTTGAAAAAAACTTTAGTAGTGAGTCTCTCACCCTCTCTTTTGATTACAACATCTAAAAAGTTAATTTCCTTAAGACTATAATGGAAATCTAACTTAATGTTATTCCGATTGGAATTAAGATGTTCCATAAAGCCAATCAGGCCTTCTTCCGATCCCTGCCAAATAAAGACAATATCATCTATGAAGCGCCTATATAGTAATAGCTCCTGCCGATCTTGGTTGAACACAAACTTGAAGTGGTGTGAGAGATTTATCCAAACGTGAGACTAAGTGGATTTTCCTCACCCAGGCCCTCGCCCCGACGGGGTTAAATATAGAATTGGATTTGAATTGCTACATTAGTGATTCATGATACATACATTCTGCTTTGTCTTGGGGCTACTTTTCATGTCTGGGTGCCCCAGTAGACTATCGGGTTGTTGATGATTTTTAGTATTATTTTTATTATTACTTTTTATGTAGTTTTACTATAGCCTTACTACAATTTGTATGGGTGTGATTTTGTAGTATTTTAAACATGTATGCCAGATATGGATTACTCCATGTATGCATATATTGATTTATTTGTATATGGTATTCATGATTTTTGAGGTCATGTGTCATGTGCATAAATGCTGATATTGTATTATGTATGCGGTTGGTAGCGCCCTGCAGACCTAATATCGGCATAGGGGAGACCCTTAGAAAAATGCTTCAAGTATGGTAATTGCTATCATTAAGCTGTATTTCTATTTTAGCATCTGTGTGCCCGCTGCTTGTTAAGCTAGGCACTTCCGGCGCTGTTAAAAGATCTTTACAGTGTCACGGCCTTTGTTTGTATACAGAGGATATACGTAATCTAAATGTGTCTGGTTACTTCCGCCCTCGGAAGCGCTGGTTCTCTTCCGGCCGGCTCACCGCTATGCCGATTGGTCGCGGTGCGCTCCAGCGGAGGTATATAGATGGTGGATGGCGACGTCTGGTCACGCCCCCAGTTGAAGTCGGAAATGACGAAACGCGTCGGGGCGTGACCAGACGACGCATCCGACATCACGTGGTACGGTAGAGGACCCACCCGGAAGTATCGGGGTTGGCGTGGAGTCAACCCAGGAGGCTATACGTGTGAGGATTCCCGCCTGGCCGCTGTGTATTACTATATGGAAGCTTGACTTTTCCCTACATATGTGAGTGCAATTCTCTTTTTAATAAAGCTGAGTTTTATAGTACTTCACTATTGTAGTTATTTTACCTTACATGTGACCATAATGCTGAGTGGAGTCTGTGGAAAGGAGGTCTGATCTAGTGTATACAGCAAGGATACATCAAGGTTGTTTGCTGACACCCATCATCAATATCTTTGATTCCTGCTTTTTGTGCTCTTGTGTGAGAACACCTGAGCCACTATATCTGGTGAGTTGCCACTTCTACTGACCCCTCGGTGTGACACTTGGATCACCTTTTCAACCACCACCATTAGTAACATCACTCAATCCTGGACGGTCTATGGACTTTAAAGGACTCTTTACCCTTATTTGAGTGTTTTTGCAAACACCCTTCATTTATGGTTGTATTTTTATGCAATTCTTGAGTCACATCTGAGTGACTTTTTGCGCTACTATTCTTTTTATATATGATCATCCATACAGTGCTCAAAAAGTTGAAGGAACACTGTTTAATCAGAATATAGCATCAAGTCATTTAAACTCCTGGGATATTGATCTGGTCATTTAAGTAGCAGAGAGGGTTGTTAATCAGTTTCAGCTGTTTTGATGTTAATGAAATTAACAGGTGCACTAGATGGGGCAACATCGAGACAACCTCCAAAATAGGAATGATTTTACAGGTGGAGGCCACTGACATTTTTTTTGCCCTACTCCTCTTTTCTGACTGTTTTTCACTAGTCTTGCATATGGCTAGGGTCAGTGTCACTACTGGTAGCACGAGATGATACATGGACCCTATAGAGGTTGCACAGACAGTCCCAATCCTCCAGGATGGCACATCAATACATGCCATTGCCAGAAGGTTTGCGGTGTCTCCCAGCACAGTCTTAAGAGCATTGAGGAGATTCCAGGAGACAGGCAGTTACTCTAGGAGAGCTGGACAGGCCATAGAAGGTCCTTAACCCATCAGCAGGACCGGTATCTGTTCATTTTTGCAAGTAGGAAAAGAATGAGCACTGCCAGAGCCCTACAAAATGACCTCCAGCAGGCTAATGGTGTGAATGTCTCAGACCAAAAAATCAAACAGACTTCATGAGGGTGGCCTGAGGTCCTGATGTCCTCTAGTGGGCCCTCTGCCTAGAGCTCGATTGGCATTTGCCATTGACAACCAGAATTACCAGATCCTCCACTGGGGCCCTGTGCTTTTCACATATGAGAACAGGTTTACCCAGAGCACATATGACAGAAGTGAAAGGGTGTGGAGAACACTATACTGAATTTACCATCGTTCACCATGACTGGTTTGGTGGTGGGACAGTGAAGATCTGGGGAGGCATATCCATGGAGGGACACACAGACCTCTACAGGCTAGACAATTGCACCCTGACTGCCATTAGGTATCAGCATGAAATCCTTGAACCCATTTTCAGACCTTACGCTGGTGCAGTGAGTCCTGGGTTCTTCCTGGTGTGCGACCATGCCCGGCCTCGTGGCGAGAGTATGCAGCTAGTTCCTGGAGGATGAAGGAATTGATACAATTAAATAGCCCCCATGCTCACCTGATCTAAATCGAATAGAACACCTCTGAGGCATTATGTTTCAGTCTATTGGACACCCCCAGGTTGCACCTCCGTCTTTTCAGGAACTCAGTGATGCCCTGGTCCTGACCTGGGAGGAAATACCCCAGGACAAAATCTGTCGCCTCATTAGGAGCACGCCCCGATGTCAGGCATGCATACAACAAGTACGTGGGGGCCATCCAAACTACTGAGTACCATTTTGAGTTGCTGCAATTAAATTTCAGCAAAATGCACTAGCCTGCTGCATCATTTTTTCACTTTGATTTTCCGGGTGTCTTTAAACTCAGCCCTCTGCAGGTTGATCATTTAAATTTCAATCGAATGATGTGGCATCCTTTCATTCCTAACACATAAATTGATTCCAGGTGATTGGTGCCTCAAATTGCCATCATCCCAAAAATTCGATGCTTAAAACTAACACTGTACAGTGTTGATCTCCTCTGAGAAAGGGGAGGGATTTTTAAGGCAATAATATATGAAAAAACAAAATAAATAAAATATGATAATTTATTGATTAAAAACAACATATCATGTCATGAATACATAGATCTAACAGATTCCCTGGCCGATTGTGGAAAACCACGGCAGGCCATGGATCACAAAGACATGTGACATATATCTAAGCCATACAGAAATGGAAATAGACAAGAATGGTGAAACTGTGCAAGAAAGCAAGGGATATAGTATCTCTCCCACACCGGGGTGCAACCCTAGGTGAAGGAGAGCATAAATCCAACGCGTTTCGAGAGAATAAACAAACTTTTAGTTCCAATCTTCGTCAGGGATTTGTCTATTAGTCCCTTTATTTTCTTACCTAAAGAAGAAAATTCCACAAACAAACACAGAAAAAAAATATACATTAGAGGCATGAATAGCTTGACCCATCCTGCACCTGTTTCCAAGGTCATAGATGTAAAAAATGAGCGGAAATGAAAATAATATGTGACTATATATATATGTGTATATATATGTGTATATGCCCCCATTTGTGTCCCCACCTCTCATTGGAATTCTCTGTGGTTTGGCCGATTGGGCCATAGACGCATTTTGTGTTGCTGCTGCCGTGTATATACCATATGTTTTTTGCGATATTTTTGGCTCCCAATAATATATTTATGTACATATATATTTTTTTGTTTTTAGGCACCATATGTTAAAGGGTACCTTTTTGTTGATACATACCCGTGAGTCTACTGGAGGGACATATGATGGGTGCCAGACCTCATGCCCAGGACTATCTGTGAGCTATTCAGGCTTCTCTTTTCCTTTTGGAATATTAGTGGTAGTTCATTATCACCTTTTTTTTGCTGAAGCTTGGGTTTTTTTTTTTTTTTTTTTTCCAGCAAGGACAACATTATGTTGCCATGAGGAGGCATTGGTGGGTATTTTTATATCTGTATATACACATATATATATAGTCACATATTATTTTAATTTCCGCTCATTTTTTACATCTATTACCTTGGAAACAGGTGCAGGATGGGTCAAGCTATTCATGCCTCTAATGTATATTTTTTTTCTGTGTTTGTTTGTGGAATTTTCTTCTTTAGGTAAGAAAATAAAGGGACTAATAGACAAATCCCTGACGAAGATTGGAACTAAAAGTTTGTTTATTCTCTCGAAACGCGTTGGATTTATGCTCTCCTTCACCTAGGGTTGCACCCCGGTGTGGGAGAGATACTATATCCCTTGCTTTCTTGCACAGTTTCACCATTCTTGTCTATTTCCATTTCTGTATGGCTTAGATATATGTCACATGTCTTTGTGATCCATGGCCTGCCGTGGTTTTCCACAATCGGCCAGGGAACCTGTTATATCTATGTATTCATGACATGATATGTTGTTTTTAATCAATAAATTATCATATTTTATTTATTTTGTTTTTTCATATATTATTGCCTTAAAAATCCCTCCCCTTTCTCAGAGGAGATCAACACTGTACAGTGTTAGTTTTAAGCATTCATTCCTAACACATTACCCAGTCCATATCCATATAGATATCCAGCATAATATATTTTCCCCATTGAGATCGTATGTGTTTTCAAAGGGTTCCTTTAATTTTTCACTTTCGTTTATTAATTGACACAGCTCCAGAATCTTCTTGACTATTGGGTTATGCTGCCCCCTACAGGAGTAGGACACTAGGCAGGAAAAAGCTTTACCATGCCTTTGGGGCAGTCCCAGGGGGTTTAATCCCACTGCCTAGTCAGGTGTAAGGACCTAGTTCCTTGCTGGGATCTTTGGTCCTAGCATTTTTTTTTCTTTTTAAATGGAATTTTTTTCCTCTCATTAATTTCTGTTCCTGTGAGAACTACAATCAACTGCTGGACTGGGCGACGGACTGGATATTCTAGATCCTTAAGGTCTCCTCAGGGCTCAGCTCCGTGCTAGGTCTGCCTGAACATAGCCCCACTGGACTGCGAGATAAACGTCTCGTGAGGACGCATACAAACTGGTCACTGCCTGAGTCACAGCGTTTCTCCTGGCCAACCACACCCTTTATTCCAGTGGAGAGGTGATCTGTCCAAAGCGGTGCCCACCCGGTTCCACGGTATGGTAAGTAGTTGTCCCCCCCTTTCCCCATTGAGGGTTTTGGGGTGGACATGGGCCCCTCACTGGGACGGTGGGGTACAACAGGGTCTTTCGTCACCCTGGGGGTTAGTGACCCGGGCAGGTTGGGTCCTAAGGGACAGGGTTCGTACGGTCATGAAAATCCTGGAAAAGTCATGGGATTTAGACATGGCACTTTCCAGGCCTGGAAAAGTTATGGGAAATGAGTAAACCCCACTAAGTTTTGGAAAAGTCATGGAATATTGTGCAACTATTTAATTTAGAAAATATGTCTCCGGGCCCCCTGTATTCCGTGGGAGCGGGGGACAGTAAGTGGACTATTTTCTCTTTTTCGGGTTTAGGCGGATTAATCAGCCGCTGCGTGCTGCACAGCTGAAGCCTGGTCACTGGCCTCTTCAATAGGAATAGACCATGACAGGCTGGGAACCTGAAACCAAGAAATAGTGCACTTACTGTCCCCGCTCCCAGGGGCGTACCAGTGGTGAGGGGGGCGCGCACGCTGGGGGGTGTCAGGCCGATGTCTGCCGGGCCGCCCGCATCGCCACACTGCGGGGTGTCAGGCCGCACTGGGGGTTGTCAGGCCGGTGTTCTCCGGGCCGCCCGCATCCCCGCACTGGGGGGTGTCAGGCCGGGCCGCCCGCATCGCCGCACTGGGGGGTGTCAGGAAGCACTGGGAGGGCTGTCAGGCTGGTGTCCACCAGGCCGCCCGCATCGCCGTGTGAAGAAGGCAGCGGCAGGAAGAAGGTCAGTGAGAGTGTCTGAGCAGCCTTGTTTTGTGTGCTGGATAGGAGGGGGATGGGATGGGGCAGCTGCATATAGATGAATTGAACTTTCCATATTTCTCATGCTGTCACTGAATGCTTGTTACTCCTCCTCTCAGTGGCTGCAGGAGGAATATGGAAAGTTCAATTCATCTATATGCAGCTGCCCCATCCCCCTCCTATACAACTTCCTTTGCTGGCCCTCAGTGCTCTTAACCCCCCCTCAGTGCTCTTTAGCCCCCTCAGTGCTCTTTAGCCCCCCCTAGTGTTCTTTAGCCCCCCTGCTCTTAGCCCCCATGGTGCTTTTCATCCCCCCCCATGCTCTCTGGCTCCCCCAGTGCTCTCCACCCCCCTTTGCTCCCTGGCTCCCCCTCAGTGATTTCCAGTTCCCCCCAGACAGTGCTCTCCAGTTCCCCCCCCTCCCCCTGTGCTCTCCATCCCCCTGGTTTTCCCTGCTCCCCCCCCCCCAAGTGCTCTCCACCCCCCTGCGCCTTCCAACCCCCCTGCAATGCTTTCCAAACCCCCCCTTAATTCTCTCTAGTCCCCCCCCTCCGTGCCATTCAGCTCCTCCAGTGCTGTCTGCTTCCCCTGTGCTCTCCAGCACCCCTAGTGCTCTTCTATCATGTCTGCAGTCTCTGACCATCTCTTGTATCATGTCCGCAGTCTCTGACCATCTCTTGTATCATGTCCGCAGTCTCTGACCATCTCTTGTATCATGTCCGCAGTCTCTGACCATCTCTTGTATCATGTCCGCAGTCTCTGACCATCTCCTGTATCATGTCTGCAGTCTCTGACCATCTCCTGTATCATGTCTGCAATGACTGACCATCTCTTGTATCATGTCTGCAGTCTCTGACCATCTCTTCTACCATGTCCGCAGTCTCTGGCCATCTCTTCTACCATGTCCGCAACCTCTGACTATCTCCTGTACCATGTCCGCAACCTCTGACCATCTCCTGTACCATGTCTGCAGCCTTTGACCATCTCCTGTACCATGTCTGCAGCCTTTGACCACCTCCTGTATCATGTTCACAGCCCCTGACCACCTCTTGTATCATGTCCACTGTCAGCCCCTGACCACCTTCTGTATCATGTCCACAGCCCCACACTTTTTTTCCCAGGACTTGACCCCTGAGTATAGACAAGAGTAAGCGTCGCATTTGTGCATCTGTGCCATCCATACCAGTCTACCTGCACCTCCATCATGACTGTGGCTTGGGCCTAAAGAGTAAGCGCCACATTTTGTGCATCTGACTGTGCCATCCATACCAGTCCGGGTGCACCTCCATCATGACTGCCTCAACTGAAGCTTTATCCCCAAGCAGGAGCGGCCATTAATCTTATTTCTCCAGTTACAGTATATTGGTCAAATTACAAGTTAACTTTATGGGGATAACGCAGTTTCAGCTAAAGTTAGTGTGTAGCAATGCCAGGGAAATGCAGCTTTAAAATGTATGGCTTCATGATGAAAAGTATGAGAGGTGGCTGGAGAAAGATCAGGACCTGGGACGTGCTAAATGTACACTGTGTCGTAAAACGTTTGACATTTCGAAAATGGGAGAGGCAGCGCTGTCTAGCCACGCTAAAGGTGCAAAGCACCAGTCTGCAGCTGCGTGCTCGACCGCTTCCAATCCGATCGCTGGCTTTTTCACCCATGCTCCTGAAGTGACACCGGCTCCCAGCTGCGGCAGTGGTGCTTCAAATCTCATCCACTGTAAAACAAGGGACCATTTTGAGTCGCGCTGTATCCAGAAACGAAACCCTAACTGCAGAGGTACTGTACACTACAAATGGGATGTGGGATCTGTGTGGCTGGTGCCTTCCCTGGGGGAGGGGTACTGTGGGGGTGGACACCTTTGTTTGATGACAGAATGCCGCCATTATTGTGGAGGGAACCCCCCCTTTAGCGCTGCCTCTAGGAAGATTTTAATATCACGCTTGGAAGACATACATTGTGTAGTGTGAGTCTTTTGGGGTTCATCCCCGTTCCCTTTCGGTGGCTCGGATGTTGGCATTCCTCTAATGGGGTGTTGAGCAGTGCCTTGGGTACCATCAAGGGCCAGGTTTTCGGCCTCGAAGGTATTCTTTTACTGTCTTTTGGGTACGCATTCTTTGGTCCGCACCTTTATTTAGGGGGTTCGCCACTTGGCTCCCGCAGTAGGGTCTCCATTGCCTCCGTGGGATCTCAATTTGGTGCCGTCGGTTCTCCAATACCCACCTTTCAAAAATATTCGCAAGCTTCTTTGCTTACATTGTCCCAGAAGGTAGCCTTCTTGGTGGCTAATACTTCTGCACGCAGGGCATCGGAGCTGGCGGCGTTGTCTTGTCGTTCATCTTACCTGGTGGTTCACAGAGTGGTGCTTCACCCTTGTCAGTCGTTTCTTCCTGAGGTTGTTTCTGGTTTCCATCTGAATGAAGGCATTGTGTTGCCTTCCCTGTGTCCTAAACCTAAACATCCTAAGGAGATTGTCTTGCAATCTCTGGATGTGGGTCGGGGTGTATCTTGTTGCAACCGAGTCATTTAGGAAATCAGCCTTACTACAGTATTTGTCCTTACAGATGGACCTCGCAAAGGGTTGGTTGCGTCTGCTGCAACCATTTCCGGATGGACAAGACAAGCGGTGGTGCAAGCCTATTCCATCAAGGGTCAGGTTCCTCCGTTCCCTGTTAAGGCGCATTCTACACGGGCGCTTTATGCCTCCTGGGCCTTCTGCCATCAAGCGTCAGTGGTGCAGGTTGGCAAGGCAGCCACTTTGTCGTCTGCACACTTTCACAAAATTTTATAAAATAGATGAGCTGGCATCTGCGAATGCAGCCTTTGGCCGCAACGGTTTGCGGGCCGCTGTTTGAGAGGATTAGTCCCCTTTGAGGGTGTATGTTTTTTTTTTTTTCAGGTTTCAGGTTAGCTCCACTTGTTTATGGTTAAGCCCAATGTTACCTGGTTGGCTAGGTTTAGCCTTTTGGGAATTTTTTCTGCTGTGTTTTTTTCCCACCCCTCATGTTTTACATGGGATGTCCCAATGGTCAAGGAGATTCTGGAGCGGTGTCCGCCAATGAACAAAAGAGAAAATTGGATTTTTGTCTTACTGTAAAATCCTTTTCTCTGATGTTCATTGATGGACACAACACCCACCCCTCTATTGAGTTGGGTTATTTTTCTTCTGACACTGCTTGCAACTAAACTGAATGCCTATAGCAGAAAGTGGGAGTATTCCCCCTGGGACTGCCTCATAGGTGTGGTAAAGCTTTTTCCTGCCTAGTGTCCTCCTGTAGGGGGCAGCATAACCCAATGTTCAAGAAGATTCTGGAGCTGTGTCCGTTAAAGAACATCAGAGAAAAGGATTTTAGAGTAAGACAAAAATTTTGAGCAGTGTAGTTTTGCTCTGCCATACTTTTGCTATAGAATTTCTTTGGAGTTTGCCACAGTTACAGAATCCAAGAAGCTGGTAGCTGTGATGTCCTCCCCCCTCCAAATTTACCAGTTTGATATATAAAGTACAGATCAAACATGCTATTATTGAGCTTGGACCACCTTTTAGTTTTGTTCCAAGCTTTACAACTAGGTAAAAATTATAAAAAATTAAATCCCTGAGGGATTTGGCAAGCAGGGAAAGGGATGTTGTGATACCAAAGGTGTCAATACAAAAAGTATATAAAAAAGTATAATTTTTATTGTTAACACAGATGAAAAGACAATATATTGCTGACATTGCATAACATTAAGTACAAAAGTACTGTCAATACAGCAACAATTAAAAGTGCACAGAATACAAAAATTGTTCACAGAGGATACTTGCATAATGATACTCGAGTATATGGACTCCAAACCCCTACGCGTTTCAACTGAAAGTCTTCTTCTGTGGGTACATTTGTCCAAAGTTTCTGACCATATCTGTGTATACAATGACCAGAAAAATAAGTGATGTAAATTAGTAGAACCACAGTAAACAAAAAAAGATGTGGAAGACCACAAATACAGTTACATAGTAGGTAAGGTTGAATAAAGATAATAGTCCATCCAGTTCAACCTGTGTAGGTGTACGTGTGTGTCAGTGTTGATGATTATTTCCCATATCCCTGTATGTTGTGTTCTTTATACATGCACGTCTAATGCCCCGTACACACGTGCAGATTATCTGCAGACTTTTGTCTGCAGACTTACCTTTTCTATGTAGTGCAAGGGCCTGCTGGATTGCATACAAATTGAAAGTGTTAAGGTTTGACCTCATATTATATGGTTTTGGTAAGTCTGCAGACAAAAGTCTGCAGATAATCTGCACGTGTGTATGGGGCATAAGAGTCTTTTAAAGATGTCAATACTCCCCGCTGACTCCACCAATTGTAGAAGGGAATTCCACATCCTTATCGTCCTGACAGTGAAAACCCCTCCTTGTAGCTAAAGGTTAAACCACTTCTCCTCCAATCTCATTGTGTGGCCCCATGTCCTCTTACACTCCTTGAGACTGATGCTGGGATCACCATTGAGGTATTTGTAAGTCGCTATCAAGCCCCCTCTCAATCGTCTCTTCTCCAGTGAGAAAAAATTTAGTGCTTGTAGTCGTTCCTTGTAATTGAGGTCCTCCAATCCCCTTATTAATTTTATTGCCCTTCTTTGGACTCTCTCTAGCTCCAGCACTTCCCTTCTGAGGACTGGTGACCAGAACTGGACAGAATACTCCAGATGTGGCCTAACCAGCGTTTTATAAATTGGCAGGATTATAGTTTTATCTCTGGAGCATATCCTCTTTTTTATGCATGCTAGTATTCTGCCGGATTTGGTAGCTGCAGCTTTTATTGCATGCTATTGCTCAGTCTGTCTTCCACTAGGCCATGTAGTTGCCCACTCCATTATTTTGTTCAGGTATTTCTGTAAAATTTCACTATCCTGATGTGAAGTTATTGCCCTGCTTATTTTTGTGTCATCCACAAAAACTGAGATTGAGCTATGTATCCCATCCTCTATATATAATTTATGAATAAATTAAACAGAATTTGTCCCAAGATCGGGCCCTGGGGTACCCCACTTACCACTTCAGACCAGTCTAAGTACAGGTTATTTATCACTACCCTTTGGATGCACCCCTGTAACCAGTTTTCTATCCAAGAACAAACCTTATGCTTCATGCCTGCAGACCTCAGCTTGTAGATTAAGCGTTTATGGGGAACTGTATCAAATGCCTTTGCAAAATCCTGATACACCCCATCCACAGGCCTCCACATCCACAGACCTCCCCCTATCTAGATTGCAGCTTATCTCCCCATAGAATGTTAACAGATTGGTCTGGCAAGAACGACCCTTTGTAAACCCATGCTGATTACTACTAATGATACTGTTTTCTTCAGCAAATTCTTGGATATAGTCGCTTATCATCCCTCCAATAATTTACCTACTATTAATGTTAGACTGACTGGCCTGTAGTTTCCAGGAATATGTCTGCCCTTTTATGAATATTGGTACCAATCCGCTGTTACAATTACTGTCAGTATGCTGTCAGCAAAGATTAGGAATAATGGTTTAGCTATAACCTGATTGAGTTCTTTGAGGACTCTCAGGTGTAAGCCACCTGGTCCTCTTGATTTATTTGTGTTAGGCCCCTTTCACACATGCGGACGGTTCATTTCATAAGTTCAGTCACGTCAAAATGGATGAAGTATTCATCAGTTTTTCATCAGTGATCATCAGTTTTTCAACCGTTTTTCATCAGTGATCATCAGTTTTTCATCAGGGATCATCAGTTTTTTTTTTACATCCACTACCAATGCAAAAAACGAATGAAAAACTGACTTTCGTCAGTTTACATCGGTTTTTCATCCGATCTGTTTTTTTAACAGAAGAAAAATAGAGCTTTGATCAGTTTAAAAAAATGGAACATGACGGATATGGATGTAAACTGATGTAAATGGATGATCATCTATTTACATCTGTTTTCCCATAGAGATGCATTGATGTCCATTTTTTTCATCTGTTAACGAATGGATGAAAAACGGAGAGCATGTGTGAAAGGGGCCTTAGGCTTATCTAGTCTTTCCTTGACTCCGGCCTCTGTTAGCCACAAGTGTCCATCCTGTGATGTGTTATTAACAATCCTGTCATGGTTGGTATACCCCTCCTTTTCCTGTGTAAAATCTTAGAAGAAAGCATTTAGTATACTTGCCTTCTCTGTGTCATCTGTAACCATCTTCCCATTATCGTCTTTTATGCGGGCAATGTGCGCTAATCTCACTTTTTTACTGTTAATATATCTAAAAAATTCCTTGGGATTCTTTTTACTCTCCTCTGCTATGTGCCTCTTGTAGACTTCTTTTTTTTTTATTCACCCTGATTTCATCATCTTATTGCATCTCTTGTAGTGTTTGAATGCTGACAATGTCCCCTACGTTTTATATTTTTTAAAGGCCACTTTTTGTCTTTAATAAGACTTTTTACATTACGGTTTAGCCACCATGGTTTTGCCTTCTCTCTTCTATATTTATTGCCCATTGGAATGCACTGTGTGATACCTTTGTTTAATATGTTCCTAAAGTATTCCAATTTTTCTTCTGTGTTAAATGTTTCTAGGATTTCGTCCCAATTGGTGTCTTGTAGTATTGAGCAGAGTTCAGAAAAGTTTTCTCTTTTGAAATTTAGAGTTCTTGTGCTACCCTCATGCCTCCTTTTCCTATGATTTACGCTAAATGAGGTCATCCTGTGGTCGCTAGATCCCAAGTTGCCCCATATTGCCACATCTGAGATAAGACTTGGATCTTTCATAATAATAAACATGTGACATAAAATATTGCATTTTATTCTCTGGGGTCTCTGCTAAATATATATATAAATAATGTTTTGGGGTTCTAAGTAATTTGCTAACAAAAATACTGATTTTAATTTATAAGCAACAAATGTCATAAAAAAGCCTGGTCTTCTAGTGGTTAACTTTTGTTAAGGCAGACCGTGTTCAAATCTAGTGCAACTAATGAGATTTCATCTGCCTGCATAATATAGTACAGACAGGGTTAATTATGGCAAACACTGCTCCCCAGTCTCATCATAACAAGGAAAACTAGTACATTTTTTGCTAGCCGGAAGTAAAGTTTAAGGATTCTTTGTTACACATATTTTACTACTTGTATAATACACATGGCAAAATATTCCTACTGTCTAAGACCTCTAACTCAGACACATGGCAAAAATCAGAAAAGCAAATGAAAATATGACTACATTTCAAAGCGGTTAATTGTCAGAATTAGTTTATTTTCCCCTCTCATTGTCAGACTAGATCTACTTGCCTCCTACTCTGATACCTGCTCTGAATATGTTTGGAAACCTCTTTTGTTCTTGATTTCCCACTCCCCATTAGAATGTACAAATTTAAAACCAACCCCAGGAATGTAAAAGAAAATTACCTTGGCAGTGCCCCCCCCCCCCAACTCCAATAGATACGTGCTTGTTATTTTTAGGGGCGAGATGACTTACCTTACACTTCACACCAGTGCTCTCCTCCTGTAAGGAAAAAAAACAACATATATATATATATTACCAACCATATTAAAATAACATAACAATTATCAGTGCAGAGATCTTCAATACAAACTACCCCAATTTTGAATATCCTGAGATTTGTGTTTGGATTGAACCTTAAAAGAGATGTATGGGTTTTTTTTTTTTTTTTTTAATTAAATCATACTTATCTAGGTAAGCATCTGTCCCGCGGCGCCTCTAACACTGAGAACCGAGCGATCGAACACCGCCGGTCGCTTGGTTGTCACAGCTCCGTGAGCAGAGAGTTGCGTATTGTCAGCTGAGCTGAGAGGCTGAGCCGGGTGACAGTCCAGGCATGTGGGGGATCCCCGAATCTATGGTCGTGATGATGCCCAAGCTGGGACCGACTCCGTGACATCAGCAGAGATAGGACTTCAGCCCGCTCTCTGCTGAAAACGGGTCACAGGAGTGCAAAATTAACTGCACTCCTGTGATCCACAGGAGAAGTACAGCCAAAAGAGCTTTGGCTGTACTTCTCCTTTATTAGGTACAGACTTAGAATTTTGCATCCTCCAAACAATACCTGTGCTGTCAATGTTTCTTCCCCTTTGTTCCTGCTATAGCTCCCTTTGGCATTGTCCCAGTGCTCATCCCTGGGATGTTTGGCAAGTAATTAAAGGTAAAATAAGAAAATGTATGTAGTTACCACTTGCTTATCTCTACACTGATCAGTGTTCTATATATGTGGTTTATAATGTTTTTAATCATTGAATATGCCCTCATTTATACTCCTGAAGAAGCAGAATTCTGTTGTGGTAAACGTATTGAGTTTAGAACTACTTTTTCCACTCCCAGATGGTGCTGTAATTACATTGGTTAATGCAGTACCAAACCAGCCTTTATTTTAATTTATTGTGATAAATATACTGTACAGTAAGATCACAGTCCTCATTAAGATGTTTTGTGAATTTGTGTCAAAGTTGCAACATACAACCAAACAACTGTATAAGGGACTTTTTAGGCAGTCTTAGTCCATAGGGTTCAATATTGAGTTGGCCCACCCTTTGTGGCTATAACAGCTTCCACTCCTCTAGGAATGCTGTCCACAAGGTTTAGGAGTGCGTCTATAGGAATGTTTGACCATTCTTCCAGAAACGCATTTAAGAGGTCAGGCACTGATGTTGGGCGAGAAGGCCTGGCTCGCAGTCTGCACTCTAATTCCTCCCAAAGGTGTTCTATTGGGTTGAGGTCAGGACTCCATGCAGGCTATTCAAGTTCCTCTGATCCAAACTTGCTAGCCTGCACAGAGTTCTGACATCAACCCAATAAAACACCTTTGGGATGAACTAGAGCGGAAACTAGATAGTGCAGGGGTTTCCTTTTGTTTTTTTAGTCTATCTCATAAAATTAAATGGTAAGCAAAACAAAAGGATAGCTGCAGCTGCCCTATGCAGCCTTACCAAAGCTAAGTAAGGGCTCTTTCACACGGGCGTTCCGTATGTCCGTTTTTCATCCCATCCGTTTGCGGATGAAAAACTGCCATAATGTATCTCTATGTAAATACGGATGTCAGTGGATGATCATCCGCTGACATCCGTTTTTCATCAGTTCAGTTCAGTTCAGTTTTTTTGAACGGAGGAGAACCCTATTTTTTCTTCCTTTCAAAAAACGGAACGGACGCAAAAACGGATGTCAGTGGTGTCATCCGCAGACATCCGTATTTACATAGACATGCATTATGTCAGTTTTTCATCCGCAAACGGATAGGATGAAAAACGGACATACGGACCGGATGACACAAGTGTCATCCGTGTCCGTTACAAAAAAAAGAAAGGACCTGATCGGGCAAAAAAAAAAGGAACGCCCGTGTGAAAGAGCCCTAAATTGACTAAAGATAAATATGCATGGAGCTGCGCTGATTCAAACAAAAACTATATATAATTATAAGTGCTCAATCCATAGGTGTGAATAAATAACATAAGATGCGGTGCACTAAAGTGATGACAGTGAATAGTGCATAATTGATAATAATATTATAAAAAAAAATTATTGAAAGATTTCAACAGTATAAATATTATGGTTATAAAAAGTCCATTAGCGTGAATGGTGTAAAAAATACATAGGTGGTGGTGAACGCTCCAAGGTGTAGACCATGGACAAATATAAATATAAATCCAACACCAGGTGTTAAAACAGAGATAAGATCACTCTTCCAGGTGTACTACACCCTAAGGCTTCTTTCACACGGTCCGCCTCCGCAGGCGGATCCGTGTTGCTCAGCGGGGATCGATCCGCGATCCCCGCTGAGCCGGGCGGATGACAGCTCCGTCTCCGCTTGCAGAGCGGAGAGGGAGGTGTCTCAGCACCCGCTGCCCTCTATGGGGGATGGGAGGAGAGCGGACCGCTTGTCCGCTCTCATCAGATCCGCTCCGCTCCGATTACTGAACGGATGGAAAAATAGGGAAAAATAGGGTTTCCGTCCAGATTTCAGCACAGGATCGGATGCGGATGCGGAGGTGACCTCCGCTGACACCCGCTGCCCCATAGAGCTGCATGGAGGATCCGATCAGATCCGCCTAAAAAACTGATAGGCGGATCTGATCGGACCGCCCGTGTGAAAGAGCCCTTACCTTACTGCTATAAGGTAACCGCATGGAATAAATCACTGGCAGTCCTGGAGTAAATTCAGGGCGAATGTAGAACGTTCTAAAAGTCTCCAATAAAAGCAGAGCACAAACAGAACACTCCGTATAGTGTAGTATTTAACCACTTTAAGACCGGAAGATTTTGCTGCTTAACCACTTGCCGACCGCCGCACGACTATATACGGCGGTGGTCAGCCCCTCACAGGCAGAGTGACGTATCGGTACGTCACTAGCCTGGGAGGGTCTGGGGAGCGAGCGCGCGCCGCCGGCGGCGCGCTCCCGCGTGGTCACGCACCCTCCCGCGCGTGTGACCAGCGGACCCGATGTCCGCCGGTCACTCTGCGATCGTCGGGGGAGAGGGAGAAAGGCAGGCAGCTTGTGTAAACAAGCTGCCTGCCAGTTCTCCCTGTGTAGAGACACTGATTATACGGATCTACTATGTAGAACCGTTGATCAGTGTAACTACACCTCAAGCCACAGCCAATCACAGTTAGAATCACGCCCCTAGGGACACACACAGCCCCTCCCTCTCAAATAAAGTTAACCCCTTCACTGCCAGTGTATTTTTACAGTAACAGTGCATATATATAGCACTGATTACTGTAGAAATGTCACTGGTAACCCCAAGTGTCAAAAATATCAGTCAAGGGTCCGATCTGTCTGCCGCAATGTCGCAGTACCGCAAAAAAAATCGCAGATCGCCGTCATTACGCGTTAAAAAAAAATGACAAAAATCTTTCCCTTTGTTAGTAAACGCGATAACTTTTGCGCAAACCAATCAAAATACGCTTTTTGCGATTTTTTTTACCAAACATATGTAGCATAAAACAAATTGGCCGAAAATGTTAAAAAATTTTGATTTTTACTTTTTTTTTTTTGGGAATTTCATATAAAAAAATTTGAAAAATATTGTTATTTTTGTTTATAGCCCGTGAGCAAAAAATTGCACAGGTGATCAAATACCACCAAAAGAAAGCTCTGTTTGTGGGAAAAAAAGGACGTCAAATTCGTTTAGGTACAGCATCGCACGACCGCGCGATTGTCCGTTAAAGTCACGCAGTGCCGAATCGCAAAATACCCCCTGGTCAGGAAGGGGGTAAAATCTTCCGGGGCTTAAGTGGTTAATGACCAGACCACTTTTTACAACTTGGCACTGCATGATTTTAACTGACAATTGCGCGGTTATGCAATGCTGTACCCAAACAAAATTTACATCCTTTTTTTCCCCCACAAACAGAGCTTTCTTTTGGTGGTATTTGATCACCTCTGCGCTTTTTATTTTTTGTGATATTAATAAAAAAAGAGCGAAAATTTAGAGAAAAAAATTACATTTTCTACTTTGTCTTTTAAAAAATATCCAATATACTCAATTTTTGTCATATATTTTGGCCAAAATATATTTAGCTACATGTCTTTGACAAAAAAATCTCGATAATCGTGTTTTTATTGATTCGCGTAAAAGTTAAAGCGTCTACAAACTATGGTGTAAATACTGTAATTTATGCAGCTTTTACTTTCTGACTGCCTATCTCATTTCATGAATTGCTAAAATGGCAGGGCAGTACAACCCCCCCCCCCGCCCAAATTACCACTTTTTGTAAATTAGTGGAATGTCCTGAGAGGCATGTTGAGCTCATTGAATATTAAATTTTTTTGTCACAGGTGTTTGAAAAATGACTAAAAAAAAGAAATTTTTTTACACAAAGTTGTCATTGAAATGATATATTGCTCACGCATGCCATGGGCATATGTTTAATTGCACCCCAAAATATTTTCTGCTGCTTCTTCTGAGTACAGGGATACCACATGGGTGAGACTTTTTGGGAGCCTAGCTGTGTACGGGACCCCGAAAACTAATCACCACCTTCAGAATTTCAAAGGGCGTAAATTTCTCATTGCACTTTCTCACTACCTATCACCGTTTCAGAGGCCCTGATATGTCAAGACAGCACAACCCCCCCCCCCCCCCCAATGACCCCATTTTGGAAAGTAGACACCCAAGCTATTTGCTGAGAGGCATGGTGAGTCCATGGAATAATTTATATTTTGCCACAAGTTTTGGGAAAATTACATTTTTTTTTAACACAAAGTTGTCGCTAAAAGATACATTGCTCACACATGACATGGGTATATGTGGAATGACACCCCAAAATACATTCTGCTGCTTCTCCTGAGTACAGGGATACCACATGTGTGAGACTTCTTGGGAGCCTCGCTGTGTACGGGACCCCAAAAACCAATCACCACCTTCAGGTTTTCTAATGGCGTAAATTGCTTATAATACTTCCTCACTACCTCTCACAATTTCAGAGGCTCTGAAATTTCAAGATAGCACAAAACCCCCCCAAACGACCACATTTTGGAAAGTAGACACCCAAGCTATTTGCTGAGAGGCATGGTGAGTCCATGGAATATTTTATATTTTGCCACAAGTTTTGTGAAAATTACTTTTTTTTTTTTTAATAGAAAGTTGTCACTAAAAAATAAATTGCTCACACATGCCATGGGTATATGTGGAATGACACCCCAAAATACATTCTGCTGCTTCTCCTGAGTAATGGGATACCACATGTGTGAGACTTTTTGGGAGCCTAGCTGTGTACTGGACCCCGAAAACCAATCACCACCTTCAGGTTTTCTAATGGTGTAAATTGTGCATTTCACTTCCTCACCGCCTATCACAGTTTCGGAGGCCCTGAAAATTCAAGATAGCAGAAAACCCCACCAAATGACCCCTTTTCGGAAAGTAGACACCCTAAGCTATTTGCAGAGAGGCATGTTGAGTGTTTTGCAGATCTCACTTTTTGTCACAAAGTTTTGGAAATTGAAAAATAATTTCCTTTTCCTTTTTTTTTCTTCATTTTCCAAAACAAATGAGAGCTGCAAAATACTCACCATGCATCTTAGCAAATACCCGGAGGTGTCTTCTTTTCGAAAAGTGGTCATTTGGTGGGGGGGGGGGGGTTGCGCTATCTTGGCATTTTATAGCCTTCAAAACTGTGATAGGTAGTGAGGAGTGAAATCAACAATTTACGCCCTTAGAAAGCCTGAAGGCGGTGATTGGTTTTCGGGGTCCTGTATGCAGCTAGACTGCCAAAAAGTCTCACACATGGGGTATCCCCATACTCAGGAGAAGCAGCAGGATGTATTTTGGGGTGTCATTTCACATATACCTATGGCATGCGTGAGCAATATATCATTTAGTGATAACTTTGTGTAAAACAAAAACAAATTGTCACCTTCCGAAACTTAGGGCAAAATATAAAATACTCCATGGACTCAATATGCCTCTCAGCAAATAGCTTTGGGTGTCTACTTTCCAGTTACCAAAGGGTAATTTTGGGGCGGTGTTTGAACTGTCCTGGCATTTTATGCACAATCTTAGCCACACATCACCCACTCTTCGAACCACTTGAAAACCAAACCTTTTATGTGACTTTTTGTTTACATGAAAAAATATTTTTGTTTTTACTAGAAAATTACTTTGAACCCCCAAACATTATATATTTTTTGAAAGCAGAGGCCCTACAGAACAAAATGGTGGATGTTGCAAATTTTCTTGTCACACGGTATTTGCGCACAGATTTTCCAAACGCAATTTCTGCGAAAAAAATACATTTTTTTAAACTTAATGCACAAATACACAATATAATTCCTAATTGTTTGGTAAAATTTAAAAGGTTATCTTATGCCGAGTACATACATACCAAACATGACATGCTTTAAAATTGCACACGCCCGTGCAGTGGCAACAAACTACGGACATTTTTAAAAGCCTTTAAAAGTCTTTACAAGTTACCACTTTGGACTTACAGAGGAGGTCTACTGCAAGAATTACTGCTCTCGACCTGGCGTTCGCGGCGATACCTCACATGCATGCTGCAATTGTGGTTTACATATGACACTAGACCAACGATTGCGTGTGCCTTTGCACGCAAGCACGGGGAGACAGGGGAGCTTGATTTTTTATTTTTTTATTTTGCTTTTTTATGTAATTTTGAAACCTTTCCTTTCATTTTTTTTAAATAATTTTTATTGTTATCACAGTGAATTTAAATATCCCCTATTATAGCAATCTGTAGTGACATGTACTTTTTAAAAAAAAAATTGGGGTCTTTTAGACTCTAGATCTCTCCTCGATTGGTGTGATAAGATGCTTTCCCAATTTCCAAATGTTTATTTCTGGCGAAACAGAAGTCATGAAATGCTCGTAGCTTCCGGTATCTTAGGCCATAGAGATGATTGGAGCCATTCTCGTCTCCAATCAGCTTTACTGTATGGTTAGATAATTGAACCACTGGCTGCACTCTTGGGTTAACCGGTGGGACAGGAGAGCCCGAGAAAAAAAGCGGAAGGCGGCGGGAGGGGTCCCTTCCCACTGCTTGTAATAGCAGTCAAGCGGCTAATTATCTGCTAGGATCACTTTACGTGTAAGCCGACCGCTGGCTGTAAAAAACTATACCAAGATGATGCCTAAATCTGCAGGCATCATCCTGGTATAACCACTCAAAGTCCAGCAACGTACCGGTACATTGCTGGTCCTTGTTTGGCATATATTGTAGGTGTGCATGCAGCCTGTGTGCCTAACAGAAATCTCAGCCAGAAAATGTGTAGTACACCCATCATTAGCCACCCAAAACATCCAAACCCACTTTCTAATGATGAGTATACATGACAATTTCCATGTATATCTATTGTTTTTTTTAACTGCGGTGGTGAAATCACCTACTACAGTGCTGCCATCAGAGATTTCCATATATGCTGAGCGCAAACGCTGTTTGTGTCAGAATATATAAAATCAGCTGATGAGTGTACCTGCAAGGCAAACTGGTTAACAATAGAATAGAAATAAAAGATTACATTAATACCTGAAAAGTAAAAACATGGTTACCAATGAAAAACAGTAACAAAGTACAGTAAAAGTAAAGTAGGAAGAGTAGAAGTAGAAGAGCAGAGTAAGAACAGAAAAATAACTCAAACGACAACTATTTTTGGCTTTTTTATTTTATTTTATTTTTTTTACACTTTTTTTATAACTAAAAGGAGTGGGGGGCGTAACCGGAAGTCAGCCGCGCTGGACGCTTTCTCCAGGGCTCCAGAACGCCAGCGGACAATCAAGGGCCATCCAGGCATCCGGAGCCGGCCAAATTATAGAATCCAGCACCAGGAGACTGTGGAATCTGAGGGGCACCTGGGGATATCCCCATTTTGAACTTTTGAGATCAGACGGTTGCAAATCGGAGTCTGCGGCCTACTCGCGACCGCCGCCGGTGAATCCCCGGGCTCGCGTAGGCGGCCGATGACCGCGATCGACAATTGGGTAAGACATCCGACCCTCAGCCATCCTGAAAATACCTACCGATACGCCCACAGTAGCACACCACTGCCGGCACAACCAGAAAAAGGCTTATTTTACCTCCTCCAGCTCGGGCCTAGCGCGGCCGGCCGCCATATTGACTAGGCCGCACTCACTCCATATTTGTCTGGGGGCCCCCGGAGACTCACAGTCACTGACATATGACCCCCTGCCAACCCCACAGAGCATAATCACTCCCAGCTGCCACTCTGCACAATTGGCACATAAGAAAGATCTGCCACTCCTTTCTTATCTCTGGGGCCATGCATATGATGTTTTAAGGGGTCTGGCTAGGAGTAAGAAGGCAATGGACGCCTGAACCCCCAGCTATTTTCCATAGGAGCCGTGCAATCAGCCTATAGGAGGTACCCTTTTAAAACAACCATGGGGAAAAATTCAGGGAACAATTCCCAATCTCGATCCCGCTCTCCAAGGGATCAGGGACCGTCTCAGTCACACAGTATCCCGGAGCTCTTCAGAGGTGTGCAGGAACGTGAAGCACAGACCACCCCACAAACGCCACATGCCCAGCAAGCTGCACGCTCTCCCTGCACCAGCCCCGCGATCTCTGAACAAGCACCACCGACAGACATAGACATTCCAAATGATATGTATATATCATAGGTAAAAAGGCGCTGGTAATCTTAATATATCACGTGTTATAAAAATTAATAGGTGATTTAAAGTGTAATATATGTGATTAAAAATTGCTACAAATATATATATGATCTACTATTGGTGCAATTAGCAAAGAAAAGTGCATACCAGTGCAATTTCAATTCAGAAGTGTTTGTGCTTCTCAAAGTAAATTAATCCACAAAGGTGTGGATCAGTGAACCAATAAATAGATATATAAAGAATTCCATACAAAAATCACATAAGAATATATAAAAATATAAATATATAAATGTGCTCCAAGTAGTGTTTAAAAGTCCAGGCAATAGCATGCAATCAAAATTGTGCTTGGTGGATTCTTATTAATCCCTTCACAGTGCTCCAGGTGCTGGGATGTGACAACCGTCAATTAAGAAGTGCTTGTGCTTCTCAAAGTAAATGAATCCACAAAGGTGTGGATCAGTGAACCAATAAATAAATATATAAAGAATTCCATACAAAAATCACATAAGGATATATAAAAAAATCACATAAGAATATATAAAAAAGTATAAATATATAAATGTGCTCCAAGTAGTGTTTAAAAGTCCAAGCAATAGCATGCAATCAAAATTGTGCTTGGTGAATTCTTATTAATCCATTCACAGTGCTCCAGGTGCTGGGATGTGACAACCGTGGCCTCTTACCAGCTAGCAGCAGGTCACAAGGACCCCCAACGCCTGTGATCCCTTTATTGGGTGGATCAGACCTCTCCTCGATTGCTTGGATCTCTGGCTCCTATATTACTCGAGTTGGACCATGTAGTCCCCCCATACACATAAAGATATAGAAGAACAAATAGCCTCCAATAGTGAAATACTGTTTTATTCTCCAAAAAACATACACTATAAGGTGACAATTAGCCTCTTACTATTTGTTGTGCCCTCCTGGCACTGGGCAATTCGGCAGTACAAAATCGTTTTTTTGGGTCTTAGGAAGATATTCTCCGGGGATCTGCAGCACCCTGTATCTCCTTTCCCCCTTTCTTTGTATTGCAGCGGTGGATGTGTATCCCAGCCTCTGTTCCGAATGCCTCTGTGTGTTACTTCCGGGTTAGCATTGACCACAATGCATTTCGCTTAACGAGCGTCCTCAGGCAGTCTATGCTGGCCCTGTCAGTCACATCTTAAGTATCGCTATCTCTATTATGATTGGCCGGTGTTTAATTTTGCTTTTGTAGCGCCATTCATTTATTTTTATTGACATTAAGTGCCGATCTGTATATTTAACAAGATGGTATCGATTTATTACGTGACCCTTTTATTTTATGTGTATTTGACATTTGCTGCAAATCGCCCGGGTATATTCCTATTCCCCGCATTATACAAACAGCAATTCACATCCAATAATTCTTAAAAACACATAATGTATTTCCCACAATTATAAAACTATTTATATCTAGTATTAAATCTTTATTAATAAAACATTATAAATTAAAATTGAAATTAGACATTATAAAATAAAAAAATATATATCTTTAATTGACGCCATCTAGTGGTCATCTAATTTTTCCTACATTCTTTTTAGTGTAATTCGGGACTATAACTCCATCTAGTGGCCATATATAGGAACAATTATTTTTTATTTTATCATTCTTATGGACATAGATATTAATTTATAGGGACATATGCGTATTAAAAGGTACAGTGTACATTATAAATTTTTTTAAAATAATATTATCTATATAAAAATCCATAATTTGTATTAAAAAATATATATATAAAATGGATATATAAAATATAAATATGAGATATATTATCTAAAGGCAAGGGATATATTCAATTAAATTCCTAAAAATTATTTAAAAAGCAATTAAGGTCTATGTCTGCATTTAACCCCATGGGTTTTAATGTTTTTAGTCTATGGATCCATGCGGTTTCGTTCTGCGATATCATTTTTCGCATATCTGAGCCTCTCCAATGACTGAATATTTTGTCAATTCCACAGAACAAAAGGAGGGAGGGATCTTGGTTGTGGAAAATTCTGAAGTGATTGGACAGGCTGTGCTTTTTGAAGCCTTTCTTTATGTTATCGACATGTTCTCCTATCCTAATTGCTAAAGTGCGGGTCGTGCGTCCGATGTATTTTAATCCGCAAGGGCAAGTACACATGTATGTAACAAATCTAGTATCGCAGGTGATGAATTTTTTAATCTCAAATTCCCGATTATCCGCGGAGAAGAACTTGTGTTCAATCCTTTTCTTAAATCTGCTTGTCCTGCATGCTTTACATCTTCTGCACCTATAGAAGCCATTTTTTGCAAAAAACATTTGTGTTTTTTTTAGCAGGGGTGGAATTTACACCATCAGAATTGAAAATATTACAAGAGGGACTGAAATTTGCCCCTGCTAAATCTCTAGATCATTTTGAGACTTTTATCGATCTAGAAAAGTTTACACGAAAACTTAATATTAAGAAATTTTTTGCGGAACAACACAAGAAAGGGATAGCAGGAGAGGAAGAAACAGAATACCAACATACCCAACTTCGGAATAAATCATTTTTTAATCCTAAATCCAGTACCTACCAATATATCCAAGTGTTCAGGAATATTGTTCAAAAAGAGGTACAGATGATGAAAAGGAAGCCAACTAAAAATACAAAGGAAGTTTGGGAAGCCATCAGAAGTTTGGAAGAAAAGAAGAATATCATTATTAGAGCAGCTGATAAAGGAGGGGGTCTAGTGATTCTCAAAAAAGAAGATTATATCAAGGAACTGGATCGTATTGTAAATGATGAAGATACATATGTTAAATTACCTGGAAATCCTACAAATAAATTGAAAGCCAAAATGATACAGTGGATTAATAAAGGGATGAAAAAGGGCCTCCTGAACAAAAAAGAAGGAAAATACCTGAATATTAAAGCCCCTCGTATGCCGGTGATATATCAAATCCCCAAGATTCATAAAAATCTACAGCAGCCACCGGGAAGACCCATAATCAGTGGCATAGAATCTTTATATGCTAGGATGGGTGAATATTTGGATACATTTTTTCAGCCTATAGCTGCTATTGGAAAATCCTTTTTAAAGGATACCAAGGAAACATTAACCTCACTAGTGGACATAAATATCACCGAAAACACAATATTGGCATCGATCGATGTGGAATCATTATATACGAACATCAGACAGAAGGATGCATCAAGGGCTATCAAATGGGCCTTAGAAAAATACACCAATTTAAAGGAACCACAAAGAGATTTCCTATTGGAAGGCCTGAATATGGCTATGTCAAATCATCATTTTTGGTATAAGAATGAGTACTATAACCAAATAAAGGGTGTAGCTATGGGAGCACGTTATGCTCCCAGCGTAGCAAATATATTTTTAGCCAAATGGGAAGAGGAGGATATCTACTCAAAACTTCCACAACAACTGAAGTATTACCGCCGATATCTTGATGATATCTTGGTTGTGTGGGAAGGATCGCAAGAATCCCTGGAACATTTCTTCAAGAAAATGAATAAAAACAAATATCAGATCAAATTTACAGGTAATATGGACAAAAATACAGTGCAATTTCTCGACTTGGAGATCTTTAAGCACAACGGCACTTTAAACACCAGAACCTTCTTTAAAAAGGTGGATACTAATGGCTACATCTCTAAGAGGAGTTGCCATCACCCGGCTTGGATACAAGCGATACCAAAAGGGCAATTCACCCGAATTAGAAGAAATTGTACAGATTTAAAAGACTACAATACACAGACAGATAAATTAATAGAAAGATTCAGAGAAAAGGGATACAAAGAGAAAGACCTGAGAATCACACAAAAGAAAATATCCGAATTGAAGAGAGAAGACCTCCTAAAGAATAAGAAGAAAAAGAAGAAAGAAAACCCAAACTTTGAACTAGCTTTTATTACGGGATTCAACACCCAATACAAAGAGGTTGAAAAATGCATAAAGAAAAATTGGCACATCCTATTAAGGGATGACACTTTAAAAACACTCCTCCCAAAGAATCCAAAATTTATTTATAAAAGAGCCCCGGGACTACGGAATATCCTATCAAAAAATGTTCCAGACCCACCAAAAAAAACACAAATGTTTTTTGCAAAAAATGGCTTCTATAGGTGCAGAAGATGTAAAGCATGCAGGACAAGCAGATTTAAGAAAAGGATTGAACACAAGTTCTTCTCCGCGGATAATCGGGAATTTGAGATTAAAAAATTCATCACCTGCGATACTAGATTTGTTACATACATGTGTACTTGCCCTTGCGGATTAAAATACATCGGACGCACGACCCGCACTTTAGCAATTAGGATAGGAGAACATGTCGATAACATAAAGAAAGGCTTCAAAAAGCACAGCCTGTCCAATCACTTCAGAATTTTCCACAACCAAGATCCCTCCCTCCTTTTGTTCTGTGGAATTGACAAAATATTCAGTCATTGGAGAGGCTCAGATATGCGAAAAATGATATCGCAGAACGAAACCGCATGGATCCATAGACTAAAAACATTAAAACCCATGGGGTTAAATGCAGACATAGACCTTAATTGCTTTTTAAATAATTTTTAGGAATTTAATTGAATATATCCCTTGCCTTTAGATAATATATCTCATATTTATATTTTATATATCCATTTTATATATATATTTTTTAATACAAATTATGGATTTTTATATAGATAATATTATTTTAAAAAAATTTATAATGTACACTGTACCTTTTAATACGCATATGTCCCTATAAATTAATATCTATGTCCATAAGAATGATAAAATAAAAAATAATTGTTCCTATATATGGCCACTAGATGGAGTTATAGTCCCGAATTACACTAAAAAGAATGTAGGAAAAATTAGATGACCACTAGATGGCGTCAATTAAAGATATATATTTTTTTATTTTATAATGTCTAATTTCAATTTTAATTTATAATGTTTTATTAATAAAGATTTAATACTAGATATAAATAGTTTTATAATTGTGGGAAATACATTATGTGTTTTTAAGAATTATTGGATGTGAATTGCTGTTTGTATAATGCGGGGAATAGGAATATACCCGGGCGATTTGCAGCAAATGTCAAATACACATAAAATAAAAGGGTCACGTAATAAATCGATACCATCTTGTTAAATATACAGATCGGCACTTAATGTCAATAAAAATAAATGAATGGCGCTACAAAAGCAAAATTAAACACCGGCCAATCATAATAGAGATAGCGATACTTAAGATGTGACTGACAGGGCCAGCATAGACTGCCTGAGGACGCTCGTTAAGCGAAATGCATTGTGGTCAATGCTAACCCGGAAGTAACACACAGAGGCATTCGGAACAGAGGCTGGGATACACATCCACCGCTGCAATACAAAGAAAGGGGGAAAGGAGATACAGGGTGCTGCAGATCCCCGGAGAATATCTTCCTAAGACCCAAAAAAACGATTTTGTACTGCCGAATTGCCCAGTGCCAGGAGGGCACAACAAATAGTAAGAGGCTAATTGTCACCTTATAGTGTATGTTTTTTGGAGAATAAAACAGTATTTCACTATTGGAGGCTATTTGTTCTTCTATATCTTTATGTGTATGGGGGGACTACATGGTCCAACTCGAGTAATATAGGAGCCAGAGATCCAAGCAATCGAGGAGAGGTCTGATCCACCCAATAAAGGGATCACAGGCGTTGGGGGTCCTTGTGACCTGCTGCTAGCTGGTAAGAGGCCACGGTTGTCACATCCCAGCACCTGGAGCACTGTGAATGGATTAATAAGAATTCACCAAGCACAATTTTGATTGCATGCTATTGCTTGGACTTTTAAACACTACTTGGAGCACATTTATATATTTATACTTTTTTATATATTCTTATGTGATTTTTTTATATATCCTTATGTGATTTTTGTATGGAATTCTTTATATATTTATTTATTGGTTCACTGATCCACACCTTTGTGGATTCATTTACTTTGAGAAGCACAAGCACTTCTTAATTGACGGTTGTCACATCCCAGCACCTGGAGCACTGTGAAGGGATTAATAAGAATCCACCAAGCACAATTTTGATTGCATGCTATTGCCTGGACTTTTAAACACTACTTGGAGCACATTTATATATTTATATTTTTATATATTCTTATGTGATTTTTGTATGGAATTCTTTATATATCTATTTATTGGTTCACTGATCCACACCTTTGTGGATTAATTTACTTTGAGAAGCACAAACACTTCTGAATTGAAATTGCACTGGTATGCACTTTTCTTTGCTAATTGCACCAATAGTAGATCATATATATATTTGTAGCAATTTTTAATCACATATATTACACTTTAAATCACCTATTAATTTTTATAACACGTGATATATTAAGATTACCAGCGCCTTTTTACCTATGATATATACCTATTTATTGTTTTATTACAATTAAAAGGGCAGCAGGTTCAACAATCTTTTATTTAAAGGGCCAGGCGCCTTCTCTTTTCTTTTTATTCCAAATGATATGCCAGTAAACATGGGAGCACTCAGACTGGTAGCTTCTGATATAAAGAACTCATTTGCGGCAGCAATTGCTGATCTTAAGCAGAACCTCCAATCTATGGGTCTGAGAATGGAGAACATAGAGGGAGCCACTGCACGACATGAGGTTGATATACAGCACAATATGAGAACCACTTCAGCTCATTCTGCTCAGCTGAGAGAAATGCAAAGACATCTAGAAGATCTAGACAACCGCGGTCGCAGACACAACTTGAGAATCAGAGGTCTCCCGGAAACGATTGAACCCTCTCAATTGCAACAAGCTACTTATTTAACGATCTTCTAGGCAGACCCCCTGACACTACCATTCACTTCGATAGGATCCATAGAGCATTAAGACCGAGAGGCAGGGATTCAGATCCTCCCAGGGATGTTGTATGCTGTCTGGCGAGCTTCAGAATGAAAGAAGACGTCCTGAGGCGGGCAAGAGACAGGAGGGAGATTCTGTATCAGGGGAATGAGGTTAAAATATTCCAAGACCTCTCCCCCATCACCCTTCAAAAGAGGAGAGATTTGCGCCCCCTCCTGGAGGCATTGAGATCCAGGTCAATTGTTTACAAATGGAAGTTTCCATTTTGTCTTTCTGCCTCCGCTCAGGGTCGGACTGCCTTGCTTAGATCCCCGGACGATATGCGAGCATTTTGTGAGATTCTAAACCTACCTTTAATCGAGCTTCCGGACTGGTCGAACCCATACTCCGCCTCTTCCTTGCGCAGAGTTACTTCCATGGACACTATCCCTGAAAGGGATGAATTCAGTATCCGCCGCCGCAGATCCTACTCACCAAGGAGAAACACAGAACCATCTCAACGTCCGGGCAGAGGTAACAGCCCAACTGCTTCCCCTGTACACCGTAGGCCACGGCAGGATTACCACAGATAATCAGCCTTGGCGAAATCTATTCTCTCACCAGCCCTTTCAAATTTTTTTTTTTTTTTTTTTTTTTTTTTTTACCTATGTAACAAAGTGTGTTATTCCTGAAACCTGTTGCACGCTACTCAGCGTATTTTTTGAACCGACCTATCATAAGACACCCGGTTTGCACAGTTACGCTCTATTGTCTACATTGCCATCCTGGTGATCTATGGAAGCAGATACTCCCCAAAGCATGGATTCACCGTCTAACTATTTGAGACCCTTTTTTTTTTTTTTTTTTTTTTTTTTTCTCTCTTTTACCCATTCTGTCTAGGTACCTGAAGTGAACACAGGCAACAATTTGAGGACATTCTTTGGAATAGAGATGAGGTCGCTACAGCCCCCTAGGCTATAACTACAGGTGAACACTGACCTTACTGGGGACTGCTAACCCTTCCTTCTTCTACCCTTATTTGCAATGCTGCATACAATTGTGTGGTTGTTTTATAACATGTTTAGATTGTTTGTTTCTAGTGCACAATGATGCTAATGCAGGGTAGACGACGCAGGAGGAAGGATATAGAGCGTAAAGTTACTTCACATTTTTATTGAGATACCATCTTTCTAAAAACTGAGCCTATTTTTGATGGCACTTACGAAAGAATCCTGTTGCCCTATATTAAATTCTACCCGATAATTTGTCTCATACGTGCCACAAATATAGGTCTTTCTAAAGTATGCGACATGCTCTCACAATGGCTATTGCTGAGGCCCCCCCTAATGGGACATGTGCTACCTATAATATCTAGCAGACTGGTCTGTTCAACCTATACGAGCTCCATCCTCCTCCTGCATTTGTCTGGGTGTAAAGGTGAAAAGTTAATTAGAATCTTAATGACTTTAATGATGGTTTATCAACGTAGGTTGAAGTATAATATACTTCCTTAAGTGGGTTCCTTAAGTGAGTTCCTTAAGTGGGTTTATCACAAATCCCTAGACATGTCTAGGCAGATGCTTATCTAGGTCTTATGGGGGAGGTACTCCTCCTCCCCTCCCAGCAGTTTACACTTCATTCAGCTTGACTAGAGGTCCGCGGACACATTTCTTAACCTCTCAAAGCGGGATACAGGTGATAGTTGCTCCCCATGTGTCAGTGAACAATTAGTTTTTGCCTACACATACCTCCCACATAGTTACTTAAGTTGGCTCCTTGGATGATGGCGTTACAACTTAGGCCGTAGTTCTTTCCAGTTACGCCTCCACACGACGGGATTCCTTGTGAGCCCTGTCGACACTTTCCGGATTGTAATTTTAAGGGACGGTTATTCATAATAACCGATACCTCCGGTCTTTTTTGTCTTTTTTTTTCTCGTTTTTCCTTTTCTCTGAGGGATTAAAATTTTTTTTTCTATCCCCACACGGAAAAGGTGCCACCTCGTTCTCTGTTTTTACACACAACATCCTACAAGTATAGCCTACATACTACTTATTCTCTTACACTAAATACACGCTTATACGGCTCCCGTTCTGCTCACCTACCCCCTTTTTTTTTGTTGTGAGCGAAAAGGGAGAGTGGTACACCTACCCCCCCCCCTTTTTTTTTTTTTTTTTTTTTTTTTTTTTTTTCCTCTTCCTTTGTCCTTCCTTTTCTCTCTCTGCCCTTTACCCCCTCGCTATCTTCTCCCAACATGCCGACTAGGTCCACACCCTCGGACAAGGTCTATCTTAAAATAGTTTCTCTTAATGCCAAGGGTCTTAATATACCTGAGAAGCGCTCCCAAGTGTTATCTTTGGCCCACAAATTAAAAGCTGATGCAATCCTAATCCAAGAAACACACTTTCGTTCAGATGCTGTACCCAAATTCGGTGACAGATACTTTACCTCCAATTATCACGCTACCAACCCTTTGGCCAAGACCAAAGGAGTTTCAATCCTAATCTCAAAAAACGCCCAATGGGAAGCCCTGGATTCTATAATAGATAAGGAAGGACGTTTTATCTTTCTGAAAGGAAAACTGAAAGGACACATAGTGACATTGGCTACCATTTATAGCCCTAACAAGCACCAAGTTAGCTTTTTTAACAAAGTGACTCAATCTCTTGCCACTTTCCAAAAGGGTACAACCATTCTGGGAGGAGACTTTAATGTGGCTCTTAACCCCCTAATAGACACATCCTCAGGCACCACTTCCATTACATACAGTGCGCTTACCAAAATCAAAAAGTCCCTACAATCTATTATGTTACATGATGTCTGGCGGATTCAACACCCTTCTGAACGAGACTACACATTCTTTTCACCCCCGCACAATAAATATACCAGGATAGATTACCTGTTTTTGACGCAAAAAGACCTACCGTTCCTGACCAAATCGACCATAGAACCAATGCTAATATCAGATCATCATCCGATCTCCATGACGCTAGCCATCCCCGGAACTCCTCCCAGCACAAAAATTTGGCGGTTAGACTCGTCGTTACTAACTAAGCAACATGACATCCTTAACATAGAATCCCAGATCACTGAGTTCTTTAATACAAATGATACTCCAGATGTTACGGCCATTTCGCAATGGGAAGCACACAAATGCACCCTAAGGGGAATTTTTATGGCTATGAAGACAGCTAGAAACAAGGAAAGACAGGCCGAGATGTCGGCCATAATAGAAAAAATCCAAAAGTTAGAAACTTTACACAAGCAATCTAGGGCTACACAAACGTTCCAGGAACTGTCCACAGAAAGAACAAAGCTGAAAGAACTCTTAGACTCCAAATACAGGCGTAAACTAACATTGTCACATAAATTATTTTATGAACAAGGTAACAAATGCGGGAAATTTTTAGCTAGATGTGTTCAATCGAAGAAGGCGAATTCCACCATCCACTGTATTAAAGATTCTTCAGGTAAATCATACACAGCTACACCAGACATAGCAGCGCAGTTCGAGAAATATTATACGGAATTATACAATCTCAATCCTACGCCCCTGACACCCAATCTCTCGTCTAAAAGAACCCGACTCCTAAACTCATTTCTTGATCAACATTGCCCTAAGGCGATCTCAAATGAAATTGCCACATCTCTTGAAAGCCCAATATCGGAGGTAGAATTCAGATTAGCAGTACATCAAATGAAAACGGGGAAGAGTCCTGGCCCCGATGGTTTCTCCACAACCTATTATAGAACTTTTCTAGATCGTCTATGCGGACCTTTCTTGAAAGCCTTTAACTCCCTTTCATCTCCTCCTACACAGCCAAATAGACTTCTTGAAGCACACATAACTATCATCCCCAAGGAAGGGAAGGACAACACGGCAGTTAACAACTATAGACCTATTTCCCTACTGAATGTCGATATAAAGATTTTTGCCAAGATATTAGCCAATCGCATCCAACCACTTCTAACCTCACTCATTGCCAAAGATCAGGTAGGATTCATCCCAGGTAGAGAGGCGAGGGATAATACTATCAAGGCAATCAATTTACATCACTTGCTTACCTCCTCTCATAAACAAGGCTTCTTTTTGGCACTGGACGCGGAGAAGGCGTTCGACAGGTTGGCATGGGACTATTTGTATGCGGTCCTTCATCACATGGGTTTCCGATCCAAAATGCTTACTTTTGTGATGTCCCTATACAATGCGCCCTCGGCCAGAGTGAGGGTAAATGGCCACCTGTCGAACGCCTTCTCCCTACGAAATGGTACGAGGCAAGGCTGCCCGCTCTCCCCAATCTTGTTCATACTCACTCTAGAGCCCCTGCTGTGTGGTCTTAGAGCAAATCAAAATATCAAAGGAGTAACAATAGGAAAACGTACCTACAAATTGGCAGCTTTCGCTGATGACATTTTATTATTCCTCCAGGAACCACTTGTTACCATTCCCAATGTTCTAAAAGATTTCGAACTATTCAAAACAATTTCCAATCTTAAAATAAATTTTAGTAAATCCCAAGCCTTGAACATATCCCTTCCAGCCCAGGTTCTATCCCAATGTAAGCAGAACTTCCCTTTCAAATGGGAATCAAAGGCAGTCAAATATCTAGGTATCTCTCTTCCCTCCAAACTGACGGATTTGTTTACCTCAAACTTCCCTCCTATTCTTAAAACCATCACAGAAGACCTGCGTAGATGGGACAGATCGTTCTTCTCCTGGTTTGGCAGAGCTTCTCTGCTCAAGATGAACGTTCTTCCGCGTATTTTATTTCTCCTTCAAACTATTCCTATTGCTATCCCGCGCCAATTTTTTCAAAATCTTAAAACAATTTGCTCCAATTTTCTTTGGAATCATAAGAGACCTAGGATTAGCTACGAACAAATGACTAGACCTAAACATAAAGGTGGTGTCGGCCTTCCAGATGTTCAGCATTACTACTGGGCATGCCACTTGTCTAGAGTAGTGGACTGGAACGTTCATGAAGATCTGAAAGACTGGATAACAATAGAAACCTCCTTTAGCTCACTTAACCTTGCCTCTATGCCATGGATTCCAGATAATTTCATTCCCCCCTCACTCAAGAATCACCCTTTAATTGGCCCAACACTAAAATGTTTTAAAGCCACTTGCTCTAAATTCAAACTCTCTTCTAATCCTGGTCCGCTAACGCCGATCAATAACAACCCAGCATTTTTGCCAGGTACACATATACCCCGTATCTGTGATATTTGGCCTCACTCAAATATACTAGCCCACCACTTCTTCCAAAATGATGCTTTACTCACGTATGCCGACGTCTCGGCCAGGTCTAGAAATTATTCCTTCCCCTTCTGGCTATACCTACAGATTAGACATTACTTGAAAGAGATCAACCGAGATCAGCAAATCTCACGCTCACTCACACAGTTTGAAATTCTATGTACGCAAAATACCCCCCAAAGACATGTGATCTCAGCGATACATAATCTATTTTTTGTGAATTTTTCCACGAAAGCGGGAAAGGCCTGCCTTTCATGGGAACGTGATCTGCACCTGGATCTGTCAGAAGGGGACTGGGAGCGTATTTTTACATTGTCCCACAAGGGTTCTGTTAACGTGGTCACACAAGAGAACAACTTTAAACTCACTACAAGATGGTATAGAACTCCAGAGCTCCTCCATCGCTTCAACTCGACTTTACCCAATAAATGTTGGCGCTGCTCTCAAGACACAGGCTCACTGTTACACATCTGGTGGGATTGTCCACGAATAAAACCCTTTTGGTCACAAATCCATCAACTAATAACTCAGGTATCCTCGTACTCTTTAGACTTTAACCCTGCCCAGTTTCTCCTTCATCATTCTAACATCTCAGTCACCTCATACCGCAAAACCTTACCCATACACCTTATAAATGCAGCCAAGTTGTGTATACCAGTACACTGGAAATCCACAGAGGTGCCATCCATAAAAGAATGGATCATCAGAGTAAACAAAATTGCAGAGATGGAGGAGCTCATACATATAGCAAAAGATACCCCTAAAAAGTTTTCAAACACATGGGCATGTTGGTCCCACTTCCAAACAACAAATACGTATTCTGTTCTTATGTCATAATAGTTGTAAATCCTTACCCTCTGAGGTATAAGATTGCTGTTTATCTCCTTGCTCTGTTTGCTCTTGTTTTAGTCAAGAGGCTTCCCCCCCCTAACACAGGGTTGTGAGGGGTTGCCTAGACTACTACTCATAATCTTACTCTAAACACAAGTCTTGCGATTAGGTTTGCACCACGGGTCAATTTTAGTGTTGCAAATATCTTTATTTCTCAGCTCTCAGGTTTTCGTTGCCTCATTACAAGGAGCGCTCTCACTTATTCCTCATTAAAAGGTATAAAATTAAGATTGAGGATTTCATAGAACATAGATAAATTGACATGCTTAGGATAGACCGGATAAAAGGAAATCATCTACACCCCCAAATTCTCCCCTTTTCATCTTCTTTACCCCCCCTCCTGCTTTTACTTGAATATATACTGTTATTGCTTAGTATGTACCATTCTACTGTTAACTGTAATGCAGAGATTTCTTATCATTTGGATTTATGTACGTTTTTTTTGTTAAACACTTGTTGGATGTTTAATGCTCATGCTGTATGCACAATTACTTTTCAATAAAAAAACTTTATGGAAAAAAAAAAAAAAAAAAAGGAGTGATTTGCGGTTATATTGGTCCACTAACCCAATTCACCATATACCCGCGTTCTCCGCTTCCACTAGTGTGTGCTAGCGTTGGAAACATTCCCCGATGCAGAGACCAGGTTGGTCAGGACAGAAGGGACAATAAGTGCGGTGATCACGCCTAAATCCGCGCCTGCTACGGACACAACATCTTCTTTGGGGGTTTCTTTTGGCAGGGGTACTCGTGAGGACATGTGGAAAATGCCTCTCATGCACCCGGCTCACTGAATCTGGTAGGGAAAGTGGGGCAGGAGCACCTCCTGGATACAGGATACTAATGATCTCTTCCTTGAATTCTAGGAAGGATCCAGTTCGTCTTGAAGCTTTGTATAGCACAAAAGCATTCAGCCTAGCCAATTGGAATAAATAAACAGACACTTTTTTGTACCAACGTCTGGCTTTACGGGCAACTAAGAACGGCGCCAAAAGTTGGTCGTTGAGGTCCGCACCTCCCATATTAAGGTTATATTCGTGGAAACAGAGGGGCTTCTCCAAAACACCAGTTGCCGTATGAATGGAGGACAATTTGCAATTTGTCAGTTTTAAAGCGGGCTCTCTCCCCCCGACTAAGATGGGAATCTACAAGCCATTGGGGGAAGCCCCAGCGATTAGGTCACACGGTGCCACATGCGCCTATTTGAAATTGAAGAAGATGACTAAAAAGTGGCACGCTTGAATAAAAATTGTCCACATGCAAATGGCACCCCTTTCCGAATAAGGGTGACACCAAGTCCCAAACTATCTTGCCGCTGCTCCCTATGTAGTCTGGGCTGTTGGGGTCTCCACAGTGCTATCTTTTCTCTCGTAAACACAGAAACTAACTGTAACGGAACCGTCGACCCACACCGTACTTGTGGTCTTCCGTCAGTATGTGGCTTCCTCCAGTCTGGACATAGATGGAGATATTCCAGCTGCCCTACATACAAAAACTAGCCTGAACTTAACTTGTATGTCTCTGAAAGCAACTCACACTTTATTGAACACAGGCACAAAAGATAAAAACTCAGGGGACAATCCTCCCCCTCTTTGCATAATAACAACACACTGGGCGGGGAACTACATTCTGTAACATTACACACAGGTGTATTCAACTTTCCAACAGTAGACAGTCTAGGAAGGGCTGCTGGAGAAATCCCCTCCTCCCCTCTAGAAGCTAATACACATGTACATCCCATAATAGGTTTAAGGCAGACAGAACAACAATATAACAAAGGATTGCAGGAACTTAACCATAACAAACCCCACCCCATCTCAACCTATTTAGCAGAGGTCTATGGGACACCATTTCCAATATTATAACAGTCTGAAAGGTGAAATTGTTCATCTTTATATATTTCTTTGAGGAATATTGTTCTTAAATATTGCTGCCATAGGTTCAACACAACCCCACATACAGAACCCAGGATAGCCGGGATAACAGCAAATGCTTAGTCCGGTGTGGTTTTACAGTGAGTCTGGTTAGTGCAGACCCAACTGGGGTTCTTGGTCACCCTGTGCCCCTAGTAGACACAGGGGACTTACACATAAGAGGAGACTAGGGGGCAGAGAGAGGGATTTCCCAAGGTAAGCTGAGTTCCACAGGACCTCCAACCAAAGTGACTCCCGTCACACTAATTGTATAGCCTGTGCCCCTGTCGCACAGCTTATACAGTTTGACCCCCTATCTGGCACACTTGCTGGGGAGATACTGTTTGATAGCAAGGTGGCCAGTAAACTTAATCAGGGACTAATCAATGCAGACAACTTGTTGGGGGGTAAACAAGGCTGCAAACCGCTGATTGAAGTGGTTTACGAGGGGCCGAATTTTGTGGAGCCGGTCATATCCAGGGTCTCCGAGGTTCATTGTCACTGAAGTGCATGAACCGCAGAATTTGCTCGTATCTCCCCCTGGACATGGAAACGGAGAACGCGGATTGGCGCCGATGTATTGACCAGCATATAAATTGCTTTGGTCCACAATAGATCTGTAAACATCTTTCGTGAAAAATAACTCAAAAAAATGAAGGGGAGTAAAATTGTCTGTTTCCACATGAATTCCGGGTTGGGCAGTGAATGGGGGAAGTATGGGCGCTGTAGAATCAGTGGGCTGCCAATTAGGATATGCCAGCGCTTCAGGGAGAACACTATGGGCTCTACGGGCGTGTCTTCGAATTTCCGGTGGCTGCGGGCCACTACTCGTGCTAGCCACCGCACCAGCTTCAATTGCACTTATGGGACTCTCCACGTCACCAAGTGACACTGCAGTGCTGGTATGTCTAGGTCCAGGGTGTACTAGGCCGCTGGTGCTTGCCAGTTCACCTGAAGTGTGAGCGCCACTAGTACTGGCTCTCTGCTCCATACGAGCACCCTGCAATTCCTGCACCTCAGCAAATCCATAATGGGGTCGGGTACTCCTGACCTTTAGCAGGGACCCCTCCGTCATCGGAGCTATCTGTCAGGGAGCCACTGCTGTCTACAAGCTCATATACTGACCCTGATTCTGCCAGAGAGGCTTCCCCATCGCTCTCATCTGACATGGTCAGTATGCTGTAGGCCTCTTCACTACTGTACCACCGTTTGGACATTTTAGCAACTAAATTTACAGGTACAGTAGTGTGACTCACAGGTAAAAAAGCACCTGGTTGTCAAGGACTATTTCAACCGCTACCAAAAAACTGCTAGTGCTAGCAGGGATCAGGCCTGACTCTGCTAATGCAGCGGTTTTGTGTGTTGTGTTTTTTGGAAGTGACAGTAATCTATTGATTACTGCACTTGCCTGGGTGGGGTGGGGTGGGGTGGGGTGGGCTTGGCGAAGGGGCTAAACGCAGGTGCTGGCAGGTGTCATGACTGATCCTGCTAACGCTGCGTTTTGGGAACCCTAAACTATTGGGGACGCTAGTATAGTTCTGAACAGATCAAAGATATTGATCCGTTCAGATACTATACTAGTAATGGAGGTGTATGTGTGTGTATGTGGTAATTAAGGGGTTACCTAATATTTCTGACTATGCGGCGGGGATTTGCGCTGTCCTAGACTGACGCTAACGCTAACTAATGTCATCTGTGACACTAATAATATTAATCAGAAAAAAAACTGTACACTATAAAAGTGACACTGTGACAGGGCAATGAAAGGGTTAACTGGGGTGATTGGGGGTTAAATCTTTATGGGGGGGTGGCAGGTATCCTAAGCCTACTTGGGACAAAAACAAAGTCACAATCACACTAATACAGAAAACAGCTAAATACTGTATATAGTGTGCGATGTGACAGGGGGTGAAGGGGGGATCAGGGGGTTAAATCTTTATTGGGGGGGTGGCGGGTATCCTAAGCCTAAAAGTAACAGTCACAAGCGCTAAACCAAGTCACATGTCACACTATTACAGAAATATAGACAAATGCCATATACTGTCTATAGTGTGCAATGTGACAGGGGGTGTAGGGGTTAACTGGGGGTGATCAGGGGGTTAAACAGAAACGAACTCGCTAGCACTAACTGAAGTCACAATCACACTATTACAGGAATACAGAAAACCACTATATTACCTGTATATAGTGTGCAATGTGACAGGGGGGAAGGGGTTAACTTGGGGTGATCAGGGGGGGGATCAGGGGGTTAAATCTTTATTGGGGGGGTGATGGGTATCCTAAGCCTAAAAGTAACGGTCGCTAGCACTAAATGATGTCACAAGGCACACTAATACAGAAATATAGAACACTGCTATATACTGTATACAGTTTGTAATATGACAGGGGGTGTAGGGGTTAACTGGGGGAGGGGGTGATCAGGGGCTAAATGTGCCTATCTACCTGTGTGTGGGTGTGCTTGGTGCAGTACTTACGTTTTAATCCTCTCTCTTCTCTCAATGAAATCCAAAAGATTTTGGGAGGGGAGAGAGAACGTTTTCTGTGCCTGTGTTTACAGTTCACAGTCACAGCTAGGTCTGTGATTGGTCAGGACCAATCAGCAGGTCCAGGCCAAAAATCATTGGCCTGGACCTGATGACTGATCAGTTCTGAACCGAATCAGACCATCGGCGGGGCCAGGGGCGTGGGAGCTTTGCCTGTCCGAGCCAGCCTGCCGCAGTACATCTGCGGTGGCTGGTCGCAAAGTGGTTAAGCGATTTATTTGAACAAAAACATAGTAACTCACATTTAGTAGAGCAAGATCAGCATGAACGGCCGCACTTCTGGGTTAGCCTATCACCTGACGTCTGTAACGCTCCTGCGTTTCATGTATGGTGTGGATTTTCAGCTGCAGAAATATTCCACTTCAGTAGTCATGTAAGAGAGATGCTGAGATACCATTCCCAACCTCAACGACTCATCAAGTGTGGAAGGTCTTAATTCAGCTAGTAAATACACACACTCAACAAGCTGGTTCCTAGAGTGACTTTATGTATGTAGTAACACAGTGATGAAGATTTAAGAGACAGGTTGAGTGGAGGTGGTAGGTGACAGACACTTGAAGGTAAGACAGTAGCAGATGGATGCAGGTAGGTTTAGCAATCATGTATGGTAGCAGATGACAGAGTAGCAGGTGGACATACAAGAGAGATCAACCCAGTGCAAGAATAAGTAGCACTAGTCTTAAGAGCTAGCAATCTAGATATGCAGATGTGGTAAATAGTCTTTACTATGCAGAGCTAGATAGTGTAAGCTTAGTATAAGTTTATAGAGGGTTCCCCTGCGGGGTACTTAGCACTAATAGCAATACAGCCGAAGGTTGGTTCAGGAGGAGCGGATGATCCGGAAGCGGGATGCAGGGATCAGCGCAGCGAGGTTCCGTCAGCGAGGTATGCTTGCAAGCACGAAAGCTTCAAGCCAAGTTAGCATCCAGGTAAGGGTGTTTGAACGAACACATGTGAGTGAGAACCGGCGATTTAAATAGCCATCCAGTCCGGCGCTGAGTGATGACAGCATCAGTCTTAAAGGGAAACACACCTATATGTGTTTCTTCTATCTAGGTAGATGGAAATCACCCGGAAATAATGTGATAGGAGGCACTGAGAGTGCCAGAACCTTACAGTACCCCCCCCCCCCATAAGGCCGGCTCCGGAAGGCCTCCAAGGCTGGTTGTCGATATAAGAATCGGATAATACTGGTTGCCGATACGAGAATCGGATCAGACTGGTTGCCGATGCGAGAATCGGATGAGACTGGTTGCCGATGCGAGAATCGGATGAGACTGGTTGCCGATACGAGAATCAGATGAGACTGGTTTCCGATATGAAAATCGGGAAGAAAAAAAAAAAATGGTTGCCGATATGAGAATCGGATAATACTGGTTGCCGATACGAGAATCGGATAAGACTGGTTGCCGATACGAGAATTGGAAAATACTGGTTGCCGATACGAGAATCGGATGAGACTGGTTTCCGATATGAAAATCGGGAAAAAAAAAATGGTTGCCGATATGAGAATCGGATCAGGTTGGTAACCGATCTGAGAATCGGATCCCTTGTTGCCGATGTGAAAATCGGATCAGGTTGGTAACCGATGAGAATCGGATCACTTGTTGCCGATATGAAAATCGGATCAGGTTGGTAACCGATCTGAGAATCGGATCACTTGTTGCCGATATGAAAATCGGATCAGGTTGGTAACCGATGTGAGAATCGGATCACTTGTTGTTAGGGTGTCTGCTACATGGACCCCTCACTAGAATCGGACGCATAACCATCCGAAGTAATCCTAGTAGTCCTAGCAACCAATGCTTCTTCAAACATCCTCAGATCCTTCCTACATACCACCGTGCCATTAGAAGCGCGTACGCAGTCAGGTGCAAGAATCTCAATATTTTCATTGGAAGCTAAAAATGTGCTTGCAAAAATAGGAGTATCCTCAGGAGGTGGTACAGGAGGTTTTTTAGAACGTGGCATCAAGTTCACTGGAGTTGAAGGAATATCTATTCCAATATTTGTTAATTTCTGGGTGTCCTTCTCTGATATAGAACGGGGACAGGGCTGGCAACAGCCTTGATAATTTCCAGGCTGTTTTTCAGGGAAGACCCTTCGGATTCGCCTGGCCTCCATTGGGAGAGCCTTAGGCCTATGGGGTCTGGTTGGGCAGAATGTAATGAAATGTCCCCCTTCACCACAATAAAAACAAAGGCCACAGATTCTCCTGTGATCTCTTTTTTCTTGTAAGGACAACCTAGTATGTATGGCACCAATCTCCATAGGCTCCTCATCCATCTCTGTAGGATCAGGGTCCAAATGGGATGTGTCAGAGTGACAAGGCTGACTGTTTAAGGCAGGCTTGGACCATGACCAGGCAGGATCACCATTTTTATTAGGTTTCCTTTTTTCCCTAGTTAGCCGGGGTCTGTGGTTACCTGGAGCGGGTTTAGGAGTGGGGTCAATGGCCGAAATCCGAGAAGAACTGGATAATGGCATTCCCATTTTTTCAGACTTCCTTTCTCATAGTCTTCTATCTATGGTGATACTGAGTTGTATCAATGCATCCAGGGTTTTTGGCAGATCCGCTCGGGCGAGCTCGTCTTTAACGGCTTCTGATAGGCCAAGCCTAAATTGGGTTTTCAGAGATGCATCATTCCATTCTGAATCAAGGGTCCATCTCTTGAATTCTGCGACAAAGTCTTCCACAGGTCTCCCACCTTGGTTCAAGGATCTTAATTGAAAATCGGCAGTACTCTGCCTATTGGGATCATCATATAGGCTAGTAAGTTCTGCTAGGAACAAGGCATAGGAGCTGAGAAGCTGGTCGTTTTTCTCAAAAAGAGAGTCTGCCCAGGCCCGAGGATCGCCTGTTAGGTAAGAAATAATAGTACAAACCTTAATATGATCAGTAAGGTAGGTACGGGGTCTTAACAAGAAAAGTAACTCACATGCGTTTTTAAATTCGCGAAATTTTTTGCGATCGCCTGTAAATACCAAAGGAGGATTTATTTTGGGTTCAGGAGACTGAGCAGAGGTAAGTTGTGTCAGTCTAATTACCTGCTGCGACAGAGCCTGATTGTCTTCTTTTAATTCAGCAAGTGCGTGTATTAACGCAGTTACTTGCTGTTTTAATTGTGTCACCTGAGTGGTTATTTCTGCTGAATCCATTTGTGGGTTCGTTCAATCTGTAACGCTCCTGCGTTTCATGTATGGTGTGGATTTTCAGCTGCAGAAATATTCCACTTCAGTAGTCATGTAAGAGAGATGCTGAGATACCATTCCCAACCTCAATGACTCATCATGTGTGGAAGGTCTTAATTCAGCTAGTAAATACACACACTCAACAAGCTGGTTCCTAGAGTGACTTTATGTATGTAGTAACACAGTGATGAAGATTTAAGAGACAGGTTGAGTGGAGGTGGTAGGTGACAGACACTTGAAGGTAAGACAGTAGCAGATGGATGCAGGTAGGTTTAGCAATCATGTATGGTAGCAGATGACAGAGTAGCAGGTGGACATACAGGAGAGATCAACCCAGTGCAAGAATAAGTAGCAGTAGTCTTAAGAGCTAGCAATCTAGATATGCAGATGTGATAAATAGTCTTTACTATGCAGAGCTAGATAGTGTAAGCTTAGTATAAGTTTATAGAGGGTTCCCCTGCGGGGTACTTAGCACTAATAGCAATACAGCCGAAGGTTGGTTCAGGAGGAGCGGATGATCCGGAAGCGGGATGCAGGGATCAGCGCAGCGAGGTTCCGTCAGCGAGGTATGCTTGCAAGCACGAAAGCTTCAAGCCAAGTTAGCATCCAGGTAAGGGTGTTTGAACGAACACATGTGAGTGAGAACCGGCGATTTAAATAGCCATCCAGTCCGGCGCTGAGTGATGACAGCATCAGTCTTAAAGGGAAACACACCTATATGTGTTTCTTCTATCTAGGTAGATGGAAATCACCCGGAAATAATGTGATAGGAGGCACTGAGAGTGCCAGAACCTTACAACGTCCCGATGCATATCGTCACAGTCATGTGACTTCCTCAGGGCCTGTGAGTTACTATGTTTTTGTTCAAATAAATCGCTTAAATACTACACTATATGGAGTCTTCTGTTTGTGCTCTGCTTTTAATTGGAGTCTTTTAGAACGTCTACATCCACCCTAAATTTACTCCAGGACTGCCAGTGATTTATTCCATGCGGTTACCTTATAGCAGTAAGGTAAGGTTGTAGTACACCCGGAAGACTGATCTTATCTCTGTTTTAACACCTGGTGTTGGATTTATATTTGTCCACTGTCTACACTTTGGAGTGTTTACCACCACCTATGTATTTTTATAATCAGAATATTTATACTGTTGAAATCTTTCAATAATTGTTTTTGATTTATAATATTATTATCGATTATGCACTATTCACTGTCATCACTTTAGTCTTATGTTATTTATTCACACCTATGGATTGAGCACTTATAATTATATCATTGCTTGGATTCACTTATCTGGTACTTACCAGATCTTATTGTTATATACATTCACAGTTTTATTTTAGACACTGTTTTTGTTTGGATAAGCGCAGCTCCACACATATTTATCTTTAGAGCGGAAACTGCAAGCCAGGCCTTCTCATTCAACGTTAGTGCCTGACCTCACAAATGCGCTTATGGAAAAATGGTCAAAATGTCCCCTAGACACACTCCTAAACCGTGTGGACAGCCTTCCCAGAAGCGTTAAAGCTGTTATAGCTGCAAAGGGTGGGCCAACACAAAAGTGAACCCTACGGACTAAGACTGGGATGCCATTAAAGATCATGTGTGTGTAACGACAGGCATCCCAATACTTTTGGTAATATAGTGTGCATGTATATATATATATATATATATATATTGTGACAGGAAGTCAGCTAAATCTGGGAATGTAGTCACAGGAAGGAGATACATTTCCACCTGATTGAGAAGTCCATTAATTAATTTAGGGTGTTGGCTACAGAGCTAGCCAGCAGGAAGTTGAAAGGCCTTCACCTGTTCAGAATGAGGGAGTTAAGGCTCTATAATTTGTTCAGAGAAAGTCCTATTGTTTGCTGCCTCCAGAAGCTGTGTCCTGAAGCCATGTGGGCTGGGAGCAGGAGGACAGTCAGCGTGTGCCTCCCGACAGGATGTGTGGGCCTGGGAGAAGACCCCCCGGAGTGATGTGTGCCCGGGACGGTAACCAAGGGTGAATACGTCTCAAAGGTGAGAAGACGAACTGTTGATGTGAAAGAAACAAAAGGACTGTGTTGCCCTGTATATTGAGTGTCCGCTGTAGGACAAGGAAGTCTGCCCGACGGTAGGTTGGAGACAGACACTTAGGCAGGTTCCAGTTGTGAGAAGGTAGCCGCCCACAGAGGCAAGGATTTATTTTCTGTTTTATTTTATTTTGGATGTTTTGCTGCATACAGCCTGATGAAGAAAACACCATTTAATAAACCACACTGTTTGTTTGCAAGCACTTGTCGGCTACCTCTCTGGGAAAACGCACCCCCCAAGGGGTCATCCACACCCGCCACCGAGCTAATCCCTCACATATGGTGGAGGATGCGGGCAGAAGCAGCAAGATCCCTGCAAGGAAGTGCAAATGTTTGATGAACTTTGTCTGGTGCATGAGATTGCACAATCTATGTGTGCAGGAGAGAAGATCCTGACAGAAAAAAAAAAAAAAAAAAAAAAAAAGTGTGTTAAAGAGACAGTGGTCTGAAAATTGTTTGCTGGACTGTGAAAAATTTGTTTGTGGAGTTATTGAAGATGGGGCGATCCAAACGCCTGAAAAATGCAAAGATAGATGAAATGAGAGACCGGATTCTATGGATGGAGGGGATGTTACCGTCTGAACCAACCCCATCCATGCCTAAAGAGAGTCTACTAAAGAGGAAGGTTGTTGTCCCTAGCAACACTGATGAAACTGCTATGGAGACGCAGTGTGCTCAGATGAAAAGTAAACCCAAAATGGGGGAGATGCTGAAACAACGGAGCTTTGCAGCTCAACAAAAGGCTCATCAAGAGAGCATGGCAGGCTGGAAACAGAGACGCCAGCAGCCAATGGAGGCCATCGGTTTGGAAGAAACCGAGTATGTGTGCAGGGCTGAGTTGGATGCCTTGCAACGGAAAATGGAAGAAAAGGAACAAGCCTTGGAATTGCTTAAAATGGAGCATAGAAACTTGCAGGAAACGAATGAACTACTCAAGTCTCATGTGTCACAGTGGGAAGAATCCACTGCTCTTCTTTTGGTCGAGTTGCAAAAACGCAGAGAGACTATAATGGAGAAAGATACCATCCTCATGGAAAAGGAAAGTGAAATTCAGACTTTGCAGAAGCAAAGTATGGCTGATATGTTGGAGTTGCGTAATCAGCTGGAAAAAAGTCTTCAGTCTTTGGGAGCTACAAAAATAGACCTGCAGGAGTCGCAGGAACAGAATGTTGCTCTGAAAGCGACATTGTCTCTCAGCGACAAAGAGAAAAGTGAAAGAGAGGCTAAATTACTGAGTACTGTGTATGAGCTCACTACTTTGAGCAATGTGGTAGATGAATGGCGTGCGGACTGTGAAAGTTGGAAAGGGGAAGCCCAACGTGTCCAGCAGCAGTTAAAGGAGAAAGAAGCCTGTGTGGCAGAATTACATTCTTATTCCCAGATGCTAGCCAATGAGGTGAAGGCTCTTATGCAGGGAAAAGGAGATTGTGAACATAAGAGGGAAAAAGTAGAGGCACAGCTTCTGGAATCGCAAGTCAAGGTGTCAGAAGGTGACCGATTGTGTGCTAAGCTGTCAGAGAAGGCAAACCGACTGCAGGTTGAGTTGGACAATGTTACAAATCAGCTTTCTCAAGCAGACAGCAAATCTAGAGAAATTGCGGAAGATTTTTCTATCTTGGAATCGCAGCTGCAAGACACGCAGGAACTCTTACAGGAAGAGAGGTGTCAAAGGCTGAGTTTTAGCACAAAGCTCAAACAAATGGAAGATGAGAAAAATGGCTTCCTGGAACAATTAAAAGAGGAGGCGGAAGCAAAGAAAAACCTATCAGAGCAAGTCGCAACATTGCAAGCTCAGATAGCGGATATGAAAAAACGCATGGAAGAAAGCGTTGGTTCATTACAGTGTGTTGAAGATGTGAAAAAGAAGTTTGATCAGATGCTTGGTGAAGAGAAGACTGTGTCTGCAAAATATGCAGAAGAACGCGCACGTGCAGAAACGGAGGTGCGTGATAACGAGAGCAAAGCCCTGTTCTTGGCTCGCTTTTTGGAGGAAGCTCTAGAGTGTAAGGCTGAACTAGAAAGTGTTAAACAGCTGCGTACAGAAATGGAAGAATTGGTCAGCTCCAAGGATGATGTTGTGAAAAGCGTTCAGGAGCTAGAAAAGTCTAAGCGAGCCTTAGAACAGCAAGTAGAAGAGATGAAGATTCCGTTGCAGGAACTGGAAGAGGAATTCCAGGCAACAGAGGATCTGTCCCAAAGAGGGGATAGTGTGCCTGATGCAGTTTTTAAAAGGATCAGTGTTTTGGGGTCTGTCCTGAGTGAGCCTCAGAAATGTGATGACATGTGGCTTGAATCACCCCTTTGGAATAAACCGTTCCTTCAAAAACTTCAAGCATTGGAAAATGTATCATTAGAACTTCAGCAAACAAAGGAGCTGAGTAAGAAATGTGATGATTTCTCAGTTCAGGCTGAAAACCTAGTGGGGAAAACTAAGGCTGTTGGTGAAAACGTGAAGCAAATGAATAAGTGCCTTTCAGGGAATATTTCCAAAATGGAACTGGTGAAAGACGGGTGGCAGAAGTTTGATCGTGATCTTGAGATGCATTCCATGTGGAATTCAGATAGAGAAAAAGAACTAGGTGACCTTGAGCGGTCAAATAGTTCAGCAGAAAGTGCATTGAAGAAACCTGTAAAAGAATGTGTTGCAGTTCCATGCTTCTTCACTGATGCAGAGAGGAGGTCTATAATGGATACCACCCAGATCGCTGGGTTCAACTGTGTTGTTGCCTTTAACCCCTATGTTGGTGTAAGGAAAGTTGATGATGTTCTGGTTGACTACTTCTGTGAAGAGTTTGGCAAGAAATATAAACTGAATATCAAATCAAATAGTAAGCCTTTACTGCGACTCGCTCAGGAGGGCGAAAAGTTTAAGAAGTTGATGAGTGCAAATGCTTCAGATCTGCCTATGAATATGAAATGTTTGGTGAATGATATTGATATCTCTGGGAAAAGGAACAGGGGTCACTTTGAAGAAATGTGTGACAGCCTGTTGTCTCAATTGGAAAATCCTCTGCACAGCATCTTAGAGCAAGCAAAGCTCAAGAAGGAAGATCATTCCCTTTTACAACAAAAAGTCAATGATTGTGTACAGATGTATGGAGAGGCAACTCAAGTCACAGAGGGATGTCAAGAGTCCCTACTTGGAACAAAGCTTAGTGAAGCAAAGGTTCTCAAAGTTTTGTGGAAAACATTTATGGATTGCAGAGAGAGGCGTCTTAAGAATGTTGAAGACATTAAGACTAGCCCAATTGAGTTGCCTATGGATCACGGTCCTCCATGGTGGATTGGACAGACGGTTATGAGGGACAAGCTGTCTGACATTTATGAGAAAGCTGTCAATGAAGATGACAGAAACGAGAAGGAGCAAAATGATGCCAAAAATGCAGTTGAAGAATGTGTATATGAGATGAGAGACAAACTGTCTGGCATTTATGAGAAATCCGTCAATGAAGATGACAAAACAGTTTCATCCGGAAGCTTGAGGATAATAGGAGGCTTATCAGTGAGTCAGCAGTGCCTGACACATGCGTGCCTGGAAATATGTGTCCCAACCCTAGGGTTGAAACAAGAGGGGGGGGTATGTGACAGGAAGTCAGCTAAATCTGGGAATGTAGTCACAGGAAGGAGATACATTTCCACCTGATTGAGAAGTCCATTAATTAATTTAGGGTGTTGGCTACAGAGCTAGCCAGCAGGAAGTTGAAAGGCCTTCACCTGTTCAGAATGAGGGAGTTAAGGCTCTATAATTTGTTCAGAGAAAGTCCTATTGTTTGCTGCCTCCAGAAGCTGTGTCCTGAAGCCATGTGGGCTGGGAGCAGGAGGACAGTCAGCGTGTGCCTCCCGACAGGATGTGTGGGCCTGGGAGAAGACCCCCCGGAGTGATGTGTGCCCGGGACGGTAACCAAGGGTGAATACGTCTCAAAGGTGAGAAGACGAACTGTTGATGTGAAAGAAACAAAAGGACTGTGTTGCCCTGTATATTGAGTGTCCGCTGTAGGACAAGGAAGTCTGCCCGACGGTAGGTTGGAGACAGACACTTAGGCAGGTTCCAGTTGTGAGAAGGTAGCCGCCCACAGAGGCAAGGATTTATTTTCTGTTTTATTTTATTTTGGATGTTTTGCTGCATACAGCCTGGTGAAGAAAACACCATTTAATAAACCACACTGTTTGTTTGCAAGCACTTGTCGGCTACCTCTCTGGGAAAACGCACCCCCCAAGGGGTCATCCACACCCGCCACCGAGCTAATCCCTCACAATATATATATATATATATATATATATTGACGCCCTCAGTTGAAGTCTGTGATGATGAAATGCGTCAGGGCATGAGCACGCGGCTACCAAGGCGTCCTATGTCACGCCATCGACACGTCTTGGAACCAGGAAGTCCGTAGTGGAGGTATCCGGTCCTTGCGGTGCAACGGTGGCAGCGTCTGTGGTGGGAGGAGCAGCGGGATTCCTTCGGTATATTTACATGCTGTTATCATCTTATCCCATGTGAGTGCAATACTTTTTTAATCAATAAATGAATTGTGTGGTACGTGTTACGCTATGCGTCCCCTTGTTTATTACATGTGATCTGGCTATGAGGATATGAGGAATTGGGGACCCTTATTGACAATCCCATTCCTGGATGTGAATCGCCATTGGGAGGTGGATGATCACCAGATTTTCCTAAAGCGCTTGATCCTTGCAATAAGGGTACGTTTTTATTAACTAGGGGAAGCACGGCGGTGTGGTGAAGGCTCTTTGTGTTACTCTGGGGAATTGAAGAGGACCTGTTTGGGACTTTCTCACACTACTCTATTTTTTCCCATTGCTTATTGATAAGAGACTTTAATAACCATGCTTTACATGCTGGTCAGCAAATAGGACGATTATATTTATGCTGATTGATCATTTCATTCATTTTATTGATTATTATATAGATTCGATGCTCTTGGAAGCAAGTGCGTATTAGCGCTGCTAGTGCATGTATAGGGCTTTTGTTTTATAAACGCACCTTTTTGATTTTATTCTGATTCTTATTTTTATTCTTGATTTTGATATAGCAGCAGCTTATCCGAATCCTGTGTGTAACAGTGTTTCTCATCTTCAAGTGGTGATTGCCATTTGTTTGTGATTGCATAAGACCTAAGCGCTGACAGGGCTATCATCTGATGGATTGCAGTCCTTGCCCTTGTGTTTGTGCTCCAAGGTGCATCTCTGCTAGCAGTCTTCTGTTCTCCGTGGTTGTCAGCATATGATCTGGCTTGGCTGACGACTCTCCTGGCTCTCAGCCCCGCATTGGGAGATGACCCGGCATCGGCAGACGACCCGCTTCTTTGACTCCAGCTTGGATGACTACCTGCTTCTGGACTTGACCCCGGCTTGTCCCTGCTCCCACTTCCTCATTCTTGCTGTGTGTTTATTGTTGTTTGCTCCAATAAACTGCTTTTATTTAATAAACTGTTTTATATTACCTGCATTCCCATGTGGTCTGGTTTCCTGGCACCCTGACAGTATACAAGGGCCATGAATCCTGACAATGCAGGGGCTCCTACGCTCTCCATGCTGTTTACCAGGCTTGATCAACAAGATCCCCTTTTGGGTCAGTTCACTCAGGCATTGCAGACATTGCTTGCACACACAGCGCACCTCGCTCCTGGTTCTGCTAGGCTGGTGGTTCCTCCTGTTGTTGCACCTGCGGCTGTTCCTGTTGCCGCTCCTGCAGTTGCAGCTGGAGTCACTGTTACCAGAGGGTTGACTGGTTCAGCCCCTCTCCCGCAGCGCTATGGGGGTGAACCGAGTCAGTGTCGTGACTTCCTAAACCAAGTGGGAATTTATTATGAGCTGGTTCCTCAGGCGTTTCCTTCTGACAGGTCCAAGGTGGGCTTCCTAATCTTGTTGCTCTCGGTCAAGGCCTTGGCCTGGACTAATCCCTTATGGGAGAATGATAATCCTGTGATCCTCGATTACCCCAGTTTTGTTGTCTCCTTTCATAGGGTATTCCATGTGCCCGCTCATTCTGCCTCTGCTGCTAAGCTGCTTCTGTCCATTCAACAGGGTATACGAACCGTTGCCGAGTATGCCATTGAATTTCGTACCCTGGCAGCTGGAATAATGAGGCTCTGGTGGCTGTCTTTTTGCATGGTCTCTCCGATGCATTAAAGGATGAGAAGGATGATGAAGGACCATCATTTAAGGAGCGCCTGCGGAGACCTTCTACCAGATTGGCTCCTTTCCTGGTGGGCTTCTTTCCCACCCATTCCTCCCTCACCTTCCACGCCTCCTGCGGATGGTGCATCTGGCTGTGAACCCATGCAGCTCGGGTTCGCTGGCCTTTCTGAGGCTGAGCGGGCCTTTAGGAGGAGGGAGGTGTCTGTATTTCGGTCTTGGCGGGCATTTCCTGAAATCTTGTCCGACCCGTCCGGGAAACGCTCGCACACGTCCTTTTGGGGGCAAATCTTAGGTGGAATTTCCTCATCCCCGGTTTCCCATATAGATAAACCGCTAATCACAGTTGTCCTCTCCTGGGAAGCGGGTTCGTTGGTTACTCAGGCATTGGTAGACTCAGATGCTGGCAGTTACGTGTGCTGACAGTATGTTTGCTACTGCGAATTCCATACTCTGGCAGCCTCGTGTTTCTCCAGGCGATTGATGGAAGACCCCAGCAACCGGCACAGGTTACCCACAAGACTGTTCCAGTTGATATAGCGATAGGGGCTGTTCACAGGGAGACAACCTGTTTCCAGGTTATTTCGTCCCCACAGTACTCCATTGTTTTAGGGTACTCTTGGCTTCAGAAACACAATCCAACCTTTGATTGGTAGCAGGTCGAGATCCTCTCTTGGTCTCCACAGTTTGTAACCATGGGCCTGTTAAGGTACTTTGTACCTCCTAAGATTCAGTGTTGCCTACTGAATATCATGAGTATCAAGTTGTATTTGACAAGGTGTGTGCTGGTACTCTTCCTCCTCATCGTCTGTACGATTGTGCCATAGACTTTCAACCTGGTGCAATTCCCCCTCATGGCAGGGTTTATCCTCTCTCGGTTGCGGAGAATAAGGCCATGGAGGAGTACCATTATGAATGCACTTGCCCGGGGGCACATTCACAAGTCCACTTCTCCAGCAGGTGCCGGTTTTTTCTCCGTAAAGAAAAAAGGGGGTGAGTTGAGACCTTCAAATTGATTATAGGGGCCTCAGTCGCATCACGGTCAAGAATGCATACCTGATTCCGTTGATTACGAAATTGTTCAACCGCCTCAAGGAAGCAACTGTCTTTACCAAGCTTGACCTAAGGGCCGCATATAACCTCGTAAGGATCAAGTAGGGCAACAAGTGGAAGACAGCGTTTAATACCAGAACCGGTCATTACGAATTTCTGGTAATGACGAATCTTGTGCAATGCGCCCGCTGTCTTCCAGGAGTTCATCAATGATGTCTTTTGTGATATGTTGCAGCAATGCGTTGTAGTCTTTTTGGACAACCACTTGATTTACTTGGACTCCATAGAATCACACTACCTGGATTTTAGACGGGTGCTGCAACAGTTACGTGAGAATGGACTTTTCTGTAAGCTTGAGAAATGTGAATTTCACCTGTCTCATGTTGCCTTCTTGGGCTGCATCATTTCTGCTGAAGGGTTCTCCATGGACCCTCAGAAGGTTTCAGCTGTTCTGCAATGGCCTTGCCCCAGTGGTCTCCGTTCCATTCAGCGTTTCCTTGGGTTTGCCAACTACTATCAGAAATTATCAGGAACTTTTCCTTTTGGGCCAAACCTATCTCAGATCTGACCAAGAAGGGCAGCGATTCCCACAATTAAACGACTGCTGCCATCCAAGCTTTCGAGGTCCTCAAGTCTGCTTTAGCTTTGGCTCCCATTCTGTCTCATCCCAATCCTGGTTTGCCCTTTATTCTGGAGGTGGATGCGTCTGAGACGGGAGTAGGCACCCTCCTGTCTTAGCGTCAGACACCTGATGGACCCTTACTTCCTTGTGGGTTCTCCTCCAAGACGCTGTCTCCAGCTGAATGCAGTTACGAGATTGGAGACAGAGAGCTCTTGGTCATTATCCTGGCTCTCAAAGAGTGGAGACACTTGCTCGAAAGTTTTGTGGTTCCAGTTCATTCTCACCGATCATAAGCATCTGACATATCTCTCAGAGGCCAAGAGGCTCACACCCCGTCAGGCCAGATGGGCTTAATTCTTGTCTCGTTTTAACTATGTGGTCTCCTATTTTCCCAGCTCCAAGAATGTTAAGGCTGATGCCTTGTCTAACCAGTATTCTAACTTGTCTAGGGAGGACTTTGTGCCGACACCGGCCATACCTTCAGATCATATCCTGGCTGCCATCCACACCAACTTAACCTCTCCTCTTGGGGAACAGATCTTGGCTTCCCAACCTGATGCTCCCACTGAGAGACCTGCTGGCAAATGTTTTGTAGCTGAGAGGTTGCACATCAGACTGTTGCGCACGTACCACAATTCCAAGACTGCCGGTCATCCTGGTAAGAACCAGATGTCCTGGGCTATTTCCCATCGGTTCCGGTGTCCATCTCTCCGCACTGATGTTGCTGTGTATGTGGCTGCTTGTTCAATCTGTGCCCAGAACAAATCTCCTCAGCACCATCCCTTGGGCCTACTGCATCTTATTCCCAATGGGGCGACCCTGGTCTCCCCTGGCCATGGAATTTATTGTGGAACTTCCCACATCTAAAGGTTACATGGTTATCCTCATGGTTGTCGTCCGGTTCTCCACTGTGTTCCGTTTAAGCAGCTGCCTATCGCTCAGAAGCTTGCCTCAGTGTTTGCCAGGGAGGTATTCCCTTTACATGGGTTGCCTAAGGAGATTGTCTCGGACCGTGGGAACCAGTTTGCCTCCAGGTTCCTTCTCCTTGGCCTACCATCCACAGTCCAATGGTGCCGCTGAGCATTCCAACCAAGCTCTGGAGCAATTTCTCTGCTGCTTTATCTCTGACTATCAGGACTATTGGGTTGATCTGCTACCCTGGGCGGAGTTTTCCAGGATCTCTGCCATCAACTTGTCTTCCGGAATGTCTTCATTCATGAACAATTATGGGTTCCAACCCACAGTGTTGCCTGAGTCATTCTCGCCACAGGATATCCCAGCTGTGGAGGATCATCTTCGTGCCCTCCGTTCCTCTTGGGTGCAGATTCAAGAGTCTTTACCGGTCTCTTCACAGCGTCAGAAGCTCCAGGCAGACCGGAGACATTTATCTGCTCCTTCGTACTAGGTCGGGGAGTGGGTGTGGTTGTCGACCTGTAATCTCAACCTCAGGGTGCCCACTCCAAAACTGGCACCCCGTTTTGTGGGGCAATTTCGCATCCTCTATAAGGTGAACCCGGTGGGCTATGCCCTTGGTCTTCCTCCTGGCATGGGTCTTCCTCCTGGCATGCGTATCTCCAATGTCTTTCACATGTCACTTTTAAAGCCACTGGCTTGCAATTGCTATACTTCTTCTCTTCCTTGCCCTTGTCCCATTCCTGTGGGCAATCAGGAGGAGTACGAGATTAGCAGCATCTTGGATTTTCATTTGTTTCAAGGTCAGGTTCAATACCTGGTGCACTGGAAGGGTTATGGTCCTGAGGAGCACTCCTGGGTTCCATCCACTGTTGTTCATGCTCCTGCCCTTCTCTGCGTTTTCCATGCTCGCTTTCCTTAGAAACCGTTTTTTACTCTGCGGAGGAGGGGCCGTTGAGGGGAGGGTACTTGTCAAGGTCTTACCTTGCCCTCCTGTTGGCAGCCATCTTGGACATGTGCAGACTGCATCAGCAGATGACCCCGCATTGGCAGACTACCTGCTTCTGGACTCAACCCCGGCTTGGATGACTACCCGGTTCTGGACTTGACCCAAGCTTGTTCCTGCTCCCACTTCCTCGCTCTTGCTTGCGTTTATTGTTGTTTGCTCCAAATGACTGCTTTATTTTAGCTGCATCCCCGTATTTTCTGGTTTCCTGGCACCCTGACACAGCTTCCATCCAAAACCATTGGTAGCATCCATACCCTACAGCCAATATCATCACATTCGGTGCAATTGTTCTAATGAAATGACTTTTCACATGGAAGAAGATGCCCTAAGAACTTGATTACTTCAACGAAGCATTATGCAGTCAGGGGAAAAAAGTGTTATATCAGAAGAGATAGGGAGGTGGATAGGACACAACGAGGACCATTACTAGATATACAAACTAACAAGGACAGACTCTTAAAATATTGCAGAAATATTGCTGTCGATCTGTGGTTATGATTTTTGTTGTCCACACCCCACAGATTTCTTATAGACGAGCTACTTTTTTGAAAAACACTTTGGTGCATAGTATGAAAAGGTACCTAGCAATGTGGGGAATGCAATTATTGCCGTTATATTGATAGACTAGACAAAAAATCAGAGTATATTAACACCCAAACAATTTGTTAACTGTAGGATCTTGGTAGGGATTTATTTGCACTGATGTGAATGTGGCTCCCTTTTACATTAGAGAAAACCAGTGTAAATTATGGATGCACATACAAAATCATATATATGCAATGCGTACGCACAATCTAAGTTCCCCTACAGGTAGACATATAGCATTCCAACATAATTATCAATTTATTGGTCTTGATAGAGTACATAGCGTTTCACAGGTGGGGAGGAGGATTGGACACAGTTATTAGGCAAGTGAGTATTTTTACCAAATCATAATTTTTATGCATATTGTCCAACTACATGCTGTATAAACTTGAATAATCATTGGATTTAAGCATATCAGGTGATATGTATTTGTGTAATAAGGGAGGGTGTGACCGAAGGAGATGAACACCCTATATCAAGTTGTGCCTAATTATTAGGCAGCTTCTTTTCCTCTGGCAAAATGGGCAAAAAAAAAAAGAGATTTAACTGAATCTGAAAAGTAAAAAATTTTCAAAAGTATTTCAAAGGGATCCAGCACTCTTGAAATTGCTAAGATATTGGGGCGTGATCACAAAACCATCAAACATTTTGTTGCAAATAATCAACAGGTTCGCAAGAAACGAGTTGAGAAAAAAAGACACAGATTAAATGCCAAAGATTTGAGAAAAATCAAACATTAAGCTACAAGGAACCCATTATCCTCCAGTGCTGTCATATTCCAGAACTGTAACATACCTGGAGTGGCCAGAAGTACAAGGTGCTCCGAGACATGGCCGAGGTAAGGAAGGCTGAAAACTGACCACCACTGAACAAGATACATACGTTAAAAGGTCAAGACTGGGCCAAGCAATATCTGAAGACAGATTTTTCAAAGGTTTTGTGGACTGATGGGATGAGAGCTACTCTTGACAGACCAGATGAATGGGCCTGTGGCCTGATCAGTAACGGGCACAGACCTCCACTTCGACTCAGATGCCAGCAAGGCATAAGTTGGGCTGGTATTATTAAAGATGAGCTATTTGGACCTTTTCAGGTTGAAGATGGACTCAAAATCAACTCCCAAACCTACTTGCAGTTTTTAGAAGACACTTTCTTCAAGCAGTAATACAGGAAAAAGTCTGCATCTTATTAGAAAACCACAATGTTTATGCAGGACAATGCTTCATTGCATGCATGGAAATACTCCACTGTGTGGCTAACCAATAAAGGCCTTAAAGATGAAAGAATAATGACATGGCCCCCTTCCTCACTTGAGCCAAACCCTATTGAGAACTTGTGGGCCCTTCTTAAATGGGAGATACACAGTAAAGTAAAACAGTACACCTCTCTGAACAGTGTCTGGGAGGCTGTGGTTGCTGCTACACAAAAAGTTGACAGACAGGAACACTGAGTGTCAGAAATAGTCTTGTGTGTCAGGACTATTGTTGGAAGAATACTACAGCGCTTGCTAATGGTACTATGTGCAATATCCAAACAAATAAATAATTTATATATAAATAACTGGTGTTGATAAGTTCATGTGCAAACAATTGGGTGTCACAATTAAAATTATGAATAAAAGAATTAATGAAAAGGTTGCATAACTGTATGCAATATATAAGTAAATATTCCAATGTTATACTGTACAATAGTGCAATGATCAACAAATATGACAGTGGTGTAAACCCTATGGGTTCAAATTTTTTTTTCTAAAACAATAATCTTTTAACAGATGGATAAAATGCAAATTTAATCATACTGTATATAATAAGTTATATCATGTAAAAGGTATAGTGTCTTTCACTTGCCTGATAGTATGTATATATATATATATATATATATATATATATAGTATATTGATGATAACTTTTATTGATATTTTAAATTAAATTTTTTTATTTATTTAATTATATAAACGGCTCTTATATTTGGGAAATACTAAAATCTAGAGGAAGATTTGTATTAGACTTTTTTGTTATATGTTTATATTTCTGCAAAAAAGTGTGAAAGTACGATTCCATTTAGAATACACTATGTGGGGGACTCACAGCGGAAATATACTACGCTGTGGAGACACACTTGTATCCTATCCGTTCCATGATTGTAATTAAGGCGGAGTGAGGGGCAGCGTCCACCGCATAAATACGATCCCAGTAGTACGTGCCTTCCTACCTTTGATAACATCACAGGAAGTGACGAAACGCGTCAAGTTTGGAACGCATGGTGTGAAGTAACCGCATAGCTGGAACGCAAGCCGGAACACTCCGCTCGCCACTCTGCATGTTAGTGGTTGTCACAGAGCTTGTACATTGATGCTGCTTATTTTACCCATGGATGGGAAATATAGCTTTTTAACTATATTACACCAGTGTTTTTCAACTCCGGTCCTCAGGGCACACTAACAGGCCAGGTTTGCAAGAAAACTGAAATACATCACAGGTGATATCATTTGCTGCTCAGTGATTGCAGTATACTAGTCTGCATCTCCCCAAGGTAATACTTTAAATCTGGCCTGTTAGTGTGCCCTGAGGACCGGAGTTGGGAAACACTGTATTACACTATCGGAGCATTCTTTCTTTGCATACCCTGGCCCCACACACACTGATGAGAGGAAAAAGGTGAGGAGGAATCTATCCTTTACCCCATTATAGGAGCGGCACAAGGGAATCTATCTTGGCCTGGAGGGTCTACAAGCGTGATCGGTCTTAGTGCCATAAAGCACAAAAGACCCACTACTTCTGGTAAGTGATCCATTTTTAACAATTCACTGGAAAAAGGAACCCATGCCATCAAAAGTCACAAACCGTATTGGATAAACTGAGCACAAAGAACCTGCACCTTGATTTAAGAATTGGAAGATTTTCACAATAAATCATTTGAACTTAATATCATTGTCACTATTTTTGATGGACTTTCATCTATTGCACTATATTTATTTAAATTAATTTATTTATTTATTTACACCACTGTCATATTTATTGACCATTGCACTATTGTACAGTATAACATTGGAATATTTACTTATATATTGCATACAGTTATGCAAACTTTTCATTAATTCTTTTATTCATAATAATTTTAAAGCGGTAGTATACCGCTTTTTTCCACTTTTAACTACAGGTAAGCCTATAATAAGGCTTACATGTAGGTACAATTAATATCTCCTAAACCGGCACGGTTTAGGAGATATTTGCACTGCATGCAGCCGCTCACGCGAGCGGCGCATGCGCTCTGAAGGTCCGGCAGACCTTCAGCTATCCTTGCCGGGAGCTTGCCAGAAAATGACTCCTGCGCGCATGGGCGGGAGTGACGTCATCGCGACTCCGGCCACTCACAGCGCCGGAGCCACCGAACCCGGAAGAGATGCCGAGAGATCATGTCAGCTCCCACAGTGGTGTCCGGGGGTCCGTGTCGGGGCTTCGTTCTAAGGTAAGTAATTCATAATGAACTAGTATGCGATGCATACTAGCTCATTATGCCTTTGTCTTGCAGGCTTTTTTTTTTTTGGTTTACAACCGCTTTAATTGTGACACCCAATTATTTGCACATGAACTTATCAACACAAGTTATTTATACGTATATAAATTATTTATTTGTTTGGATATTGCACATAGTACCATTAGCAAGCGCTGTAGTTAGTCTTGACACAAGACAATTTCTTACACTCTAACCTACTCCTATAGCTGCTGCTCACATCTTTATCCACATTCCATAAAATTAATTCCATCTAGGCGCGGGGGATACACTTTTTAGTGCTATCTTTCTTCACAGAGAAGAAAACTGATAGACTCCATGAATGGAAGGCTTATTGAAAATAAGGGAATAGAAGAATGTGGCTATATTGGTCACTAATTTTTTTTTTTAAATGTCAGAAATGTTTATTTTTGATTTTTTTTTTTATTATTCTCACTTTAACAGATGAAAAAAGAAAAAAAGTGAGATGTGAAAATTGTAATTTCTCTATCGTTCAGTGACAGACACAGCTCCATATTCTTTTTGACCATTGAGTTATGCTGCCCCCCTACAGGAGTAGGACACTAGGCAGGAAAAAGATCTACCATGCCTATGGGGCAGTGCCTGCAGGCATACACCCCACACACTCTGCTATAGCCTTTAGTTTGTTTCTGCTTAGTTTAGGAGTAGGACCTAGCTCCCTGCTGGGCCCCCTCCCTGGGAAAGTCAGACCCTTGGGTATTCCTCAATTCGCCTGGCCTCTCTGTGTTACCAGGCCCCTCTTAAGCCTGTCCCCCTACCCCCCCCCCCCCACAAGCAGGTTCCTACCTCCGGGGGCCGATGTATTGCGGCCGCTGCGGCGGTTCTGCGGGGGGGGGGAGTTTTGTCCTGATGGGGTCTCCTCCTGGGAACCCCCTGATGACACTGTCTGATGACCCCCCTGTGGGGTCCTGAAGACCGCATGGTGTGCCGTCTTCGGGGGCCGCCATTTTGCTGTAGTTTTGCTATGCATCAATGTAAAAGTTTCATATTAGAATGCATGAGCGGCCATGTTTTGGTATTTCCCCATAGGAATGCATGGGGCGACCATTTTCTTGGAGTCAGCGATCGCTGGACAGCAAGGGAGAAGCTTGGGGCTCTAGGCATGACCCAGGTTTTTTTTCTGTTCCTGTGTCAGAGTGTTTCTCATCTCTGCACAGAACGTTGCAGTAGCCTGCAGACCGTTTTAGTGGTCTGTTCCTGGGGTCCCTGTAGGTATTCCTCACTCACCCTGATGCAGGCTGTTTAGGACTGGGACTTTTGGTACCGCTGGTGCAGAGATGCGGATTGCGTTTTTTTGCAATTTTTCTTAAAGTGACGCTGCTTTTTTTTTGTATTCAGTGATTATAGAGTCCCAGGACCAAATCTTGCCTACTGACCCCCTGGGTCACAGCCCCTGTTTGCTTTTACAGCTGTTTTGGAAAACCTGGTGTCAAAAGTGGATTTAGTTTTAAAAAATGCTACTAGCTGAATGCGCCCTATGCCTTCCCCTGCCTCTCTAGTATCCTCAGATTCTGAGGTAGATGTGGCCGCCCCGGATGCATACCATCCTGGTGGATCTGCGCCTTCACATTATGATGGCGAGGAGGATATATGCTTGTTAGCAACCGCACGAGAAAGCGCACTGCTGGAGGCACTTATAGTGTCAGTGCAGGAAACCTTAAAAATGGCAGATGATTCTACAGCGTCAGGGGCGCAGGTGTCTTTTGGCGCCCGCAAATTCCAGAAGTTGGGCAAGGTTTTTCCTTGTCCAGAACTTTTGGACAACATTGTCAATGAACAGTGGGGGTGCATCAAACAAATGTTAGCAGTGCCTAAGTGCTTTAAAAGGGGCTACCCCTTCACGGATGCGATTTCCACTAGGTGGACCGTGCCACCAAAAGTGGATCATCCAGTTTCCAGACTAAACAAGTCTACTGTGGTCCCAGTGGAAGAGTCCCCAGTATTTACAGACCCCATGGATAGACGGATTGAGTCTCTGTCCCACTATTTGCGGGGGACAGAAAAAAAAAGTTTTATTTATATATATATATATATACACACACACACACATATTGTCAGGGCTCCAGTGGTAGAAGAGGGTCTCTAGGACCCAGCATCAGTCAGGACACCAATGGCAGGAGAAGGGCTCTAGGACCCAGCATCTCAGCCAGCACATCACATGGGCCTTTATAAGGAAGTGTGCCAGTGATTGAAGTTGCTGATTGATCTTCAGCTTGTGACTGTGTTCCTGTGATCCTTGTTCCTGAATGTTCTCTGTTACCGACCCAGCTTGTCCTTACTATTCTGCTTGTCTCCTGACCCGAACTCGGCTTGTCTTTGGATATTCTCTCCTGTTACCTGTGTCTGATCTCGGCTTCCCTATCTGACCTTGCCTGCTCTGGTATCCTCCCGGCTCTGAACTCTGGCTTGAACTGACTTCCAATTGCCTTAGTGCAAACACAGACCCGCCACCTCTCACAGGCGCCACCTGGCTGCAGCCACTACTTCGCACATCAGAAACCTTTCTGAGTTCTTCTGCAATCAACATCACAGGCGACCTGTGCTACTTTGAGCTTGACTCCTCCTGTTCTCACTTTCATGGGAGTCTGGAACTTAGCCGCAAGGGAAGCCCTCTCTCCATTGGCCTCCACACCAGGTACGTGATAGTATCAATCAGCCATATGTCTGAGGCCGAGAGAGGTGCTGCGGCGATGGAAGCTCTCTGTCAGCAGATGACCACACTTACACAAGCCATCAAGGATTTGCAAGGAGGATACTTCCAGCTTGAAGAACGCATGTGCGCTCTTACTACTACAGCGACTTCCACAGAACCTAACACGGCTATGAGCCCCAACCCTTTAGCGGCTCCTTCCAGTCCTCCGGCCACTGCTCCAGCTACCATTTTGTTTCCGCCCCCAGAACCCAGAGTTCCCACTCCTGAGCGCTTTTCAGGGGATAGACGGAAGTTCAGGGCCTTCAGAAACGCATGCAAACTTTATTTTGCTCTGCAACCAAGGACTTTCGCACTTGAGACTGTCAAAGTAGGGTTCATTATTTCTCTATTGTCTGACGAACCACAATCCTTGGCTCATAACCTATTGGAGCAAAATAATACAGCAGTGAACTCTGTTTCCACATTTTTTGAGGCCATGGCTGTCCTTTACGATGACCCACAGAGAACTGCCACCGCTGAGTCTGCCCTTCATACCCTTGTACAGGGCCAGCGACCTGTGGAAGACTACATTGTGGAGTTCCGTAAGTGGTCAGCTGATACCGGATGGAGGCTCCTACCTCTCTTGAGAATCTCATTCAAGTCTCCATCCAGTTGGACAGACGGTTACGGGAGCGACGCTCCGAACGTACCCAGAGCTTCCGGCCCACTTGGGTGCTACCAGGGGTCCCAGGTTCTACCATTCCTGCCCCGGTTCCTCAACCTTCTAGTTCATCTGATGCTGAACCTATGCAGATTGGTCTACTCCGACCCGCTCTGACTCCTGAAGAAAAGGAACGCAGACGACAGAACAATCTCTGTCTGTATTGCAGATCCACCGGCCATTTCCTGCGCAATTGTCCCATCCGACCAAGTAAGCCCCGTCAACCATCCTCTTCTTTTCTCCAGTTGTCCGGGACTCAATCCTCGCACATCATTCTTCCCATTTCATTGCAGGTGGCTGGAAAGGGAATCAACCTGCGAGCAATCGTTGACTCTGGGGCCTGCAGCTGCTTCATAGACATTAATCTTGCGAAAGACTTGCATATCCCTCTCAAACCTAAAAAGCAAAGACTTGATATACACCTAGCAGATGGCACTACTCCCAGCTCAGGACCTGTTACCCAAGAGACCCTTCCTATCTCAGCAACCACAGATACAGGTCATCAAGAACTCCTCCGGTTTGATGTCATCAGGTCTCCCATATTCCCAGTCATCCTAGGAATACCCTGGTTACAGGCCCATAATCCACAAATTGACTGGTCCAAGGGAGAAATTACCTTCTCATCTAGTTACTGTCAACAACACTGTGGCATCTCCATGCATGCCGCTCCTCCTGCATGTTTGTCCATCCAGCCCTCAACAGATACCAGTCTTGCCGTCCCACCAGTTTATCACGACTTCCTTGATGTATTCGACAAAAGAAAAGCCGATACTCTACCCCCCCACCGATGCTATGATTGTCCAATCAAATTACTTCCTGGAGCAGAGATACACTTTGGACGCATCTTTCCACTGTCTGAAACTGAGCTGGAAGTCCTCCGACAGTACATTGATGAAAACTTAGCCAAGGGATTCATCCGTCCATCTTCCTCGCCGGCCGAAGCAGGTATCTTCTTTGTCGAGAAAAAGGATCACTCCCTCAGACCATGCGTTGACTACAGGGAGCTTAACAAGATCACTATCAAGAATAGGTACCCACTTCCTCTTGTTCCAGAATTATTTCAGAGGTTCTGAGCAGCCCGGGTGTTCACGAAGTTGGACTTGAGAGGGGCCTACAACTTAGTCCGCATAAGGGAAGGGGACGAATGGAATACCGCTTTCCGAACGAGATTCGTCATTTTGAATATCTCGTGATGCCCTTCGGGCTTTGTAATGCTCCTGCAACGTTCCAGCACTTTGTGAACAACATATTCAGAGAGTACCTTGACCTTTTTCTCATTGTCTACCTGGATGACATACTAATCTTTTCTGCCTCACTCGAGCTCCATCAGGACCATGTCAAAAAGGTGTTAAATACCCTAAGAACTCATGGCTTATATGCCAAAGCAGAAAAATGCGAGTGCGAGAGACAGTCTAGGAAGTCTTGGGACTCATAATCTCTACCGAGGGAATTTCCATGGATCCTCAGAAGGTCTCAGCAATTATGGAATGGCCTGCACCCTCAGACAGGAAGGGAGTCCAAAGATTCATAGTATTCGCTAACTTCTATCGGAAATTTATCAAGGGTTTCTCAAATATCATTGCCCCGATTACTCAGCTTACTCGCTCACATACACGCTTTCTTTGGAATCAAGAATCCCAAGCAGCCTTTGAACAGTCGAAAGCCCTATTTACCTCTGCCCCTGTGCTACAACACCCAGACCCAGCACTTCCTTTCATTCTAGAGGTAGATGCCTCCGAAGTAGCAACAGGAGCAGTGCTTTCTCAACGTCAGGGCCCAAAGGCTTTGCTTCACCCGGTAGCTTTTTGTTCCAAGAGACTAAACCAAGCCGAAAGGAATTATGATGGGGGTGATAGGGAGCTCCTGGCAATTAAAGTAGCCTTTGAGGAGTGGAGGTACCTGCTGGAGGTGGCTAGTCACCCAATCATGATTTTTACTGATCACAAGAACTTGGAGTACCTGAGATCCGCTAAACGCTTAAGACCTCGTCAGGCTAGATAGGCCTTGTTTTTCTCCAACAGCATTTGAGCTTTCCCTGCCTGACTCTTACAGGATCCACCCGGTCTTTCATGTTTCTCTTCTCAAGCCAGCCATTCCTGACCCATTCCCAGGAAGAGTGGAACCACCTCCACCACCAGTAACTGTTGGAGAAGAGACGGAGTATGAAGTAGAGTCAGTTCTGGATTGCAGGAAACGAGGTAGGCAGATCCAATACCTAATTAGATGGAAGGGGTATCCACCCGAAGAAAGCTCCTGGGAACCCGAAGCCAATTTACATGCCCCTAGACTCCTCAGAGAGTTTTGGGCCAAACACCCGGAGAAAATTGCCCAAATGGGCATCCGGAGGCTGCCCGTCGGGGGGGGGGGGGGCACTGTCAGGGATCCAGTGGTAGAAGAAAGGTCTCTAGGACCCAGCATCAGTCAGGACACCAATGGCAGGAGAAGGGCTCTAGGACCCAGCATCTCAGTCAGCACATCACATGGGCCTTTATAAGGAAGTGTGCCAGTGATTGAAGTTGCTGATTGATCTTCAGCTTGTGACCGTGTTCCTGTGATCCTTGTTCCCAAAAGTTCTCTGTTACCGACTCGGCTTGTCCTTACTATTCTGCTTGTCTTTGGATATTCTCTCCTGTTACCTGTGTCTGATCTCGGCTTCCCTATCTGACCTTGCCTGCTCTGGTATCCTCCCGGCTCTGAACTCTGGCTTGAACTGACTTCCCATGGCCTTAGTGCAAACACAGACCTGCCACCTCTCACAGGCGCCACCTGGCTGCAGCCACTACTTCGCACATCAGAAACCTTTCCGAGTTCTTCTGCAATCAACACCACAGGCTACTTTGAGCCTGACTCCTCCTGTTCTCACTTTCAGGGGAGTCTGGAACTTAGCCGCAAGGGAAGCCCTCTCTCCATTGGCCTCCACACCAGGTACGTGATTATATATATATATATATATATATATATATATATATATATATATATATATATATATATATATATATATATATACATACATACATACATACATACATACATACATACATACATACATACATACATACACACACATTTAAAAAAAAAAAAGGGGGATCACAGGACACCCACGCTCAGCTCATTCCCATGGGCTGCCTCTCCACCATGTAACAGCACAATTCACTCGCCGTGGTCCACAGGCAAACCCACTCCCCTCCCTTCCCGTCACCAATGCCACGGGTTCCACCATTCACAAGACTTGCTTTTTCATGCACAACTACGGTTACTCTGCCTTTAAACCCCACGCACGCACACGTATGCACACTCTCGACTGATCTGGCAACCTCTGCGTCTTGAGGTGACGACATCTCTTGTTCATACCTTGGTCCTTGCTTTTCATTTCCCTTAGTCATAGGTTGGGGGCACTCATGCAGTTCAGCCCCCCTCGCACGTAGGGTTGGCATTCGTAGGTGCTTATCACTTTGTTGAGTCAGCCTCTCGTGTCATTCACGTCAGTAGCGCCAACCACAGTTTTGCTTACCTTATAGGGTACCAGACATTCAGTCAAGCTGAAGACCCCTCAAGAGTTATTAAGGTATGCTGTTCTATCACGTTGGTACCTTCTCTTTGTTAACTGGCTGGGGGGGGGGGGGGGGTCAGAAGCTTAGGCAGGTCACTTCATAGTTATCGCGAGACCAACACCCATCCTCACACGGAGGTATTTTCGCCCATCAGCCCAATTCATAGCTATTGTCTCACTGCTTCTGCCAGGTTAGTCAGGGTGCCACCCTGCCATCGTTCGTGGCACAGCATAGGTCCAAATCATAGTTAGCACCTCTACCAGCCCTTGTTTTGCGCTAAATTGTCTTCTGGTTTTTAAAAAAAAAAGCCGGTTAACGCTTCTTTGTACAAACCTTCATTCCATTTTACCTTCAATGTCATCCCAGCATGTCTCATGCGTCAGACCAAGGAGAGGACTTCTCCCTGCCCAGCACGCCAGCCAGGCCACCCACTTTGGCTTCTGTTCTTACCGCAGGAGCTAGCTAAGTTCCTTCAAGCCCCGGTTCCTTTAGGTCATGGACAATCCCAAAGATCGCCGCCGAATTAAGACGGAGGAGAATTCCATTTCCGGCCACAGCCAGGAAGGCGGAGTTATACAGCATTTTGGTATCCAATACAGATAATCCGCAACCAAGGGCCAACACACAGGACAATATCAATCACGCTTTAGCCGGGATCCAGGCCACTATGGATTCAATTTTGTCGTCTATCAGTGGCCTGAGTCAGAGAATGGAGAGGTTAGAAACCCCAGCACCAGTCTCCACAGTTTCCCCAGTTTCCCTGCCCACTCAGGTTGTCACCCAATCAGCCTCTCAGGGCTTTGTCGCAGGTATTCCAACTTCTTTAGGCTCTGTTTCACACATGGTCCCTCCTAACATTGGGAAAGATATTTTGAAGGGCAAGAATGTGAATCTCATGTCTTTGTTGATAGCGTCCCAAGATGTAGTTGAAAGTAAGAGACTGAACCAGAATCCGGCCCCGGGTTTTCCCAGCATCTGTGACAGGCTAGGTTCCCGTCGGCAGGTTGTGGTTCACTTGAGTCCATGTTCAGGTGGACTTTAAATGAACAGGAAGAGAGCACAGGAATGCTCTGGCCTGAGACTCAGAAGGGAATCTGAGAGAGGAGCTCTGTTCGGACTTTAAAGAGAAGGTTTGCTTTACCGCATGTTTTGTGCGTGATGGGGACCATCCCACACCATATAGTGAGGAAGTCTGCTGTATAGTTTAGCAAGGATTTACTTTACTGTTTTGTTGGAGTTTTTTTTTTCATATTTGCAAACCTCTACTAAATAAAGCTGGCAACCCACCAGCCTTTAAAGAAATTACCTGCATGCTCACCTTATTTTCCAGAAAAGGTGATCCCTGTGAGCTAATCTCCCACACGTGGTGGACTCAGCAGGAATATTCTAAAGATAGAGGAAATGGCCCTGCTGCAGGCCAATGCAGCTCAGCGGGAAACCAACCGCCATATCGCAGAGGCCGCTACAGCACAACAGGAGGTCGTTGCAGCACAACAGGCGACAACAGAGGCTCTGCTGGAGTTGAAAAAGGGGTTTGCATCTCCTGTGTCAGTGGAACCAAAAATGGTACGTGCCTCGTACCACTTGGAGAAGATGACACCTGCCGGCCGATAATGTTGAAGCATACCTGGAGAATTTTGAGAGGGTCGCTGTCTGTGAAGGTTGGCCAAACGAACAGTGGGTGGGTCTGTTGGCCCCATTTCTGACAGGAACCGCAAAAAGCGTATTTTGACCTTGACCCGGATAAGGCCCAGGACTATGAGTCTCTGAAGACGGAGATACTCACATGCTTGGGTGTCAACATGGCAGTCCGGGCCCAGCGGCTGCATCAGTGGACCTACTCCAGCAGCAACCCACCCGGTTCTAAAATGTTTGACCTGGTCTATCTCACCAAAAAGTGGTTGCAGCCAGAGACCTTGACGGGCCCCCAGATCGTGGAGCGTGTGGTAATGGACCGGTACCTGCATGCACTCCCTGCTGCTCTGAGGAAGTGGGTCGGACAGGGGAACCCCAAAACTGCAGCCAAATTGATGGACCTAGTGGAGAGGTACAGTGCTACTGAGGACTTGGTGAACCCATCTATGCCCCACTTCAGTGTATCTAGGGGTGCAAGATCGCCCAGCGGTTCTGGTAAGACTGTTCCAGGGTTCAAGTGTATTGGAAAACTAGACAAGACTGTTATTACAGCTAATGAGACTGTGGGTCCTAGGCCTGGAGACTGGCCAAAGAAGCCAGGAAGGTCTTTGGGACCGCTAAGAGGACTGGGGGTAGAGCACATACAGTGTTTCCGCTACCATGCATTAGGGCATATTGCTGCAAACTGCCCTATAAATGATGAACCTATGCAATACAATTTTTGTCTATAGGAAAAGACGCATATCTCTGTTTGCACAGGTTGCATATACTGCATCATGTCAGAGTCCATTGAAAAACAAATGTGTATTGCAGTTAATGGAAATCCACTCACAGCCCTGCTAGACTCTGGAAGTGTGGTGACCCTAGTCAGAAATGATTGTGTAAATCCCACAAAACTACACCCCAGTACTATCGGGGTCATTTGCATCCATGGGGACACTCTGAAGTACCAGACAGTGGTGGTTACCCCTTGGGGCAGTGTGACCCATTCAGTGGGGGTGGTGCCTTCACTGCTTTATGAATCTTTAGTGGGGAGGGATTTTCCCCATTTTTGGAGATTGTGGGAGAGCAAGGGGAGGCTGGTGGATAGAGCTACCCCTGCTCCGGAAGCACAGGAACTCTCACCAGACCCTTTTTGCCAAATGGAAGGAAAGACTGTTGGGGAAATCAAGGGAACTGGAGATCCTCTTCCTTTCCCTGTCATGGCTGGGGAGATGGAGGACCTGAAAGCTAGCTCCCAGCCCAAGGGAAATGAACAGGAGAAAATTTCTGGCCCTGACAATGAGAGTAGCCTGAATATGGTACCCGACTTAGAGGTCAGGAGAGAAAGGGAAGATTGCCCTGGGACTTTAGATGAGGCGAACACAGGTGGCCACTCAATGAAGTAAATGTAATCGCAATTTAATGATTAGTATCAAAAATATTACATCATGTAACATGGTACATAAAATGTTAACCAAGTCAAATAAAGTATAGGCACAAATATAGTACACGCTTGAAGTTAGTAACTGTATTGTTGCATGGTTGTAAACAGGCATCTTAATAACTTTGACGCGTTTCCCGAGCAAACTGCTCGCTTCTTCAGAAATGGATACACACATGCATGTCAATTGACCAGGCCTGGACAGCGAAGAGACACTGAACTTCATTGAGTGGCCACCTGTGTTTGCCTCATCTAAAGTCCCAGGTCAATCTTCCCTTTCTGTATGTAAATGATTTAGGGATGGAGGCGTTATCACTATAAGTGCTACCGGACCATCTATTTTTATTGTAGAGGTCAGGAGAGAGGATTTCTGTACTGAGCACCTGCGAGATGTCACCCTCCTTAGAGACAGAGAAAACATTAAGATGGTGGATGGGGAACCAGAAGATCCTCACTGGGGGGTGTCTTTCCCCTACATGGCCATTAAAAACAATTTTCTGTATCAGGTGGTAAAATGTGGAGCATGGTCAGTGACAGGCTAGGTTCCGGTCCGCAGGTTGTGGTTCACTTTAGTCCATGCTCAGGTGGACTTTAAATGAACAGGAAGAGAGCACAGGAATGCTCTGGTCTGAGACTCAGAAGGGAATCTGAGAGAGGAGCTCTGTTTGGACTTTAAAGAGAAGGTTTACTTTACCACATGTTTTGTGGGGGATGGGGACCAGCCCCACACAGTGAGGAAGTCTGCTGTATAGTTTAGCGCCGGACAGGAAGGATTTACTTTACTGTTTTGTTGGAGTTTTTTTCATATTTGCAAACCTCTGCTAAATAAAGCTGGCTGCATGCTGACCTTATTTTCCAGAAAAGGTAATCCTTGTGAGCTAATCTCCCACAATATATAGAGATGTGGTCTGTTTCAACTTTCCACATCGTGGAGAGGAACTTTATTTGGATTTGCACAAGTTGGTCGATCTGGGGCACAAGTACGGCGGTACCACCTTTTGTGACTATCACCATTTGTTTTTGGCCAAGGCAGCGGCTACCTTTGCACAGTTCAACGCCAGAGTAGACTGGGGCCAGGTGGACACTGGGCTGTTTTGTTACCACTTTGCTGGGCTCGTGCCACCGGCTTGTGCAAATTGTACCTCCAACTCCCAGTCCTCCAACTTGTGCACTATAGAACCCAAGTCTTCCATCACCTGTGACGTTAACCCAGGCACTAGCAAATCCGATCAGAGAGCCTCCATAGACAAGTTGGGGAGACCGGTCATGTTCCTGGGCAAGGCTCACGTATGCAAAAATTTCAATGTGGGAGGTTGCAGTTTCAGCACCTGCAGGTTGTTGCATATCTGCTCCATCTGCTCCCGGTCACACGCTAAGTCCATGTGCCCCAACTGCCTTTTTCCCAGAAGTTGACTGACCGAGGTGCAGGTTGATTTCCTGGCCTTCTTTCTCAAATCCCATCCTTCTCCTGATTTCCATAGTTACATAGTTACATAGTTTGTGAGGTTGAAAAAAAAATTCAGTCCATCCAGTTCAACCTATGATGTGTGTGTGTGTTTGCTGTTAACCGTACATTGTATAACCCTGTATGTTGTGGTCTTTAAGGTGCCCATATAATAGTTTTTTGAAACTATCGATGCTCCCTGCTGATACGGCTGTTTGCGGAAGAGAATTCCACATCCTTACTGCTCTGACAGTGAAGATCCCCTTACGTATTTTAAGGTTAAACCGCCTTTCCTCTAGTTTTAGTGAGTGGCCACGTGTCTTATTGTATTCCCTTTCTCTGAATAGTTTAGTTTGTTCCTTATGCTAGGGTCGCCAGTACAGTATTTGTACATGGATATCATATCCCCCCTCAATCGTCTCTTCTCCAGAGAGAATAAGTTCAGTGCTTGCAGTCTTTCCTCATAGCTGATGTCCTCCATTCCCCTAATTATTTTTGTTTCCCTTCTCTGGACTCTCTCCAGTTCCAGCACATCTTTCCTGAGGACCGGTGCCCAGAACTGGACAGCATACTCCAGATGTGGTCAGATTTAGTTGAGTTCTTAGTCATGGGCTTCACGGTAGGTTTCCACACAGGTTTGGTTGCATTGCCCTCAGGCTCGATTGTGTGCACTCTTTTGCAGACAGAAGTGGACAAAGGCTTCATGTTAAGCCCTTTTTGCAACCCTCCTTTCTCTTGTTGGCGAACCAACCCGTTGGGGTTAGCCACTGAAAAATACAATATTAAAAAACGTCTGATCATCGACCTCTCGGCTCCTCATTCTGTCACCACACCTAGCCTCAATTCGCTCATTCCTTCCGAAAAATTTTCTTTGCAGTACGCCACAGTAGATCACATCATTTAGGCTATCCTGAAGGCCGGGAAAGCAGCTTGGCTTTGGAAAACAGACATTTCTAATGCCTTCAAATTGTTGCCCATACATCTGTCACTGTGGCATCTGCACGGCGCAAAATGGAAGGGTCTTTATTATTTCGCTGTTCACCTGAATTTTGGGGCCAAGAGCAGCCCTAAGATTTTTGACCTGTTTGTTCCGTTATTTAGACGATTTCCTGGCGGTTGAAAGTCCCACGTCTACTCCGCTCAGCATAGTAAAGATGGTAGCACTTTTTTCTGCTTTTCTGGGGTTCCGGTAGGTGAGGACAAAACAGTAGGTCCCTCTACCAAACTGACATTTTTAGGCATTTGCCTGGATTCAGTCGCCATGCAGGCGAGCCTGCCCCCTGACAAGCTCCAAAGGATCAAGGCAGAGGTTGAGTTGTTCCTCCTTAGAGGTTCCGCATCTCGGGAAGACCTCCAATCTCTCCTGGGTTCTCTGATCTTTGCCATGAGAATCATTCCCCAAGGCTGCCCATTTCTTTCTAGACTACTCAGTCTGCTTCCTGGTCTCTGGAAGGATGGGAGTGTTATCTCACTGGATGGGCAGGCCAGTGCAGACTTGTCCATGCGAAGACAGTTCCTGGCTCATTGGAACGGGGTGAATATGTTCATTCCGCCTTTTTCAGATAGCTCCCCGGTTTAATAGACTGATGCGGCAGCCCATTCGGGGTTCGCAGCCATTTGTGGTAACAACTGGTTCAGAGACGTTTGGCTGTCCGAGACCTCTAATCTACCGTCTTTAACAGTACCTCTGCCGTTTTTGAAATTTACCCCATAGTGGCAGCAACCCTACACCTATGGGTAGGTCAGACAGTGAAGTGCTACATTGACAACATGGCGGCTTGTGACATTATTAACAGGGGCCGATCCTCGTCCCTCACCATCATGTTAGGAGACTTACTTGGCTCGCCGCTACGCTACATTTCCACCTAGTTTGTGAGCACATGTCAGGTTCCCACAATTCAGCAGCTGATGCCCTCTCTCATTGTAAATTGCAGGTTTTCTTCCAATTGCATCCCACAGCTGCAAGAATCCCGGATTTACCGCCACTGTTTCAAGAGCTTGTTCTGGATTAGCAGAGCTCATGGGAGCCTGCTAGCTTAATCAGCGCTTTCGGCCAATACCAGACGCTTGTACAATCGAGCTCTGACCATCTTCGTCAGGTTCATTACGGAGTTCAGTATTTCAGATCCGTTTTCTTTAGACACCATGGTGGCGTTCTCCTCTTTTTTGCCACTTAACCACTTGCCGTCTGAGTACTGTAGTACTACTGCGGCAAAGTGGCTCGTTATCGTCTGACGACGTAGTACTACGTCGTCAGACACTCCCCTTCCTCGGCGGCGCGCGGGAGTCGGGCCAGGGGAGGAGCAGCGGCGATCGCCGCCGCTCTTCCCCGATCATCGGGGATCTAGTGTGGAGATCCGCCTGCTTGTGTAAACACAAACGGGCGGATCTCCCGAGTGACAGGCAGGGTCAGATTGCAGGGTTCAGCATAGCTGAACCCTGGATCTGTCCTTGTGTCACTCAGTCACCTCCCCCCACACACGTCAGTAAGCACCAGGCATACATTAACCCCTCCATCTCCAATAAAATTAACCCCTTCCCTGCCAGTGTCATTTTTACAGTAACAGTGCATATATATAGCACTGATTACTGCAGTAATGTCACTGGTACCCCCAAAAGTGTCAAAAATGTCAGTCAAGGGTCCGATCTGTCCGCGGCAATGTCGCAGTCCCGCAAAAAAATCGCAGATCGCCGCCATTACGCATTAAAAAAAAACACCAAAAATGACAGAAATCTTTCCCTTTGTTAGTAAACGCAATAACTTTTGCGCAAACCAATCAAAATACGCTTATTGTGAATTTTTTTACCAAACATAGGTAGCAAAAAAAAAAATTGGCCAAAAATTTTTTAAAATTTTGATTTTTACATTTTTTGGGGGGGAATTTCATATAAAAAAAAGTGAAAAATATTGTTGTTTTTTCAAAATTTACGCTCTTTTTTTGTTTATAGCGCAAAAAGTAAAAATCGCACAGGTGATCAAATACCACCAAAAGAAAGCTCTGTTTGTGGGGAAAAAAGGACATAAATTTCGTTTGGGTATGCCGTCGCACGACCGCGCAATTGTCAGTTAAAGTCGCACAGCGCCGAATCGCAAAAAGTGGCCCAGACGTAAGACAGCAAAATGCTCTAGTGGTAAAGTGGTTAAACTTGAAGCTCGCACACAACATGATTAAACATTTTCTCGCAGGTGTGCAGTTCCATGTCATCAACACGCACCCCAGTCACGGTACCTTTATGTCTTCAAGGCCGATCAAGAACGTCTTAAAAAGCATCCTACGCTTGGAAGGCCGCAAGCCCTCGAGACGTCAGCTGATTGACAGCATTAGGTTCAGGGCTTTGTCTGACATGTTGGACACACGGCCAGTTGGAACAGGGACAAACAGTGTTATCAAGATCACCATATACCCAACCTTCTACTGGTTCTTGCGATCCAGCAAATTTACGGTGGGATAGTTAAACGGAGCCTCTAACTTGCTGAGGGTGGCAGACCTGGTAAAGGTGGGGACCACTTTGTCTTGACACCGCGGCAGTCCAAAACAAATCAGATGGGGCCGCCGGTCGACATTCCTCTGTACCCTATAGGCAACTTTTTTTGCCCTCTTTATTTACAGGTGTGCCCGAATGGTGGTTTTGGCACGCTACAACCGTACTTTGTTAATTGTTATAATTTCGCTCACTTGACTTGGTTCCCTCACCACAATGTTACTATAGCAATCTAAAAAGTTGCAAGTCAATGTCTAGTTTTTAACAATCCCCCTAAGTAGCATTGAACAAATCAAAACATTTTATTAAGTACATGTTTCTCAACTTCTGTAAGGGTATGCAAGAGAAAATGACCATGAGTGCACCTTGCTCCTGATGGAACTACTCGCTGGGGTACCTTTATTTAGATTTCCCTGATTCTGGCCTTTTTTCTAATACATTTCATATACAAGTGGTTGTAACGTCATGTTTGAATGCTTTAATATACAGTATATGCAATGTATGATATAAAAATCAAGATCCATATATCAGTGATTTAGAATGCTCGTAAATGTCTTTTTGGATCTTTTCTAAATTGTTTATCTGCACCATTGTGACCATGCATTTTGTTGTCAATCGTAATAACCGAGTTCTGCATGAGGTGCAGGAGTGTCATTTGGGTGGGCTCAGAAGACTGTTAAGCTTCATGTACACATAGCCTATTATGACCTCCCGCTGTAGGAAAACGCAAAATCGCGCCACAATTTTACCTAGATTTTGCCGCGTTTTGCACTCAGCGGTCAAAACTTTACTGCGTTCAGGAGAGGGAGGTTGAACCTCCCCTAACTTTAGCAGCTCCTAAATGATCCTAAAAGCTTATGTGTACATGGACACTTTTGGAGTTGAGTTGAGCAGTTTGGCAAAAAAAACCGCCAAAAGCTCCTAAACTCAAGTTTAGGAGCTGTAGTGTACATGAAGTATAAAGAGTTTTTTTTTTTATGTCCATGAATGAAAGCAAGCATTGCATTTCTCGATTTTATTTTATTTATTAGTATTCACATTTAGATCTTTTTTTTTTTTCTTATCACATAACTGCCAGAGCTCTGCCCATTTCATATAGACACATGGTAAACCAAGAATCCATGAGGAATTGCCAAGCTATCAATCACAATTCTACAAGATGCCCTGCATCATGTGCAGGAATGCCATGTGAAGCAGCTTGCCATAGAGGAAAGAGGAAGGCCTCTTTCACACAGACATTTCGATTGGGTCCACCTTTCAGTTTTGCAGGCGGACCAGATCAGAACCTCTATTCTTCTTTATGGAGCGGCGGGTGAAAAGGACAAGTGTCCGTTTACACCCACCTACATCCAATGTGATCAGATCTGCCAAAAACCGACAGAACGGATATGTTCACCATCCCTCCGGCAGAACGGATTACAGACGGGTGTAAACAGACAGGCGGTCCATAGAGAAAGTGGCCTGTGTCCGTGACCTCTCTAAGCGGACCGGACATGGACCTGTCATCCGCCTGTTCAGCAGGAATCAGCGAAGAGATTCCCCTGGTGAGCAAGTGGATCGCAGTTTGAACCCACCCCGTGTGAAAGGGACCGAAGTCCACAGCTTCCTCACAATGAATTAGTGCCATGTGCAGGCTGATTGGTAATGCAGAAGAGTGTAGAAATATTCAGATGGAATACTTGTACAGTTTAAGATAAAAAAAAAATCAAGTTTAGGGTTTACCACCACTTTAAACTCCTAGACTCTTCATCCTTAGTGTTGTAAGGGCAACTAAACTGTACTTGTGCAAAATTCTAATCTAATAGTTAGCCTCAACACTTTTTTGAATTTATTAGACTTTCAGGTACTCCGTAAGTGAATTAGAATGTATTTCATATAGTATAACTCACAGATGCAAATAGTTTTCAGGGGTGCAGTATCAGTAAGATAAGGGCTATAATGTCTCAGCCTGTGTAGTGGTACACAAAAATAAAACCATCTCTTGGGTGCAAAAACCTATGGGGAATTAGGAAAAGGTCAACATTCTGTACGCTTATTAAGATATGCTGATATGCTTGTGTAATAGAATAGTAAAGACAGCCAAATTCATGCTATATTTTTTAAATTCTTCAAAAATACATATGTAAATATTTGAATTCCAGTGTTTAACACAAAAGCATTTAAACTATTACCATTCATCATTTAAAAATTACAAATGTAGCACCCTACAAGTAGGTGCTAGGTAAATGTATAGTGGGACTTGTCTGCCTAACAGCAGGGCCATGATTGTTTTTTTTTGGTTAGGGTGTCATGGCTTCCAGGTGTGTCTGCTGAGAGGGGAGTCTCCACACTGGCTCTGAGAGACGCTTCTCATAGGGCAGAGGAGGAAACCCAATCAGGGACACATTCAGGCTTGTAACTACCCCAGAAGGCAGATTCTGCTGCAAGGGATTCTGGGAGTGGGTATAAGTCTGAGGGGAGTGCGTGACTCAGCGTCTTTGGCGGGAAGCAGAGTCCCGGGAGGGAGAGAATGGCTGTCTCTCCTCCTGTCTAAGGAAGTGGATGTCTCGGGGTGCTGTCTGAGAATCCAGAGGACGCTGAGTTGAGCTGCGGGGATCCGGTGTGCTGAGAACAAGCAGAGAGAAAGAGGGGTCCAGTCCAAGGAAAGCCTACACAGGTCGTGAGTACTGCAGATTGCCCCTGGGGGTCTGCCCAGTGTCAGAGGGGACCACTCCGGAGAAGGTTCTGGGGATCCAAGTGTCAGCTAGCTGTAAAGGGGGTGCCTGGTCAGAGGACCATGAAGTGTTAGAGGGGGTACCTAGGTTGAAGACCCTGAAGTGTAAAGGGGGCACCTGCAGTTTGGGCGCTGAAGAGTCAGTGTACAGTGTGGAGTGTACAGTTAAGAGTTGCATCAGCACAGGAATTTACAAAGAGCTACCTCAAGCCAGCGCAGGGCTGGAGGGAGCTGTTCAGTGAGCTAAAGCTAAAGCAGTGTCAGGAGTCAAGTATTCTAAAGTTCTGGATCTTCTGAGTAAAAGTCGAGTTTCCAGCACAGCTTTCAGTGTTACAGTATCCTCAAGCGTCAGGAAGCGCTGGCTGGCATTCAGCCGGCGTCAAGACAGCGCTAACGGGTATCTTTCTACAAGAGTCCCAAAATCGTACCTAGATGAGCCAGAGGAGTATCCCACTCATTCCCTTCTCCCATCCCCTAAAAAATACAATAAAACAACCAAACAAAGATGCCGGAGTTGTCAATATCTCAGTTATCACACCCAGGGTCGCAGTTCACACGGGCTGTAGAGGTAACTGGTAACAATGGCAGACCCACCTCAGGCCCAATGCCTGAAAAACCTGCTACACAAAGAATATAACAGAATATGTAAAAAGAAAATCAAGGCCGCAAAAAAAGTAAATGACAGGTTGCAAAAGAAAGTAGGACAAAACCCCAAAAAATCCGTCAAATATATGAATAGTAAAAAGGTCAGGTATGAGCATTTAGGTCTTTTACAAAATAATTCTGAGTTATTTACTGGGGGCAAATTTATTAAAACCTTCCTTCACTGGTTTTAGAGTTGTCCAAAATTAAACGGCAGGATGTAATAGATGTGATAAACTCTGCTTATAACACTGTGATAATTCCAGATCCCGTTCTAAGCCTATTACGGTATAGAAATCCCAACATTCTGGAAAATTATCAGGTACTGGCTGTTATAAGATCACTTTTTATGGCCTTTAAGTTATTAGGTTCTCGTTGGGTCTCACCCAGCCCTCCTACCCTGGGGGAATGGATCCAGGAAATGGATAAACATGTTATGTTTGAAAAATACACCTATGTTCAACTAAACGCATCATTGAAATTCGAAAAAATATGGAAAACATTAATAGATGCTCAATGCTCCAGCCTAAACCCATTTTAAGGAGAGGTAATGTTTGAAGAGCAGATTGGCCTGTTTTATTTAACTTTTTACACAGTGTATGGGTTGCCCTGAAATATTTCTGGAATTTATGGTATACTCTATAATGAAATAAATGTGTTGTTGTTATATCAGCTTAACTGATCAGTAAGGAAAGGAGAGAAGAAGGCTTTTTTTGGCAGTTTTTTGGCCATTGTAAAATGGAAAAAAAAATTGAAAAATAAAATCTGATTTAAAAAATCCCTTTGGGGCTTGGCTGCACGGGCATGTGAGCAGTCGCATCTCACTGAGCTCCCGCTGCTGATCCGGTAATCCACTTACTGCCCCGGCCGGCTATCTCTACCAGACCAACGGATTCCGCTTCCTGAGTCTCCCCTGCTCACAGAGATACCTTGCATGTGGCGATCCGGAGCCGCCATGACCAGGGGGAGCAAGCAGAAAGAAGGCAGTGGGACTGTCCCTGCCAGCTAAGATGGTGCCGGCCCTGGGACACCGCAGCATGCGTCCCGCAGGCTGGAGAAGAATAAAGACACTGGCACCAAACCTAAATCAACTCGCCCTGGGGGCAAGGACTGTACAGGGGACATACTTCTGTATATCAAGCGGCTCTGCGACATTCCGGGAACCGGCGCTGCTGATTCTGCACACCCTGCTGACACACAGGTGCCTGGGGACATGACATGCGGACTTAGGGACGCAGGGATCCCTGAGCAGCCTGCTCTGGATTTGGAGTCAGAGGGGGATACATATATGGATGATCAGCCCACCCTAGGCCAAATCTTACAAGCTGTGCATAGATGTACTGCCTCAGTGAATAGTGAGAGACAGGCTGGGGGGTCTCACTGAGGAGGTTGCTCTCCTCAGACCGGACTTACAAAAAATCCGCGAGCGCACCACGGCCGCAGAGAGTCGCATTTGCGACCTGGAGGACCAAGTCCCTGCGCTGATTACGGAATCCAGAGCTACAGCAAGGCAAGCACAAGCAAATAAGGGTAAAACGGATGACATTGAGAATCGCCTGCAGCGTAATAATGTCCGCATAGTGGGGCTACCAAAGAAAGTGGAGGGACGAGACCCCACTGACTTGGCTGTGCGAGACTTTTGGGTGGGACTCCTTCTCCCCCTTGTTCGCGGTGGAGAGGGCACACTGGGTCCCTACAAGGGCCCTGCCTGGCAATGCCCCCTGGCCAATGCTTGCAAAAATATTACACTATCGGGATAGGGAGAACATTTTTCGGCTGGCCAGAGAAAAGGCTGAAATTAGATTCAACGGAGCCAGAGTGTCCTTTTATGAGAAAAATAGAGAAAGGAAACAGATAGGCTGTAACCTAAGGTATGGTTGCAAAAAGGGGATGCTCATACCTGATGAATTCAAAATATTAATCTTTATTGTAGAAAAACGGTACAAAATATACACATGGTGCACCTCCCAAATATTGGAGGATCAGACACATAAAAAACTGTTGGAAATGACAGTAAAAATACACAAAAACAAACAAACACACGCTACAGGCCACACCACCACGGTCAGAACCATATTATATAGGGCTTCATTTCAGCGTTTAACAGTATATAGTCCTAACAGACCATGTAATACTGCCACAAACGTGGAAATGTTGCCGGCATGCCACAGCAAGCTGCAACTCAGGGAGTGGGCACCATGTTGCAGAGTACCCACATCATGTAAGCAAAATCACATATGTGATATAATGTTATCACATCAATTCATATCAGAACTTTGACCTTGTGGGTAATAGCGCACAACACTCTAATATTGATTGGTACCAGGCTAATGTAGATTCACTGCAATTTGTCACCAATGCACATCAGAACAAGTCCCTTATTGGGTGAAAATGCATATATCACATATCACAAATAGCCCACATCATGTGAAGAAAAATCGCATATATAGTGATATCACATCAATTCATATCAAATCTTGACCTCTAAAGTTAATGCATACAGCACTCTTAAATTAATTGGTACCAAACTAATGTGGATTAACTGCAGTTTTTCCCCATGCACATCAAGACAAGTCCCTTGTAGGATAATAGAAACAGCCAAAGTACTCAGTCACTTGGATGGTGGAGCTAATCTGAAGCTGAAACTGATGTCTCATAAACAATCATGGCAATGTAATATGTGGATATTTAGGAAGAACATCCTGTGCTTGTGAACCGCATTGAGTGCGGAAGGGAGAGGAACAAATAGCTCTGTAGGAACTCCTGATCACTGGGGGTCTTTAATGACACTATTCAAGTTGCTGGAGTATCACCACTAATGACCAGTCAAGTCCATCCATAAACCCAGACTGGGCTATACAGGAAAATAGGCTATGTGAGCCAATGTAATATCAAGTGGATCAACCTCATATAGACTCGGTTAAGAGAGCGGGGAGAGACGCTGCATGCCGTGGCAGCGGGGGCTCTCACCAGGTGAGTACCCTGCGGTATATAGCATACTAGGCCGCACTCAAGTAAGGTAGATGTAGTGAATTCAGGCACTGTGCTTACCGCATTGTCAGGGTAATACATCACAGATAGAAACCTGGTGGTCACGACCCAAATTCTCTATCCCCTTGGCTTTCCAGAAAAACCTCCTCCGGTAGTGTTACCTCGAGGTCTTTGGCATATGAAGTTTATTTCCCCCTCAGCGTGTCCGCTACGTCAAAGAGCCTCGACTTGAATAGGTCAACACCGTGCTATGCTTCCGCTTCCGTGTAGCGGACAGCGTCAGCCTGAGGTCATCAGACAAGCATCAGACAGGCACAAGTGTATGGAGGGTTCCCCGTGGTGGGTGGGCGGCAGCGCGTGACCTCAATGCGTTTCGCATGCGTGACGCACGCTTCTTCAGGACGTCATTGTGTGGGCGGAGGATTCTTTTAAAGGTATTCCCTGATTAGTAATTGAATACTGCTGGTATAAAAATGTGAATAACCCAAACCGCTCCTGACAGAGCGCCATCTAGTGTATGTCTTGAAACATTTAAAAAACATATATCTTGCATGCCACTTATCTATCACTATAAAAATATATAAAAAGAGAAGTGATTGTTAAACATATAAAGCATAAACCCTCTATTAAAGTCAGAATACATATACAGGCTATAGTAATAGACAACAGTCAAAGGACTATATATAAACCAAGTGCTGCATTCCGGGAAACTCCCAGGGAGGCATTATCAATTCAATAAGGACAGCTACATTGAAATAGAGGCATATCAACAGACTGGATAAAGGATTAGTGATTGCTTTAATCACATACTACCCATACCATCAATAAAAAATATATATATATATATATATATGTTATTTCTCTGCTTGTCCATATAGAGAGAACCCACACAATAAGGGAGAGATCCTGAAAAAACTGAACTCTACTACCACAGTATCACCAGATGTTAATAGTTATATATCAATATCAACTAAGGATAAAAATCCCAGATATATTGTACCGGTGTAGACTGCCTTTTTAATAATATTTCCCTGGACGCGCCACCCTGGGGACTCAAGAGGGTCCCAGAGGTAGCGAATCCTGGGGTAAACCGTGATATGATTCTCAAGATAGACTTGTAACCCGGTCCAGGAGGAAAGAAGGTCCAGTCAGACACTCCATTACACCCTTAGGGTGATACCTTTAGGAATAAGTTAATTCCGTCTAGTTCTATCAACGAATTGAATTACAGAGAGTGATCATAAGATTTACTACTAAGATATATTAAGGGGTCTCACATACAGATCCAAAAGGGATGACTAAATTGTGGAAAGGATTTTAGGGCTTGAGGAACACTTTTAGACTCATTTCCGTATTGAGGCCTTGGGGTGTCAATGTCTGTAAACGGAAGATCAATGCTTTTTCTTCCATAAGTAGTACTTTGTCATAATCTCCCCTCCTTGCTGATATATTTAGGGCCCAAAAACCCTTGACCTTAAGCCCTCTTGGATCTCCCTGATGCTTCTCTGCAAAAAGTGTCCTTTTACCCTGACTTTTCGGCTGAGGTCCAGAAGCAAAGAGCAAAATTTATTGATGTCAAACAACGTCTTCGCCGCCTTGGCCTGATATATGCCATGTTGTACCCCGCTCGCTTGTGTGTCTTGGCTGAAGGAAGGGCACAATTTTTTGACACGGCCACGGATGCGGCAAATTGGCTAGATATTCACGAGCCCTCTCTCCGCCGCAGGCACCAAGAAGACCCTGTAGAGTGAGGGGGAGCGACGGAACAACCGGTACTTATTGTTTCCAGGCTTACTACCCTATGGATGTGATCCCAAGTGGGGGTTAATATTGGCCCGGCCAGGGACGTTTACAGTTGTGCGTTTGGACAGCAAAGCTCCAATCATCATGTGTATAACTGGGCTTTAAAGGGGTTTCATCATACCTCTGATGTGGTTCACCATACTTTCTATGCACAGTTGTGCTTTCTTTGGCGGGCGGCCACTACTGAACTGTTCGGCCATTGCCGGGTTCACCGGGACTGGGCTGCCCGCTCGCTTTCAGGTTTGTGACAGGGCGCCGTTGTGCCTTGTTCTGTTGAGAATTAGCACCTTTGTTCACATATTTGCTTTTGAGAGAAATCCACCCACGTTCAACTTCTTGGACTACCTACTTGACCTTGCCTCACCACTATTCCTCTCCTTTATATGTACCTGTTTCTGCTCTGGTGCCCGCGGTTGGAGCCAAAGGGCTGGAGCCACTCAATTTTTATCTCCCTTGCCATGGCTGGAGTGCTAGTAGTTTTATGGAACGTCCGAGGCCTCGGGTGCCCATTGAAGCGAGCCATGGTTGCAAAACAACTGAAGAGATACCATCCAGCCGTCATAGGCCTACAAGAGACACACCTGCAGAGGGACACTGTGGGTTGTTTGAGGTATTCTTGGGTGGGCTGGCGGTACCACTCCACCCACTGAACATATTCCAGGGGAGTCAGTGTTCTGATTCACAGGTCGTTGGCTTTTCAGGATTTGGGAGTGAAGGTCGATCCAGAGGGGAGGTTTGTCTTTTTGCACTGTATGCTGTTTCAGGTTACTTGTATACTGGCGGTGGTCTACATTCCACCCCGTTCTCTTCTGCAGTTCTAAGAGAATTACTGAAATTTACGATGGACAAAATAGGTATCCCGTTGTTTGTTATTGGAGACTTTAATGGTATACTGGACCCTGCCAGGGATAGGCATCCACCCTCCCCCTCCTCCGTTGCTGCAAGGGGCACGGCCCTCTCTCACTTCTTGGAGGAGGTGGACTGGTCTGAGGTTTGGCGCCTGAAACACCCTGACTTGGTTCAGTTTTCATGCTTCTCGAAGACATATCTCTCCCTGTCTCGAATTGACCTCTGTGTGTGTAATAGGGCTGCCCTCCCCATTATGGAGGAGACAGACTATGCCTTACGAGGAATCTCGGATCATCCCCATTAGTGGTCAGGCTTGCGGTGAGCCCCCAGGTGGTCTTAAATAAGGCCCCATGGAGGTTAAACGCATTTTGTCTTAAATTATTCCCGCAGAATAATGGTATATCTGCGGCCATTGCAGAATTTTTTGAGATGCACGACCGCTCCGGGGATGTGTAATCGGGAGGTGGGACGCTTTCAAATGCTTTCTTTGGGGGGTATTGATAGCTAATATCAGGAAGGTCCAAATGAGCTCTAAACAATTTGAGGAACACCTGGCACGCAGTGCACAGAGGTTGGAGGAAGAATATATAGTTGATCCTAATGATGATAAGAGGGCTGCCTGGCTGTCTGCACAATCGGTGTGGGTGGGGGAAGTCCGTTCCAAGGCAGACAAGAAAAGGTTCTTTACAAAGACCACGTTTTATGAAGAGGGGGAGCGGACGGGTCGCCTACTGTCATGCTTAGTGGGGGCGCGCCCTTCGGTTCCCCCCATCGGGGCCCTCAAGTTGCCAACCGACCGCTTGGTAAATAAGCTTGTCAGATTTTACCCTGACCTTTATTCCTCGAGGGCCACGTATAACCAGAGGGAATTGCAGGAGTACTTGAGTGCCATCTCTCTTCCAAAACTCACGGACGAACAGAGGGACGGGCTGGAGGCTCCCCTCACTGAGGAGGAGCTGCTGGAGGCACTGACTCTCTTTCCGGGAGCTAAAGCACCCGGGGATGATGGTCTCCCCACTGAAGTCTACCAACACTTCTCGGGGCTGCTAATGCCGAAGTTGCTGGAGGTGTTTCGGACTGCTAGGGAGGCTGGCACTCTACCAGAATACATGTCCAGGGTGAGCATTGTGCTCTTGCTTAAGCCAGAGAAACCACCTACGGACCCGAGATCATACAGACCCATCTCACTGCTCCAGGCGGATGTCAAACTCCTGCCTAAAGTTTTGGCACGGCGGGTGAATTTGGTAAAAATTCACATTATCCATGAGGACCAGGCGGGATTTATGCCCAATCGTTCCACAGCCCTTAATCTTTGTCGACTATTTGTCGCAATTCAAACGCCTTCTGATAACATGGGAGAGAGAGCGTTACTGGTTGCTGGACACCAATAAAGCGTTCGACAGCGTGGAATGGGGTTATTTCTGGGCGGTGATGGAGGCCTTCGGATTTGGTCCAGTATTTATGTCCTGGGTGCGGTTGTTGTACCATCAGCCACGGGCATCTATACGGGAGGGGGGTAGGATCTCCGCTAGTTTCAGCCTTGGTAGAGGAACGCGGCAGGGATGCCCGCTTTCGCCGCTCCTGTTCGCCATTGCCATCGAACCCCTTGCGACGCGTATCAGAGACCGGAATTCAATTGTGGGTTTCAGGTATGGGCCCCTTCAGGACAAAATCCTACTCTACGCAGATGACATGCTTCTGACGCTGGGAGACACGGGTGACTCCCTGCGGGAGGTCATGTCTGAGATTACCGAGTTCGGGAGGTTTTCGGGTCTCACCATCAACTGGTTCAAATCGGCACTGTTACAATTGGATAAGGACGCCACCCAGTCCTTGGGTCCCCTCTGCCCGGTCCCTGTAGTCACTAAATTCAAATATCTAGGGGTGGTGGTTTCAGCGGACCCGACCCAATACAGTGTACTCAATATTAGTCTCCTCCTAACGAGATTTCGTGATAAAATCAGGATATGGAACAAACTTTGGCTTTCCCTGGCGGGGAGGGTGAATCTTTTTAAAATTATTTTAATGCCGCAACTGTTATACTTCCTACATAATTCCCCAATTGTCATTACATTGCAAACCTTTAGAATCGTGAATACCCTATTTCGGTCCCTGCTGTGGAAGGGAAAGGCGGCTAGGATCCACTTGGAACAACTGCAGAAGCCCAGGGAAGGGGGGGGCCTTGCCCTCCCTAACCCGTGGTTGTACTATCTGGCCTCCCAACTGCAACACTTAGTGGGCGCGGTTTCGGGGACACGGGTCGGCACAGCGATGGTGGTTATGCAGGGATTTACGGGCGCAATCTGGATACCAGAGGGATTGGAGGCTCAGATGTTCACCAAACCCAACAGGCTATACCCGACGTATCGTGTCCTTCAAAAAGTGTGGGACAAGACCAAACAATTGCAACAGGTGACGGGATATACCAAATTTAGCCCGATCTGGGGCAATTGCACCTACCCAGAATTGTGTAAGTTAACGCAGGCTAGTAGATGGCGCTCGTTGGGGGTAACTCATCTGACGCATATCTTGCGCGGAGGAGTCTTACTACCTTTTGAGCTGCTACAGGACCGTTTTTCCTTACCTAACACTATGAAGTTTTATTACTTCCAACTACAGCATGCGGTGCAGGCTCAGACTGCCACAGGGCAGCTGCACCTGTCACCTGCTCCTATTTTCTCCCTTATGCAACAGTTCACTGACACTAAAGGGTTCATATCCAGTTGCTATACCTCCCTATTGAGCACATTTTTAGAAAAATACCCTGGCAGGGCTTGCGACCAGTGGAGCACTGATGTGGGGGAGATCCCGGGCGAGCAGTGGGAGGAGGCCTTGGAGTCGGTCCGTAGATGCTTCTTGAATGTATTGCATCAAGATTCTCAATTTTACATCCTACTTAGAGTCCGCCATACTCCTCTGAAACTACATTCCATGGGCCCCCGGGATGACGACCTCTGTGGTCGGTGCCGGAGGGAGGTAGGGGACTTGATTCACCTGATGTGGCGCTGCCCGAAGCTGCATAGATACTGGTCCGTGGTGCGCTCTTCTATTAATAGAGCCCTGGGGGTGGACATCCCTGGGGACCCTAAACACTGCATTTTGAGCATACTAGACCAAATAGTGGAAGACAGATTCCTAAGAGAGGCTGCCTCTCACGCTCTGTTCCAGGCCCGCCTACTTATCCTGCGACACTAGATAGCACCAGACCCTCCTACTTACAGGATGTGGCTGGAGCAGATGGGGGGCACTCTCCGTATGGAAAAGGTTATATACCAACACAGGGGCTCACCACAAAAGTTTTCTAAAATATGGGGTGTCTGGCTGAATTGCCCGGTAATGGCCCCTAATGACCTCATTATGGATCTTTTGCTATCTTAATTCTATGTAGTTCGTGTGGGGTTGTTGCAGTTTTGCTACCCAACGGAGATTTCTCTACATATATGGTATTGTTGGTGCTGTGCGAATTGAATTACGAAGGTATCTGTTGAACTTGATACGAACAATGCTTTGTGTGGGGTTGGGGAATGGTGATTCATTTCTTTGTCATGCCACTTGTAAAATGTTTCAATGTTTATTGTGGTGGTGTGTGATTCTCTCAATAAAACTTTTTTCTGATTTAAAAAAAAAAAAACAAAAAAACCCTTTCTTCAACTCAACAAGTTCTGGTTCATTTATGTTGTGCAACAGTCATCCCACCACAGGTATCACTGTGGCTGAATTTTCATGTGGTAGACTTGCAGAGCTCTTGCTGTGGAATCGCCACTGCAACTTTGCTCTTGCTAGAGACTTTGCCATGCAAATTTGCTACAAATTGGAGGTGTCAACTAGAACTTATGCTTCAACTGTTCTGAAAGTGTACAATTTGCCAGTGAAAATGTACAGCAAGTTAACAGACTTACAATTCAACACTGCCACAAATTTCTGGCAAGTTATTCTTGCTATCTGGGAAGGGAGCTCAAGCCCATAAAGTAGAACTTTACCTAAAAAGGGAAGTTCCACTGCCCCCTCCTCTACCACTATTGGATGTTTAATTTTTTTTTTTTTTTCCTGAACAGGTACCTTTTTCTGGCAGGTTCCCCCTCCAATTTTGCTCAGCTCACCTAGGTAAGCTGAGTAGAAGTTTGCCCCCTTTCCTGCCTGTCCATAACCTCCTAGGACCGTGATGGCGGACCTTGGCACCCCATATGTTTTGGAACTACATTTCCCATGATGCTTCACTACACTTCAGAGTACATGGGCATCATGGGAAATGTAGTTCCAAAACATCTGGGGTGCCAAGGTTCCCCACCACTGTCCTAGGACATGTTACAGGTCTTAGGAGACTGTGGGCCCATAGAAAAAAGTGCATGCGCAATGGGAAGTCAGCAGTGAGGCACAGGACACAGCCTGCTTCCCACATCCAGGATGGCAGCAACGGGGACTAGAAGATCAGCGCATAACCGGCCCGAGTGAGGACAGCACTGGATCCCTCGACAGTTAAGAGCATGTTTATTAACAGTCAGCAGCTACAGTATTTGTAGCTGCTGAGTTAAATTTTTTTCCAGAGTGAAGTTTCTCTTTACTGGGGATATATTGAAATGGCCCAATATGACCCACAATGGGTTAAAAACAGATATGGTCCAGAAACACTTAGACAAAAGAAAGGTGAATAAGGCATCTGGGCCAGATGGCTTAAACCCACATGTCCTAAAAGAGTTGAGCTCTGTTATTTCTAAGACATCGGAGTCAATTCGCTAAGAGTTAAATAACAGCAAATAAAATGTGGCAAAATAGCTTTTGCGTTAAATCAGTTTTGAAAGTGCAATTCACTAAGAATTATGCCGTAAAGAACTACTGCAGTAAAGTTTTGATAATGAGGTAATTACCGCATATCTTCATGCAGTAATTTATCGCATTGAACTGGTTCCTAAAGAGCTGGCCGAGAAGCCGGCTGATGTGTCCCCTTCCCAAAGCATAATAGGCCCTTCAGGTCAGGTATGGATTTTAAGGGAACCCCACACCAAAATTAAAAAAACAAAAACTAAATCTATACCAGATCCTTATCTGAGCATGCAGGTCAGAAAAGGGAGGGGACGACCGAGCACCCCCCCCCCCCTCCTGAACCATGCCAGGCTACATGCCCTCAACATGGGGGGTGCTTTTGGGCAGGGGGTTCTGCCATCCATCCCAAAGCACCTTGTCCCTGTGTTGATGGGGACAAGGGCCTCTTCCCCACAACCCTGGGCTTTGGTTGGGAGGGCCTGTGGGCTGGGGGTTTATAGGAATCTGGAAGCCCCTTTTAACAAGGGGGGCCCAAAATCCCAGCCCCCCCCATGTGAATGAGTATGGGGTTCCTTGTACCCCTACTCATTCGCCAAAAAGTGGAAGTAGATCCAACATTTAGGACAGCCGCCGAACCGCAGGACCCGAAAAAGAAGAGAAAAAAAACCCTCCAGCCCCAACAAAGACTACTGACGACTGCCTGCTCCTGTCTGACCGTTCTTAAATAGCTAAGGCCTGGGAGGCCTCGCCCACTTGTGACATCACAAACCAGGAGCATGTTGGGGCGGTGACATCACAAGGGGTGGGGCCACCCACGGATGTCACCAGGTGACTCCTCCCTTTAGCTATTTAAGAACAAGCAGTCGGCGGGAGCTTTTATCGGGCCATAGGTTTTATTTTATTTTGTTCTTTTGAGGGTCCAGTGGTGTGGCAAGCATCGTGATTGACGTTGGATCTACTTTGGGGGAATCTTTTTTTTTTTTTTTACAGGAATTGTTAAATGGGGCTTCCATAAGTCCCCTGCCTGCAGATCCCCACAACCACAGCCCAGGGCTATTGGGCAGAGCCCTTGTCCCCTTTAATTTAGGGACTAGGTGCTTTGGGGTGGGGGCACTCGCTCATCCCCACCCTTTCCTGACCATACGATAATTTATGCAAATGAGTCACATGAACGTGTTATTGCATGCGGTAAACGATAGTGAATTGACCCCATTGTTTCTAACTTTTAGAGACTCTTTAACCACTTCCCACCAATCGATGTACCTGTACTTCGGCTCAGAGAAGTGGTTGTACTGGGATGATGCCTGCAGCCGCAGGCATCATCCCAGTACCGTTCTTTAGAGCCAGCGGTCGGCTTTCAGAAGATCACAGCCGAAGCGGCTCGAGAGCTGCTCGCCCGTTATCCCAGCAAGTGGAAGGGGACGTTCTCCCCCTTCCGCCGCCTTCCGCGACTCTGCCCGGGTCCCCTGTCCCACTGGGAGACCCGAGCAACCAGCACGCACTTCCGCCGGCTTGTTAGAATCCCAAACAAAGCTGGATATGGCTTTGTTCGGGTCTCCGATATATTAACCCAGAAGCAGCGTCATGACGCCACTTCCGGTTTACTCAGTGGCTCACGGTGCCGAGTTTATAAAACTGAAGTGCAGTGGAGGCGTCTGGGGTCTTTTAGACTTTTTTTTTTTTTTTTTAGAAACAGTGCTAAAAATTAAAAATAAAATAAAATAAAATAAATCGGAAAAAATAAAAAAAAATTTAAAGCGCCTAAATGCATGTGTAGGTCGCACCCGCAAATAAAATAAAAAAAGTGTTCAAACCACACATGTGAGGTATTGCCGTGATCGCTAGAGCGAGAGCAATAATTAAAAAAAAAGACCTTCACTGTAACTCTAAACTGGTAAAAAATATTAAAGCGTGGCCTATGGACATTTTTAAGTACCGTAGTTTGTCGCCATTCCACGAGTGTGTGCAATTTTAAACCATAACATGTTAGTTACAGTATCTAGTTTCTCGGCGTGACATCATCTTTTACAATATACAAAAAATTTGGGCTAACTTTACTGTTTAGTTTTTTTTTAAACGCAGTGAAATTTATTTTTCTAAAAGATGGCGTTTGAAAGACCGCTGCCCAGATATCGCGTGAAAAAAAATATTGCAATGACCGCCATTTTTTTCTCCAGAGTCTTTGCTAATAAAATAAATATTATGTTTGGGGGTTCTAAGTAATTTTCTAGCTAAAAATACTGATTTTTAACTTGTAAACAACATGTGTCAGAAATAGGCTTGGTACTTAAAGCAGAGTTCAACCCAAAAGTGGAACTTCCCCTCTTTTGCTTCATCCCCCCTTCCGGCACCGTGCCACATTTGGCCCCTTTCAGGGGGGAGGGGGGAACAGGTACCTGTCTATGACAGGTAACCCTCCCCACTTCCGGGATACGGTGCAGCGGCGCACTTCCTCGGAAGTTTGGCCCCCTCCTCCTTCCCCTGCCGCCGAGCCAATAGAAATGTGCAGCGGGCTTCACGCATGCGCAGTAGGGACCCGCCCGTAAAGCTGCAAAGCTTCACTGCTGGGTTCCCTTACCGGCAATGGCGGCGGCAGCACCCGACAGCCGATGGAAACATTGGCTGCGGTGCCGACATTGCTGGACTCTAGGACAGGTAAGTGTCCTAATATTAAAAGTCAGCAGCTACAGTATGTGTAGCTGCTGACTTTTAATTTTTGGGGGAGTTGGAGGGGAAAGCAGAACTTCACTTTACGTGGTTAAAGTGATTGTAAAGTCTCTTTTATTTTCCTAAAAAAAACAACAAAAAGACAAACATGTTATTCTTACCTGCTCTATTGCAGTAGTTTTGCACAGAGCAGCCAGATCTTCCTCTTCTCGGGTCCCTCTTCTGTGATCCTAGCCCCTCCTTCCTGTTGAGTCCCCCCACAGCATGCAGCTTGCTATGGGGGCACCTGAGCTGAGTCAAAGCTCCCTGTGTCCATTCAGACAAAGAGCTCGAACTCAGCCCTGCCCCTTCTCGCCCCTGATTGGCTAGATTACTTTGATTGGCAACAGCCAATGGCTGTGTCTCAGCCAATCAGAAGGGAGAATCTCGGATGGCTGAGACAGTTGTGGACATTGCTGGACAGAGAGGGACCTCAGGTAAGTGTTAGGAGGGCTAAGGGGGCTGCTGCACACAGAAGGCTTTTTATCCTAATGCATAGAAAGCCTTAAGATAAAAAAACATTCTGCCTTTACAACTCCTTTAATAGCTGGCATAGTAAAAATGGATGCCTATTAGGAATGGGCTGTATGTTCGAGTCGAACGTACGTTCGCTTCGAACATCGGGTGTTCGTGTGTTCACTGAACACACAAACACCCAGGGCGCTCGGCGGGAAGTTCCCTCGCCAAAGAGCGCCCCATAATGCACTCCGTAGTCAGGTTGAAAGAAGACACAAGTCCATCTGGCTCAACCAATAAAAAACAAAAAAAATACTTTAAAGAAAATCCAACCATACAATCCCATATACACAATCCTAAACCCGCAGTTGATCCAGAAGGAAGGCAAAACAAAGTAGTGAGTGTACAGCTTGTATAACAGTGTAATTGCTGTCCCCTCAAAATAACTCAACAGACGGCCATTAATGTCTAAATCACTGGCAACAAAAGTGAGTACACGCCTAAGTGAAAATGTCCAAATTGGGCCTAAAGTGTAATTTTTTTGTGTTCTCTTGCACTCCTCCATAACGACATCACAGGGCTGGTGCGTGTTAGAGGCCATGCGCTCCTTGACCTTCCATTTGAGGATGCCCCACAGATGCTCAATAGGGTTTAGGTCTGGAGACATGCTTGGCTAGTCCATCACCTTTACTCTCAGCTTCTTTAGCAAGGCAGTAGTCGTCTAGGAGGTGTGTTAGAGGTCGTTATCATGTTGGAATACGGCCCTGCGGCCCAATCTCTGAAGGTAGGGGATCATGCTCTGCTTCAGTATGTCGAAGTACATGCTGGCATTCATGGTTCTCTCAATGAACTGTAGCTCCCCAGTGCCGGCAGCACTCATGCAGTCCCACCACCATGCTTGACTGTAGGCAACTTGGTTACCGCGACACACGCTTGACACCATCTGAACCAAAAAATTTTATCTTGGTCCCATCATTCCACCGGATAAGGTTTCAGTAATCCATGTCCTTAGTCTGCTTGTCTTCAGCAAACTGTTTTGTGGCTTTCTTGGGCATCATCTTTAGAAGAGGCTTCCTTCTGGGACGATAGCCATGTAGACCAATTTGATGCAGTGTGCGGCGTATTGTCTGAGCACTGACAGGCTGACCCCCCACCCCTACAACCTCTACAGCAATGCTGGCAGTACTCATACGTCTATTTCCCAACGACAACCTCTGGATATGACGCTGAGCACTTGCACTCAACTTCTTTGGTCGACCATGGCGAGGCCTGTTCTGAGTAGAACCTGTCCTGTTAAACCACTGTATGGTCTTGGCCACCATGCTGCAGCTCAGTTTCAGGGTCTTGGCAATCTTCTTATAGCCTAGGCCATCTTTATGTAGAGCAACAATTCTTTTTTTCAGATCCTCAGAGAGTTTTTCGCCATGAGGTGCCACGTTGAACTTCCAGTGACCAGTATGAGAGTGTGAGAGTGATTAACACCAAATTTAACACACCTGTTCTCCATTCACACCTGAGACCTTGTAACATTAATGAGTCACATGACACTGGGGAGGAAAAATGGCTAATTGGCCCCAGTTTGGACTATTTTCACTTAGGGGTGTACATTCTTTTGTTGCTAGTAGTTTAGACATGAATGGCTGTGTTTAGTTATTTTGATGGGACAGCATATTGACACTGTTATACAAGCTGTACACTAACTACTTCATTGTAGCAAAGTGTAATTTCTTCAGTGTTGTCACATGAAAAGATATAATAAAATATTTACAAAAATGTGAGGGGTGTACTCACTTTTGTGACTGCCCTGTGTCAGTAAACCTGTTCATATCCAATCCGGGGACAAAACCGGGGACAGACTTGGTCCAGGGACAGTGTCCCCAACCCAGGGACTGTCCCCGGAAACCGGGGATGTCTGGTCACCCTTAAGTTAGTGGATAGTGTGTTCAGTCAGCTTAGTGCAGTCAGTGTAGTGTACAGGCATACTCCACTTTTAAATAGTTCCCCAAGTTTGGTGTCCCTGTCACTTATGGTTCATGAACAGTGCCTTATTTACCATAGACGCCAATGTTAAAGATGAGGAGCAGTGCCATGTCAAGCACCTTGTCCCCATGTTGATGAGGACAAGGGCCTCTTTCCAACAACCCTGGGCTGTGGTTGCGGGGGTCTGCGAGTGGGGGGCTTATCGGTATCTGGAAGCTCCCTTTAACAAGGGGGCCCCCAGATCCCGCCCCCCCACTATGTGAATGGGTATCGGGTACATCGTACACATACCCATTTACCAAAAAAGTGTAAAAAAAATAAAAACCACAGAACACAGTCTTTGACAAGTCCTTTATTAAAAAGAGAAAAAATAGTGTCCCTCGATCTAAATCCATCTTCAATCGCGATGCCCGTCGGACCTGAAAAATTAAAATAAATAAAAAAAAGTTTCGCCTCTTAAAAAGGCTACCCGCTGTATGCCCGTTCTTTGGCTTTGACCGTTCTTATATAGGCAAGGGACGAGGCCACCCCCTTACATCACCCGGTGGCACTTCCCCCCTCTGATGTCACATGACATCATGTGACATCAGAAGGGGGAAGTGCCACCAGGTGACATAGCCAGGTGGCCCTGCCCCTTGCCTATAAATTACTGTCAAAGCTGAAGACTGGGCATACAGCGGGTAGCCTCTTAAGAGGCAAAGCGGTTTTTAATTTTTTCTATTTTTCATGTCCGGCAGGCATCGTGATTGACGATGGATTTACATCGAGGGACACTATTTTTTTTCTTTTTAATAAAGGACTTGTCAAAAGCTGTGTTCTGTTGTTTTTTTCTTTTCCTACACTTTTTTGGTGAAGGGGTAGGGGTATGATGTACCCGATACCCATTCACATAGGGGGGGGCACTAGGATCTGGGGGCCCTCTTGTTAATGGAGGCTTTCAGATTCTGATAAGCCCCCCACCCGCAGACCCCGTCAACCATAGCCCAGGGTTGTCAGGAAGAGGCCCTTGTCCCCATCAACATGGGGACAAGGGGCTTTGGGGTGGGGGGGCAGAGCCCCCTGCCCCAAAGAACAAACCCCCCATGTTAAGGGCATGTGGCCTGGTATGTTTTTTTAATTTTGGTGTGGAGTTCCCCTTAAAATCTACTTAAAATCTTTTTTTTTTTCTTTTTTTTATCTGTATTGTCGGGAGGCAGCAATATATTTCAGCCACGAGCAAGTTTAAATTACATTTTTTCCTTTAGAAATGTCAGTATTGCTACAGCAAGTACAGATGCGCCACTTTACAGCCACATTAAGGGGACCCCGAGGCACGGTATTTAAAGAATTTTTGATTTTTATTGTTTCAGATCCTCAGAGTTCATCATTAATAATCAATGCTCCTTTAAAAACTATTGTTTTAAAAAAAAATGTTTTGCATTGATACATGTCCCCAAGGGTAGTACCCTTATGGCAATAACTTGCATACACGCCTTTAAAATGAGGACTTTCGATTTTTCATGTTTTTGTCCTATAGACTTTATGTTCGCTAGAACTTTTCCCCTGTTACGTAGTTTGTGAGGTCGAAAAAAGACACCAGTCCATCCAGTTCAACCTATGATGTGTGTGTGTGTGTTTGCTGTTAACCATACATTGTATACCCCTGTATGTTGTGGTCTTTAAGGTGCCCATCTAATAGTTTTTTGAAACTATCAATGCTCCCTGCTGATACGACTGCTTGTGGAAGAGAATTCCACATCCTTACTGCTCTGACAGTGAAGAAACCCCCTACGTATTTTAAGGTTAAACTGTTTTTACTCAAGTTTTAGTGAGTGGCCACGTGTCTTATTGTATTGCCTTTCTCTGAATAGTTTGTTCCTTATGCTAGGGTCGCCAGTACAGTATTTGTACATTGATATCATATCCCCTCTCAATCTTCTCTTCTCCAGAGAGAATAAGTTCAGTGCTTGTAGTCTTTCCTCATAGCTGATGTCCTCCATTCCCCTAATTATTTTTGTTTCCCTTCTCTGGACTATCTCCAGTTCCAGCAAATCCTTCCTGAGGACCGGTGCCCAGAACTGGACAACATACTCCAGATGTGGCCAGACCAGAGTCTCGTAGAGTGGGAGAATAATCTCTTTATTTCTGGAGTGAATCCCCTTTTTTTATACATGCCAGTATTCTGTTGGCTTTGCTTGCAGCGGCTTGGCATTGCATGCCACTGCCAAGCCTGTTGTCTACCAGTACCCCCAAGTCTTTTTCCATCCTAGATTCACCCAGAGGTTTCCCCCCCAGTGAGTAGCTTGCTTTCGTATTTCTGACTCCCAAGTGCATTACTTTACATTTTTCAACATTAAACCTCATCTGCTATGTAGTTGCCCACCCCATTATTTTGTTCAGATCCGCGTGTAGGGTTTCCACATCCTGAATAGAAGATATTGGCATGCTTAGTTAAGTATCATCCACAAATACTGAGATTGTACTCGATATCCCCTCCTCTAGATAATTTATGAATAAATTAAACAGGATTGGCCCCAGGACAGAACCTTGGGGGACCCCACTTTCCACACCCGCCCAATCCGAGTACTCCCCATTAATCACCACCCTCTGTACTCTCCCCTGGAGCCAGTTCTCTATCCAGGTACTCCCCCTATGGTCCATACCTACCTTCCTTAGTTTGTACAGTAAGCGTTTGTGGGGAACAGTGTCAAAGGCCTTTGCAAAGTCCAGATACACCACATCCACAGGCTTACCTTTATCTAGGTGGCAGCTCACTTCATCGTAGAAGATTAATAGATTGGTTTGGCTAGAACGATTTTTGCATGAATCCATGCTGATTACTACTAATAATACCGTTTTTATTACTAAAGTCTTGTATGTGGTCCCTTAACATCCCCTCCAAAATCTTGCAGACTACTGATGTTAGGCTGACCGGACTATAGTTACCTGGGATATATCTCGGCCCTTTTTTAAATATTGGTACCAGGTTGGCTTTTTTCCAATCAGCTGGCACCATACACGTCTGTAGACTATCCTTAAAGATCAAGAATAATGGTCTGGCAATCACCTGGCTGAGCTCTTTAAGAACCCTCGGGTGCAAGTCATCCGGTCCCAGTGATTTATTTATGTTAAGTTTCTCTAGTTTAGTTCTAAGTCTATCTTCTGTTAGCGATGGCTGTACTTCCTGAGGTGTATTATTTAGTTTAGCCTTACAAGCTGGGTTAGTGTAGCCCCCCGATTCTTTTGTGAAGCGCCTTTTCGCTGTCCTCTGTGGCCATATTTCCTTTGTCGTCTTTTATGGGGCCAATGTGTTCTGGCCTCGCTTTCTTACTGTTTATATACTTAAAGAATTTCTTGGGGTTCTTTTTACTCTCTACCGCTATATGTCTCTTGTGTTCTATTTTAGCCGCCTTGATTTCGTCTTTACATTTCTTATTACACGCTTTGTAATGCTTGAATGCTGCCAATGACCCCTCAGTCTTGTATTTTTTGAAGGCCTTTTCTTTAGTCTTAATATGCATTTTTATGTTGGAGTTTAGCCACCCAGTGTTTAGTTTTGCTCTTTTAAATGTATTGCCCTTTGGAATGCACTGGCCAATACCTTTGTTTAGGTTGCTCTTGAAGCACTCCCATTTTTCCTCCGTGTTCCTTGTTTCCAGGGTTCTATCCAATTTGATATTTTCTAGCAGAGAGCGCAGTTTTGGGAAATTGGCTCTTTTAAAATTCAGTGTCCTTATATTACCCTTGTGTTTCCTATTACTATGATTAATACTGAAACAAATTGACCTATGGTCACTGTTTCCTAAATTGCCCCATATTTCTATATTTGTGATCAGGTCTGTATTGTTGGTAATCAGTAGGTCAAGCACTGCATTGTTTCTTGTCGGTGCGTTCACCATCTGACCTATAAAATTGTCCTGCAAAACATTTAGGAACTGCCGAGCCTTGGCTGAATGCGCGGTTCCTTCTGCCCAGTCTATATCTGGATAATTAAAGTCCCCCATTATAATGACATTTCCCATCCTTGTTGCCAATCCTATCTGTAAAAGGAGGTCCGCCTCCCCCTCCTCCCTCTGGTTGGGGGGCCTATAGCATACGCCCAATATTACCTTCCCTATAGTGCCTTCCCTTTTAAGTTCTACCCATAGGGATTCTGCCTCGTTTATAGCTCCATTATTAATATCATCCCTCATATTTACTTGTACACTGTTCTTAATATACAGACATACCCCTGGTGTTCTGGTGCGAACCGAACAGGGGGGTGTTCAGCCCATCCCTAGTGCCTATATTCAAAAAGGGTTTAAAATCTTTATTTTATTTTAACTTTATGGTCTGGAAGATACTTAAGAGTTTATTAAATAAAAGAGTTTTTGCTGGAAAATATTATTTTATGCAATAATCAGCATAGATTCACAAAAGGCAAAAGTTGTCAAACAAATCTGATTTCTTTTTATGATTAGATAAGCAAAAACGTAGTATACTTGGATTTTGCAAAAGCATTTGACTCAGTTTCCCACAGCGTTACCAAATACAAAACAAATTTTTTTTTTTTTTATTAAAGTGTTATACTTACCGTCCTGAACCTCCTCTTTTGGAGTTGCCCGCCGGCACTTCTCTTTTGTGTCTGCTGCCATAGCAATGGGGGCAAACAAGCTGGTCTAAATATCATGAATAGTGTAGCTCCATACCTTTTAACATTTATCATAATCTATGGTTCAAAAAATACAAACAATACATAAATGGAGGTTTAATCACATCTATATCAGTGTCCATAAAACTAAATTCATAAATATGTCAATCCGCAAATGATCTCCACAAATCTGTATGTGTGCCATACCAACATCTATTTCACTCTAGCCTCTCACCTTGCTGATATGACACCTGTGCTACCAGCAGGTCAAATCACGTTGTGTTTCCCTTTAAGGGAACTTGGTCTGTGGATCTCAGCTTCAGTGTCCCCTATATCGCGTACCAGCCTCCAAAACTCATAGTCAGAATAAGTAAAAGAACAGAACACAGAATCTAGTGCTCTCTGTATAGATTATATTTATTTAAAACAAGTGATTGCACTTACATTGATGGCACTTCAGCAATGCTAGCTATCGCTACATAAAAACACATGTATCGGTTTGCTGACATGCAAAGAGAGAGATCGCCATGGGTGATGTTATGCTCCAGGCTCCAGGAAAAACATGCTGGCTCGCTCCCGAGCCTGACTGTGTGTGTCCATTGATACACACAGCTCAGCCCCCCCCCCCCCTTCTGCTCACAGGATTTGACTGACAGAGGCAGGAGCCAATGGCTCCTGCTGTTTTCGGGCAAGCCTGTGAGAGAGAGGAAAGAAGTCCCGCAGATAAGCACAGCACTGGGTCAATACCAGACCTTAACCACTTCCCGCAAACTGACGTACCTATACGTCAGCTTGAAGAAGTGGTTGTAACGGGGTGATGCCTGCAGCTATAGGCATCAGCCCAGTACCATTTTTTAGAGCTGGTAGTCAGCTTTCTGGTGATAACAACCGACTTGGCCTTTATCACAGCAAGAGGGAGGGGACAACCCCTGCCTCCCTCCTCCTTCCGTTGCTCTGCCTGGGCTGGTTAGAGTTATAAAAGAACGAAGCTGGATTCGGCTTCGATTGGGTCTCCGATCAAGTAACCCAGAAGCGCTGTCACTTTCCGGTTTACTTGGCTGCTAATGGCGCCGATTTAAAAAAACGGACAGTATTCAAAAATTAGGATTTTGGAGTTTTGAATACTTTAAAGTGCATTGGAGGGATTTGGGATCTTTTGGACCCCAGATCCCTCCATAATGAGTACCTGTCACTGCCTATTACTGTCACAAAGGATGTTTACATTCCTTGTGACAGTAATAAAAGTGATCAGATTTTTTTTTTTTGTAAGGAACATAAAAATAAAAAATAAAATAGGTAGGAAAAAAAATGTCAAAGCACCCCCGTTCTCGTGAGCTCGCGCACCAAAGAAAATGCATACCTAAGTCGCACCCGCAAATGTAAACGGTGTTCAAATTATACATGTGAGGTATCGCCACGATCATCAGAGTGAGAGCAACAATTCTAGCAAAAGACCTCCTCTGTAACTCTAAACTAGTAACCGGTAAAACATTTTTGAGAGCGTCGCCTATGGAGATTTTAAGTACTGTAGTTTGTCGCCATTCCATGAGTGTGCGCAATTTTAAACAGTGACACATGTTGGGTATCTATTTATTCGGCTTAACATCATCTTTCACAATATACATAAAAATTGGGCTAACATTACTGTTTAGTTTGTTTTTAAAATTCAGTGAAGTGTACTTGCATGCAATGCCAAGCTGCTACAAGCAAAGCCATCAAATTATTTGCATGCATTAAAAAGGGGATTCACTCCAGAGATAAAATGATAATTCTCCTACTCTACAAGACTCTAGTCCAGCCGCATCTTCAGTATGCCATCCAATTCTGGGCACCAGTCCTCAAGAAGGATGTGCTTGCACTTGACAGAGTCCAGAGGGGGGCAGAGGACTAGAGGATCTCAGCTATGAGGAAAGGCTACAAGCATTGAACCTATTCTCTCTGGAGAGGAGACATTTGAGAGGGGATATGATGGCGATGTACAAATACTGTACTGGAGACCGTAGCGTAGGAAAAAAATTTTCCTCACAGACTTCCATGGCAGCATACGTTTGGGTAGCCCTTCCTTTGCTCCTACCCCATAAGGCCCCACTCCCATCATTTTTCAGGCTGAGCCAGAGGCCGCATTCCTGAGCCAGAGGCCGCATTCCTGGGGTCTCACGTGGGACAGCAGTGCGGATATTGGGAGCATCCTGTGGTGTCCAGAAGTTCCAGGATAGCTCCAGTAGTCACCACATGCCTGGCCTTGTCTGCTCTATGCAGGTCATAGCTGGAGGGAAGCAGTGTCTTCCTTACTGATACTGTTCCTGAATTGTCAGCCCTTCTGCGGGCCTCCTAAAGCTAGTATATGGAAAGCTATCTAATGGACACTTGCTATTAAGTGTCTCCAGATTTACATGTATTATGCACACCATAAACTGGGCCTTTGCTGCTCATGCCTTGGCTGGTAAAACCCTGTATGAATTTCCTGCCTTCTTTAGGCATGAGGTTGTCATGGGTAGTCAACAGGGCCGGTACAAGGGGGGGGCGAGGGAGAACGCGCCCTAGGCGCAGTGTTGAGGGGGGTGGGTTGGGAGTGTCAACTCTTCTTTTATTCCAGTGACAGGATTAAAGCGTTCCACCTGTGTCCCCGCCGGCCGGCGTGCCCACTACCTGTAAGGATTCTGTATGTACGTACGAGTCTAGCCCCGGCATTTTCCACATCTTCTGTCAGCGTCTGTGCCCGCCTCCCGGCCTGCCCACCTCGTGTAAGGCTTTAGTATTGATCTGCCCGTGTCTTGTCCAGGGATTTCCCTCGGCTTCTGTCCCCGCCGGCTGACCCGCCCACTCATTAGCTGGCCCGCTCACCCAGCACCTGTGACACTTTTCTAGCCTTTGTTCTACAGGTCTGATAGGAGATGGGCGGGCTGGGAGGCGGGGACAAAAGCAGATAGAAGATGCAGAAAATGCCGGGGCTAGAATCGTGCATATCTAAAAGTGCTGAATCCTTACAGGTGGTGGATGGGCTGGCCTGAGGGAACAGAATCTGACTGAAAATACCTTGCCTAAACCCAGAAAACATAGAGCAGTACAGGTACAGTGTCATTATGTACTGCTGTTTTCCACTAAGCACCATGTTTCCTGTAGCCAACTATTAGGGCTCGTTTACACATGCGGTTGGGGGCAGTAAAACATGCAGCTGAGTATCATTTTTATCCCCCCCCCGTTGCTCCTCTTTAAAGGAGAAGGTTAGCCAAGGCTATTTCAGCTATACTTCTCCTGGGGATCACAGGAGTGCATTTAGTCAGGCACTCCTGTGACCCATTTTCAGGCGACAGTGGGTTAAAGACGTATCGCATGACAGGAGAGGGAAAGACGTAACAGCCGCCTTCATTCCCAGTGGGTGCCACTCTGAGACTGAGGTGTGAACTGTACACATGGGGGTGGGGGGGGGATTGAGGGCGCAGTTTGCCATCTTTGTTGGGTGACCTTGTCCTGGCACTGCGCATTATGCACCTACATCTTGGGGGGGGGGCGCAGTTTGGCGTCTTCGCCCTTGGCGCTAGATGGCCTTGTCCCGGCACTGGTAGTCAAGACACTCTAAAGGAGTCTGTTACAACTCTCCCTGTGCAAGGATTCTCTACTCTGACAATGTCAAACTTTTCCTTGCTGGACCAGTCAACTGACCAATTTAACCATATTTAACTACTTGCTGACCGGGCCATGGCCGAATGACGACTACAGTGGGATCGGCTTATTCTGGGAGGGCGTACAATGACGTCCTCCCAGAATCGCGCTTCCCCCTGGGGCATGCACACGGAAGTGTCTGCGCATCACGGGTTGTGGTAGGGCCCTTTACCACATGGTAGGGCCCATTATGGAACGTGGTAGGGCCCTTTACCATGACAGCAGCTCTTTACCACGTGATCGTGCCATCCAATGATGGAGCGATCAGCTGGCAACAAACCGGCGTATGTCCGGTTCAGTTCTCTCCTTTCCTTGCACGCTGTACACAGCGATTGGTACAGCATGTGAGGAAAGGGGAGAGAGAATGCAGCTGCATTCATTCCCTGCCTGCTCCATGCCTCAGTTATGCCCATCTGTGCCACGTCCATGCCTCATCCATGCCCATCTATGTAAAGGAGGAAGGAAGTGATTGGCGCTGCCTGGTGGGGTGTTATGGGAATGTATACGTAGGGTACTATGCTTCTAGTAGGATATCCTATAGAAGCCTGTGTAATAATTTAATATTGGAATCTGTGTATAATCAACTAAAATCTGATAAATGACAGACCTGTAGATTGATAAATGACAGACCTAAGCGCGGAACCACACACACCCTTATACATGCCCATCTATGGCTCACCCATGCCACATCCATGCCACATCAGTGCTCATCCATGCCACATCCATGCCACGTCAGTGCTTATCCGTGCCACATCAATGCCCTGTCAGTGCTCATCCGTGCCACATCCATGCCACGTCAGTGCGCATCTGTGCCACATCCATGCCACGTCGGTGCACATCCGTGCCTCACCCATGCCACGTCAGTGCTCATCCGTGCCACATCTGTGCGACGTCAGGGCTCATCTGTGCAACATCACGGCTCAACAGTGCCTCGTCAATGCCAAGTCAGTGCTCACCCGTGCCACATCCATGCCACATCAGTGCTCAGCCATGCCACATCAGTGCTCATCCGTGCCATGTCCATGCCATGGTTCTCGGTACCTCAGATTCAATACACAAAAGGTAAAAGTAACAGCATATTTTATTTATACAAAAGAAATAAACAGCATTTCTGAACAAATCAGAAATACACAGACAACTTTAAAATACAAAAAAAAAAAAAACTATCAAAAGTTGATTTAGCAGTACAATGGTTCCACTAATACTTAATACACTCCAATAGGGAGGTCACAGGTAAAGTGTATCCTCACTGGACACATGCTCCTCTACATGCTTTGCGGTTGAAAACCGCTTATTCAGGGGGGACACCTTAAAATGGTATCTGGAATACAGTAACAAATTACAAATAGTATACAAGAAACAATATACAAAAAATCATATACAAATGTGAATATGTGACAATAACTATACGGGGGGAGGGGCACTGGTGCTTACCATGCATGACCAACGCACTTGATAAAAATAGTGGCTCCACCAATGCTCCCCCCAGCGGATGTGGGGGACTATTATGGGTGGGTGCATATAAGCTGCGTAGCAACTATAATTGGATAGATGAATATACCATAGGTTTGTATCTGCATAAAGATGTGTATATATATATATATATATATATATATATATACAAAGAAAAAGATGAAAGACGGAAGAGAAAGGGGGGGGAGGAAGGAGAGGAAGGGAAAGGAGAGAGAAGGAAGAGGGGTAGGGAGGGAATGGGGGGAAAAGGGAGAGGGAGGGAAAGGGGGAAGGAAGTAGAGGGGAGGATGGAAAAAGAGGGAAAAGATAACAGAATCGCACTCTCTTAAATGTTAATGTAGAACAAACCTGGGTACACGTAGCAATTCACCAACAGCCAGGGGGGTAAAGAAAAATATATATATGTGCAAAATTTTCCAGAGGTGCAGAGGGGAAATTACAATATCCCCATAGGTTAATGAACCAATAAAGTGTTGATCACAGGCGATTCATGATGATAAAGTATGTGCTCTTGCTCTAGAAGACCGAAAAAGTGGTAAAGCCCTGTCAGGCTTGTATAGATCCTGATAGACTATATGAACATAAAATTTATCTAGTCCAATATTAGCAGTACAAGTGAGGGAGAGCCATGAATCTCAGCTAAGTAATAGTAGAACTATCGTACTGCGAGACCAACTTTTGATAGTTTTCTTTTTTTTTTGTATTTTAAAGTTGTCTGTGTTTTTCTGATTTGTTCAGACATGCTTTTTTTTTATTTCTTTTGTATAAATAAAATATGTTGTTTCTTTTACCTTTGTGTATTGAGTCTGAGGTACAGAGAAAGTCCAATTTCCCTTTTTCCCCAAAAAAAAGTGCCTAATGTATAAACTGTCATAATCAAACCCACTGTTTGACACAATATAAAAAAATATACACAATACAATCGCTATGCAATCTACTGTAGAAATAATAATACGTACACAAGTGCACATAAACAATACAATTGCTGCGCATCCCAATGTAGAAATAATAATATTGAGCCCCCGTTCACATTAGGTCGCTCCGACTTCGGGGGCGACCTGTGAAGTCGCATCCAGCGCGACTTCGGCGCGACTTGCACTGACTTCACATAATGGAAGTCAATGCAAGTCGCCTCCAGGTCGCCCTGAAGTAGTACAGGACCCTTTTTCTAAGTCGGAGTGACTTGTGTCGCTCCTATTAGAGCGGCTCCTGTACTGCACAGTGGGAGCGACGGTGCACGACTTGTCAGGGTGACCAAGTCGCCTGACAAATCGTGCCAGTGTGAATGGACTCTTAAAGTGCACATAAACAACATTTACTGTGTGGAAAACATCAACAATTTCCACAGTGCAAAAAGTGTCCCACAAAAGATGCTTAGTGCAGTATGCTTACAATTTACAGTGGGATTACACTATCTGTTCTTGAGGGTCTTCACTGTCTTTCAAATTAGGCCTCATGCATACTGGACATTTTGCAAACTCTCCTGGAAGCCTTTCCTCCTGGCGGCAGCGTTTTGGCAGGAAAAAAAGCGTGACACTTGTTTAGCTTTAGACAAAATGTGTCTAAAGCTTTTACAAGCTTTTAGGCGTGTTTTACAGGTGTCAAGAGCTTGGGTGTTAATTAATTTCATTGGCCAGAATAATAATTTGTTCTGGCCATTGAAATGAATTAACACTCTAGCTCTAAACATGCCTAGTTTTTGTGCCAATACGATGCTGCTCTGGCAGTGGGTTTTTTCCCTGCCTCTAAAAGCCTGGGCACATAGGGCTAACATGCAGGGGGGTTTAGGGGCAGGAAAAAAACACCAGACGCCCCTAGAAGCGGCTGCAAAAATGTTCAGTATGCATGAGGACTTGATGATCATTGATTTGTTAGAGAGGAGAAGGAAAAGAGGACGATGTCAGATGGTATGGAGAGGAGGCTATTGCCTGGTTTATCAAAGGTTGGAAAATAACAGCAAAAAAGCACCTGGAGAAGGAGAACAAGCGCTGTTTGACCCACTTATTAGCTTAAGGGCGCTAAACACTTTGATGAGGGTTAAGTCACAGAGGGTGAAGTGCACTTGGGTGGATATAGCGCAGACTGGAAGAAACTAATCCAGCACTATTATTGAACATTTTGATAGTTGGACTTTTTTGTTGATTCACAATATGATGGAGGGAGGTGTGTTGTTGTAGAACAGGGTGGACGTTCACTTTATTTTATGCATGAGTGTGCACAATGTAAGTGGTTGATGTTTCATGAATATGCATAATAATGGGGGAGGTGTTTTAATGTACATGGTTGATTTACCATTTTAAAGAATTGCACACTATTGCATTTTTTGTTACTCATTACCAGCCTAACTTTTGTCATGCATATTTTATATATGATATGGCTCTGCGCTATTATTGATTGAGCTATCTTGAATATTCAGGAGAATACTGAGTGTTCAGCAGCTAAAACGGTGTTGGGTAGTTCAAAGGGAAAGGACACCCTCATGTTTGAGAATGGAGGAATGTCTATAATAGCTTGCTTATTTCTGAGACACAGACATCCCAGGCCATTGGGTTTAATCAGTAGTTTCAGTAGGTACGAAAGAGAGTTCAAAACTCTACCCAATGCTTTTTCTTCTCAAATCAGCGAAGGACAGTCAGATATGCAGAATGCTCTTGTGACAGACCCAGCTAGAACAGGGGCTTTTGGAGAGGGCTAGGGGCAAGCCTCCTACCCACTTATTATGGCCCATGGAGAAAGCAGATCATTCTATAATGATGGACAACTACAGTGCCTTGCGAAAGTATTCGGCCCCCTTGAACTTTGCGACCTTTTGCCACATTTCAGGCTTCAAACATAAAGATATAAAACTGTAATTTTTTGTGAAGAATCAACAACAAGTGGGACACAATCATGAAGTGGATCGAAATTTATTGGATATTTCAAACTTTGTTAACAAATAAAAAACTGAAAAATTGGGCGTGCAAAATTATTCAGCCCCCTTAAGTTAATACTTTGTAGCGCCATCTTTTGCTGCGATTACAGCTGTAAGTCGCTTGGGGTATGTCTCTATCAGTTTTGCACATCGAGAGAAATTTTTGCCCATTCCTCCTTGCAAAACAGCTCGAGCTCAGTGAGGTTGGATGGAGAGCGTTTGTGAACAGCAGTTTTCAGTTCTTTCCACAGATTCTCGATTGGATTCAGGTCTGGACTTTGACTTGGCCATTCTAACACCTGGATATGTTTATTTGTGAACCATTCCATTGTAGATTTTGCTTTATGTTTTGGATCATTGTCTTGTTGGAAGACAAATATCCATCCCAGTCTCAGGTCTTTTGCAGACTCCATCAGGTTTTCTTCCAGAATGGTCCTGTATTTGGCTCCATCCATCTTCCCATCAATTTTAACCATCTTCCCTGTCCCTGCTGAAGAAAAGCAGGCCCAAACCATGATGCTGCCACCACCATGTTTGACAGTGGGGATGGTGTGTTCAGGGTGATGAGCTGTGTTGCTTTTATGCCAAACATAACGTTTTGCATTGTTGCCAAAAGGTTTGATTTTGGTTTCATCTGATCAGAGCATCTTCTTCCACATGTTTGGTGTGTCTCCCAGGTGGCTTGTGGCAAACTTTAAACGACACTTTTTATGGATATCTTTAAGAAATGGCTTTCTTCTTGCCACTCTTCCATAAAGGCCATATTTGTGCAGTATACGACTGATTGTTGTCCTATGGACAGAGTCTCCCACCTCAGCTGTAGATCTCTGCAGTTCATCCAGAGTGATCATGGGCCTCTTGGCTGCATCTCTGATCAGTCTTCTCCTTGTATAAGCTGAAAGTTTAGAGGGACGGCCAGGTCTTCGTAGATTTGCAGTGGTCTGATACTCCTTCCATTTCAATATTATCGCTTGCACAGTGCTCCTTGGGATGTTTAAAGCTTGGGAAATCTTTTTGTATCCAAATCCGGCTTTAAAGTTCTCCACAACAGTATCTAGGACCTGCCTGGTGTGTTCCTTGTTCTTCATGATGCTCTCTGCGCTTTAAACGGACCTCTGAGACTATCACAGTGCAGGTGAATTTATACAGAGACTTGATTACACACAGGTGGATTCTATTTATCATCATTAGTCATTTAGGTCAACATTGGATCATTCAGAGATCCTGAGACCCCGTTCACACAGGGGCGACGCTACTTGCTGGGGCGACCTGTGAAGTCGCGGTGCACTCGGCGCGACATGCACGGACTTCATATCATTGAAGTCAATGCAGGTCGCCTCCAGGTCGTCCCAAAGTAGTACAGGACCCTTTTTCTAAGTCGGAGCGACTTGTGTCTTATTAGAACGGGTCCTGTGCTAATCAATGGCAGGCGACCCACCGCGACTTGTCAGGCGACCAAGTCGCCTGACAAGTCGCGCTAGTGTGAATGGGGACTCACTGAACTTCTGGAGAGAGTTTGCTGCACTGAAAGTAAAGGGGCTGAATAATTTTGCACGCCCAATTTTTCAGTTTTTTATTTGTTAAAGTTTGAAATATCTAATAAATTTCATTCCACTTCATGATTGTGTCCCACATGTTGTTGATTCTTCACAAAAAATTACAGTTTTATATCTTTATGTTTGAAGCCTGAAATGTGGCAAAAGGTCGCAAAGTTCAAGGGGGCCGAATACTTTCGCAAGGTACTGTATATATATATAACTAAATAGATCAGAGCAAAATGAAGGCAGAAAGAAAAAGGAAAGAGGGACAGAGGGACATTGTTCCAAATCAGGGACAGTCCTTCGAAATCAGAGACAGTTGGGAGCTATGAGATTACTAATAATTAATTTAAATCATTGATTTTGTTATCTGGAGTCCTCAACTTAGTTCTTTACTTTCTCAGTTCCATTTTCAATGTGCGTAGACTCCCCATTAACTGCATGCTCTGTTTTTAGGCTCCACTTCTGACAACAGGGACAGAAGTAATTTAGAATAGTGTGCATTAATACTTCTCTATGTAACAGACAGTTCTCATCATTTTTTAATTTGTTTAACAAATATACTGATATTTCTATCAGTATTGTCAAATAAGCACTTACACAACATTTACTAGCCATATCTTAAAGCGAAACTTCACCTTGAAGACCAGCAAAAAATTGGTTCGGATAAGGATGGCGCTGGACTCCTGGACAGGTGAGTGTCCTTTTATTAAAAGTCAGTAGCTACAGTATGTGTAGCTGCTGAGTTTTAATTTTTTTTCAGGCTGAAGAACTTTTTTAAAATGACAAGACAACACTGCAACTACAAGAAATTTAACAACGATACATTTATATAGTCAACACTAAGGATGAGGTTCGAGTTTGAGTTGAACATAAAAGTTAGACTCGAACATTGGCTGTTCGCTCGTTCGTCAAATGATGAACAAATGGGCTTGTTCACGGGAACTTTGAGTTCCCGCATTATCATGGACTCTGACCTCTGATTACAATAAATCACCTGCTGGCCAAGGGATTCAAACCTACAACCATCTCAATTGCAAGCCTGGTATTTTACCACCTACGCCACCGTCAAGCCTGCTTAGGCTGAACACACTCTCCCTCTGGTATGGATTTTAAGGGGAACCCCGCGCCAAAATAAAAAAACGGCATGGGGTTCCCCCTGAAATCCATACCAGACCCTTATCGGAGCACACAGCCTGGCTGGCCAGGATGGGGGTGGGGGCAAGTGACTGCACCTCCCTCCTGAACCATAGCAGGCCACATGCCCTCAACATGGTGGGGAGTGGGTGCTTTGGGGCAGGGGGGCTCTGCCAGGATGGGGGTGGGGGCGAGTGACTGCATCTCCCTCCTGAACCATAGCAGGCCACATGCCCTCAACATGGTGGGGAGTGGGTGCTTTGGGGCAGGGGGGCTCTGCCCCCCACCCCAAAGCACCTTGCCCTCATGTTGAGGGGGTTATTGGTCTCTTCCCCACAAGCCTGGCCTGTGGTTGTGGGGGTCTAAAGGGAAGGATGCTTATCGGAATCTGGAAGCCCCCTTTAAAAAGGGGGCCCCCAGATCCCGGCTCCGCCCCATGTGAATGGATATCGGGGACATCGTGACCCCTACCCATTCACCAAAAAAGAGTACAAAAAAAAGACAAAAGACAGTTTTGGACAAGTCCCTTAAAAAAATTAAAATAAAAAAATAGTGTCCTCCAATGATCAGAAACTCCTGCTTCTTCGGACGCTTCCCACACTAATGAGCTGTTTGAGTTTAACAGCTCTTTTATTGGGATCGGACGTCACGACCGACCCCAGAATGCACTGCTTAGGTGCAGTGAATAAATTACATGACATCAGTAATTTATTCACTGCACCTGAGCAGTGCATTGTGGGGCGGTTTGTGACATCAGATACCTATAAAAGAGCTGTCAAACTCAAACAGCTCATTAGCGCGGGAGGCGTCTTGAGAAGCAGGAGCTTCTTTCTTTTTTTTTGTTTTTTCTATTTTTCAGGTGGGCGGGCGACTGATCATTAGGGGACACTATTTTTTTATTTTTTTTAGTAAAGGACTTGTCCAAAACTGGCTTTTCTCTTTATTTTTATACACTTTTTTGGTGAATGGGTAGGGGTACAGAGTACCCAATATCCATTCACATGGGGGGCGGAATCTGGGGGCCCCCTGGTTAAAGGGGGCTTCCAGATTCCGATAAGCCTCCCCCCGCAGACCCCCACAACCACAGCCCAGGGTTGTGGGCAAGAGACCCCTGTCCCCATCAACATGGGGGCAAGGTGCTTTGGGGTGGGGGGGCAGAGACCCCCTGCCCCAAAGCACCCACCCCCCCCCCATGTTGAGGGCATGTGGCCTGGTATGGTTCAGCCAGGCTGTGTGCTCAAATAAGGGTCTGGTATGGATTTTAAGGGGAACCCCACGCCGTTTTTTTTCATTTTTTTTATCTGTATTGCCGGGAGGCGACAATACATTACAGCCGCGAGCAAGTTTAAATGACATTTTTTCCTTTAGAAATGTCAGTATTGCTGCAGCAGGCTACATACATCGTACAAATTCGCCACTTTACAGGCACATTAAGGGGTCCCCCCAGACATGATACTTAAAGTAATTTTTCATTTTTATTGTTTCACTTTAAGCATTATTAAAATCACTGCTCCTGTAAAAACAATTGTTTTAAAACATTTTTTTTTTGCATTGATCCATGTCCCCCAGGGCAGTACCCAGGTCCCCATACACTTTTTTGGGCCAATAACTTGCATTTAAGCCTTTAAAATTTGGACTTTCGGTTTTTCATGTTCATGTCCCATAGACTTTAATGGAGTTCGAATGTTCGCTAGAACATTTCCCCTGTTCGAGATGTTGAACATGTCGGCCATCCTGTCGGCACTGCGGGGGCTTCGTTTTTAGGTAAGTACTTTATAATGAGCTAGTATGCGATTTTTTCACATGTTTTTTAGCGGGTTTAGTTCCTCTTTAAAACAGAACTCCAGCCAAAAATGAAAAACAAAAAATGAATGGCCCAATAAAAGATCAAATAGAAAAAGCAGAATTTGCTTCAAATCTCACCTCCAATCCAGAGCTGACCCCCACAGTACTTCTTTTCAACCACAAGATGTCCTTAGTCTACCTGGTTGAATGACAAACAGCATCATTCAAACCATTTCTGCTGAGCCCAAACTACCATGGCCTGTGACTGGACAGTTATGCATAAGGCAGCACAGGGATGCGCTCATCTCTGTTACTCTGCTTTCTGCTCCAATCAGCATTATTCTTCACAGCACCCATTGGCACTGATTGGCTCCATGCATGCTTCTTCCTTTCCCACTCAGCTCTGTTGCATAGGTACTGTAAGAGGCGGATACTAGCTCAAATTCGGGTGCTTATATTGTTTGCATTAACAAAAAGTACATTAGAATACACAGCTGTATTAATGTGTGTCTTTTATACATCTGCCTAGAGTTGGACTTTAACCACTTGCAAACCGCTTACGACAAATATACTGCAGCAGTGTGGCTCTCCCAGGCAAACCAACGTACGTATACGTCGGTCACCTGGTGGCAGCTAGGGGGCACCCGCTCGTCAGCGCGGAAGCCGATGCAGCGGGCAGGCGGCTCTGATTGCCGCCTGACACCCGCGATCGTTCCCCGCTGAGAGAGAAGGACAGTCGGCTGTTGTAAACACAGCTGACCGTCCTTCTCCCTGAGATAATCGTAGAGCCCATGTGATCCTGCTATATAGGATCACATGTCTCTATGGTCATTTCAGAAGCCATGCCCCCACACAGTTAGAATCACTCCCCTAGGGTCACATTTAACCCCTTGATCACCCACAGGGTTAACCCCTTCCCTGCCAATGGCATTATTACAGTAACAGTACATATTTTAGCACTGATTTCTGTAGTAATGTCACTGGTACCCCTAAAAGTGTCAAAAAATGTCAGTTAGGGATCCGATCCGTCTGCCGCAATGTCGCAGTCCCGCAATAAAAATTGCAGATCGCCACCATTACTAGTAAAAAAAAAAAACAATAAACATGACATAAATCTTTCCCGTAGTTAGTAGACGCGATAACTTTTGTGCAAACCAATCAAAATACGCTTATTGCGATTTTTGTTTAACAAAAATATGTAGCAGAAAACAAATCGGCCTAAAATGTTAAAACATTTTGATTTTTAAATTTTTTTGGGGGGGAAAGGTCATAGCAGAATGTGAAAAATAGAAAAATAATGTTTTTTATTTTCAAAATTGTCGCAATTTTTTTGTTTATAGCGCAAAAAATAAAAATTGCAGAGGTGATCAAATACCATCAAAAGAAAGCTCTATTTATGTGAAAAAAAGGACGTAAATTTTGTTTGGGTACAGTGTCCCACGACCACGCAATTGTCCATTAAAGTAACGCAGTGCCAAATCGCAAAATAGGGCCTGGTCAGGAAGGGGGCAAATCCTTCCGGTCTTAAAGTGGTTAAAGTAAAACACTATGTAAATCACTATGTGAGTGTGACTTTAAAGTGAAGACTAACTATGTAAATCAGTATGTAAAACTCACATGTCACACCCTAATAATTATAACTTCAGTTTTCTTTCCTTGCCTAAATACCCCGTCTTCCTTCTTTGTCTCCCAAGTGGCTAGGGGACTACTAAAAATATAAAAAATTCTGAGCATGGGCATTTTCTATCCACATTTTTCTTTCCAAACTGAAGCTCATGTGACCATCTACTCATAATGATACTGAAAAGGACTTCCTCACAAAAGCTTGTATGCCCGTCAAACTACTTATAACCAACAAAAACTTGCACAACAAATATTATAATATTCTACATCGGACATTACTTCACTTGTTGGCAGAAACGTTTCAGTGAAGTGCTAGTAAACAATAAGACAGGTTCAATTAAACTCAGTTAGGTTTAAATGTAGTTCAGTTATGTTTATATTGACTAAGATAGATTTTTTATGAGCAGTGTTCAAGTTGATACTATAGCAAGGCCCAGGCCTAGTAATAAAAAAAAAAAAAAATTCTCTTCAAAGAGATCCTTCTGCGCTCAGCTTATCAACTATACTAAGCACCTGACACCTAATTTAATAGGACCAAAATATAAATGTAAAAAAATGTGAAACAAAGTGCGCTCAGAAGTAAACCCTATCCTAAAAACATGTGCCTAATAAGGTGTACATACAATAAATTTTTAAAAATATCTACAATACATAAAGTACAGTATACATTAAGAATATACACTATATTGTCAAAAGTATTAGGGCACCTGTCTTTACACGCACGTGAACTTTAATGGCATCCCAGTCTTAGTCTGTAGGGGTTCAATATTGAGTTGGCCACCCTTTGCAGCTATAACAGATTCAACTCTTCTGGGAAGGCTGTCCACAAGGTTTAGGAGTGTGTCTATGGGAAACGTTTGACCATTCTTCCAGAAGCACATTTGTGAGGTCAGACACTGATATTAGACGAGAAGGACTGGCAGTCTCCACTCTAATTCATCCCAAAGGTTTTCTATAGGGTTGAGGTCAGGACTCTGCACAGGCCAGTCAAGTTCCTCCACCACAAACTCGCTCATCCATGTCTTTATGAACCTTGCTTTGTGCACTGGTCCAAATCACTTGGTGGAGGGGGGATTATGGTGTGGGTTTTTCTTTTTAGGGGTTGGGCTTGGCCCCTTAGTTTCAGTGAAGGGAACTCTTAAGCCCTTATTTCCAGTGAAGGGAACTCTCAAATTTAGAATAGAAAGGAAAGGAAAAACATTTGTGTATAGATATATAAAAACATTATAAATGCTATTTTTCCCCCCTTTTTTTTTAATAAGGGATTACCATTACCTCTGTTCTCAGCTGTATAAGAGCTGGTGGAGGCGAAACAGCAGTACACTGATTTTCCCAGTGTATGGCTTTGCAGGGGGCGGTTGTCAGGACAAGTTTGATCATCAGAGAGCAGGCAGCACAGCACAGCTAGAGAACTGACCACAGACTGTTTAGCGTGGTCAGTTTTTAATAGAAAAGCAGGGGGACCGGCAGGAACACCAGAGATTTCACACAAAAGAGGCAACACAAAGAGAACAGGACATTTTTTCAAACAAGTACATGGTACAGCAGGAACATATCAGGAATATGAAATGTTAGGGTCCTTTCACATGGCCGCTCCGTGTGTCCGCAAATCATCCTATTTTTTTGCGGATGATTTGCGGACATAATGTAAGTCAATAGCATTGCGGATGTCAGCGGAATACCATCCGCTGACATCCGATTTGCCTCCTTTCAGTTCTGTTCCGTTTTTTGGAACGGAACAGAACCCTATTTTTTCATCCGTTCAAAAAACGGAAAGGAAGGAAAATCGGATGTCAGCGGTGTCATCCGCTGACATCCGCAATGCCATAGACTTACCTTAGGTCTGCATATCATCCGCAAACGGATGGGATGATATGAAGACACACGGAGCCGATGACACAAATGTCATCCACTCCGTGAAAAAAAAAAAAAGCACCAGAGCGGAGAAGAAATCCAGAGCGGCCGCGTGAAAGAAGCCTTAGGTTTACATAATTCTTGACCTTGCCACATGTCCAAATCATATGTAATAAATCATTATTTGCTTTTGACACTTGTAGGCGTGTCTCTTTTATGTATTTGAATAAAACAAAGTGGTGTGTAATAGATTCTGTGAAAATATCATTGTTACATTAGTTTATCTCTAGCTAAAATGGTTGTATCAAAATATGAGTTGAAGAATTCCAGCCAGTCTTGATTATAAATATTAGGGATATCCTTATTACATTGCACTTTTATCTTAGACATTTTGGAGGATTTGTCCCCCAAAAGGGTTCCATAAAAAACAGAGAATAATTGGGTGTGAATTGGTTGAAATTAATACTCTCTAACTTAAGGCTTGTACACACTATAAGAAAATCGTGCGAGAATTTTCATTCAAAGAACTTTCGTACAATTTTCGTATAGTGTGTACACAACTTTCGACAGTTAATTCTGACTTTTTGTACAAAAATTCCTGAAGGAACCCACTCCAAAATTTTTCTCGTATTGGAAACAGCATGAACAATTTTCGTTTAATGTGTACTGTTTTCATACGATTTTCCTACAAGAAAAATCAGAAAAGAAAGACTGTGCATGATCTTAAACAATAAACAAAAAAAAAAGGCTTTGACGTACGAGAATTTTCGTACGAATTATCGTTCATTGGTTTCAATTTGCTGTGAAACAACAAGTAAAATCAGACGATTATCTTATAGTGTGTACCCTACTTTAGAGTTTTGAAAATGTACTCCATGTAGCCCTAAGTGGGCTTCGGTTGCGTGCCTGAGCTGGAGATACTTGAAATTTCATACATCAGGGATACCGAATTCTTGCTTCAAGACAAAAAAAAAAAAAAAGACTTATCAGATGTGAGTACATCTGATGTTCACGGTTGTATAAAGATTTGTTGCGCTCAAAATACATTGTAAATAAATGATGATCAACAAACTGTGTGCTGTGTGTTAGTACGCGTACATCCTGATCAAATATTGGGGTGCCAACATTGCCGGATCCCTCTACAGGTATTAAAAGTCAGCAGCTACAGTATTTGTTTTTTGTATTAATTTTTTTGGTGGGGGGGGTGGAGCTCCTCTTTAATGATAATCTGGAAGTTCACATTCGCACACTAATACTTGGTGTACATCTTTGATTCATTGGTCTTGATCACATCTCTGGCATGCTGCTAGTGGGAGTGGTTATTTTGGGCTGGCCTATAGTTTTTTGATCGCCAGTGTCCAATCCTCCTGTAGGTGGTAGTATACAGTAACTTGAAGTTGAAAGACCTCCTGTGTTCTTCAGTGGACAAGAAAGAAAGGAATGATAGTTGTATCTTTGTTAATAAAGTCAGCCTCTCATAAAGAGTTTGGGATGTGCTAGGGAACTTTATCTGTGATTATGTAAAAACATGAACCTTGTGCCTCCTCTACCCCAAGGGCTTTTATTAACATGGATAGTTAACCTTTAATATGCATGGTTTATCTGAACGCAGATTAGCTAATTTAGGAAGCTGTAATGCATGCACAAAACCCTGCTGACAGTCATGAGGAATTCACGTCAATGAGAGAATGAAATGAAATAGTACAGCCAAAAACCATTTCACTTACTTTACTCTATTATTCACCCATTTTTCTTACCCAAAACTAAAATGCAATCATAATTGGCTGCTCTGATATAATTATAAGAAATATATAAAGTATAATATAAAGAATCATTTTCATGATTTTCAATCAAATAATTTTATTTATTAATGTTTCTTTTCTGTGGATTTGAAAAGGAAATTAAAGCGGTTGTTCACTCTGGAAAAAATAAATTAAAAGTCAGCAGCTACAGGATTTACCCGTCCAGGGATCCAGCGACATCCTCACCAGGGCTAGTTCTTTACTAGCCTTCGGGTTCCCGGAACCAGAATCCTAACTGTGGGAAGCCCTCTCTGCTGTTTTTGGCTTCATAGCCAGCTGCCCACTATGTATGTGCGGGCCAGGCAGCACTGTGTGAATGGTCTCACACTTTTTGGGACCTGTGACGTGTCCCAGAAGACTGCGTGGAGGGAAGGGGGGGGTGGGGTGTTAGAAGAACTTGGGAGAAATGGGAGTGGTTATCTGTCAAAACTAGGTACCTGCTCTCCACTCACCCCCAAACAAAATGATATGTCAACTATGTAAGAGGAGGTAGGGACAGTGGCAGCCAGTGCGTTGGGGGCGCAAGGGCGCCGCCCCCCCCTATCCATGCGTCCGGCCCCCTAATCTACATCTACATGCGGAGCGCCGGACGCATGGAGTTCAATGGGGCTTTTTTTTTTTAGTCACCTTATTAGAGCCAGAGGCTCTAATAGGCTTCAGGAAAGGGTGGACCCGGGGCTCAGAGCAGTGCGCCCCGAGCCCACCCATTGTGTGACAATAAAAATTCGCTATTGTCACACGGATCCTCCTGCTGGCCAATCAGGAAGCGGGTCCGATACGCGCTTCCTGATTGGCCGAAAGGCAAAACCCATGCCATTGGCTGGGGAGGAGACGGGAGCCTGGAGGACTGAGGACTCGCCGCCACGCCGGGTAACGGAAGAGAAGCCACGAGCCGCCGCTGCCCGGCAGGCAGCAGCAGAGGCGGAGATCACGCGTGGAGTGGAGCAGAGTGGGGTAAAGGAGGGGGTGGCCCCCAGTTCCCCCCCCCCTCGTGCTGTGCCGGTGATTGAGCTGCTCAGGAGGGGGGAGGGATCGGGGAATATAAAGGCCAGGGAGCAGGAGCTGAGACTGCAGAGCCTGAGTACCAGCGAAGGGTGCAGAGCCCCTCCATCCACTGAGACCTGCAGAGCCCCACTGACCCCCTCTACAGATCTGAGCAGAGCCCCACTCACCCCCCTCTACAGATCTGTGCAGAGCCCCATTGACTCCCACCACTGAGCTGTGCAGAGCCCCTCTGACCCCATCTACTGAGCTCTGCAGAGCCCAGCTCACCCCAACTACTGAGCTTTGCAGACCCCCATTGAACCCATCTACAGAACTCTGCAGACCTTCACAGACCCCAACTACAGAACTCTGCAGACCCCCCCATCCCTCTGCCTGTCTCTGGACATCAAACTGAGCAAGCTGCAGAAGCCCGAATGGTCCAGCTGAACCCCCCAGCATCCCTCCCCATCCAGGCGCCGGGCAGAACCATGCTGTACGGACTGAGCCAACCTCTAACCCCTGGGAACAGGTAGGCGATTCTTCTATTGTGTTGTAATATTAGAGTTGTCAAAGTTTTGTTGTGTTGCTGCCTGGACCACATGAATGATTCTCATGTCAGCCTGCACCTCCCACTGCCTATCCCACCCAGGGCCGGCGCAACCACCAGGCGGACCAAGCGGCCGCTTGGGGCGGGCAGGTCCGCAGCCGGGGATGGGGCGGGAAAATTAACCTTTTTTTTTTTAAATACTTTATTATCCGGAGTTGCCGGCGCCCCGCTCCGGTGTGCTACTGTGTCCTGTCCCGGGTGTGTCCGGTCCCGGGTGTGTATTGTAGAACTCCGGGATCACACACAGCCCGCCCTGACATCACCACACACGCTTCCAAGTATTAAATGGAGGCTCCCGCCCACCGCGCCTCGCCATTGGACGAGCGGCCCGCCAGTCTGAAGTAACCGGGCAGCGATTGGCTAAGGCGGGAGTGACTGGGCGTCAGTGGTGAAGCAGAGTGTCTGACAAGCAAAGCAGGTAAACAGAGCAGGCTTGAGGGGTCCTGGGGGTGGCAGGGGGCCGGGACACTGGGCTGGAGGGTGGGTCGTATCATCTGTGACTGGGACATGTACACCTGTGTGCTGCAAATGGGACAGGGAGACCTCCTGGGTGTGTTTACACTGGGGGGGGGGGGGGGAACTAGAAGTCCCAGCATGTGCTGTACAAACAGTGCAGCCTGTGGTAGAACTACAGCTCCCAGCATTGCCTGCACGTTCATTGCAGCCTGTGATAGAGCTACAACTGTCAGCATGACCTGCTCCTCTATTGCATCCTGGGATAGGACTGCAAGTCCCAGCATGCCCTGTTCCTTTATTGTAGTCCGTGGCAGAACTACAAATCCCAGCATGAATTCTTCGCACTTTCATTGTAGCCTAGGCTTCTGGGCAGGGGTCGGCAAGGTGTCTGAGCGGTCCTTGCAGTGTCCACCGCGCCGGTGTAACGTGAGAATTACCTACCCCGTGAGAAAAACCTACCCCTCGTCACTTCCAGCCAGGAACAGCTGAGCAGCGCAGCAGTGCGCATGCTCACAGCCCCGGATACCTAATGGAAGAGTTGAGGAGCTGACTAGTGCGCATGCGCACTAGTATGAAATGATGACTGTGTCCATGAAAAAAACCTACCCACGCGGTGGATACATTAAAACAGCTGTGCTACAATACGAGTCATCTCCGCTCCTGTCCCTGTCACTTCCCTGATCTCGGCTAGTAAATATAAAAGCGGCTCCAGGCTCCGTGATCTATCTTTTCATACACCCGCCGCCGCTTTTATATTTACTAGCCGAGATCAGGGAAGAGACAGGGACAGGAGCGGAGATGACTCGTATTGCAGCCGAGTTGTTTTAATGTAACCGGTCGCGTTACACACACTGCCGTGCACCGGAAGTGACGAGGGGTAGGTTTTTCTCACGGGTAGGTAATTCTCACGGAACACCGGCCCGCAACTCACTCTGCGGTTGTCTCAGTCTCACTCTGCGGCTGTCTGCTGAAAATAATCTTGGCTCAGTCAATCCTTGATGCGATCGCTCGGGGGCGGAGCCTCAGGCCTCCTTTGGGTTGTCCACTCCCGCCTCCTTTTCGGATCTAGCTCTTGGCACCGCCTGCAAACTGGAGTAGTGGTGGAGACTGGAGAGAGACCTGCGTGCGCGGCTGCGCAGTGATCTCTCTGTGACTGACTCTGGGCTGGCTGGGGGAGGGACTGAGAAGAAAAGGAGGACGGTAACAGTAGGCTGTGGTGGACTCACTGGACTGGAGGTCTGGGAACCCTGCTTGGCCTGCTTTAAGGGGGACTGTCACCCTGGCCTGCTGTAAGGGGGATCTATGGGGAACCTGGGATGGCTGACCTGCCTGCCATTGCCTGCTCTAAAGGGGTATTTATAAATATGGGGGACCCTCACCCTGGCCTAGGCCTGCTCTAATGGGGGATCTAGGGGATTGCCTGCTCTAAAGGGGTATTTATAAATATGGGGGACCCTCACCTTGGCCTAGGCCTGCTCTAAAGGGGGATCTAGGGGGTCCCCATAGATCCCTCTTTAGAGCAGGCCTAGGCCAGGGTGAGGGTCCCCATATTTAAAATCCCCTTTAGAGCAGGCAAGGGCAGGCAGGTCAGCCATCACAGGTTCCCCACAGATTCCCCTTTAGAGCAGGCCAGGGTGAGGTGAGGGTCCCCCATATTTATACATCCCCCTTTAGAGCAGGCAAGGGAGTCCCTTGCCTGCTCTAAATGGGATGTATCAATATGAGGGACCCTCCTCCTGGCCTGCTGTAAAGGGGGATCTATGGGGGACCTACCTGCACTAAAGGGGGAACTATGGGGGATGGTTGACCTGCCTGCCCTTGTTTGCTCTAAAAGGGGATCTATGGGGGACCTGCTTGCCCTTGCCTGCTCTAAAGGGTAATGTATAATTATGGGGCACCCTTGCCCTTGCCTGCTCTAAAGGGGGATCTATGGGGGACCTGCCTCCCTTGCCTGCTCTAAAGGGGGATGTATAAATATGTGGGACCCTCACCCTAGTCAGGCCTGCTCTAAAGGGGGACCTATGGGGGACCTACCTGCATTACAGCGGGATCTATGGGGACCTGCCTGCTCTAAAGGGGGATCTACAGGAGACCTGCCCTGGCCTGCACTAAAGGGGGATCTATGGGGGACCTGCCTGCACTAAAGTGGGGATTTATGGGGGGACCTGCCCTGGCCTGCACTAAAGGGGGATCTATGGGGGACCTGCCCTGGCCTGCTCTAAAGGGGATCTATGGGAGACCTGCCCTGGCCTGCACTGAAGGGGGATCTATGGGGGACCTGGGGACTGCCGTGTTGACGTATGTTTGCGTATTGCTACTTCATCCACGTCTACAAAGGACTTTGATGCTGCTGCTGCGACTCAATACAACAGAAAAATATAAGGTAAGAATTTTGAAAATATTTTAAACCGTTTATAACAGTATACCACAAGCAGTCTATATATATATCTTATTTTAAACTTATTTGTAATTGTAGAACTAGGCCAGAGAGTAGACGGAATGTTTTTTGATGGTTTTAATTTCAAATGTACCTTGGTGTCCTTCACTAAGGTCTGTACTTTGGAAAATGTCTGCCACAGCCTTGGTCCGTGCCTATCCCTGCTAATGCGCCGCATTAATCAAAAATTATTGAAAGGAACATTTTTGCAGGGGGGGGCGCGCCAAAATGGAGCTTCGCTTGTATAGGCAGAAATCCTTGCACCGGCCCTGATCCCACCCAATACTGGCCATACACTATACAATCTGATTGTTCAGTCTCACTGTAATGTGAGGACAGACCTAAACAGTCTATTTAATGTGTATCCTTGCGCTACATAGTTGATGGTAAACCTAAAAAATATTGTACAATCAGATTGTATAGTTTATGGTCAGCCTTATGCTGATATCCCTTAGCCACTATTATTCCTGCAACAGTTTTTCAATGCCTGTGGAACTACAAGTATGCCTTGCCAGTTGGGATCTGTAGTCCAAAAAACGTATACATGTCTGTCCTGCCATTATACTTCTTCTACATCATACCTAAAATTCTACCCCTTGCTGCTTGGTAGCTTACCATCATCATTAGCTTAGCATTTCACAATTATCAAAGATGCTTCTAGCAGCTTAGCCATAGACAGATGTCTCACCAAGAATGATGGGTGTTTAGGCATTTGCCCATCCTTGATGGCATCACTGCACCTCTAAGACCTGCCACCATATTCTTAGAGGATGGATAAATGTAGGGCACACGCTATCATGGTTTTGTTCCTCTTTCTCCATAGAGGAGGTAACAATTTGCATTCTCTTGCAGAGATTTTCCACCAAGTTGGGAATCTCACACCGAGCCCGACCAGTCCCGGAATGTCCGCAGCTCCCTCGGTTCAGCTCCCTCTCTATGCCGGACTTCACCGCACCGGGGTGATTGAGTCCATGGAGGAGGGCTGACCACTGAGGCTGCCCAGAGTCACCGGAGCGGAGGACGTTCTAGAAGAGACCGAACACTGTCAGCAAGGCTGAGGTAAGTGCACTGGTCTCGCGGGGTGACACACGCTTACGCTGGTCACTCTGCATTGAAAGGGGGCATGCTGGCATCTCTGCATTGAAAGGGGGCACAATGGCACCTCTGCATTGAAAGGGGGCACAATGGCATCTCTGCATTGAAAGGGGGCACAATGGCATCTCTGCATTGAAAGGGGGCATGCTGGCATCTCTGCATTGAAAGGAGGCACGATGGCATCTCTGCATTGAAAGGGGGCACTATGGCATCTCTGCATTGAAAGGGGGCACGATGGCATCTCTGCATTGAAAGGGGGCATGTGTGCACCCCCCCCCCCCCAAATTTTGAGCACCAGCCACCACTGGGTAGGGAGGAGGACTTAAAGCAGGACTTTTTTGGGTGAGGTTCTGCTTTAAGCCCCAAATACAGGTGTAACTTTGGGAGGACATGTGATCAATCAGTTTTTAAAGAAAGAAAACATATGGGATCTGCATTACTTTATTTAATACAGACCAGAAGCAAAGACTATTAGGTAATTGTTCCTGTGTTTTGGCTGTTTAACTTCTTAGCTGCCCATAACTTGTTTATCTAAATCATAATGACAGACAAGTCTCTGTCCTATTGGTATTATCTCACATGCACAGTGCCTGATAGCTAGGTCTGTCCTACTGTATGTATGTAGTGTATGTAAGGTAGTTAACCCAGCAACCACTTGTAGTAATTAGAGGCCGGTTGCATGTCAGATTAGAAACTACTCGGGAGGGACTAAAGCACAGTAGTAGATAGACTGACTCTGAGTTCAAGTGCCACACCATAGTTTCCTCGTGTGAGAAGTTGCATTCCAGGCTGTTTGGACAACAGTTGCAGGATCTCTCCATCACCAGTGATCTTTTCTTTAGGTATCCAATGCAAATATAGATGTCGCATCATGATCATCCTCAGGGGCCCTTCACTTTGCTGTAACATATATACAGTATACACGTGCACAATTCCACCAGGACAATAAAAACAATCAGAATTTCCCAGCTCACTTACCAGCTAGCCTGCAACAAAACTAAATTGGTCCTGTCTAACAATTCAAGTTAAAAACAAGGGGTTTAGTCACACACATTTGCAAACATATACTGTATGTAAGCCACAGTGGCCACATCAAGGCATTACAATTTACTGCTGTCCTACCTCTATAATTGTGAGAGTCTCCCAAATTGAAACACATATATAGCAGTTGGACAGAATAAGGGCAGTTTTGTTTGGAGGGATCCTACTCCACCTAAAAGGTATAGTAATGCACGGGACACTCAGCAAGGGCACAATGCCAGCTGAACGTATTCCGTGCGTTACTGCTATATACAGAATGTGCTCTAATTTGGGAAACTCTCAAAATATAGAATTAGGACCACAATAAACTGCAGCTTACACATATGTTTGCAAATGTCTGCGACTAAACCCCTTGTTTTTAATGTGAACTGCTAGACAGGGCCAATTTGGTTTTGTTGCAGGCTAGCTAGTAAGTGATCTGGGAAATTTTTTTTTTTAATGTGTGTTGCCCTTCTATGTGCTTGCGTAGGTTTGGGTAGTTGCCATTTGTTTACAATTTCAATAGGACTCCTGCTGGGCACTTTGCCGATTAATACCCATTTGTGCATTGGATATATGTACTATGATTAATCTTTTCTTATTTAAAGTTTGTATTATTTCCATACTGGTGTGCATTTATATACTTATGGTTAAATAATGTTGTTATATGCGGGTTGGAAAAAGTTCTTCTGCTCCCAGAAAGGGAATACTCTCTGTTCAAAGAGGCCCTGTCCTAGGTGGAGGCAATGCCAACTTTATTATCAAACCTGCTCTTCCACTTAGTGAAGGTTTTGGCTCTCTCATTTACCTACAGGTTCAGTGCAATATCCAGTTTGGGAGGGTTATTTCTCATAACCTCCCAAAGAGGGCTACATATGCATTGTTTCATACATGTGCAGTGTATCATGCCTCTCTGTTACACAGTGTCTCATACCTCTAGTGTTTGCAGTACCTCACACCTCTCTACCATCACAAGTCTACTACATGCAATGCTTTATGCCTCTCTACTAGACACACTGCCATACACTTCTTTCTATATGCAGTTCCTTGCTCTGATCTCCTACATGCAGTACTCCACACTTCTTTACAACATGTTGTGTCTTACACCTCTACTAAATGCAGTTCCACAAGCCTCTCTGTTGTACATGCTGCCTCATGCCTCTCTTTTTAATGTAGTGCTTTATCCCTTTACTATGCACAGTAGCTTATGACTATTACATGCAGGGTCTAACAACTCAACTAAATGCTGTATCTCATGCTTCTCTAACACACAGCGTCTTGCGCCCCTACTACACATCATGCTTCATGCCTCTCTTTAGTACATGTAGACTTCTTTATTATACACAGCGCCTTGTACTTCTTTAGTTCATGTAGCATCCTACAGCAATTACACATGGTGCTTCATGCCTCTGTAGGCACTTGCACACAGTGCCTCATACATTTTTGTTGTATGTAGTATATTTTTGGCTCATATAAATGCAGTTTCTCTTGCCTAGTGCCACAGTGCTTCATGCCTCTCTACTACACACATGACGACTCACGACTACATTGCATGCGGTACCTTATGTATTTCTATTCTGTAAAATTCCCTATCGTGTTACATCAATACATGTTTTCTATGCGCTGTCATAGCGTCTGCATCCTGTGCTGACGTCAGACGCCGGCGGGGTGGGGGCTATATAAGGGACTTCCCGACACTGCGCTTGTCTGCTGGAACAGCGCAAGTTTTTTGCCCAGCCGCATAACGAATACAGGTATTTTCCCAAATAGAATATGTAAGAGGGAAGGGAGGCTATGTTGAGTTTATGGGATACCAAGGTAGGGAACAAATGATTATTATTATTAATTTTTTTTTTTTTTATATAATTTCCTTTACCTGTATAGACTGGTAGCTTTTGAAGGTTCAGTGAACTCTGGCCATTCTGACTGATGTACATTTAGGGACTGGTAAAGGTTAAATGCCCGAGTGAAGCACTGCCTTTTAAAGGCTATGCAATATTGGTTGCAGGCTCTCCATTATCTTCATATTTGGGCATTTGTAAGTAAAACCAGAGAAACTATAGTGTGACAGCTTTGGGAGTTGATTTGGTATAAGTAGTTAAGGGCCTTACTTTGACACGTTGGCATTGTAAATGCAGGTTTAACCCTTAGTTTGTTGAGACCTTCTACCTCCTCTGCGGGAGACCTGTTATATGGGCCCCTTAGTCTGGCTTGGGCAGGGGCCCCCTGTGATAGACTTACCTTCATCATTCAATAGTTTCTAGAGCTCTATGCCACCACAGGTATGGAGACACTTCTAAATCTTTACATGATTGATCAAGTGTAGTCATTTTGATTGCTTTTTCATTATTCAGTACTCATTGTATTTCTTATTTGCTTATCAGTAAAAATTCTTCGAAACCAGTTGGAAACAAAAGTGCAGTGAACGATGCTCCCTTTTTACATTAAATATCTGTTTGTACAACAATGCTTTTATATATTTTTTGAGAAATAAATGTTTATATTTTTATATACATGTATTTGCTACTTTGTGTCTGAGCACCTTAAAAGTCCCACACTCCATGTCTTTCCGTCTCTCTAGAATATTGGGATGTTGGTGCTCATATCTTTTTTAGTATTGGTCCCATCCACTAAAATCCACAAATTACATGAATACACATGGTGCATCAAGGCTCTCCATTACTCAAAAGGTCTCATGTCTCTACATAATGTGCCACATATTTTTCTGTTACACTCCCATAATTTTCACATTAACCGCCCTATACCTTTCTTGAGCCAAGCAGGCAGAGGTCCAGAGAGGTTGTGAACCCTACGCTTTCCCTCCTCGTCAGGAACCTTTTCCCATGGCTATTACTGTCCCGAGCAAATGGGGTACCTTTCTCTGCGCTACCCATTTGTATAAAGCTTGCCAAACCCAGGGGCCAGGGTCTTAAATAGACTTTGCACAACTAAGATGTCCGCAAGAGTCACATAGGTGGTCAGCATCCAATCAGATCTCTGCCCTAGTGCCTCAGGAAACCATAGAGGAACCAGGTTCCTCAGGACTTCCTTTCCCTTAGCATTGCCAGCAGACTGCACCTGCCAACAGCCTGCCAAGAAAAAAACAGCTGTCAGAACATTGTGAAGTACCTTTATCCACATGGAGGACCCAGCTGCATGTGTGTTATGCTTTTTCTATTTATTTTTTCTATTTTTCATGCTGGCCATGAAATGAGCCCATTACATGGGTTAAGGGGTTTAGGATGGCGGGAGGCAGGGTTTATGATCATTTGACCCCCCTGATTAGCTGTCACAGTGTCACATGATCAGAAAGTTCCTGATCGCAAGTAGCGATCGGGAGCTTCCCATTAGCCACCGGTAACTGTGTCAGGAGTGCGCTCTCAGCACAGCTGTATTTGCACTAATGCATGCAAATATGCAGCCGCTCGGTGCCAAGGCCCACCCGCCGAGGGGCTGCATATTTACGTGCGGCCGGCGCCAAGAGGGTAATTACAGCCATTCAAAATCAGGCCTGTTGCTCTGCCCCAAAGGGCCATTCTGTATGGTATAGCTGTGCAGGGCCGGCCCTACCATGGGTTCCGGTGGGACCATGGGACCCAGGCGGCACTTAGAGAGGGGCGGCCCCCGGCCGCCTCTTCTCTTCTTCGGCTATTGTAAAAAAAAAAAAGGTCCGCGGCTGGCCTGACATGCACACTGTGCATGCACCGCTGCCGCTCGGGAAAGCCTGCAAACGTTTGGCTATTTCCGGGAATAGCCGAACAATGTACAAGTTTTCCCGAGCGGCGGCGGCGGCGCATGCGCAGTGTGCATGTCAGGCCGGCCGCGGCTAGAACCGCCTGAAGGAGGCCACTGTCATGTTTAGACATTTTGACCTCTATTAATATGAGTCATCATGCCGCCTCTGCTGTCATCTGCCCCGGGGACATCTGGCCAAACACCATCTGCTACCACCTGTCCAGGGCTGGGTGAGCCTGAGACTGAGCTTCCAGAATGTTTCCACATGTACCAACCATGAGCAATAAGAACTACAGCATGTACAGTGTCCATTTCACAACCCACATGTGTTACCAGTGTCTGAAGGAGGGCCGGCACCACAGCCAAGAAGTCAAGGCTCTGGGGTCCATGCGGAAGCTGCAAAAGGTGAGGGGGGGGGGACACTTAAGGAGGGGGGGAAGGCAGGGGCATAGGTAAGCTCCATAAGGTGGGATGCACAAGGGCAGGGAGGGGCACAAGGTGGGGATGGAGGTGTAGCTGCACAAGATCAGGGAAAGGGGGAGGTACAAAACTTTGGGGGAGAAGCTGCACAAGGTGAGGGTGGGTAGAGAAGGACACCATGAGGGGGGTACACAACGAGGGGGGGGGGGGATTAAGAAGCTGTACAAGATCAAGACGAAGGGAGGAGAGTAGGATAAGGTGGGGGGTATCAGGGGGTGCACAAAATGGAGGGGGAGAGGAGGACAAGGTGGGGTGTATTAGGGAGTGCACAAGATGAGGGGCAGAGGAGGACACGGTGGGGAATAATAGGGATGCACAAGATTAGAGGGAGAGGAGGACAAGGTGGGGGGGGGGGTTATCAGGGAGTTCTCAAGCTGAGGGGGAGAGGAGAACAAGGTTTGGAGGTATCAGAGAGTGCACAAGATGATGGGGAGAGGAGGAAAAGGTGGGGGGTATCAGGGGGTGCACAAAATGAGCATTCTCTTGCACCATGCCCGCAGCCCCGCATTCTCCTGCACCCTGCCCACAGCCCTGCATTCTCATGCACCATGCCCGCAGCCCTGCATTGATTCTCCTGTACCATGCCCGCAGCCCTGCATTCTCCTGTACCATGCCCGCAGCACTGCATTCTCCTGTACCACTGCATTCTCCTGTACCATGCCCACAGCCCACAGAATGTTTCCACATGTACCAACCATGAGCAATAAGAACTACAGCATGTACAGTGTCCATTTCACAACCCACATGTGTTACCAGTGTCTGAAGGAGGGCCGGCACCACAGCCAAGAAGTCAAGGCTCTGGGGTCAATGCGGAAGCTGCAAAAGGTGAGGGGGGGGACACTTAAGGAGGGGGGGGGAAGCAGGGGCATAGGTAAGCTCCATAAGGTGGGATGCACAAGGGCAGGGAGGGGCACAAGGTGGGGATGGAGGTGTAGCTGCACAAGATCAGGGAAAGGGGGAGGTACAAAACTTTGGGGGAGAAGCTGCACAAGGTGAGGGTGGGTAGAGAAGGACACCATGAGGGGGGTGCCCAACGAGGGGGGGGGGAATTAAGAAGCTGTACAAGATCAAGACGAAGGGGGGAGAGTAGGATAAGGTGGGGCGTATCAGGGGGTGCACAAAATGGAGGGGGAGAGGAGGACAAGGTGGGGTGTATTAGGGAGTGCACAAGATGAGGGGCAGAGGAGGACACGGTGGGGAATAATAGGGATGCACAAGATTAGAGGGAGAGGAGGACAAGGTGGGGGGGGGGGGTTATCAGGGGGTTCTCAAGATGAGGGGGAGAGGAGAACAAGGTTTGGAGGTATCAGAGAGTGCACAAGATGATGGGGAGAGGAGGAAAAAGGTGGGGGGTATCAGGGGGTGCACAAAATGAGCATTCTCTTGCACCATGCCCCCAGCCCCGCATTCTCCTGCACCCTGCCCACAGCCCTGCATTCTCATGCACCATGCCCGCAACCCTGCATTGATTCTCCTGTACCATGCCCGCAGCCCTGCATTCTCCTGTACCATGCCCGCAGCACTGCATTCTCCTGTACCATGCCCACAGCCCTGCATTCTCCTGTACCATGCCCACAGCCCCGCATTCTCCTGTACCATGCCCGCAGCCCCGCATTCTCCTGTACCATGCCCGCAGCCCCGCATTCTCCTGTACCATGCCCGCAGCCCTGCATTCTCCTGTACCATGCCTACAGCCCTGCATTCTTCTGTACCATGCCCGCAGCCCTGCAGGGCACTGTGGCACTATAGACAGTAGAAAGCCTGGTGCGCTCATCTCCCCAGTGTCTATTGCTCTGTCCTGCTCCTGCTGTCACTCCGTACACACTCACACCCCTCTGACTGCTTTCATAGTCCTATAGAATGTGGGGGCCTCTTGGAGGGCGTGAATTTTTTTTTTGGGGGGGGGGCAGCATTTAATTATCGGACCCAGGAAGCACAATGTCTTGGGCCAGCCCTGTAGCTGTGCAAATCATAGTAGTGGATAAATAGAAAAGCAACTCCTTTGGCAGTTAAAACAGCTCCTCTGCGTGTATTTCAGCTGTGTATTAGTTCTTTGCCTGGGGTTAAAGGTTTAGTCACCAGAATCCAGTGTATCAGCATTATCCCTACAATAATCAATCAGTCTCCAGCCCGTGTGTAATCATCCCGCCAGTGATCTGCCCATAGAAAAATGTTTATATGTGTTTGGATATATCCCTCAATACCGCTGCAGGCACTCTATGTGTTCCGACATGTGACAAACAAATGCAAATATATTCCACACAGTGCCGCACAGTATAAATATGAACTAAGTAAACTAAATAAAACTAGAACCCATCAAGTGACTCTTCTTATCCTGTGTACCTCAAACGAATAGGAAATGACCTACTTTTAACAATAGGGATCCTATAGCCAAAACAAACATCAAAATAAATTAAATAAAGGCTCCATTCATACCGGAGCGTATCATTTTCAGGCGTTTTTTTGGGCTTTTTTCAGGCGTTTTTTGCAGGTGTTTGGAGGCAGGCATTGACATCTAACAAAACCGCTTGTAATCTGCCAAAAGAGAAGTTCATGTACTTTTTTGAGCTTCAGGCATTTTGCTTCAGGCAACAAAACACGCATATGTGAACAGGGGCCATTGAAATGAATAGGATTTTGCTTGTTGGGCATTTTGAGACTTTAGAGATGAGCGTTTATGAGCTGAAAAATGCTTAGGTGTGAACAGGGCCAAAAAGTTATTTATCCCCTTGTGCCGGGATCATTGTGTCCCTCTCTAAAAGTGTGCCAAATCCACCTCTTTACCTATGAAATACACTCACCGGCCACTTTATTAGGTACATCTTGCTAATACTGGGTTTGACCCCCTTTTGCCTTCAGAACCGCTCTAATTCTTCATGGCATAGATTCAACAAGGTGTTGCAAACATTCCTCAGAGATTTTGGTCCATATTGACATGATAACATCACGCAGTTGCTGCAGTTTTGTCGGCTGCACATCCATGATGCAAATCATCACGAGATCTAGTGACTGTGGAGGCCATTGGAGTACAGTGAACTCATTGTCATGTTCAAGAAACCAGTTTGAGATGATTTGAGCTTTGTGACATGGTGCATTATCCTGCTGGAAGTAGCCATCAGAAGATGGGTACGCTGTGGTCATGAATGGATGGACACATGGTCGGCAACAATACTCAGGTAGGCCGTGGAGTTTAAACAATGCTCAATTGGTACTAAAGGGCACAAAGTGTGCCAAGAAAATATCCCCCACACCTTTACACCCCCACCACCACCAGCCTAAACCGTTGCTACAAGGCAGGATGGCCTTTTTTTTTTACGCCAAATTCTGACCCTACCATCTGAATGTCAGAGCTGAAATCGAGACTCATCAGACCAAGCAACATTTTTCCAATCTTCTATTTTCCAATTTTGGTGAGCCTGTGCGAATTGTAGCCTCAGTTTTCTGTTCTTAGCTGACAGGAGTCTTCTGCTGCTGTAGCCCTTCTGCTACACACGCATTGCTTTATGCCTCTCTACTAGACACACACACTGCCATACACTTCTTTCTATATGCAGTTCATTGCTCTGATCCCCTACATGCAGTACACCACATTTAGGGACAGCACCTCTACCCAATACCTTAATTTTTAATGCAGATATGACCCGGATTTGAAAAAATGTGTTATTTTCTTTCCTCTCATTTGAGATTCAAGAACTTGTGGAAGATGAATGGGCGAGACTGGACAAAAAGCTAAATGTTCACAATAGGGTCTCAAAGTTATATCCTTTCAGCTCAGACACGGAATTACGGGACACTACTCCAAGGTGGATGCTTCATTGCAAAGGCTGGCCCGCCATATTACGCTTCCGTTAGAAGACACGGTCTCTTTTAAAGATCCCATGGATTGCAGAGTTGACACGGATTTAAAAAGAATGTATACTCTGGAGGCAGCGGCATGTAGGCCAGCTATAGCACTCACTTCTGTGGCCGCAGCCCTCAGAGTTTGGGTGGCGGATTTAGAGACCGAATTTTCATAAGAAGTGGTCGGAATTGGAAATTCTTCTCCTTTGCAGCTTGTAAAAACAGCAGTGGATTTTCTGGCGGAAGCAGCAGTAGACCAAGTCAGAATGATGGCAAAGCTAATGAATGGCTCATTTCGTCATGGCTTATAAAGCTTTGTGGTTAAAGCATTGGTTGGCAGACAAGCACAGCCTTTGCTCGATCCCCTTGGATGGGAAAGTTCTATTCGGCAAAGCCGAAAGGAAGACAATGTCAGCCCTTTCATTTTCCCAAAAGGACCAAGGAGGGGTTCAGAGAGGCTAGTGCTTATAGAATGCGTAGACCATTCTTCCGGCAATGGAAAGGTGGTAGTTCATCTTTCCCGAAGGCTACCAAGCTTAATGTCCAACCAGCCAGCAAAAGCTTCAGACAAAGCCTTCTGAAGGTATCTCCACGCAGTCCCCTCAGGTAGAAGCAAGACTAGCACGTACAACAAAGTACGGGACGCCTGGATTTTGACCATCCGAAGCGGGTATCGTTTAGAATTCAGAAGAAGACCCCCCTTCAGCCATTTTTGTGGAGACCAGAGTTTCAACTTGTCTAAACAAGAGGCAATGTTTGTTAACATACGTAAAAGAATTATTAACGGCAAATGCCATTCTCCCACTTCCAAGACAAGAATGGGGGCAAGGAGTTTATTCCCCTTTATTTTTGGGAGCGAAAGCATTGGGAGGTTTCAGACTTAAATCTAAAATTTTTGAATTCCTTTATGAAAGTTCCAGCATTCCAGATGAAGTAATTGGAAATTATAATTTCTGTGGTGAAAGAAGGGGACTGGATGGCTTCCATCGACTTGGCAGATGCCTACCTGCACGTTCCTATAGATGCAGCTCACCATCGCTTCCTCCGGCTCGCCATAAAGGGCTTGCATTTCCAATTTCACTGTTTTCCATTAGGTCTCTGCATCGCTCCCAGAACATTTTTGAAGGTGTTGTTAGCTGTCATCGCATACATACTGCTAGGGTCGTCGAGGAGTCTCATTCTGGAACACGTGGCACTGACCTGCGAAACGCTCACTCTTTTTGGGTGGCTGATCAATTATCAAGAGTCAGATGTGCCCAACACAAGTGTTGGAGTATCTCGGGTTACAATTCGATACAATTCTAGGTCGAGTATTTCTTCCTGTAAGAAAGGTTCTGTAAATTCAGAATCGGATGAAAGAGGTGATGTCCAAGTCTCCGAGGGAGTGCATGAAGTATCTTGGCCTCCTGGCCTCCACAATCACAGTAGTCCCATGGGCCAGGTGGCAAAGAAGGAGGTTTCAGTACAATTTCCTTCTCCAATGGGATCACCAATCTTTAATCCAGGAGATCTACATTCCAGTCCCAATAGCTCATTCATTGGTCTGGTGGAGGGTCTCTCGCAATCTGTCCCAGGGAGTGCTGCTCGAGTCCCCAGAACCCGTAGTGGTAACAACAGATGTCAGTCTTATTTACCTGGAGCACATTGGGACAGCACATTCAGGGTCAATGGAAGTCGCTGCCTACAAGGAGTTCGAACAACTTGAGTTGGAAGCCGTTAGACGTGCTCTGCTAGCGTTCCAGCCTGTTTTACAAGGACAAGCAGTCAAAGTGCTTTCAGACAACAGGACCACTTCCTGTGGGTGGAAAAAAATCTCAGCTCTCTTAGGGCAGCTTATGTGCCAGGGGCCGAGAATGTTCTAGTGGAGAGACTGAAATTAATGGTGTGGAGATTAAAAGGAGGTCTTTGAAACATTTAGATGTTTCAGAAAATGTAATGGATACCCTGTTACAAGCCCGCAAGAAGACAACAAACAGAACATATCACAGAGTTTGGAAAACTTTCTTGTCACTTTCAGTTTCTAATATATTAGAGTTTCTGCAGTGTGGCCTAGACAAAGGCTTAGCCTACAATTCTTTGAAAGTCCAAGTCTCTGCCTTGTCAGCTATGTCAAATAGAAGGTGGGCTTTGGATCCGTTAGTGGTTCATTTTTTGAAGGCGGCCATGAAAATTTGGCCCCCAATGAAATCCTTCTTTCCCAAATGGAATTTGGCTTTAGTCTTGAAAGCTCTCTTGGCTTCTCATTTTGATCTGTCTACCTCATGTTCCTTATTTCATTTAATGTTGAAGATGTTTTTTTTTGCCAGCCATTGCCTCCGCTGGGAGAGTTTCCGAGTTGTAAGCTCTTTTAGCTAAAGTACCATATTGTTTACTTCTTCAAAACAGAATTGTACTCAGGCCAGACCCAAGATTTCTTCCAAAAGTGGCAACTTTGTTTCACATGAATCAGTTCTTCAAGCTTTTCCAAAGGATGGGTCAGAGTGGAAAAAAAATAGTTTTCTCTTTATCAACCTACTTGGAACGAGATAAAGAGTTTTAAAAACAAGAACAAATTTTTGTCTTCCCCAAAGGACCAAAAAAGGGCATGGCGGTCCCATCTAGAATGTCTTCTTGGATAGTCAAGACTATACAAATGGCGTACAAGTCATTGGGTCTTCCACCACCTTCGGAAGTCAAGGCGCATTCTACTAGAGGTATGGCTGTTTCCTGGGTGGCATATGCTAAAGTTTTGTGTGCAGAGCAGCAAGCTGGAGCGTGCCCAACACTTTTATCCGACATTATAGGGTGAATGTAACTCTTCCACCCACGGAGGCTTTTGGGTCTACTGTTATAACAGCGGCTGTGTGTTTTTTTTTTTTTTTGCTTATAAGTTTTTTCCATCCCTTCTTAGTTTTACTTGGTACGTCCCATGGTAGGCTGACATGGGGAAGTTCAGGAATTAGGAAAATTGTTCTTCTTTACTTACCGTAATTTTTCTTTCCTGGATCCTCCCCATGTCAGCCGGGGATTCCCTCCCTATTCCTGTCTCGAGGGGGGATATTTTGAACACTGGCTCAGGCAGACAGTGGCTCTTTATAGGCTAGAAAAAGGTTGTCCTGGAGGGGTCAGAGAGGGTGGAGCTGACCCATGGTAGGCTGACATGGGGAGGATCCAGGAAAAGAAAATTACAGTAACTAAAGAAGAACAATTTTCCTTATTTTCTCCATCCTCACTATAGTGTGAGTATGGGTGGGCCATTCTGCAGTGCCTTCTAATGTATTCTGACAGCTGCCACTGACAGTTATCAGAATACCTAAACAGTGACTGCTTCTGATTGGTACCGACAGTTACCCACGAAGCAAATTTCACTTGTGTTTGGCCAGCTTTACTCATTTTTGAAAAAGTGGCCTTAACCAGGCATAGTCATAAAGCAAAGGTCACAGGGTGTTGTGTAATCCGACCCCTCCTCTCTGTCCTTGCTTTATTTTTGGCTCCAAATAATTGGGCCAAAAGGAAGGCAAAAAGATAAGGGTGGAATAAGTAACAGAGCAACTAGCAACAGATCTAGCAAAAGCAACCACAGTAAGAATGTATTGCATAAGCTTGCCACACATCTGGTTTTGAAAAGAAAGTTTGTATATTTTTGCTGACTCCTGTAAGGTTCTTTTTTAAATATGCGGAATTACCAGTTTGGGCACTCTGCATTGCAACCCCACACTTTAGCTGCTGCCGGACTGCTAAAAAAAAAAAAAAAAATCAATGTTTATAGTTAACCCATTATTTTAAACCCTAATTACCCCTATTAACACAACCTTCCACTTCTGCTTTAACCACTTCAGTTCCGGAAGGTTTTACCCCCTTAATGACCAGGCCATTTTTTGTGATTTGGCACTGCGTTACTTTAGCGAAAAATTGCGTGGTCATGCGACTCTGTACCCAAATACAATTGATGTCCTTTTTTTCCCACAAATAGAGCTTTCTTTTGGGGGTATTTGATCACCTCTGCGGTTTTTAGATTTTGCGCTATAAACAAAAAAGAGTGACAATTTTTAAAAAAAAAGCACCATATTTTTTACTTTCTGCTATAAAACATTCTCCATAAAAAAAAAATAAAAAAATCAAATTGAATAACAATCAGTTTAGGCCAATTTGTATTCTGCTACATATTTTTGGTAAAAAAAAAATCCCAAAAAGCGTATTTTAATTGGTTTGTGCAAAAGTTATAGCGTTTACAAACTACGTGATAGATTTTTGGACTATTTTTATTTTATTGTTTTTATTAGTAATGGCGGCGATCAGCGATTTTTAGCGGGACTGCGACAGTGCGGCAGACAATTTGAACCCCTAACTACACTTTTTGGGGACCAGTGACATTAATACAGTAATCTGTGCTAAATAATATGCACTGTTACTGTATAAATGACACTGGCAGGGAAGGGGTTAACACTGGGGGTGATCGAAGGGGTTAATGTATGCCTGTTGGTGCTTACTCACTGTGGGGGGGGGGGGGTCTGTGACAGGCACAGGGAGATCCAGGTTTCAGCTTAGCTGAAACTCCTGATCTCTCCCTGCCTGTGTGACAGAAGACTCGCCTGCTTTGTTTCTCTGACGATCGTGGCCTGCCTCCCGCTGTGTCTAAACATGTAGATCTACTGTGCACGTAGATTTTGCACAGCCAAGCCGCCCTGCCGCAGTATATCTGCGGTGGGCAGTCGGCAACTGGTTAGGCCCCGTACACACAGGCCAAATGTTGGGCGACATCGGCTGATTCAGTAAAAACCGGCGGACATTCGGCCCGTGTCTAAAGCTGGATAAATACTTATTTTCTTTAGATTTTTTTTCCTTTAGGATTTACCAAAACCATATGTAGCAAGGTTTCCAGGCCTGTGGCCTGATGTGGGTCTGCCATTAGTACCGAAATCCTCTTCAGCCCATGTAAGCTGAGTCCCCAGGTGTGACAATTGAAACGGTGACAACCCCAGCATCTTTGTTTGTGGTTTTTATTATAAATTAAGGGGATGGGAGAAGGGAATGAGTGGGATACTCCTCTCGGCTTTAACTAATTACAATTGGGACTTTGATCCTGGAAAAATGCCCATTGGCGCTTCCTTGACGCTAGTCAGCACCAGCCAATGCTTACTGACTCAGAACACTCTGTAAAACAGAGGAAGTGTTGAATCCCCGACCTATAGTCCAGTAGATCCAAGACTGAGAACTGTAGAACTCCTGACACTGCTTCACTGTGTAAGTCTTTGAATACTTTTCCCCCGTCTGGCACAGCTTGAGGTAGTATTTTGTAGAACTCCAAATAGCTAACACTGTAACTGGCACACGCAACACATTTCAGGACCCAGACTGCAGGTGCCCCCTTTACTCCTTGAACTCTTCAGGGTCCACTGACTATTTACCCCCTTTACACTTCAGGGTCCTCAACCAAGGCACCCCCTTTACAGCTAGCTGACCCTGGATCCCCGAACCTCTTACGGAGTGGTCCCCTCTGACACTAGGCAGACCCCCAGGGGCAATCCGCAGTACTCACGACCTGTGTAGGCTTTCCTGGGACTGGATCCCTCTCTCTTCGCAGGCTCTCAGCACAACGGATCCCCCTCAGCTCATCTCAGCACTCTCTGGACTCTCAGGCGACACCCCGAGACATCCACCTTCTTCTGGGGTAGTTACAAGCTGGAATGTGTCCCCTGATTGGGCTTCCCACACTGCCCTATGAGAAGGCTCTCACAGGAGCCAGTGGGGATACTTCTCCCCTCAGCAGGCACATCTGGAAGCCCTGACACCCTGGTTAGATAAATCACAGCCCTGCTGTTAAGCAGACGGGTCCCACTATGGTTTTACCTAGCACCTATCTGTAGGGTGCTACACATATAATATGAGGTCAAACCTAAACACTTTCAATTTGTATGCAATCAGGCAGACCCTTGCACTACATAGTTGAAGGGAAATCTAAAGGAAATAGAACAGCAAAAGTTGTATAGTGTGTATCCTGCTTAAAGCGTAACTCCACTTTTGTTGAGAAAATAACATTCCCCTCTGGGTGATCTCTGCCTCTGCCTCTCTGCTGAGTGGGTCTAATGGGAGTGGTTTCATAATTATCCACCAGCTGTGCAGCTGCAGGGCACTAATGAGGAAATCCGCTGTGGCCTGAATCCCTTTAGATGTGTTCCTGTTGGGAGTATTTACTAAAAATTACAATTTTGTTGCAGGGGATGCCAGAAATCTGACTTGTATCTTAGGCAGACTTCTGGGAAAATTGGTGAGCCAATCACACAAGCAGAAAATTATGTTTCTGGGGTCCGTTCAGAGCTCATTCTTTGTACAGAACAACCCCAGGTAGTCATATTATATTGCATTTTCTGAAAATTACAGCAGCTGCAGATTGAAAAGTAAAGGTCATTTTTAATAACATTTATCTACAATATGACTTGTGTTGCAATTGTATACGCTATATTATATTTTCTTTGTTTGCTATTTTTTTCCCAACGAAAGTGGAATTACCCTTTAAGGCAGCCGGTCCAACAGAAGCTGGCCATTTGGAAAACCAGCAGCCAACCATCTCCCAATCCGCACTCTTAAAGTGGAGTTCCCCCCTAAAATGTAACTTCCGTCCATCTTCTTGCTTCGGGTCACCTGAAAAACAAATGGATAATCAAAATTTTTTTTTTTTTTACTTTCCTTGTTTTAGAAGATAATATACTCACCTTACTCCCTCTTCCTCCATCGATGGCCACGGCGATTCGTCATTTCCTGGCTTGCAATGATTCCTGGGAGCTGAACGTCATCGCTCCCAGGAATCAATGCGCCTGCACCGGCCCGACGTCAGTTCCGGTGCAGGTGCCGTCATACCTTGCTAAACAGCTTCTGGGCATGCCCAGAAGCTGTGCAGGGATGACGCTGAGGCACCGGAAGTGACGGCGGGGCCGGTGCAGTGCATCGTGGGACGGAAGAGGACGCAGAAGAGGATCGTGCTGGCTTCAAGCTGCCTACACCTGAGATGGCAGCGCTGGACAATACATTTTCAAGGTAAGTATTTCTTCTTGCAGGTAAGTGCAACCCGGGACAGTTCAGAGGCTATCCATTGTGGAATGCACTAGCCCTGACTGTCCCGGGGGTATTTTTATGTATTTTTTTTGGTTTTAGGTGGAACTAACCAATGGCTGAAAGCATCGACTGGAGTGTTTTGGTGAGGAGCAGGGGCGTACCGTGGGGTTGGCCAGAACGGCGCCCGCCAGGGGCGCAGGCCGAGGGGGGGGGGGGGCGGAAAAACACTGGCAGTGTAGTGTAGAAGCAGTGACTTACTGCTCCTCCCGGTCCTCCATTCAGCCTGTGCCCCCCGGGCCCCGCGGCTGGCGCCCCCCCGCTTCGCTCCAATCCCGGAAGCCGCCCGCCCGGAGCTCGCTGTCCACTGTCCAGACTGTCACTGTCTGTGACCGTGACACTGTGTGTGTCGGAGGCTTGGTGCTATGGGCGGGCTCCCCTCGTCACAGGGCTCCGCCCACATAACCTCGTCATGAGCAGGCTCCTAGCTCCAGGCTCAGCAGGCTGCCTGTGGTGGAGGATGAATGGGGAATGCTGCACTCTCTCCTGTGAGTGACGAAAGATTAGCTGGCTGGCTCCCAGGTACCATTAGAACTTAAAGAGTAGACCATACTATGTATATATATATATATATATATATATATATATATATATATATATAAATAAAATATATACAGGATGTGGTCTCTATACTGCACTATATATATGTAGAGGAGGCCACATTGTGTATATATATATATATATATATATATAGTGCATTATAGAGGAGGCCACATCCTGTATATATACAGTGGGTACGGAAAGTATTCAGACCCCCCTTAAATTTTTCACTCTTTGTTATATTGCAGCCATTTGCTAAAATCATTTAAGTTCATTCTTCTTCCTCATGAATGTACACATAGCACCCCATACTGACAGAAAAACACAGAATTGTTGACATTGTTGCAGATTTATTAAAAAAGAAAAACTGAAATATCACATGGTCCTAAGTATTCAGACCCTTTGCTCAGTATTTAGTAGAAGCCCCCTTTTGATCTAATACAGCCAGGAGTCTTTTTGGGAAAGATGCAACAAGTCTTTCACACCTGGATTTGGGGATCCTCTGCCATTCCTCCTTGCAGATCCTCTCCAGTTCTGTCAGGTTGGATGGTAAACGTTGGTGGACAGCCATTTTTAGGTCTCTCCAGAGATGCTCAATTGGGTTTAAGTCAGGGCTCTGGCTGGGCCATTCAAGAACAGTCACGGAGTTGTTGTGAAGCCACTCCTTCGTTATTTTAGCTGTGTGCTTAAGGTCATTGTCTTGTTGGAAGGTAAACCTTCGGCCCAGTCTGAGGTCCAGAGCACTCTGGAGAAGGTTTTTGTCCAGGATATCCCTGTACTTGGCCGCTTTCATCTTTCCCTCGATTGCAACCAGTCGTCCTGTCCCTGCAGCTGAAAAACACGCCCACAGCATGATGCTGCCACCACCATGCTTCACTGTTGGGACTGTATTGGACAGGTGATGAGCAGTGCCTGGTTTTCTCCACACATACCGCTTAGAATTAAGGCCAAAAAGTTCTATTTTGGTCTCATCAGACCAGAGAATCTTATTTCTCACCATCTTGGAGTCCTTCAGGTGTTTTTTTAGCAAACTCCATGCAGGCTTTCATGTGTCTTACACTGAGGAGAGGCTTCCGTCGGGCCACTCTGCCATAAAGCCCCGACTGGTGGAGGGCTGCAGTGATGGTTGACTTTCTACAACTTTCTCCCATCTCCTGACTGCATCTCTGGAGCTCAGCCCCAGTGATCTTTGGGTTCTTCTTTACCTCTCTCACCAAGGCTCTTCTCCCCCGATAGCTCAGTTTGGCCGGACGGCCAGCTCTAGGAAGGGTTCTGGTCATCCCAAACGTCTTCCATTTGAGGATTATGGAGGCCACTGTGCTCTTAGGAACCTTAAGTGCAGCAGAAATATTTTTGTAACCTTGGCCAGATCTGTGCCTTGCCACAATTCTGTCTCTGAGCTCTTCAGGCAGTTCCTTTGACCTCATGATTCTCATTTGCTCTGACATGCATTGTGATCTGGAAGGTCTTATATAGACAGGTGTGTGGCTTTCCTAATCAAGTCCAATCAGTATAATCAATCACAGCTGGACTCAAATGAAGGTGTAGAACCATCTCAAGGATGATCAGAAGAAATGGAAAGCACCTGAGTTAAATATATGAGTGTCACAGCAAAGGGTCTGAATACTTAGGACCATGTGATATTTCAGTTTTTCTTTTTTAATAAATCTGCAACAATGTCAACAATTCTGTGTTTTTCTGTCAGTATGGGGTGCTATGTGTACATTCATGAGGAAGAAGAATGAACTTAAATGATTTTAGCAAATGGCTGCAATATAACAAAGAGTGAAAAATTTAAGGGGGTCTTAATACTTTCCGTACCCACTGTATATAAAATATAATATATACACACACAGGATATGGCGTCCTCTATACTGCACTATATATATATATATATATATATATATATATATAGAGGATGTCATATCCTGTGTGTGTGTGTGTATATATATATATATATATATATATATATATATATATATAATATATACTATATACACACAGGATATGGCGTCCTCTATACTGCACTATATATGTGTGTATATATATATATATATATATATATATATATATATATATATATATATATATATATAGAGGATAGCATACCGTGTGTGTGTGTGTGTGTATATGTGTATATATATATATATGTATATATATATATATATATATATATTAGTGCAGTATAGAGGATGCCATATGTGTGTATATATATATTGCATTATAGAGGAGGCCACATCCTGTATATATATATATATATATATATATATATATATAATATATACACACAGGATATGGCATATGGCACTAAATATATATACACACACACACAGGATGTGGACTGGCCTCCTCTATACTGCACTCATATATATATTATATATTATCAGGGCCCATCAGTGCCGCCTCATTAGCACACATTATTGAAGGAGAACAATTACCTGTTTGCAAAATTTCACAACAAACTAAAAAATTTTTTAAATTTTTTGGTCTTTTTTTGTTCAGCAAAAAAATAAAAACCCCAGTAGTGATTAAATACCACCAAAAGAAAGCTCTATTTAGCCTAAGAGCCGGTTCACACTGAGGCGACTTGTCAGGCAACTTGGTCGCCTGACAAGTCGCCGTGGGTCGCCTGCCATAGATTAGCACAGGACCCGTTCTAATAGGAGCGACACAAGTCGCTCCGACTTAGAAAAAGGGTCCTGTACTACTTTGGGGTGACCTGGAGCGACCTGCATTGACTTCAGTGATATGAAGTCCGTGCATGTCGCTCCGAGGTCGCGGTGCGCGCTGTGCACCGCGACTTCACAGGTCGCCCCGGCAAGTCGGATCGCCTCAGTGTGAACCGGCTCTAAATCTCATCTGACTACTATGCTTATATGAAATATCTGTTTTTGAGTCAAAACAAAATGAAAAAGGACTGTATAACCTAAAATTATCTTTAATGGATACGCAGACGATTAAAAATTAATAGTAATTGACGTAAAAAGACAAACAACAGAATATCTAACTCTTTAATAATGGGGGGGGGGGGCGCCGATACAGCTTCTCGCCAAGGGCGCTGGAGACCCTAGGTACGCCTCTGGTGAGGAGGGCGTCCCCCTGCCAGGGAGGTGTTGTCCCCCTGTCAGAACACAAAAGAACAGCTGGAGAGATCACTGTACTAACATCAGATCATTACTTCAGCTGCTCCAACCGGAGCTGAGTCTTTTCGTTCAATCCAATAAAATTGTGGTGTGTACCAGGCTTTAGCCTAGGTTCACACTATGATCTGCATGTGAATCGCACAGGAATCGTATTTCTGTGCAATTCAGACATGATTCATTGTGGTGATATTTGAGCCTATTCATGTTGAATGTGCTGAAATTGCACAGGGTGGCACGAAAGAAGTGCAAGCACCTTTTTTGGAGCTTCACAGCAACTGCATCGCATGGTTGTTTTGTAGCTTGTAATCCAGTGCAGGCAAACCGCACTGCGATTGGGATGTGTTTAGTGTTGTTAACTTTGTATTGACACCTGCAGAGAATCGCAAACAGAATACCATTGCAATGCGGTGTGGGAAATGCACAAGGATGGCTGCGTTTCCTGCATGGCATATGTGTAAACTGGGGCTTAGGCTCCTTTCACACGCTCCGCTGTCCGGTGAGGACCGTTCTCTGCTCAGCCGGGATCAATCCACCGATCCCCGCTGAGCAGGCGGATGACAGTTCCCTCTCCGCACACAGTGTCAAAGCCCCACTACTCTCTATGGGGGAATCGGATGAGAAAGGACCGCCTGTCCGTTCTCATCTGATATGATCCGATTCCCTGGACGGTTGGAAAATAGGGTTTCCATCCGTCCGTATTTCACGGACAGGATCGGATTGGATAGCAGCAGGTGTCAGCGGACATGTCACCGCTGACATCTGCTGCCCCATAGGGATGGGATCAGGTCCGCCTTATTTCAAAAACATAATTGTAGCATAATTATAAGTGGGACAAATCAATAAATAAAATTGAATCTTTTGGAAGAAGAGATTAGAGATTTCTTAGTTACCAGACTGAATAAAAATGTGTTTATCCTAATGTTAATGATGTTAATTAAAACCAGTTTTATCATGCTCACATGGACATAATGACTAAAACACCTGAGCTTAACTAAGGCTGGCCATACACTATACAATTTTTTTGTTCAACTTTCCTTTAGATTTACCAAAACCATGTAATATAGGGTCAAACCTAAACACTTTCAATTTGTATGCAATCAGGCAGGCCCTTGCACTACATAGTTAAAGGTAAATCTAAAGGAAATTGAATAAGAAAATTGTATAGTGTATGGCCAGCCTTAGCCTATTGAGCCATGCCCACATTAGATAAGCCACTTTTCACCACCCTTTTTTCTAACACTTTTTATGTTTTAGACATTTTATTATTTTTAAGTTTGTTATTAGTCTGGTGAATTTAAAATGCTGCATCGAATATTTTGTATTTCATTTACACATTCAGCAGTTGATAAGCATGGTACTCCAGGGTTTCACGTAGCAGGTTTACTGCTGTGCTATGCATGCAGACTGAGTTATGCACGTAGGACGTTTTGGAAACTCTCCAAAAAGTTTTTCCTCCTGGCAGAAAAAAACGCCTGACACTCGAAAAAGTGTTTAATGCTTTAAGGCAGGCATGTCCAACCTGCGGCCCGAGGGCCGCATGCGGCCCAGAACTGCAGGCAATGCGGCCCACTGCCCCCTGACATTTTTTTTTTTTTGTTGGGGAGGAAGGAAGTCAGGTCGGGGGCACGGCCACAGCAGCTTCCAACTGTAGGCAGTGGCTGCCTCGGAGAGGAGGGGGGGGGCGCTTCTGACCCCTACCACCATGACCACTTCAAGTCACTGAAGTGGTCATGGTGGTTAGAGTGTTCCTTTATTATCTCTCAGAAGAAGTAAACCTCTGTATACTGATTCCATTTCATTTGATCATCCCCTAGTTGTGTTAAATTAGTACGGGGGGGGGGGGGGGGTGCGGGAAGGGCGCGGCGGCATTTTATTACTTATACCTTAACTATAGTATATATTCTATATGCGGCCCGAGAGAAGTTCTCTACACTCATTGTGGCCCAGAGAAGCCAAAAGGTTGGACACCCATGCTTTAAGGCATAATTAAGCGCATTTACAGTCAAGCTCCTGGGCGTTATTGCATTCAACTTTTGACAGAATAAAAATGTATTTTGGTCATTGAAATGAATTAGCGGTCAAGCACTAAACGTGCCTAGCACTAATGCGCATTAACATGCGTCAAGTCCTTTTTCTGCCAAAACATCTCTGCCCCTGGACGCACTAGCTCTGTTTTTTTTTTCCTGCCACTAAATGCTGCTAAAAGTATATGTGTGCATATCAGTGCCACGTAGCAGTGCCACGAATCAGTGTCCACCAGTGCCACGTAGCAGTGCCACGAATCATTGTCCACCAGTGCCACGTATCAGTGCCACGAATCAGTGTCCACCAGTGCTACGTATCAGTGCCACGTATCAGTGTCCACCAGTGCCACGTATCAGTGCCACGAATCAGTGACCACCAGTGCCACTCACACAGACCAGGCAGAGATAATAGTATATAGGAACTGTAGGCATGGCTGCAATGTGGGGAATGCCTGGCTAATTTTCCTTCTTCTTCCTGCAAAGTCGGATCACAAGTCGCTTCGAATAAGATAAGGATCCGACTTGGAGGCGACTCCCATTGAAGTCTATTTGGACAAGTCGGATACAAGTCGCCTCAAAGTAGTACAGGACACTTTTCTGAAGTCGGAGCGACTTCAGTAGTGCCAATTAAGACGGCTCTCATTGATTTACATGGGATTCGTTATGTCAAGCGACTTGGGGCGACTTGAGGGCACACAAGTCGCGGCAGTGTGAATGGACTCTAAAGATTATGACCTCTGTTTTTATAAACATACTGTATTGGGGATTTATTTAGCACACATTATGCTATTTTTAGTTTTATAGTATAGAAAGGATGAACGGAATTCACAATGATGAAGTCCTGAGGTTTTATATCTTTAACACATTTTGGGAATATTGGGTGGATCAGTAGCCTATGATATTGGAATAATATAACTAATTTAATTTTTTTTGGATGATCTTTTTTTGATGATCTTTATTATTGTCTGTTTAGGGAAGATTTTTTTGTGGATCTGAATTGCTGTTATTTTTGGGTAGATATATTTTTTGTTTAAGGCCCCTTTCAGACTTGTGCCACTTGTCCTGCGACTTGGGACTGCAGAGTCGCATGACAAGTCGTACCCGATGATTTCCAATGAGTACCATTCATATCTGTGTGACTTCAAAAGTAGTCCATGCACTACTTTAGTCTGACTTTGATGCCACTTGAGGTCAATAGACCTCAAGATTACACAGGCATTGCTTCAAGTTTCAGGAAAGAGACTTTCAGGTCGTACAAGTGTGAAAGGGGCCTAAAAAGTCCTTTTAGATAGCAATCATGAGTAACTGGGGATGAGGGACACCTGTGTGGTTACACCTTGTGTGAGTATTTAGTTGTAATCTTACATAGTTACATAATAGGTGAGGTTGAATAAAGACAATAGTCCATCTAGTTCAACCTGTGTAGGTGTGTGTGGCTGTAATCATCTCACATACCCCTGAATGTTCTGATCCTTGAGATGTAAGTCTAAGAGTCTTTTGAAAGCCACCATACTACCCGCAGAAACCACCTCTTGTGGTAGAGAATTCCACAATCTTGTAGCCCTAACAGTAAAGAACCCCCCACGTTGCCTGAGGTTAAAACGCTTCTCCTCTAATCGCATTGTATGCCCTCGAGTCCTCATGCAATCCCTTCGAATGAACAGCTTTTTTTCTAAGCTGGGATCCCCATTGAGATATTTATAAATTGCTATCATGTCCCCCCTCAGACGTCTCTTCTCCAGGGAGAATAAATCGAGCGATTGTAGACGCTCTTCATAGTCAAGGTCCTCCAATCCCCTAATTAGTTTAGTTGCCCTTCTCTGGACTCTCTCCAGCTCCAACACATCCCTCCTGAGGACTGGCGACCAGAACTGGACGGAATACACCAGATGCGGTCGGACCAGAGTTTTATAAAGTGGAAGGATTATAGTCTTATCTCTGGAATGCATCCCTTTCTTTATGCATGCTAATGTTCTGCTGGCTTTGGCAGCTGCCGCTTGACATTGCATGCTGTTGCCTAATCTATCATCAACCAAGACTCCCAGATCCTTCTCCATTTTTGATTCCCCCAAGGGTTCCCCTCCTAACGTGTATTGTGTTTTTATGTTTTTAGTCCCCAAGTGCAAAACCTTACACTTCTCCACGTTAAACCTCATTTGCCATGTCTTTGCCCACTCTGTAATTTTGTCCAGGTCATTCTGTAGGATATCTGCTTCATGTTGTGAAGTTATTGCCCTGGCCAATTTTGTGTCATCTGCAAAAACTGATATCGAACTACTGATCCCGACCTCAATGTTGTTTATGAATAAATTGAACAAGGTTGGTCCCAAGACTGAGCCTTGGGGGACCCCGCTTACCACCTCAGACCAGTCTGAGTATGCGATGTTTATTACTACCCTTTGGACACGCCTTTTAAGCCAGTTCCGTATCCAAGAGCAAACCCTGCTATCGATACCTGCAGACCTTATTTTATAAATTAAGCGCTTGTGGGGAACTGTATCAAACGCCTTAGCGAAATCCAAGTACACCACATCCACTGGTCTCCCCCTATCAAGCTCACAGCTCACCTCCTCGTAGAATGTTAAGAGATTGGTTTGACAAGAACGCCCATTTGTAAACCCGTGCTGATTACTGCTGATGATGTTGTTGTCTTTAGCAAACTCTACGATATAGTCCCTTATCATCCCCTCCAGAAGTTTACATACTACTGATGTCAAACTGACAGGCCTATAATTTCCCGGGATATGCCTCTGGCCTTTTTTGAATATTGGAATCACGTTAGCTTTCTTCCAATCCCCTGGTACATCTCCTGTCCTAATACTGTCAGCAAAGATCAGGAACAGTGGTCTCGATATAACTTTACTGAGTTCCTTGAGTACTCTCGGATGTACGCCATCCGGGCCTGGTGATTTGTTTGTGTTAAGTTTATCCAGCCTTTCCCTGATTTCACCCTCTGTTAGCCATAGTGGCAAGTCCTGTGTATTACTACTAGCCATACAGTCATGGTCAGTGTACCCCTCCGTTTCCTGTGTAAAGACTGACGAGAAAAAAGCATTCAGCATGGTTGCTTTTTCAGTGTCCTCTGTAACCATCCTCCCATCGTCGATAATTATGTGTGCAATATGCTCTGCCCTAGTTTTTTTGCTGTTGATATATTTAAAGAATTTCTTTGGGTTTTTTTTACTATCCTCCGCTATTTGTCTCTCAAAGATAAATTTTAGCCATCTTGATTTCTTGTTTACTTTTCTTATTTGCCTACTTGTATTGCTCGAAAGCCGATACTGTGCCCTCTGATTTATACTTCTCGAAGGCCAATTTTTTTCCCCTAATAAGTTTTTTGACGCTACGGTTTAGCCAGCCAGGTTTGGCTTTGTCTCTTCTAAATTTATTTCCCATAGGAATGCACTGCAAGATGCCTTTGCCTAATATGTTCCTAAAGCATTCCCATTTTTCCTCTGTGGTCAGGGATCCCAGGGTTTGGTCCCAGTTTACCCTTTCCATCAATGAGTACAATTTTGGAAAGTTTGCCCTTCTGAAGTTTAGGGTTCTTATGTTCCCCACTTGCCTTGTTATATTGTTATTTATACTAAATGTGATCATCCTGTGATCGCTAGAGCCCAGATTGTCCTGGACTCCTACCTGCGAGATTAGGTCTGGGTCATTAGTGATCAATAGATCCAGGACTGTGTTTTCTCTGGTAGGGGAATCCACCAACTGTGACATGTAATTATCCTGTAAGGTTTCCGTGAATAGACGGGCCTTCTGTGAGTGTGCAGTCCCCTCTTCCCAGTCAATGTCGGGATAATTGAATTCCCCCAATATGATGACTGATCCCAACTTTGCCACTTTACCCATTAGTGCTAAAAATTCCAACTCTACCTCCTCCCCTTGGTTAGGTGGCCTATAGCAAACCCCCACAATTACTTTCCCCTTTTCTCCTTCCTTATGGAGTTCAACCCACACAGATTCTAAATCCATGCTCATCCCATCCGTAATGTCACTCCTTTCTATCACCTTTATATTGTTTTTGACATAGAGACATACCCCTCCCCCTCTTTTTCCTACCCTGTCCTTCCGGTACACCGAATACCCTTGGATATTGGCCAGCCAGTCATGTGAGTGGTCGAACCAAGTTTCTGTTATTCCCACAAGGTCTATGTCCTCCTCATGTACTAACACTTCCAACTCATCCATTTTATTAGCTAGGCTCCTGGCATTAACATATACCCCTCTTAGTTTTACGGAAGTTAAGCGCAATTGGCGGTTATGTTTATTCCTGTTTGGTCTCAGATTTTCCCGCACAGACCTGCCAATTGACATTGTGGACCTACTGTCGCTGCTGACACTACAGCTGCCTTCTGTCCTCTGCTCCCTCCTGACTGACTCTACTTCTGAGCCCTCCCCCCGTCTCCTAGTTTAAAAGCCCCTCCAACTTGGTGGCCATCTTTCTCCCCAAAAGAGCTGTACCGTCCCCATTAAGGTGCAGCCCATCCTTACTAAAGAGCCGGTAGCTGACTGAGAAGTCAGCCCAGTTCTCCAGGAACCCAAACCCCTCCTTCCTACACCAGTTCCTCAGCCACTTGTTAAGTTCCCTAATCTCCTTCTGCCTCTCCTGTGTGGCTCGAGGTACAGGCAGTATTTCAGAGAAAACCACCTTGGAGGTCCTTTTCCTCAATCTATTACCTAAGTCCCTGAAATCGTTCTTAAGGATCCTCCACCTACCTTTAACTTTGTCATTAGTGCCCACATGTACCATGACCGCTGGGTCATCCCCAGCCCCACACAACAATCTGTCAGCCAGATCTGCGATATGCCGAACGCGGGCGCCCGGTAAACAACAAACTGTTCGGTTCACAAGATCTTTCTAACCTTTCCTGAGTTACGGCCCCCCTTCTTCCTGGAGCCGTCCCTCCCCTGGCAGCTGGGGGAGGGCGCATGCTCCAGCACTGCCACCCCTGAGTTGATATCCCCCTCAACCTGCAACTCGGCAGGTTTGTTAGGGTGTACCAACTCAGGATTGGCCTCCCTGACTCTCCTCCCACTAACATTCCTAACGGTCACCCAGCTGCGTACCTCTGCTGCTTGCGTCTCCTCTATTCCTCCCTCCTCTATGCTGGCCCCAACCAGCGCCTGATAGGTAATGTCCAAGCTCCTTTCCAGGTTGTTGATGCCACGCAGTGTTGCCACTGTGTTCTGTAGGTCCAGGATCTGGTCTACCAGAGCAACAAGTCGCTCACATCTTGCACAGCAGTATTCGCCCTCGAATGGTTCATCAAGGAACGCATACATGCAGCAAGAAGTGCACTGAGTGGCATCCGCAATCCTGTTGGACATTATTACCCTCTACTCTATGGGGATAATATTAACGGCCTGCTCTTCCTTACCTACACTACCTCTGTCTCCCCTGGTACTAAACCTGGGGTCCTCACCAGTCGCTAATATACTAACCAGTCACTAAGATACTCACCAGTTGCAAAGATCCAACAGACGCAAAGATACTCACCAGTCGCAAGATACTTACCAGTCGCAACTATACTCACCAGTCGCAACGATACTCACCAGTCGCAAGGATACTCACCAGTCGCAAGGATACTCACCAGTCGCAAAGATACTCACCAGTCGCAAGATACTCACCAGTCGCAAAGATACTTACCAGTCGCAAAGAATCTCACCAGTCGCAAGATACTCACCCGATACACACCAGTTGCAAATATACTCACCAGTCGCAAGATGCTAACCCTCGCAAGATGCTAACCAATCGCAAGATGCTCACTAGTCGCTAAGATACTCACCAGTCTCTAAAATACTCACGGTCGATCAGTCAAGAGCACCGTCGGTCAGTCGCAGAGCACCGTCGGTCGGTCGCAGAGCAGTCTGTCAGTCGCAGAACAGTCTGTCAGTCGCAGAGCAGTCTGTCAGTCGCAGGACAGTCTGTCAGTCGCAGAACAGTCTGTCAGTCGCAGAGCAGTCTGTCAGTCGCAGAACAGTCTGTCAGTCGCAGAGCAGTCTGTCAGTCCCAGAGCAGTCTGTCAGTCGCTGACGGTCGCAAGCAAGGTCAGTCAGTCACAGATCCCTATGGTCAGTCAGTCACAGGTTGGTCTGTCTGTCAGTCAGTCAGTCACAGGTCCCAAAGCACCCTCACACAGCTGCAGAGAGATACTCACCAGTCGCCGCTGCTCCTCCTCCCCTGCTTCCGTGAACACTCACCTCCTCAATACTGTGCGGTGTCCGTTCTCCGCCGCAGCCGCCGCTCCGCCGTCTACCGCCGTAGCTTACAGTCCCGGTCCCTCACGTCCCGGTCCCGCTGCTCTTAGTCCCGGTCCCGCCGCTCTCTGTCCCGGTCTCTCTGTCCCGGTCCCCTGCACCCGCGCCGGCTTCTGGTGACCTAGTGCGGCTCCCCCGCACGTGTCACCCGGCTCTCCTCCACGCTCTCCTCCACACACACTCCTCCAGTTGCTCGCTGCTGCTTGCTCCTCCCACTTCCGGATCCGGAACAGCAAAATCAGTGCACATGTACTGACAGCTTGATGAAGAGCAGGGATGCTTGAAACTGTAAAGTCGCTTACGACATTGTCTGTAAACCTTGTGAAGACATCACTTTGAAGTAAAAGAAAGAGCATACTGGAGATTGTATCTCTTTTCTTTGATATATATATAGCCCTAAATAGGAGTGCATGAAGAATGGATTAACCACTTTAACGCTGCTCACTGTGCTGCTACTGCGGCACAGTGGCTCGTTATCGTCTGGCAACGTAGGTCTACGTCACCAGACATTCCCCTCTCTCGGCGGCGCGCGCGCGGCGCCGGAGGCTCGCTCCGGCTGTATTCAGTCACAGCGGGAGTCGGGCCAGGGGAGGAGCGGCGGTGATCACCGCCGCTCTTCCCCGATCGTCGGGGATCGAGTGTGGAGATCCGCCTGCTTGTGTAAACAAAGCGGGCGGATCTCCTAAGTGACAGGCAGGGTCAGATTGCAGGATTCAGCATAGCTGAATCTGCGATCTGTCCCTGTGTCACATAGTCCCCTCCCCCCACACACGTTAGTAAGCACCAGGCATACATTAACCCCTTGATCACCAATAAAAGTTAACCCCTTCCCTGCAAGTGTCATTTTTACAGTAACAGTGCATATGTATAGCACTGATTACTGTAGTAATGTCACTGGTACCCCCAAAAGTGTAAAAAATGTCAGTCAAGGGTCCGATCTGTCCGCCGCAATGTCGCAGTCCCGCAAAAAAATCGCAGATCGCCGCCATTACTAGATTTTTTTAAAAAAACATAAAAATGACATAAATTTCCAGTAGTTAGTAGCTGCGATAACTTTTGCGCAAACCAATCAAAATACGTTTATAGCGATTTTTTTTTTTTTACCAAAAATATGTAGCAGAAAACAAATTGGCCTAAAATGTAAAAAAAAAATAGATTTTTACATTGGGGGGGGGGGGGGATTTCATATAAAAAAAATGTGAAAAATATTGTTATTTTTTCAAAATTGTCGCTCTTTTTTTGTTTATAGCGCAAAAAGTAAAAATCGCACAGGTGATCAAATACCACCAAAAGAAAGCTCTGTGGGGAAAAAAAGGACGTCAATTTAATTTGGGTACAGCGTCGCACGACCGCGCAATTGTCCATTAAAATAACGCAGTGCCGAATAGCAAAATATGGCCTGGTCAGGAATGGGGTAAAATCTTCCGGTCTTAAAGCGGTTAAAAATACGCTCATTGAGAATTTTTTTGTCAAAGACATGTAGCTAAATACATTTTGGCCTATATATATGACAAAAATTGAATATATTGGATATTTTTTAACTGTCAAAGTATAAAAATATTGTTATTTTTTCAAAATTGTCGCTTTTTTTATTAATATCGCAAAAAATAAAATCGCAGAGGTGATCAAATACCACCAAAAGAAAGCTCTGTTTGTGGGAAAAAAAGGACGTAAATTTCGTTTGGGTACGGCATTGCATGACTGCGCAATTGTCAGTTAGTCGCACAGTGCCGAATCGCAAAAAGCGTCCCAGATGTAGGACAGCAAAATCCTCCGGTGGTAAAGTGGTTAAAAAGATGTATGAAAATGCAGGTTCACATGTGTGAACTTAGACGTTGCACACCATTTGCTTTGATGCACCTGGAAGACATTTAGCCTATTAGGGGCTTGCTCACATCAGTTGCCCTGGGACTGTATTGGACAGCTTTGCCTAGTACCGACCCAGTGCAAGTCAATGCATAAAACCTTCTTTCCAATGGTGTCAGTTCAAACCACTACTTTTCATGCAATACTTTTTTTTTTTTCCAGTGCAGCGGGTTGCACTGCACACTACTGCATCACAACCGTACCATGTGTATAGATGGTTTTGATAATTTAAAAAAGTCCAGATAAAATAAAAAGGTAGACAGTGTAGTGTGCAAGGATCGGTGCTGATGTTTTTACCAAGCGCACACTAGCAGCTGTGCAGTGGTGAACCTAAAGCATTCGGCACTCAGGGCGGATCCTTTTAACTGCCCCCCCCCCCCCCAACTTTAAAATGTAAAAACACCCACAAATATTTGTAATGTTTTCAAGAATATTTATTGCACACATTTCACAGCCCCGCATCACAGTGCAGTCTGCTCCCCCCCCCCCCACCCCGTCTCTCTAATCACAGTGCCCCCTTTTGCACTCTCTGCTTTCCTTGCACAGTCCTACCTTCGGCATAAACAGATAGCTAATACTATTAGCAATGTGTTTAAGTTTGATTAAGAGACTGTGGACATGATACAGGAGATAGTCAGAGACTGCAGACATGATGCAGGAGATGGTCAGAGACTGCAGACATTATACAAGAGATGGTCAGAGACTGCAGACATGATACAACAGATGATCAGAGATTGCAAACATGATGCAGGAGATGGTCAGAGACTGAGGACTTTATTCAAGAGATGGTCAGAGACTGCAGACAAGATACAAGAGGTGTTCAGAGACTGCAGGCATGATACGAGAGATGATCAGAGACCGGAGACGTGATACAGTAGTTAGTAAGACACTGCGGACATGATACAAGAGATGGTCAAAGACTGTGGACATGATACAAGAGATAATCAGAGACTGCAGACGTGATACAAGAGATGATCAGAGACTGCAGACGTGATACAAGAGATGATCAGAGACTGCAGACATGATAGAAGATTGAATAGCACTGGGGGGGGCCAGAGATCACAGGGGAAGCAGAGAGCACTGTGGGGAGCTGAAGAGCACTGGGGGGGCTAAAGAGCACTGGGGGGGCTGGAGAGTAGGGGCTGAAGAGCACTGCGGGGGGTGCTGGACAGCACTGGGGGGCCAACAAAAGAAGTTGTATAGGAGGGGCGGTGGGTGGAGCAGCTGCATATAGAGGAATTGATCTTTCCATTCATATGCCTGCAGAAGGGAGAGGAGGAGAATCAGGCATTCAGCCGCTGCAGAAGGGATATGGAAAGATCAATTCCTGTATATGCACCACCACTCTTCCTATACAGTCACACACAGGGAGACTTGTTCGGGCACTCACCTTCTTCCCGCTGCCCCCACTAGCAGCACGGACTGAAGGAGCTGCTACTGCAGCTGCCTTCACAGGGAGATGTGGGTCAGCCTGGTGGCACTGGCCTGACACCCCCCAGTGCGTTGCACCCAGGGCGGGCCGTACCCCCCCCCCCCCCTCCCTGTTGGTACGCCACTGCAGCTGTGTGCCCACTGTGTCTGGTGTAGCAAGTCCTTAAAATGAAGGTTCTAATAACAGTGCAACACAAGGTTACAAAATGTTCACATAGCGATGCATGCTTGATACATAAATGCACTATTGATGTAGAAACTGAATTTAGATCTCATATAATCTTCAAGTAAACACCACGTATGCTTTTTTTAGGTCAGAAGGTTGTGAGTGTTGACCTGAGATCCTGTTGCACTGTTTACAAGGTAGTCATACATGTGTTTAACTGCACATTGTTCCCATGCCATGTGAAAAATCAATACAACCGAACCAGCAAAGGTACAGTAACTGATAACATTTCAGTCTAGTTTAAAGTACTTGAAATACAAGCAATCACAGATTAATTGACCTTGATAAACCATGCTAAAAACTGCTCAGATAGGCTGCTTTCTCTGCAGCTACAGATCCTATACCAGAGCCTCTGATCAACTCACAGATACACGCACTTCACAAATTCCTCATAGCCATGAGACAACACGCAGGAACATAAAAAAATAAACAACACATACATTGGTTGGATAATAACAAGGCCGCAGCCGTTTATTATTGGCTTAAATACAAATAGAATAGATATTAAAGGGATTGTAAAGGCAGACGTTTTTTTTTTTTTTGTTTGTTTTTTATCTTAATGCATTCTATGTACCTGTTCGTGTGTCCTTGATGTTTGTATGATGGAATATCATCTTTTTTCATTAAAGTCCGTTTGATCTTCACTCCGAAGTGCGGTCTATCTTCCTGTGTTTGGACTGTGTGATGCATGTCTCAGCACATCACACTATTTAAGTTTTTAAAACTTAATTTGAAGCGTTACAAAGTGATGGCAATATGCGGTGCTTCTGAGTGGGTTGTAGTAAAATACTATATGTATGCATTTTTCTACAACTCATCCACTGCACCTCCCAGCTGTGTTGCATATATATTGTTTTCCTGGTGCACCATGGCAGCATACAATGGGTTGTGGCTTGTCCCCCACAACCTGATAGGACTGGTTAACTACAGTGCCTTTGCAAAAGTATTCGGCCCCCTTAAAACTTTTTGACCTTTTGCCACATTTCAGGCTTCAAACATAAAGATATAAAACTGTAATTTTTTGTGAAGAATCAACAACAAGTGGGACACAATCATGAAGTGGAACGAAATTTATTGGATATTTCAAACTTTGTTAACAAATAAAAAACTGAAAAATTGGGCGTGCAAAATTATTAAGCCCCTTTACTTTCAGTGCAGCAAACTCTCTCCAGAAGTTCAGTGAGGATCTCTGAATGATCCAATGTTGACCTAAATGACTAATGATGATAAATATAATCCACCTGTGTGTAATCAAGTCTCCGTATAAATGCACCTACACTGTGATAGTCTCAGAGGTCTGTTTAAAGCGCAGAGAGCATTATGAAGAACAAGGAACACCCCAGGCAGGTCCGAGATACTGTTGTGGAGAAGTTTAAAGCCAGATTTGGATACAAAAAGATTTCCCAAGCTTAAAGCCTCGTACACACGCAACGATTGTTGGCCGTGAATTTTCGGCCAACGTCCGATTGGCCGATTGTCGGCTTGTTAGTATGATGCTTCCGACAACCGACTGTGACTTTTCGGCCAAACAAAATCTGGTGTGCATGATATAAAATTTTTGTTGGCCGTCAACAGAACGGCCGATTGTTCGTCAGTCAGTACAGATTTCGGCAGACAAAATTGTGATGAGCAAGACTGGGCATGCTCAGAGAAGAAAAAACACACAAAAAGTAAACCAGAACATGACATCACTTCTGAAGTTGGTTTTTGTTGGCCGATAAAATTCGCGTGCAGTCTAGAGCACATTTCAACCAACACAACAACACTGGACAAAAGACGGCCGATCGGTCGGCCAACAATCGTTGCGTGTGTACGAGGCTTTAAACATGCCAAGGAGCACTGTGCAAGCGATAATATTGAAATGGAAGGAGTATCAGACCACTGCAAATCTACGAAGACCTGGCCGTCCCTCAAAACTTTCAGCTCATACAAGGAGAAGACTGATCAGAGATGCAGCCAAAAGGCCCATGATCACTCTGGATGAATTGCAGAGATCTACAGCTGAGGTGGGAGACTCTGTCCATAGGACAACAATCAGTCGTATACTGCACAAATCTGGCCTTTAAGGAAGAGTGGCAAGAAGAAAGCCATTTCTTAAAGATATCCATAAAAAGTGTTGTTTAAAGTTTGCCACAAGCCACCTGGGAGACACACCAAACATGTAGAAGAAGGTGCCCTGGTCAGATGAAACCAAAATCAAACTTTTTGGCAACAATGCAAAACTTTATGTTTGGCGTAAAAAGCAACACAGCTCATCACCCTGAACACACCATCACCACTGTCAAACATGGTGGTGGCAGCATCATGGTTTGGGCCTGCTTTTCTTCAGCAGGGACAGGGAAGATGGGTTAAAATTGATGGGAAGATGGATGGAGCCAAATACAGGACCATTCTGGAAGAAAACCTGATGGAGTCTGCAAAAGACCTGAGACTGGGACGGAGATTTGTCTTCCAACAAGACAATGATCCAAAACATAAAGCAAAATCTACAATGGAATGGTTCACAAATAAACGTATCCAGGTGTTAGAATGGCCAAGTCAAAGTCCAGACCTGAATCCAATCGAAAATCTATGGAAAGAACTGAAAACTGCTGTTCACAAACGCTCTCCATCCAACCTCACTGAGCTCGAGCTGTTTTGCAAGGAGGAATGGGCAAAAATTTCAGTCACTCGATGTGCAAAACTGATAGAGACATACCCCAAGCTGCTTACAGCTGTAATCGCAGCAAAAGGTGGCGCTACAAAGTATTAACTTAAGGGGGCTGAATAATTTTGCGCGCCCAATTTTTAAGTTTTTTATTTGTTAACAAAGTTTGAAATATCCAATAATTTTCGTTCCACTTCATGATTGTGTCCCACTTGTTGTTGATTCTTCACAAAAAATTACAGTTTTATATTTTTATGTTTGAAGCCTGAAATGTGGCAAAAGGTCGAAAAGTTGAAGGGGGCCAAATACTTTCGCAAGGCACTGTATAAATCAAAGATAGACCAGGCTCACAGCATTCTCCTTTTTGTCTTCACCTGATCAGGATTGGAGTCGCGAGGTATCCCTTACAGCTTGTCGTCCCAGCCAGGTTCAGCCTCTCCTGGTTGAAAGTGCTTACTGTACAGCCTCTAAATGAGCTATATGATTGGAGCCCCATTTTGGTGGTCTGGGGAGCAAGGTTCAGCCTCTCTGGAGTGGAAGTCCTTCCTTTACAAATGAGCTTTATTGTTGGAGCCCCATTCTGGTGGTGAAGGCCTGTCAAAAAGCTTTAAATAGGCTTTGGCATAAGTGGCAGCATTTTCCCTTTGCTTTCCATATGCTTTTCCCTTCGTTTCTCTGTTTGTCAGTACAGATGGGCCGATTGCCCCACGCTTTGGTTCCCACCAGAACCTCGAACCCAATAAAGTCTATGGGCCCCGAATTTGAAAAATCAAAAGTCCCCATTTTGAAGGCTTATATGAAATTTATTGGACAAAAAAATTATTGGGGGGCATGGGTACTGCCCTAGGGGACATGTATCAATGCAAAAAAAAAAAAAAAAACTTTTTAAAAAGATAGTTTTTAATGGAGCAATGATTTTAATGATGCTTAAAGTGAAACAAAAAAAAATAAAAAATTCCTTCCTTTAAATATAGTGCCTGGGGGGTCCCCTTGGTCTGCTTGTAAAGTGGCGCATCTGTACCGTGTATAGAACCTGCTGCAGCAACACTGACATAAAGAAAAAAAAAAGACATTTAAATTACCGGCAATACATTACAGTTGCCGGCAATACAAAAAGATCTGCCAGCTCAGCTCTATCAAGGCCTCATTTCTGTCCTACAGAATTGGCTACACTCCTGCAATCTAACCCTGAAGACCTTATTTCTGGTTGCTACAACCTCTGTATCAGAGCTGCAGGCTTTGTACTCGAGGAGCCTCACCTAACGTTCTACCAAGACAGAATAGTCAGGAAACCCCATGCTTTTATCCAATATTATTATTATACAGGATTTATATAGCGCCAACAGTTTATGCAGCGCTTTACAACTTGAGGGTAGACAGTACAACTACAATGCTCTTTAATACAGTAAGAATCAGAGGGCCCTGCTTGTTAGAGTTTACAATCTAAGGGCTCTTTCACACGGGCGATCCAATCAGATCCGCCTGTCAGTTTTTTAGGCGGATCTGATCGGATCCTCCATGCAGCTCTATGGGGCAGTGGATGTCAGCGGAGACACCTCCGCTGACACCCGCTGCCATCCGTATCCGATCCTGTCCGTGAAATCTGGACGGATGGAAACCCTATTTTTCCATCCGTTCAGGGATTGGATCGGATGAGAGCGGACAAACGGTCCGCTCTCATCCGATCCCCCATAGAGAGCAGCGGGAGCTGTGACACCTCCCTCTCTGCACTGCAAGCGGAGACGGAGCTGTCATCCGCCGGCTCAGCGGGGATCGGCAGATCGATCCCCGCTGAGCAGCACGGATCCGCCTACGGAGGCAGACCGTGTGTTATTAATCACAGTGTTACCAGGAAGGGCTGGGTATTGGCATTTCTCTATTCACCACTGACAGGGTGTGAGTAGAGGAGAGCTAATAATTGGCTATCCTGACGGGGAGAGGGTTCCTACACTGATGATCAGTGCAGTGCAGCCCCATCAGTGATACCCACCAGTGTCCACCTGTGATGCCAATCAGTAACTCCTGTCAGTGCCTTCTCCTGTGTGCTGCCTATCTGTGCCCATCATTACCACCTATCAGTGCCCATTAGAGCTGCATATTAGTCCCACCTCATCAGTGCAGCCTCATCAGTGCCCATCAATCAAAGAGAAAACCTACCTATTTACAAAATATTTTAACAGAAACAAAGAAAAACGATTTTTCTTTAAAATTGTCAGTCTTTTTGGGGATCAAATACCACCAAAGGTTCTATTTGTGTAAAAAAAAAAAAGCTAACATTTTTATTTGGGTACAGTGTTGCATGACCGCGCAATTCAAAGAAATGAAAATTGGCCTGAGCAGGGAAGAGGGTGAAAGTGCCCCGTATTGAAGTGGTTAAATGGGTTGCATTTGGTAGCATGGCCACCCACTGAATGCTGTTCAATTTTTGCTGCAGCAGTGAAGAAAAATCATTGTGGCAGGTGTACAGCCCTGAGCAGGAGCATGCCCTTTCTTTAGGTGGGCATTTAAACAATAGCTCAACCACCTGCCTTTGCCACCCCCGGCTGCTCATGTTTATGAATTTCATGGATAAGTGTTTTTGATATGACTTCGGTCTTGCAGGTTAGGATTCCCCTTTGTAGTAGTCGGAGCAGACAGCAGTGACATGGCACAAACACAATGCTATTGCTAAGCAAAGCACTTGCAGGCAGTGGCACACCCTCCTCAGTATTGCTGTGTAGCTGCTTCCGTGTGTGTGTCTGTAGCTCCTCCCCCAGCCAGAGGAAGAGGCCAGAGCTGGGAGAGCAGCTGCTGGCTGTGTGTATTGGATGGGAGAAGCTGGATGTGGCAGGAAGGTGACTTTTTATCTTACCTGAAGTAAACAGGCAGCAGCTTACCTCAGCTCCCACATGAATGGGCACATGCTCTGCTAGCTGCTGTGTCATGACTGTGTGACTGTGCATGTGTGTGAAGTGTACATAGTGCTGCACAGATGTACCATTGCATTCCACTCTTTATTATACATATGTGATTGCTCTGTGCCTGTGCTAGTAGCTGTTCTTTGTGTGTGTGTGTGTGTGTATATCTTCTTTTGCTACTTTCCTGGAACAGGACTGATAACCTATGTGGTGAGCTTGGCTTTTGAAGAGGACCTGTGTGTGATATTTCATGGCTGCCCCCAAGCTCCTGTGTCTCCCACTTTTATCTTTACTTGCCCTGCTTGTTGCCTACTGGTTCCGCCATGTAGAAGAGGACAACCTGCAGAACCGGTTGGAAACCGTGTTATCATCTCTGCTTCGAGCTGAGCAAAAAGCTGGACTGGATGTCCATCGTCCTCCACGTATAGCAATCGGTGAGTATGTCATCTGTGTCACCGATATGATATAAGAAATGACAGTGGCAAATATGTTTATGAAGATCTTTTATTGTTCTGGACAATCATTCTTTTCATTTGAAATTTTACATTTTAAGAGCGTTTGTTTTATTTTCGTAATCATTGGTGGGGGTCAAATCGATTGTTTGATTTCAACCACAGTGATGAGAAAAGTTGAAGGAATGAACATATTTCTAAAAGTGTATGTGGCTTTCATTAACCACTTAAGCCCCGGGAAGATTTTACCCCCTTCCTGACCAGGGCATATTTTGCGATTCGGCACTGCGTGAATTTAACGGACAATTGCGCGGTCATGCAACGCTGTACCCAAATGAAATTGACGTCCTTTTTTTCCCACAAACAGAGCTTTCTTTTGGTGGTATTTGATTTTTTGATCATGCGCTATAAACAAAAAAAGAGCGTCAATTTTGCAAAAATAACAATATTTTTCACATTTTTTTATATGAAATTCCCCCCCCAAAAAATGTAAAAATCAAATTTTTTTTAACATTTTCAGCCAATTTGTCTTATGCTACATATGTTTGGTAAAAAAAAAATCGCAAAAAGCGTATTTTGATTGGTTTGCGCAAAAGTTATCGCGTTTACTAACAAAGGGAAAGATTTTTGTAATTTTTTTTTTAACGCGTAATGGCGGCGATCTGCGTTTTTTACTTTTTTTGCGACATTGCGGCGGACAGATTGGACCCTTGACTGACATTTTTTACACTTTTGGAGTTACCAGTGACATTTCTACAGTAATCAGTGCTATACATATGCACTGTTACTGTAAAATTACACTGGCAGTGCAGGGGTTAACTTTTTTTGAGAGGGAGGGGTTATGTGTTTCCCTAGGGGCATGATTCTAACTGTGATTGGCTGTGGCTTGAGGTGTAGGAACAGTGATCAATGGTCCTACATAGTAGAACCGTATGATCACTATTCCTACACAGGGGAGAATGACAGGCGGGTTGTTTACATCAGCCGCCTGCCTTTCTCCCTCTGCACCGACGATCGCCGAGTGTCCAGCGGACATCGGGTCCGCCGGTCACACGCGGGGGGGGGGTCCGTGACCGCGCGGGAGCTCCCTCCCTAGACCCTCACAGGCTAGCGACGTAGTACTACGTCGCTCTGCCTGTGAGGGGCTGACTGCCGACGTAAATAGTCGTGCGGCAGTCGGCAAGTGGTTAAAAGCAAACACAGTTTTGCAGTTCTGTCAAATGACATTCATCAAGCAGTCGAACGTACTGAGAATTTTTATAAAGAATGTTCGAACAAACGTTCTTTGGAAAATCTACTAGTTTATGGTCCGCATTAGATTGCTAAAGGATGTATAAGGTATAAACAGAAAAATGATTTAACTCACAGCTACTGTTAGAAATAATTGTTAGCTTTTATGTTTCATAGAAAATGGATCATATTGAGAACACTTTTATGATGCAGCTGATGATGGATTAGGTGCTGATCTCCAGGTATGGATTTTATTGCATAGTTAAGCCGGGCATAGATGATTCAAATCTTTGCTGGTTCCTGCTGATTCCAGCCATGTATGGTCAGACTGAATGTACCCATGTTGATCGATTGATCAACTTGGTTACATCCAGCCTCTTGGATTTTATATTCGATTATCACTAGCAGCTGGTAGCAATAATCCCTGTCTTTTACCAACAGGGAGGGCTTCCCCTGCCGGAAGAATACAATGGCTCAACAGGAGGGCTTCCCCTTGCCAACACTGTCTGTTGATGGGGAAATTCACTCAGTGTTTGGCCCGCTTTAACCACTTAAGCCCCCGGAAGATTTTACCCCCTTCCTGACCAGGGCCTATTTTGCGTTTCGGCACTGCGTGACTTTAACGGACAATTGCGCGGTCGTGCGACGCTGTACCCAAATGAAATTGACGTCCTTTTTTTCAGACAGAGCTTTCTTTTGGTGGTATTTGATCACCTGTGTGATTTTTTTTTTTTTTTTTTTTTTTTTTGATCATGCGCTATAAACAAAAAAGGAGCGTCAATTTTGCAAAAATAACAATATTTTTCAAATTTTTTTTGTATGAAATTCCCCCCCAAAAAAATGTAAAAATCAAAATTTTTTAACATTTTAGGCCAATTTGTTTTCTGCTACATATGTTTGGTAAAAAAAAAAAAATCGCAATAAGCGTATTTTGATTGGTTTGCGCAAAAGTTATTGCGTTTACTAACTAAGGGAAAGATTTTTTTTTTTTAACGAGTAATGGCGGCGATCTGCGTTTTTTTTTTTTATTTATTTTTTGCGGGACTGCGACATTGCGGCGGACAGATCGGACCCTTGACTGACATTTTTGACACTTTTGGGAGTACCAGTGACATTATTACAGTAATCAGTGCTAAAAATATGCACTGTTACTGTAAAAATTACACTGGCAATGAAGGGGTTAACTATATTGGAGAAGGAGGGGCTAAGTGTGTCCCTAGGGGCGTGTTTCTAACTGTGATTGGATGTGGCTGTTTGTGTAACAACAGAGAAATACGATCCTGCATAGATCTCTGTTTTTACACAGGGGAGAATGACAGGCGACTTTGTTTACATTAGCCACCTGCCTTTCTCCCTCTCCACCCAACGATCGCGAGTGACCGGCGGACATCAGGTGGAGTCCACGAAGGAGCGGGGGCGGGAGCGCGCCTCCGGCGGCGCGCGCTCGCCCCCTAGAGCCTCACAGGCTAGTGACGTACCCCTTGCCGACTGCCGCCGTATGAAGTCGTGCGGCAGTCGGCAAGAGGTTAATTTCTTCAGCTTGAACCAAAGAATGTATATGCTATAGCTGTGGGACCGCTGTGGAAGCACAGGAGATCACTTGCTAGGCACAGGTGCCATTCACAGAACTCCTTTAATTTTTCTCAATGAATGCAAACTGTTCTCTGATTGGAAGAAGTAGAGATTGTGATGTCATCACTGCACCTCATCCAGTCAGTGATTACCTTGCATTTATTCCACAGCAGTCCCACAGGTATGGCATATGCATTCTTGTTGTGGTTCATGCTAGATCAATTTAACTATGCAATAAAATCCATACCTGGAGTTCAGCTTTAAAGTGTATGTATAGCCTAAGTGCCATTCACACCTATCCTGTTTGGTAACATGCACATTCCCAAAACACACTTGTGTGCCGTGTTTAGGGTGCCATTAATTGTCCAGTTTGCTCCAGCTGGATAAACAAAGATTGTTGATGATATAATTCATGGCAGTGAAGTGACTGTCCTCAGGTGATACACAGAGATGAGACATATCCTCCTACATAAATTGTACCTGTATATCTGCAGCCCTTTCTTCTCTACTTCTGTTCAAGGTGCTGAATTTATAAGCTTGCCTGAGAGTTCAGAAAAAGTGGGCGGGGAGCTTAAGTGACACTCCGCAGAGCTCAGTAGGGAAAGCTCTGACAGCTGATTGGAGGGAATGGACACACCCCCACCATACAGCCTACAGGAACAGAGCTGAGGCTGTCAATCAGCTGCAGTTCCCTTGCCTGTCACCATTTTTCTCTTGGTGTCAGTAAAACTTGTCAGAAGTGATTCATGCTGATGGCAGAGAAACTAAGTAGCAGCCAAAAGTGATGCTTGAGTCCGGTTCACATATGTGCGATGACAGACATCGCATGTGATTCGGAGCGCACTGCTCTGAAAATCACATGCGATGACTGTGCGATGCAAATTCAGCCATACAGATTGTATGGCTGAATTCACATTGCATTCAGACACAACTCGCACAGGACCCTTTTTTGGGTCCGCACCAGAATCGGATCACATGGGCGTTCACACCTATGTGATCCAATTCATGTCCTAACTGACAGTTTGCACTGTGATATGCGAACTGATCTGGGGGTGTCGTTAACTTTGTATTTACACCCCCAGCAATTCGCATATGGCAGTGTGAATTGCCTGCAAGTTGAATGCGATGTGGAAACCCGCAGTGGATTCACATGGTTCCCGCATCGCATATTTGTGAACCGGCACTAAGTGCTCTTATTTGAGACAAGTACACACTATAGAGGGATATGCTTTGTTCATATTTCATGTGTGAGGTTTACAACCACTTTAATGCAAAGCACAATAATGCGTTTCGTAACATGTTTTAACGTACTTCAACATACTATATAGATGTACCTACACAGTTAACTTCTATTTGCACCCTTTGTCTGTTAACCACTTGCTGACTGCCCCACGCAAATTTACTGTGGGAGGGCGGCTCGGCTGCGCGTAATCGTGTAGATCTACGATTGATTAGACACAGCAGGAGCCAGACGGCGGAAGGAGCGGGCTCGATCACCGCCGGCCTCCCAAAATTTTCGGGGAAACTGGCAGGAGAGCCGCCTGCCTATGTAAACAAAGCAGGCGACTCTCCTGTCAGACACAGTGAGATCGTGTGATTCAGCTAAGCTGAAACACCAATCTCTGTGTGCCTTTCACCGAGCCCTCCCCCCCACAGCTAGCAAGCACTATTAGGCTTACACTTAACCCCTTGATCACCCCCAGTATTAACCCCTTCCCTGCCAGTGTCATTTATACAGTAACCGTGCATATTATTTATCACTGATTACTGTATTGTCACTGGTCCCCAAAAAGTGTCAATTAGTGTCAGATTTGTCCGCCACAATGTCGCAGTCCCGCTAAAAATCGCTGATTGCCGCCATTACTAAAAAAAACAAAAATCTATCCCATCGTTTGTAAACGCTATAACTTTTGCGTGAACCAATTAAAATACGCTTTTTGGGATTTTTTTTTTTAACCAAAAATCTGCAGGAGAGTACAAATTGGCCTAAACTGATAAAAAAAATATGTATATATTTTTTAAATTTTTTTTATTGGGAATGTTTTATAGCAGAAAGTAAAAAATATTGTTGTTTTTTTTTTTTCAACATTGTCGCTGGTTTTTTGTTTATAGTGCAAAATTTAAAAACCGCAGAGGTGATCAAAGACCACCAAAAGAAAGCTCTATTTGTGGGAAAAAAAGGACATACATTTTATTTGGGTACAGCGTCGCACGACAATTGTTAAATTAACGCAATTAACAATTGTTAACCACTTTACCACCGGAGGATTTTGCTGTCTTACGTCTGGGCCACTTTTTGCGATTCGGCACTGTGCGACTTTAACTGACAATTGCGCGGTCGTGCGACACGGTACCCAAACGAAATTTACATCCTTTTTTTTTCCCCACAAACAGAGCTTTCTTTTGGTGGTATTTGATCACCTGTGCGATTTTTACTTTTTGCGCTATAAACAAAAAAAGAGCATACATTTTGAAAAAAATAACTATTTTTCACATTTTTTTTATATGAAATTTGTTTTCTGCTACCTATGTTTGGTTAAAAAAAAATCACAATAGGGGTATTTTGATTGGTTTGCGCAAAAGTTATTGCGTTTTACTATCTAAGGGAAAGATTTCTGTCATTTTTGGTGGTTTTTTTTTAACGAGTAATGGCGGCGATCTGCAATTTTTTTTTGCGAGACTGCGACATTGCGGCGGACAGATCGGACCCTTGACTGACATTTTTGACACTTTTGGGGGTACCAGTGACATTACTACAGTAATCAGTGCTATATATATGCACTGTTACTGTAAAAATGACACTGGCAGGGAAGGGGTTAATTTTATTGGAGAGGGAGGGGTTAATGTATGCCTGGTGCTTACTAACGTGTGGGGGGAGGTGACTGAGTGACACAGGGACAGATCGCAGGTTCAGCTATGCTGAATCCTGCAATCTGTCACTGCCTGTCACTTAGGAGATCCGCCCGCTTTGTTTACACAAGCGGGCGGATCTCCAAACTCGATTCCCCGGCGATCGGGGAAGAGCAGCGGCGATCGCCGCTGCTCCTCCCCTGGCCCGACTCCCGCTGTGACTGAATACAGCGGGAGCGAGCCTCCGGCAGCGCGCGAGCGCCGTCCACAAGGCGGAGGAGTCCAGCGACGTAGGTCTACGTCGCTGGACGGGAACGAGCCACTGTGCCGCAGTAGAGGCACAGTGAGCGTGGGTAAAGAGGTTAAATTAACGCAGTGCCGAGTCACAAAAAATAGCCTGCTCATTAAGGGGGTAAAACCTTCCGGAGCTGAAGAGGTTAAAGCAGGTGTAAACCTCCCTGGATTTTTTTTTTTTATTACCCTGCAAGGTAATGTCATGATGTGCTAGTATGCATCGGGTGGCCGTTCCTTCAGAGCGCATGCGCCAGTGATGTCACTGGCTGCATGTACAGAAAATACAGGGCCCAATTTGGAGATATTTACAGCTCTACCAATAGGTAAGTCTTATTATAGGCTTACCTATAGGTAAAAGTTTATTGATGAAAGTTTTCTTCCATTTTAAAGCATTTTGTCATATCTGTTAAGTGAAAAAATACCTGTTGACCTTGGCAGGAATCCAGTGCTGTTCTCTTCAGGGTTGTCAGGAAGTGTGTTTGAACTGCAGAATACTCCCCCCCCCCCCCCCACCCCCTTTTCCATGCTATGGAAAAAAGGAGAGAAGAGGAGGAGTTCTATCATCCTAAAATTCTTGCCCCTGAGTGACAAGGGTGCACCTCTGTAAATCATCACTCTAGGACAGTAAGTGAATTGCTGGATCACCGGGTGAAAATAAAGTAAAAAAGGGATTTAGACGCCTTGCAGCCACATAATGCATATATGCATTAACAAGAAAAGTGGGCTTTAACGCCCAGCAGCCGCACATATGCATCCATGGCGGCCTGAGGCTGTGTGCTAAGATTACACTCACTGCATACTCCTAGCACACTGACTAAGCTGCCACAAACACCAACAAGCGGGACCACGTCACAGCAGTCACATAATACAGAAGCTACGCTCAGGGCCGCTGATAGGGGGGGCACCAGTCCTCCTGTAGGGGCCCCAGGCACACAGAGGAGCCCAAACAGCATGGAGAATCAGTGCTGTCGGGCAGAGGGGCATTTACAGAAGGAAGTTCTGTGCGGCTCTCTGCAGCTGCTGAAAGCCAGTTTCTCCCTCTCATGCCAGCTTTCAGCTGCTGCAGGGAAAGACACAGACACATGGCATTGTTCCTGTAAATACTTCTCAGACACTGATCCCCCTTCCTGTTCTGCCTGTTTCTGATCCCCCTCCCTTTTCACTGTGGTTGCGGACTTCACTGTCCTGTAAAAAAATAATGCATTGGAAAAAAAAAAAAATTAAACATTGTAATACATCATTTTATAAAATAGTAAAATAAAATAATTGTCAAAAATGGTTTAACATTTACAATTTTTTTAAATTTTTTTAATGTAAAAAAACTGTTAAAAAGGGATAATTCACACATATTCTCTGTTATTGTATGTTTATGTCCACTAATAATGATTGTATTGTATTTTTTTTGTGAAAATATTGTCTTTGTACCTTCGGGCAGCCCTGCCAGGTAGGCTGTACGGAGCCCCGTGATTTCGAATAGCAGCCCTGGCTACGCTGCCGTGACATTAAGAGGTTATGTTTAGAAAAACAATGCAGCCATCACATCTAAGGCTCCATTCTCACCTGAGCGATCCGTATCATGGGCGGAATCACAACGCGCAAATTTTCTGCGCGATAAATAGCTGTTGCTGTTTTTGAGTGACAAGTATTGCGTTTTGCTGTGATTGCAGCGCAATTTTGTTGGGGCAAAATCGTGCTGCGATTGCCATCCCTTTAAGCTGTAATGGCATTGCACAAGTGTCCCGCGGTTTACCGCGATTTTGAATTGAAGGCATAATAGCGGAGATTTTGTCCGCTATTCAGATCGCTCAGGTGTGAACGGAGCCTAAGGAATGTTTAGCTGCAATCTCTTCTTGGGTTTTGATACAATTATTAGTTATACGTTGCTTGATACAATTATTAGTTATACGTTGCTTGATACAATTATTAGTTATATGTTGCTTGATTCTTACCAAGTGATTGTCATAGTAACACCTCAAACTACTTTTGAAGGTTTAAAAACTTTGACCAACTTTCCACCCATCTCCTTCGATTTTAAAATTGATGTTTGCTGAGCTGGGTGGTGCTGACAGGGCTGTCCAGAGATCAAATTTAGAAATGTAAAGGCTAAGTTCACCTTTTGGAACATGTCACATGTTCCACCCATATGGAGCTCTGCAGCTGCAAAAAAGTCCAGTGTGTATGAGGTCTTAAAGAATTGGTTGCTATGGTACCACAATTTTAAACGTATTTCTTTGAGTTCCAACTTTTCCATTTAATATGAAACTCTGAAAGGTTTGTAACTCTGCAGAAGAGATCTTTTAGTAAGATATACTAGTAGATTGTGATCATTGTGTTGGGTAGCTCAGAGCTAGAAGAATGCAATGCAAAGTAAATACTTTATAACACCCAACTATCCTCTAATTTTGGGTCGGTATGCTACCAATCGCGATTTACCTGTCGACCGCAGGCACTTGACAGGTAGATTGCAAACACTGCCCTGCCCTTTATCAAAGAATGGGAGGCAGGGAGAGAGCTGCTCAGTTAACATTTCAAGGTAACCAGCAGGTGGTTGGTTGCTAGGATGCTGGGCGGTCCTAGCAATCAATCACCAGCTTGTTAATATGAAAAGTTAACTCCAGTAGCTCCTGCTCCCGCCCTCCATCCTTTACTGTGCTGCCTCCTGCTCTCTGCTTTGCTGTACACCCACTGTCAGATCGGAGAGTGACACCTACACACTGGTGGGAGGATGTGTTTATGGGGGGGGGGGTCACAGGAAACTACTGTGGGGGGGGGGACACAGGACACTGCAATGAGGGGAGGAGGACACTACAGTGGGTGGGGGGATAATGTGAAGGGGAGCAGAGTACACTGCTATGGGGGAGCAGCGGACACTATTGTATGGAGTGGCGGAGGACACTTGGGGGAGGGGGGGGGGGCTGGGGCTCAATGAACTGATAGGTACAGAGGTATAAGAAGCAGAGGACACCACTGTGGGGGGATGATGTGAAGGGGTGAAGAGGACACTACTGTGTGGGGGCGTTATCAAGGGGGGCAGTGGAAGCTATTGTGAAGGAGGTGACGTGAATGGGGGGCAGAGGACACTACTGTGACACGCTAGGTTTTCTTCATAATGTCTTTGTATTGGGGGCTTGATAGACCAAGTAGCAATATTTATCAGTCATAAAGATATTTTAAATATCTTTTTTAACATAAAATTGTTCAGTATGTTCATTTGTTTCTAAACAATTATAAGCACTTGCTAATAACAGAAATTTTACGGAGACTTTTTACTTTGTTGGGAAAGTCTGAAACTACATGTTCAGTACATCCAAATGTCTGCTGTGTTACATTACTGCAGATCCTGGCAGTGAACACCTTTCTCAGACAGTAAACTCTTTGAAAGATCCAACAGTAGCTAATCCAGTTTACACATAATTACTTCTTCCAATTTACAAATTAAAGCAAACAAATATTAATGCTTCAAGGTCACGGAATATATGCTGTATACAGTAAGGATAGACCTATATAGTATTTTCAGTGCCGATATTGATTTTTCGGTCACCCTTCAGGCAGATATTAGTTGCCGATATTCTGTGCAATTACAGTTTTGAAAAATCAACGCAATTTTCGACACAAATCTGGTACTGAACATGTTAATGTTTATAAAATTTTTAACATTAAGGGCTCATTCTTCACACCTTACCTGCCTGCATGAAAACTGATGGGAAAACCGTACAGATTTCACTTGCAGAGACATGTTTTTCATGAGTATTCATGCGCAATTCAGTCAGTTTTCATGCACGGTGTGTGGTGTGAACACTGAACAGGGTACATAGAGAAGAAGAGTAAAGAGAAGAACCATTATTTTTTTGTACTCTTGCAGAAGGCGTGCAGAAAAACTGACGTCTCTGTCTATACCATGGTGTGACTGTGAACAAACGAGGCCTTGAAGTAGACAACTTTGAGACTTAAAATAAAAACTTATTAAAGGCTTCCCAAAACATAGAAAAATTGCATAAACTGCTGCAGTGCACTCACTGCAATGATTAAATCTAAATCACTACTGCAGTGCAAAAGCTAAACAGTGGACACTACACCTACTTCAATGCTCCCAGTTAAGTAGAACAATATTACAGTATAGTGCAGAAAGCATAACATTTCAGCATGTTCACCTGTTAAATGGCTTCTGGTTTTTTTTTTCATATATTGCTGCCACTTCACTAAAAGCACGCTCACTTGGTACCGAGGAAGGAGGAGCAGAAAGGTATTTTCTAGCATGAGAGGCAAGTCTTTTGTAGCGTGCCTCATTTTCTTTCCATCACTGAAGAGGATCACCACTTCTGTCAATTACTGGTTCCTTCAAATAGAAATTAAGTTCATCATCCAGGCTGATTATTGCAAATTCAGAAGAACCCCCCACATGAGGCCCCAATAAAACACTGAGCATGGCATCAATTCGACCACGATGAAGATTCTCTTTTTTCCATTGTTTTTTTGGACATTTGTCTGTTTTTGCAGCATCCTGCTCTTCCAGATTACAAACATGCTCTTCCTGACTTGACATTTTGGTAGGAACCTCCTGCACCTCCTGTTGAATATCTTCTGTCAGCCATCGTTTTGCCTTGGCCAATACATCATCAGAAGAAAAAGCATTATTCTTGTATTGAGGATCCAAAAGACATGCCAGCAGAACATTTTTATTCTGTTCATGCTTCTCAAAATGTTTGGTGAGGCTGTCATGTTTTAATGCCACGTGTGTTGGGTCCTTCATTTTCTTGAAGAAGCATCTTCAGCACTCTCACACATGAGATGACAGATGACACAGATTAGTTGTAATGACTCACCTCTAGTGTCACTTCCTCTATGGGGAGGGGGGTCTCAATGACATTGGCTACAATGTCCCACTGATCAGCAGTAGGACAAGAATATCCTCTATACAGTAATCCCCCGCTCCATTGCGGTTCAGTTTTTGCGGTCCCGGTAATTCGCGTTTTTTTTGTAATGTTGTTTTACTATATAAATCATTAAAAATTAAATATTTTTGTGTTTTTCATAGCTCTTGCTATGTCTCTTAGTATCTTTTATGTGTTTAAATGAGTTTCTATTGTTTTAAAAGTGTGTTTAAAGACCTTAAAATGCTTCTACACATACAGTGACAGTAAAATAAACATGCCTACAATGCATTTTAATAGGGTTTTTCTATTTCGCGGAATTTCACTTTTCGCGGCTGGGTCCGGAACTTAACCCCCGCAATGGAGGGGGGTTTACTGTATTCACCTGAATAGATGGTAAGAGCTCACTTCTTTTCCAGCATTCTTTGCAACATCTGAAGTGTTGAGTTCCAACGTATTTGAAAAGCCTGAATCAAGTTGTTTTTGGGTAGGCCAAGGTCTTCCTGAATGCACCTCAGTCGCTGCTTGGTAAGGATTGAATGGTGGAAATGGCCTTTTCATCTCTTCAGCATGCCAATTATATCAATCAAAGCTCTCTGGCTTGACAGACCATCATTTACAACAAGTTGCAGGGTGTGTGCCATGCAACTGAGGTCTGACACTTCAGCAAGCTTCATTCCTTTCACCATGTTGCTCCGCTGTCTTGAAGCACAGGCATCACTCGGTCTTTGTTTATTCCCGAGTCTTCAAGCATGCCTAGAAACATTTCTCCCCAGTGTGGGGTCCTTGCATCACTTTTGTATTCAACACCAATTGCCTTTTTGTCCATCCGCTGTCAATGAAGTGTCATGTAAGGCTCATTAGTGACTCTGTCCTGACCAGCAGTCAGTCGTGAATGAGAGTGAGTTGCTAGTATTCTCTGGTTGCAGCATAGTCTTTATTTTCTCAACTAACTTTTGGTGAATCCTTCCCAGCATTTCAGTTTGATAATACTTTTCATTCTTCAGTGTGTACCTTGCCTCAGCTATGGACATCAACCACCTAAATCCAGAGTCGGACACCATTGTAAATGGCTGGTTATCAGTGACCATCATCTCTGTGATTACTCTGTCCAGCAGTTGGGATTTTCCATCTAAATTTAGCCCCTTTTTTCCTGAAACATATCTGTTATTGTTGTCTGGGATAGTGGAAGTATTTCACTTTGTGATTCCGTTTTTTTTCTGTGCTGCGTTATATAATTCAACATGATAAACTTTTAGATGGGCCCAAAGATTTGGTTTTTGGGCCCAAAGTATTTTTGGTTTTTGCAGTTGCTGATCCCATGTTCACATTGTTTGTAGTTTTGCACACTGCTGCTTTTCCTGGGGATGGTTGAGACGAGAAATGGTCCCAGACCACACTTTTACTTTTTCTGTCTGCATTCATCTCCATTGCAAATTGAAAGAGAGTTTAAACTGAATAAGGGTAAAAAAAATTGTCTGACTGGCACTCTGCTGTGGGTGGCTGGCTGGCTGGCACAGGGGATGTGGGTGGCTGGCACAGGGGCTGTGGCTGGCTGGAACCCTGCTGCTGTGGCTGGCTGACACCCTGCTGGTTTGGGTCAGTGGCTGGCTGGCACCCTGCTGGGGTGGGTGGGTGGCTGGCTGGCACCCTGCTGGGGTGGGTGGCTGGCTGGTTGACGCCCTGCAGTTGTGGCTGGCTGGTTGGCACCCTGCAGTTGTGGCTGGCTGGCTGGCATCCTGCTGATGTGGCTGGCTGGCTAGCACCCTGCTGGTGTGGGTGGCTGGCTGGCTGGCTCCCTGCTGCGGTGTGTGGCTGGCTGGCTCCCTGCTGCGGTGTGTGGCTGGCTGGCTCCCTGCTGCGGTGTGTGGCTGGCTGGCTCCCTGCTGCGGTGTGTGGCTGGCTGGCTCCCTGCTGCGGTGTGTGGTTGGCTGGCTCCCTGCTGCGGTGTGTGGCTGGCTGGCTCCCTGCTGCGGTGTGTGGCTGGCTGGCTCCCTGCTGCTGTGGGTGGCTGGCTGGCACCCTGCTGCTGTGGCTGACTGGCTGGCACCCTGCTGCTGTAGCTGGCTGGCTGGAACCCTGCTCCTGTGGGTGCCTGGCTGGCTGGGCACCCTGCTGCTGTGGGTGGCTGGCTGGCACAGGGGCTGAGTTGTGGATGGTGAAGTACAGAGGTGAGCTTTGGACAGGAATTCAGGGGAAAGCTTTGGATAAGGGAGCAGAGATGAACTGTAGAAGGGAGGTGCAGAAGTGAGGTTTGGATGGTGGGGTGCAGAGGCAAGCTTTGGAGTGGGGGGTGCAATCCTGTTCTCTGCAGTGGTTATGTACTCCTGAAGCCTGCCATGTACTCCTGGTTTTATTTTAAGAAGAACTCGGGCAAAACGTTTCTTTTCGTGCACTGGGGCTGTGCCCACACTGCATGAGTTAACTGCTCGTTTTTGTCCAGGGGATTGCAGAGTGGAGATATAATTACCTAATCCACCGATCCTTCGAGTGGAAGACTGGTTGCTTCTGCTCCCCTGCACCCTTGCGGTCTTGTGAATGTACTGTTCCTGATGTCATCATGCACATAGACCGGCCCTGGACATAAGGGCGACAGGAACAATCCACCGCAGGACGTGGGGGAGTGCGGTTTTCCAGTGGAAGGATTGGGTAAGTATAGCTTTTCCTTGCACCCCTGGATCAATTGTGCAGTTACCCCATGCAGTGCAGGCACAGCCCCCTGCATGGGAAAAAAACAATTTTGCCTGAAATTCTTCTTTAACGTTGACCTTTTAAGACCCTCTTTCTGTTGGTTAAATTTGGCAAAAGGGGTGGGGTGGATGAGCTCCTGCACTTATATTCTGACAAAATACTTGTTATAAGATGACAACCGTCTACCAATTGTGCTACTGTGTTGCCACCTTGCGATACACAGCCCTGATGGAAGCTACTGGTTGCTGTACTGAACACACATTTTACAGGTATGGCCCATCATTGTCAGTATTACAAAGTTGGTACTGAGTAATGATGTGAATCTTTTGCTGGAGCAAGAGCATGTAGACAAGAAGCAACTAAAATAGAAAGATGAAGATTAGTAGCACTAAATTTCTAAAAAGAATGGAAAAAAGGTGAAAACGGCATAAACATTGGAATTTATTTTGTTTACTAAAGTATAAACAATTAGGGTCTAGTTTGAATTTAAGCAGGGATTTGCAATCAGTAAAAGACAAAGCCTTCAGGCCAGAGCAACCAGTGGCAGCTAGTTAGTCATGTGGGGTAGAAAAGTATTCTAATCTTGGATAGTCTGGATAAGAAATTTAGGTTTGACATTTGTGCATGAACACAGCTAAATACCATCCTCACATTTGAAACATCCAGCAAATTTTACTTTGCATTGAATTCAGAATATAAGGATGCAAATAACGAATGCTTATAACTGAGTAGCTGCTTGTATTTCTGCCACAACCCTTTTAGAGTATGCATACAAGAAAGTCTAGAGACCTAGCCGATACATGGCTGTCAAGTTCACCATCCTGTCCTGCAATTTATGCTAGGAGATCCTGCAGTGCAATTTGTTGAGCTCAGCTGTCAGTGTGAGAGCTTTGTTCTGGTATGTGTGTTAGGAAGCATGACAGCAGATTCTAATATACAGAGTTGGACATGGCTATTGGGGCATGACTTGGAAGCTCACCACTGACCACATGCCTGATGGGGCATTTCTCTGTGAAATGCATACTCCTGACCCCTGCACTCTGTAGGAAGTGTTTTCTGTTAATTACTTCTGTTCTTTGCCGATAGTTGCTGGTTGGTATGGCAAAAACTGCAGAGTGTGTGTACAATGTAATCTGTGAGCAGACTCCTCTTCCAATTTACCTTGCCCTCTTACAACACTTACACTGCCTACAGAGTAGAAATCCATGGACTGATCGTCTTGAGAGATGACCCCCATAGAATTCATAGAGATCTACTATGCAGGCACCACCAGGACACTGAAGACTTTCGGTGCAAAATACAATCCCTGGATGCTGTGGCCTAAGTATGCATCTGGTGACGGGGAGGGGGGAATAAGTTAAGTCAGGTAAGGCCGTGGTCCTCAACCCTGGCCTACAGGGCCCACTAACAGGCCAGATTTTCAAGATAACTGAAATACATCCCAGGTGATATAATTTGCTGCTCAGTGATTGCAGTACTCTAGTCTGCATCTCCCCAAGGTAATACCTAAAATCTATCCTGTTAGTGGGCCCTGTAAGCCAGGGTTGAGGACCACTAAGGTAAGGAACCCAAATTGAAAACAAATTTTCAAGTGTACTTATCATTTAGTACTGGTTCACACTAGCACGATTTCAGATGTGACTTGAGTCACGCAAATCACATAATAGAAATCCCATGGATTTCAATGGTGCGTGTTCACATCAATGCAACGCAAATGCGATGCAACTTTGGAAAAGGTACCTACTACTGTGGGTACCGCGATGTGGCACGATTACGTGCCTCATAAACTTCAATTGAAATGCACTAAAAAACATTTTTGCCTCTAATTTGTGTTGGTTATTAACCACTTTTTGTTTTGGACTATGGAATGCACAGCAATCGGTCTTTGGGGAAAAAAAAAGATAAGGCTTAACTTTTACCCTTAATGGTACATAAGGCTAAATTCATATCTACCCCTGCTTGCAAGAAGGCTAGAATTCTCCCGATCATATATTTGCGGGTATGCCATTTCCTGGCCTCACACCAGAAAATGTAGATTGCCAGACTCTGTAATAAATGCCTCTAGAGACTGGTTTTCCAGCATTTATAAGGGTAGAGACTGCAGGGCTAGATATACCCTGCTCTTTTAGGATAAAGGCTTTAATAGCCAAGCCATCACATTTAGAGACTGTAAAGCAGGGTGGAAAATTGGACCATGAGAGAGCAGGAACCCAAAGCCTTGCCACTGCCAATTTTAGAATTTGTGCATACCAAAACCTCCTGGCCTCCAGGGTTACTGGTTTCCCCTCTACCTGGATTCTGCGTAGAAGATGTGGCAGCAGCTGCAGCGGAAGAAAGGCATAGATCAGGGAAAACTCATCCCACTGAGTTACCAAGGTATCTACTCTGACTGCGAGTGGATTCCTGGTCCTGGACACAAATCTCTCTGACCCAAATCTCTCTCTTCAACTTGTTGTTGAACCTGGATGCCAACAGATCTACATCTGGGATCCCCCAGCGTTTACAGATCAATGCAAAGATCTCAGGGTGTAAGGACCATTCTCCCAGAAACACCTGTTGACGACTAGGAAAGTCTGCCTGCCAGTTTTCTATTCCTGGAATGAAAACCGCTGATAGGCATGGAACAAATTTCTCTGCCCAGGATGGGATGAGATCCACCTCCCTGATGGTTGATGTAAGCTACAGCTGTGGTATTGTCGGATTGTACCCTGACAGGGTAACCCTGAAGTCTGGGTGTCCAGTACTTTAAAGCCCGACAAACTGCTCAGATTTCCAAGATATTGATGGGAAGACTCTTTTCTACCCAAGACCACTTTCCCTGGACAGTGGCTTCCTCTAGAACTGCTCCCCAGCTGGAGAGACTAGCATCTGTAGTCACTACTTTCCAGACCACTGAAAGAAAGGATTCCCCTTTTTCCAAATTTCTGGTTTAACAAACCACCAACTTAGACTCTGACGTCCTCTTGGTACCAGAGACGTGCATCTATCCAGGGACTAGACCTTTCTGGTCCATGCTGAAAGAATGTTTTTCTGTAAGGGGCTGCCATGGAATTGAGCCTAGGGGACCGCTGTGAACGAGGACACCATCTTCTCTAATAACCTCATGCCAAAATGTACAGAAGGATACTTTTTCCTTCTTACGGATTGAACCAGATCCTTCAGGTCTGTGACCTTTCTTGTTGGCAAGAATACCTTTGCCTGTATTGTGTCCACAAGGAAACACAGATATTCCAGTCCTTGGACCGACTGTAATGCTGACTTTGTCACGTTCAGAATCCAACCCGGACATTCTAAGAACTGAACTGTCCGGAACGCATTCTGGCTTAGAGCCGAAGCTGATCGTTCTGTTAGTAAATATACTATATCCCTTGAGACCTTAGAGCAGCCAATACTGGAGCTAGGATCTTTGTGAACACTCTCTTGGAGCAGTGACCAACCCGAAGGGCAGAGCCACAAACTGAAAATGACGTTTTTCTACTGCAAGGCGTAAAAACCTTTGATGGGCCTGAAAGATAGGCACGAGAAGGTATGCATCCTTGATGTCTATGAATGCTAGAAATTCCTCTCCCTGCAAGGATGCCATGACTGAGCGAATTGACTCCATTTGAAAAGTACGAATGTTTAGAAACTGGTTCAGAGCTTTGAGATTCAGAATAGCTCTTACGTCTCCATTTGGTTTGGGGACTACGAAAAGGTTTGGTTAAAAACCCCTGAATCTTTCTTTTTCTGGAACCTCTGTAATCACTCTTTGTGACCTTAAATGTTCCAGAGCCAGAGAAAGAGATCTTCTTTTTAGAGGATCTGCAGGTATGTTTGACTTTACAAACCGAGGATGCAGGAGCACCCGAAATTTCAATTTGTACTCCTGCGAGATAAAGGAAATAACCCAGTTGTCTTGAGTTATTTCTACTCAGACCTCCGAGAACCATAGTAGCCTTCCCCCCCACCCGACTGAGTGGGGGCACCCCTTCACAAAGTAGGTTTAGAGCTAGGCTTGGTAGGTCTCTAGGCCCAGGGTTTCTCCTGCCCTTGCCCTGGTCCTAGATCCAGACAGCTGGGGCCTTGGCAACTGCCTGGGATTAGAAGCACTGGGAGTCTGAGTGCTGGGAATCTTAAAAGGAGGACGCACTCTCCCCCCCCCCCCCCCCACCCCCTCAAATTTTTTTGGATATATTTATCCAGATTATCTCCAAGTCTTCCCCATTAAAAGGGAAAACCAGCCAGCAAAGTTTTACATGGTAATTCCGCAGACCAGCTTTTTATCCACAGGATTCTGCGCATATGAACTGACAAGAGCAACCCGTGACATTTGTTGTATGGAGTATTTAAGAGCATCTACTGCAAAACATAAAATTCTAGGTAGATCTGCCAAATCTTCCACAGACTCTCCTTGAGAAGGAACCGTCCTGGAAACTCATTTAATACGGTATTTTAAAGACTGACAAACTCCTATAGATACCACTGCTTGTTGTATTGCAGAACCTGCAACAGCAAAGGAGGCTTTTAGCAAAGATTCCAACTTATCAGCTGGATCTTTAAAAACCTGGGCATTATCCACAGGACAAATTAAACTTCTGTTAACTGAAGAAATGGCAGCATCCACAGTAGGTATACTCCATTTTCTTGTCAACATTTCCTCCCATAGGATACAATAAAGAAAACCTTTTGGGAGGAACAAAAGTCCTATCAGGATGATTCCAATTGGCATACATTACCTGCTCCAAGAGCGGATGTAAGGGAAAAGCCTGAGGACTTTAAGGATGGCCCACTGAGCCTAGAGAGGAAAAGGAGACTTCAGACATCTCTAAGGGAGGTAATTTGTATCCAGTCCGGACCAGTTCAGTGAGAGACTGAATTAACAATCTGTGGGATTGAGAGGCCAAGAATGACTCTTCAGATCCTGACTCCCCAGAAGTTGAAACCTCAGCTTGACCATATGGGTCATTTACAGCTACTTCTTCCACATCCTCTGCCCAATCCTGAAGTAAATCAGGGGGTGGCTCAGGTATCTGTCACATTTCCTCCCTCCTTGCAATGCTGCAATCATGCCAGCAATCTTACCCTCAAGGCCGGCCAACGCTGATGCCAATTCATCATTAGTGACGTAGGCTGCGACAAAAGCACTGGATGTGGCTACAATGCCTGACAACCGTAATGGCTCAGATTGGCTAGTCCCCCCTGGCCCTTCAGGGGAGGTAAACACAGAGTAAGCACAGCTTCTTCTAGTCCTGACGGCGGCACCACAGTGCCCCTTCCAAATGTGCCCCCCCCCCCCAAACCTCTTTCAGGAGGACATTGCTCTTAGGCAAGGCAAACTTGAGGTACTAACTTTAGTGTACTCAAGGCTTGTGCCAAGCTATACAGCTTATCACACACAACACTGATTATCCCAAAATAACAGAACCTGTCCGTGCCTGTAAACATGCACCCACAGTGACTCACGCACCCAGCTGCTGCTGCTCTGACAGAGGCTTGCATGCTGGAAACACTTCCTATAAAAAATCGTGCTGTTTGCGTTTGTACTGCGCACGCGTGGCGTGCACAACCGCATCCAGGTGCGCGCCAGTCGCGTCATGACACTCCCCTCTTGGCTCCATGTGCATGCTTGTGCTTAAATGGCAAATATTCACGTGCGCGGAGAATCCTTCATCACAGACACACCACTGGAGGCTCTGCCTGTTCTGGAGACATCCGAGAAGATTAATACGCGGGCGCTTTTGCGCCAAGGCGAAAACCTGCACGCCAAACAACATGGTGTGAGAGCATATTAAGCAAGCAAACTGTGCTTATAACAGCTGATACACCTACTTTTTTATTTTAAGTCCACGGTGGTGAAAAACCTACAATGAAAAAACCCAGTGAACAAAAAACATGCATGTGAAACACACAAAAGAGTGCACTTAAGGGTGTGGTTTATTCCACCGCCCAAAGGGGTAGGACTTCTACCCTGATCCCCCGGGGTGCAAGGCTCCTGACAGGGATTACGTTTTCCATGGTCTGCCTAGCCAGAAGACCTGGCAGACCCTGTTCTTCAGGACGACCGAAGCCGACCCCCAATACTAGATGAGAGGGCTCTCCAGAAGAGAGACCCCCCCCAGAGGCAGGGGAGGAATGAACCTGAGGGCCACACATCTTCTCCCTAGACTTCAGGGTAAGCCTGAGGACTTACACCCTACCATCCGTGAAAACACACACAAAAGTGAAATTGACAAACAGTGAGGGAAATAAATAAAATAATAAAGTGGCCATGCCAAAGGTGCACTGCCGGGTCCTGAGGCCTAGTAAGCAAAAATTGCCCTGGACTTTAGCCAAAAAGCCCAGCCCATGAGGCGCAGTGCAGAAAGGAAAGCAAATTTGGTGCTGTGACCTTGTGCCTGTTCACACTGTGGGGTCCCACACCCATGTGTTACTAAGAACACCGCTGGGACGACCACTCCCAAGGGGCACAGTCACCATGGACCTTCTGCCCTCCCGGTCCCTGGCCAGACAAGGTAGTCCATTCAAATCAGGAGGTAATGGACCCGTCCAGCTTTCTCGAGGAGAACCTACTCCCGGCCCCCAATTACGCTCAGACGCTCCGGTTTCAGTTCCTGCCGATACTAATCTTCCAGGTCCCCATCAATCCAGCAGGTTTGCATAGCCGCCACCCAAACCTGGTCAGGTCAGATGACAGCACAGCACCCCCACTGGATCACTGATAAGAACAGATACTACACTTGATCTTAGCCGAGAAGCGACAGCTGATACACTTACTTTTTTTTTTTTTTTTTTACTTTGTCGGGGTACATTCTACTCTGTAGTGCGACGCAGCGCATAAATACACTACATGACAATACATTTCCAATCATACAAATAAATACATTCATCCTGTGGTATGATGCCTAATGTGTTGTGTGGAGTAAGGATACCCCGAGCCATCACATCATGCATGACGCCGCATTACCCCGAAAACATATAACTAGAAGACAATTGCTATACGATTACTTGGCATGCTTCATTCATACAAAAAATGCAGTTCAATAAGCAACAGGTGTGATGGGGGATGGGAGAGAGGGGTAGGGGGAGGGTAATGAGATCACAAGCTCGAAGCTTTATTGAATGGACAAAGACACACAAGGGAGAGTGTGGGAAGGGGAAATCTTCAAACCTCCTCTTCCTCCATGAGATCCATCAAGTTATAGTCTCTGAGCAGACTGTGGATCAGTCTGCGACTTTCCTCAATGGACATCCTCTCCCGCTGGTGGATAAGGCGCTTACTGTTTCAGGTGAACAACATAGGGTGAAAGCAATATGTTAAACAAACAATGTGTGCTTTGGCACAGCTGATACACCTACTGTTTTTCACAGGGAACAGTGCATAAAAATAGTTTTAAAATTTTTTTTAAAGTGGACTTACCATTCCCGCTGCAGGATTCTGTCGTGTAACAAGAACCTAATCTTCACCCATTATGATGAGTTTCTGTCACTTGCTGACCTTCAAGGACTGGGTCCCCTTGTTTTGAGGGGCCACTAAAGGATGGCACCGGAACCTCCAAGGGAGTGCCCTTGGAGGTTCCGGTGCCATCCTTTTAGTCTTTGACTTATTTGGATGGATCTGATTTATAATCCCCTTAGATTCAGAGATACTTGATCGGGGTTTGTTGCATAATCTTTTTTCTTCTTTGAAAAAAATATAAAATTGTGGAGAGCTTCTCCGCCCTGACAATCACCTTTAAGACTCTAGCGAAAAAACTGAGGTATTTACTGTATGGGAGGGGTTATATGGGGAGACTTCCAGTCTGATTGGTTGCCAGTGTCCATTCACCTATAGATGGCGTATAACCCGTATAGTAATGAATATGGCTGCTCTGTGTCCCGTGATGTACGATAAAGAAACAGAATTTTTTACTTTCTGCTATAAACCTTCCCAATAAAATTGTAAAAAGAAAATCAAATTTTTTCATCAATTTAGGCCAATATGTATTCTGCTACATATTTTTGGTAAAAAAAAATCCTAATATTTGTATTTTGATTTGTTTGCACAAAAGTTATAGCGTCTACAAACTATGAGATAGATGTATGACAGTTTTATTGTTTTTACTAGTAATGGCGAGGATCAGCAATTTTTAGCGGGACTGCAACATTGCAGCGGACAATTCTGATACTAAGTGACATGTCTTGGGGACTAGTGACACCATAACAGTGATCAGTGCTAAAAAAAAAAAAATACACCTGTTAGGACACTGGCAGGGAAGGGGTTGACACTAGGGGTAATCAAGGGGTTAAGTGTGCTCCTAGGGAATGCTTTCAAACTGTGTGGGGGATGGATGTGCTACAGGAAAAGCGAGCTCTGTGTTTCAGCTTAGCTGAAACACAAGTTCTCACTCTTCCTCTGTGACAGAACAGCCTTCTGCCTTGTTTACATAGGCAGACAGCCGTTCTGTCATTCTCCTACACGATCGCGGAGGTTTCCCCCCCCAGTGAGTAGCTTGCTTTCGTATTTCTGACGCCCAGGTGCATTACTTTACATTTTTCTACATAAACCTCATCTGCCATGTAGTTGCCCACCCCATTATTTTGTTCAGATCCGCTTGTAAGTTTTCCACATCTTGCATAGATGTTTTCTATGGGTGAAAGATCTGGACTGCAGGCGGGCCATTTCAGTACCCGGATCCTTCTTCTATGCAGCTATGATGTTGTAATTGATGCAATATGTGGTCTGGCATTGTCGAGACGACGTCTGGATGGGAGCGTATGATGTTCTAGAACTTGGATATACCTTTCAGCATTGATGGTGCCTTTCCAGATGTGTAAGTTGCCCATGCCACACGCACTCATGCAACCCCATAACATCAGAGATGCAGGCTTCTGAACTGAGCGCTGATAACAACTTGGGTTGTCCTTGTCCTCCTTAGTCAGGATGACATGGCGTCCCAGTTTTCCAAAAAGAACTTCAAATTTTGATTCGTCTGACCACAGAACAGTTTTCCACTTTGCCACAGTCCATTTTAAATGAGCCTTGGCCCAGAGAAAACGCCTGCGCTTCTGGATCATGTTTAGATATGGCTTCTTTTTTGGCCTATAGAGTTTTAGTCGGCAATGGTGAATGGCAGGTGGATTGTGTTCACCGACAATGTTTTCTGGAAGTATTCCTGAGCCCATGTTGTGATTTCCATTACAGTAGCATTCCTGTGTGTGATGCAGTGCCGTCTATGGGTCCGAAGATCACGGGCATCCAGTATGGTTTTCCGGCCTTGACCCTTACGCACAGAGATTGCTTCAGATTCTCTGAATCTTTGGATGATATTATGCACTGTACATGATGATAACTTCAAACTCTTTGCAATTTTTCTCTGAGAAACTCCTTTTTGAAATTGCTGCACTATTTTTCGCCGCAGCATTGGGGGAATTGGTGATCCTCTGCCCATCTTGACTTCTGAGAGACACTGCCACTCTGAGAGGCTCTTTTTATACCCAATCATGTTGCCAATTTACCTAATAAGTTGCAAATTGGTCCTCCAGCTGTTCTGTATGTACATTTAACTTTTCTGGCCTCTTATTGCTACCTGTCCCAACGTTTTTTGAATGTGTAGCTCTCATGAAATCCAAAATGAGCCAATATTTGGCATGACATTTAAGAAAAGTCTCACTTTCAACATTTGATATGTTATCTATATTATATTGTGAATACAATATAAGTTTATGAGATTTGTAAATTAGTCCATTCCTTTTTTACTCACAATTTGTACAGTGTCCCAACTTTTTTGGAATTGGGTTTGTATTTCACAAGGTCCATTGACTTATCTACTGACCTAAACAGGAACCGTGTTGTGGCACATGCATTCCTATTTAGTTAGCGGTGGAGAAAAGAGGGGGACCACACTAACCATCTCCGTGCCAGCTTAAAAATGTGGGACAAATAGTAAATAGACTCTAACTCTATGGCCCCTTGTACACAAGCTTTCCGTATGTCCGTATATCACCCCATCCGTTTGCGGGTGATCTATGGACATGATGCATGTCAATGGGATTGCGGATGTCAGCGGATGACCATCCGCTGACATCCGATTTCCTTCCTTTCAGTTCTGTTCCGTTTTTTGGAACGGAACAGAACCCTATTTTTTCTTCCGTTTTAAAAAAACGGAAAGGACGCAAAATCGGATGTCAGCGGTGTCATCCGCTGACATCTTCAATCACATAGACATACATTATTTCCGTATATCATCCGCTAACGGATGGGATGATATGTGGACATACGGACCGGATGACACACATGTCATCCGTGTCCGTGAAAATAAAAAAAAGTATCGGATCACAATACGGTCAGCTCTGTGTGAAAGGGGCCTATGTCCTTTCTACTTTTAGCCCAAGAATGCTTTTACCTTAGGAAGTCATCCCCTACCTATATCAAGACTCTATCCTGCCACAAATAACTAGAAAAATTGAAATTTTATGTCTATGATTACTTTTAGAAACTGAAATAATCCCATCAAATCAGTTTCTGAAATGTGCAGGGCTCTTTTGAAAGTCATTTATGGTGAAAGTGAGGTTGTACAAGGTCACTGACTTCTATGTAAACAATAGATGACAAATAGATTTCTGTAGCTTGAAAGAACCAGTCAGGCGGTTATTGTAGCTTAAAAGATTTGCAAGCACGATGACAACTAAAATATCTTTATTCTTATGGAGCTGTACCTTCAAAACTCTCACTGGAACTGTAGACATCCAGAAATAAAAAGTATATGTAAACCTTCACCTTGTAAAACAACCAATTCAGTTAAAAACAGAAACGAAAGACAAAACATTAGTGTATACATTAAAAAAAACACAACCTTATAAATACCTTTTTTCCCTTTTTTTTTTTTTTTTTTTTTTTCACATAACCTCTGTTCCCAGTGGTATAGGGATCTTAGAAAGCTAGGGGAGGAGAAATAGCGGTACATTGGTCTTCCCAGTGAATGGCTGTGCAGGGGGTAAGTGTCATCACCAGTCTGATTATTGGAGGAGAGCAGTCTGAGTTCCCAGCACAGCCAGAAAACCGACCGCGCTGTGCTCTCATACCTACTGTGGTCAGTTTTTAATAGGAAAGCAGAGACAGTGGCAGGAACACCAGGGATTTCACACAAAGAAAGCAATACAAAGAGAACAGGATACTTTTTTAAGCAACAGACAGCATGGATTCATGAAAGACAGAAGTTGTCAAACAAACCTGATTTCTTTTTATGAGGAGGTAAGTAAAACCTTGGACAGAGTTTGACAGTTCCCCACACACGGCTAATGTGTAAGGTAAAGTCTACAGGCTTGGAAAGATCCGTTTGTAAATGGATAGAAAACTGGCTGAAAGATGGAATTCAGAAAGTAGTGGTTAATGATTCTTACTCTGAATGGTCTAAGGTTGTCAGTGGTGTACCCCAAGGTTGTGTTGGGACCCTTACTTTTTTAATACCTTTATAAATGATATAGGGTCTGGAATTAAAAGTACCATTTCAGTCTTTGCAGATGACACCAAGCTTTGCAGTGGAATAACTTCCTTACAGGATGTCGCCAACTTACAAGCTGACCTCAGTGCACTGTTTCATTGGGCATTATTTCTTCTAACTTGCATTAGGAATGCAAGCTGAGTTAAGAGTTGATGGAGCTGAGTTACCCCAGTGGTAATTAAATGATACCCTTTTACCCTACATACAGCACATATGAATGCAGGCTTTAGCCAGTGGTCTCTTGCTTTGCATGTATGCTCATTAAACATACTACTTTTTCTTTAACATATTGGTACTAAATAATATGTATGCACTAAGATTCGCTCCCCCATTAAGGGGATCTGAATACTTTTTTTTTTTTTATTTATTTTTTTTATTAATTTAATACTTTATTCATTCATGTCTGTTAACCCATGATACCCTGACTTAGAAGGCTGGATTGTAAATTGGTCTAGCTCTCCACAAACACTATAAAAAAAAAAAAAAAAAACCACAGTTGAAAAACAAACTGTCTCTACTACCAAAATACTCTTTCCCCTATTTTTTTTATTTAATTTACACTGTCTGTGGCATATGCATAATGCAGTGTGCACTGTCAACACCTGTAAGATGCAAAAGAATGGAGCCCAATGTTGGGATAATGCAGCTCCATCACACGTGCAGAAGTTGCATGATCGCTGTCTGCCTAATGGCCAAAAGAATAAGACATCAGAGGGTATGGTAGCAATAGAGAATGCATAGCTGTCAACGCTGGCTAACAAAAAAACTCATAAGTAACTTTGTCATAATGTGTAAGTATACTGTGACATTTTATTTTAAAGTATAACTTTATCCACAAAATGATCTTTCCACAAAATACTCTGAGTTTTGTATACTGTGCCGTGATGACAAAAGCATTCTACTTTGCATGGCTTATTCTTTGCATTTTATCATATGCTGGAATTAAGGTTTCACAATGTGATTCTGGCATCAGCAGCAGTATCGCTACAATTTATTCAGATGAGCCAAGAAGCATGAAACTATTTATGCAAATTCATGTATGTGATAGTAATGGCAAGTCACAAATGACATGCATCCAAAGCTAGCACCAGCATCTGGCAGCAGAAAGGTTACACTCCGTGTTCATTTATTTGACAAAAATATATTCCTCATAGTTTTTGTTAGCTGCATGTTTTCAGAGAAAAAAAAACTAAATGAAAATAAAATTAGAATGAAGTCAATTGATGAATAGTATGATGAAAATCTATTCCAATTTTTTTATTTAGTCCACTAAAATCTCCAGTACATTTTAGCCCACTAAAATCTAATGGACTTAGTTAACCACTTCTGGACCAGGCCTTTTTCTGACACTTGTTGTTTACAAGTTAAAATTTTTTTTTTTGCTTGAAAATTACTTCGAACCCCCAAACATTATATATATATATATATATATATATATATATATATATATATATATATATATATATATATATATATATATATATATATATATCAAATTTTTTTTTTTTTTTTTTTTAGCAGAGACCCTAGAGAATAAAATGGAATTTGTTGCATTACGCAATGTTTTTGGAAATAATACACTTTTTTGAATCAAAAAATAAGAAAACAGTAAAGTTAGACCAATTTTTTTCTATAATGTGAAAGATAATGTTACGCCGAGTAAATGGATACCCAACATGTCTCATGCTTTAAAATTGTGCACGCTCGTGGAATGGCGACAAACATTGGTACTTGAAAATCCCCATAGGCGACACTTTAAAAATTTCTACAGGTTACCAGTTTAGTGTTACAGAAGAGGTCTAGGGCTCAAATTTATTGCTCTTACTCTAACCATTGCGACAATACCTCACGTTTGGTTTGAACACCGTTTACATATGTGGGCGCGACTTGCGTATGTGTTTGCTTCTGCGCGCGAGCTAACGGGGACGGATCGCTTTCATTTTTTTTCCTATTTATTTTATCTTTTTTTTTTTTTTTTTTGATCACTTTAATTCCTATTACAAGGAATGTAAACATGTACTTGTACAAGCATGACAGGACCTCTTTAATGTGAGATCTGGGGTCAAAAAGACCTCAGATCTCACACCTACACTAAAAAAGAAAAAAAATAAGTCATTTTTTAATGATGAAAAAAAATGGGCTCTTTAAATCCGTTGCTAGGAAGCGATGTATGACGTTCCGGTCCTCCAAGGCCATAGTCGAGTGAGGGCCATCTTGCCCTCACTCAACTTCCTGCCTGAGGGGCCTGCGGACCGGTTTGTTTTCCCCGCTACCGACGGATCCTGTAAGCAGGGTGGAGAAAACGACCAGGAATCGGTGGCGGGGGGGGGGGGGGGTAATTTCCTCTTCTGTGGTTTGCAGGGCATTGCTCCAGAACCCAAAGGAAGCAGGCAGACAGAGGAAGCCTGCATTTCTCAGCCAATACAGCTTGCCGATAGAGTGAGGGGGCTGGAGCTTTAACCACTTGCCTACTGTGCACTTAAACACCCTTCCCATCCAGGCCAATTTTCAGCTTTCAGCGCTCTCACACTTTGAATGACAATTGCGCGGTCATGCTACACTGTACCCATATGAAATTTTTATCATTTTTTTCACACAAACAGAGCTTTCTTTTGGTGGTATGTAATCACCTCTGGGTTTTTTATTTTTTACAAAAAAAAAGAAAAAAGACAGAAAATTTTGAAAAAAAAAAAAAAGTTTTTCTTATTTTCTGCGAGTAAATTTTGAAAATAAATTTTTCTCCCTCACTGATGTGCGCTGATGAGGCGGCACTGATGGGCACTGATAGGCTGCACTGATGGGCACTGATGAGGTGGCACTTATGGGCACTGATGAGGTGGTACTTATGGGCACTGATGAGGAGGTACTAATATGCCGCACTGATGAGCACTGATAGGCGGCACTGATAGGCGGCACTGATAGGCGGCACTGCTGGGCACTGAGAGGTGGCACTGCTGGGCACTGAGAGGTGGCACTGCTGGGCACTGAGAGATGGCACTGCTGGGCACTGAGAGGTGGCACTGCTGGGCACTGAGAGGTGGCACTGAGAGGCGGCACTGACGGGCGGCACTGATAGGCGGCACTGATGGGCACTGGCGGATGGCACTGATGGACACTGACGGGTGACAGTGATGAGCACTGACGGGCGGCACTGATGAGCACTGATGGGCAGCACCATCAGTGCCCACACTCAGTGCCCATAGTGCTGCCAGTCAGTGCTCATCAGTGCCTAGATGAGCAGGCACTGATGGGCACTGACTGGCAGCACTATGGGCACTGATTGTGGGCATTGATGGGGGCACTGATGGCGGGCACTGTGGGCACTGATGGTGGGGGCAGTGTGTGTGTTTTTTTACCTTCAGTAATCAGGGCACTGGTGATCAGTGCCCTGATTACATTTGTCTGTGTCCCCAGCGGCTGTCGGCTCCCCCTCCTTCCTCACACTGCAGTGTCTGTGTGAGGAAGGAGCGCCGGCGATGAGAGATGATCTCATATGTTTACATATGAGATCATCTCTCATTGGACGGCTTGATCACGTGGTGAATGGCCGCTGTGATTGGCCATTCACCACGATCTGTGATCGGCCGTGTCCAAGGGACACGGCCGACACAGATTCCCCCCGATGCGCGCTCGCAGGAGCGCGCGGGGGGGCGTGTCACTGGAGGCCGTTTAAAAACGGCCTCCCGAAAATTCGAGTCCGCGCTGCAGCCGTATATAGGCTGTAGCGCGGATGGGAAGGGGTTAATAGACAGGTGAAGCTCCAAGGACAGCGAAAGTTTGTGGGTACTTGAGATTTTAGTTGACCAAAATGTCCTTGAGAGTTTAGTTGACTAAAATACGACTAAAACAATTAAAATGATTAAAATACAGCTAAAACTAAAATGGCATTTTAGTTAAAAGACTATGACTAAATCGAAATTTTACATCCAAATTGACAGTGGTTAAACATTTGTACAGAAGGAAAGAATCCCTGTGGCCGCACATCCATGTAGTCCCTTTGAATCAGTGTGAGTCGTAACCTCAGCCTGGACTCCAGCCAGTCCACCCCCCAATGAGTTTCGCTCTGCCCCTCGGAGCATAGTCATGGAGATGAAGACCCAGGTGTGTTGGGGAGTATTTAAGCATCATCAGCAGTCACTCAGGTTTGCAGATGGCTGACAGGTGTGTGCAAGTGTTACAGTGGGGAAAATAATTATTTGATGCCCTGCAGATTGTGTAAGTTTGCCTAATTACAAGGAAATGAAGGGTCTATAATTTTTATCATAGGTGTATTTTAAATGATAGACCATATATCAACCAAAAATTCTAAAAAAACACATGATACCAATGTTCTAAATTAAGTTGCAGTTCAGTGAGTAAAATAAGTATTTGATCCCCAAGCAAAACATGACCAAAATCCCTCCTGAGATGTGTGCAATTCTGGTAACCAACTACAAGAAACGTCTTACCTCTGTGCTTGCTAACAAGGGTTTCTCCACCAAATACTAAGTCATGTCTTGCTTGGGGATCAAATACTTATTTTACTCACTGAACTGCAACTCAATTCATAACATTTGTATCGTGTTTTTTTCTGGATTTTTGGCTAATATTCTTTCTCTATCATTTAAAATACACATATGATAAAAATTATAGACCCTTCATTTCTTTGTTAGTGGGCAAACTTACAGAATCTGCAGGGGATCCAAAAATTTTCCCCATTGTGTATTCACAATTATATGTGAAAAAGGGTTGTGATTAAAGATGCATAGATAAAAAGTGAAAAATTACAAAAACAAAATAAATAATAGGAATATAGGAAAAAAATAAATTAACTTAAGGCAGTCAGGCCATCTGAGATAAAAGCATAAAAATAAATAATAAGAAATTAATTAAAAGTGTTTGATATCAGTAATTAAAAATGAGTACAGTGCTGATATTCATAAAATTGTGCAACATTAAATAAGGTCAAAGGCCAAAGCCCATTAAAAACAAATATTTATTATTCTATCATTAAAAAAATATAACCAAGGAAAAAAAATCCTGTTCCTTATGTTTTCCTAAAGTGAAAATAGCTTTTATGTCACTAATGAATAAAAATTAAATGGAATCTCAAACAATGGAAAAACATTTTAGAGTATACTTATAAATATAGCAGGTCCGTATACTGTATATCTAATTGCATATTTGATGTTGAAGTAAGGGTGACTACAGTACATATATAATAATATATTATTCACTTTGCACCATATGCAACATCCATAGGAAGAATCTTTGCAGAAGGGAGGTTTATTGGATCTTTAGGATAGACACCAGAATCCCTAAAGGCTTAAATCATGAGTGGGACATTATTCCCTACTATGAATAAATAAGTAAGCCTATTTTTATCTTTATTCCCCATTTCATTCTTACTTCAACATCAAATATGCAATTAGATATACACTGCCTGGCCCAAAAAAAAAGTCGCCACCAAAAAAAGGTCACACACTCAACATTTCGTTGTCTTTGATTACGGCATACATTCGCTGTGGCAATGTTTCTATAAGCTTCTGCAATGTCACAAGATTTATTTCCGTCCAGTGTTGCCTTCATTTTTCACCAAGATTTTCTATTGATGATGGGAGAGTCGGACCACTGCACAAAGCCTTCTCCAGCACATCCCAAAGATTCTCAATGGGGTTAAGTTCTGGACTCTGTGGTTGCCAATCCATGTGTGAAAATGATGTCTCATGCTCCCTGAACCACTCTTTCACAAATTGAGCCCGATGAATCCTGGCATTGTCATCTTGGAATATGCCGTGCCATCAGGGAAGAAAAAATCCATTGATGGAATAACCTGGTCTTTCAGTATATCCAAGTAGTCAGCTGACCTCATTCTTTGGCCACACGCAGTAACTATTAAATAGGATAGTTACTACCTGCTTAGTTTAGTTAGTTGCTAAGTTAATTCCAGGTGGCGACTTTTTTTTGGCTAGGCAGTGTATATGGACCTGCTATATTTATTAATAAGTGTTTTCCATTGTTTTTGAGATTTAATTTGAAGGAGTTCTAAAGTCAGGAAGGTTTTTTATCTTCATACATTCTATGCATTAAGATAAAAAGCCTTCTGTGTGTAGCATCCCCCCCAGCACCCCTAACACTTACCTGAGCCCCCTCTCTGTCCAACGATGTCCACGAGTCCTTCGGCTGTCCTGGGACTCTCCCTTCTGATTGGATGGCTCCTGCGGCTTTCAAAGCCAGTAAACCAATCAAGAGAGAGGAGGCTGGCCGAAAAGCAGCTCTGTGTCTGAATGGACACACGGAGCTGGAGCTCGGCTTGGGTGTCCCCATAACAAGCTGTTTGCTGTGGGGGGCACTTGATAGGAGGGAGGGGCCAGGAGCAGGAATGAGGGACCCAGGAAGAGGAGAATCTGGGCTGCTCTGTGTAAACCAACTGCACAGAGGAGATAAGTATAACATGGTTGTTTTTTTTTTAAAAAAACAAGACTTTACAATCACTTTTTTTTTTCTTTAGTGACACAAGTTTTTTTTCACCTTAAGAAAACAAAGGAAAATGTTTTTTTTTTTTTTTTTCTTTGATTATATTTTTTAATGATAGAATAATAAACATTTGTTCAGAGTAGGTTTTCGGAGGGAGCATCCACTTTTCACAATTTTACAAATATCAACACCTTACACATTTTTATTTACTGATATCACACCCTTTTTTTTTTCATTTCTTATTTTTTATTATTTATTTTTATTCTTTGATCTCAGATGGCCTGACCACCTTAAGTTTCTAAGTTTATTTATTTTTAATTTTTCTTTTTTTATTTCATTTTGTCATTTTTCACTTTTTATCTATGCATCTTTAATCACAACACTTTTTTTCACAAATAATTCTGAATCTAACACTTAACACACACCTGTCAGCCCTAAGTGGTTGTAAAGGCAGAAGGTTTTTTTTTTTTTTTTATATCTTATTGCATTCTATACCCTTTTTCTGTACCCTTCCCCAAATCTGTGCCTCAATACAATCATGTCTCAGAGCTCTATAAACAATTCCTTGGACTATGGCTTGGTTTGTGCTCTGACATGCACTGTTAACTGTGGGA